>NW_026126541.1:4550000-5150000 GCF_943737965.1 Phodopus roborovskii | reverse complement strand
CAGGGCGTAGCTGATCTTTCTTCTGCCACAAGTCCCGTCTGAGGCGGTGTCCGGGGCAGCAAGTCCAGCCAGCTCCCTCCCTGGGAGATGCCACACTGCACACTAAGTGGGCACATTAGCCGGCTCACACACCACCTGCCCCACCTCTCCATAAATAATAAAATAAATATAGGCTTGTCTCCTGCGTCTCTATCTACAAAACATGGGGTTTTGTTTGTTTATTTGCTTAGTTGTTTTGGTTTTTGCTATAATGTTTTAGTCTTTAGCTCTGCCCAGCAGACATGTTAAGAGATTAACTAATAGTGTTTTATTTTTCTGGTCAGGGGAGAACTTCTGACGTTTATTTATTTGATCTTGGAAGGAGGAAGTCACTGGTAATGAACTTGGTGATCGTTTGGAAGACTGTGTGTAAGGGATGAAAAATGTTTTGTCTCTACCTTGGCCAGTTTGGACTTGTTACAAGTTGAACCAGTGAAGACAGTTGAGATTTTATTTGAATATCTGTTTCTTAGGGAAATAGTCAGGCAGGTAGAGGGGCCTCGTTAGTGTTATACGGAAGATGCAGTGCCAGTTAATTCCACAAAAACTCTCTTGAATTTGTGACTATAGGCAATAGTTACCATTTTAATTTTTAAAAACTTTTCAATCAGTTGGTCATCTGGGGTGGTGTGTGTGTGTTCATTGACACATTTGCTTTAAGCACAATGACAGACCAAGACGAGACAAGGGGTCAACTGTTCCAGGGGAGATTGCACTCTGCCGGGGAAGTTTGTTGCTAAGCCTTGTAGTTGCTATTTGACAGTTAAGGGTGGCCCAGGCTACATATTTTTATAAACTTTCTATTAGAGTTGTGGCATGTTATCATAAAACTCAATTGCGATACTTTGTATTACGCTCTGGGATGGAGAGATAGACACAGGATTAAAAAAAAACAATTTCTAGGCATTTCTAGATGATAAATTTAATTTTCTTTGCTATTTGGAGGTCTTCTTTGAAAACGCAATTGTAATGAACGCATTCAGAACTGGAGAATAGATTTACCCTTGGCTTCAAATAGTCGACGTTATCAGGTTCTGTCATTCGTTCCTTCCTATTTTCGGGCTGCTAATTGATGTTTTTGATGTCAGCAAGAAAATTGAAGAAAATGTCATGTGTGAACCAGTGCGGAAGTTAATAAGATTGACTTCGTTGACAGAATTTACAATGAGAGCAGAGACCGCATAATGGGACCACTGCGAATTCGTGTGCTCTCTTTGGAGTCCAAATTGACACCTCACGCTAGGCCAGTGGTCGATAGGAGAGATGGAACATTTGGGAAAGTTCCTAATCTCATTTTTCCCCCCTTACCTTTTGGTCTCCGATGGTTTTTTTTTTTTTTTTTTTTTTTTAGTTTCTCCAGCAGCTGCTTTTCCAGGGGGCTGTCGCTGCTGACCACGCCAGGCCCTTAGTTCAGGCTCCTGGTGCCCCCAACAATGCTTATTTCTTATGCTGTTTTGAGTTTGAAAGCAAAGGAGTCTTAGAAAGGTTAGATTAAGATGTGTCTTAGGGAAGGATATACTAATATCGGTCAGGGTCATTGTAGATGCTCGGGTTATGTGTAAGAAAAGCCCAAACGCAAATCCTCCCCTGAATAAAAAGATCCTGTTGGTAGTAAGATCAGTCCTCAAACATAACAGAAGGCAGAAAGGGAATAAAGTTCTCAGCCACATGTGTCTCTGCTCCGGGGCGGTGGGGGAGCATTTTGGCCATGGTGCCCCTTAAGGTTTTTAATTTTATTATTATTTATCGAGGTTTCGATATAATAGTTTCATTTTTCTTGGAGAGTGACAAAGTTTATTGGAGCTGTATGTATAATTATGGATTGGATTAGTTGAGTTTGGTTCAGTGCATCTGATTATCTTCTGGCCTTCGGGGAAATGCGCTAAAACCCTAATATGTCCAGTACCCCCCAGCGGTCTCCTTTTGAAGGCGCCGCACAAAATGTGGTCTCGACCAGCGCTCAGCCTCCAAGGATCTTCAGTGAGAGACATTATTCTTGGAATATCCAATTAATTCCACGGGCAGTCATCAGTTAGCGCTTCGTCCTCCTTTCTCGCCATTTGAAATGCTAACACAATGAATATTTTCTCATTGGTCTATGTCCCTCGGCTAAGCTGTTGCCGCGGGCTGAGAATTTCATCGACTGATGAGACCAGAGGCTCCGCCAATAAAAGGTTACAGTACGTGATTTGCATGCCAAGTGGGGTTTGGTTTCATGAACTTAGAAGTTCTTTAACTTTTATTGGACTTTTTTTTTCTTTTGTTCAAAGTCGATGGAGGGGGTAGTGTATTTGTATCGAAAGTATGAAAACTACCAGGACCGTAGGCCACAGCCATACCATGGACCATAATGTGGGAGAGAAGGTGGCCTTTGTGTCATTTCATGGAAAACAAGCAGAGCAACTTCAAGATCAAGTCAACAGAAAGAAGTTTTACGAATGTCACAAGCCAGCATTGAGTCCCCCTATACCCCTTCAGTAGGTTGACGTTTTGGGGTGGTGTTGGAAAAATTACCTTGTAGCACATACAATGGCGTTTGGAATGACTAGGGAGACATTGAGAAGAGATGTCCTTTGCTTTGGAGTGGTTGGTAAGCAGTCTTGAATACCAGCCTACTATTTCTAGAGGCCCCTCAGAGGCAGGATGTCCTGTTTTCAAGGGTATATGGAGGATGTTGTGGATATTGAAGATACCCAACAAACTCAGCACATGTACACTGGAGGATGCTAATGGCACATGATGGATGAGACCATTACTAACAGGGCCCCGCTTCAGGAATGTTTCTGTACTACACAAAGCCCTGGGAATTATGGAGCCAACCGTAGTGTTCATTGACAATAGACTATGTCTTCCATGGTAGCTTTTTCATCCTGAATCTTCCAAATCAGGATTTGTAAAGTTAGGGCCGCCTCGCTGATTTAAAACTATCGTAGATGTCTTCCGGCCTCAGCAGTACTGTTTGACGATGGCGGTGGCGGTAAAATAAAGGAGTCTCCGTGTCTTTGCAAAGTGTGTAGGCTAGGGGTGGGGTGGGAGGGCTGAAGTAACGGATGAGCCTCCAGACCATTGTCATCTCCCAGGCCTGGTAGCGTTTCTGGAGACCTGACAGGTTTCCACTGGACGAAAATCATGATACCTTTACCTAAATCGTTAGCAAAAGGGAGCTGGCAGGGATCAGGACAGAGTGTCTCTCCTCTCTTCCTCCCTTCCTTCCTTCCTCCCTTCTTCCTTCCTCTCCTGGCTGTCTGTGAGGAGCAAAGCAGGTGGCTCCCTGTGGCTGACTTTTCATGACAACATGCCATTAGAAATTGCCGTCCCGTTGATCAATCCTCTCGACATGACAGGTTTGCCGCAAGGCCTGGGTCTTTGAGCACCAGCGCTGTGGTTTTCCCTCCTTTTTTCCTGCACTAATTGGTGAAAGTTTTTTACTGTGCTGTGGCAGAGGAAAGTCTTTTGAACGTTGTCACAATCAAGTGTTGACTTCTTTAGAATTGCAAGTAGATTAAGTGACTATCAACATGGGGGGGGCACCGATTCAGTCTCTTCCACCATCAACATTTTGTGATTTGAGTTACATTGCAAAACCAATTAATTGGATTTACACCCCCAACATGCGTGTGCATGTGTGCACGCATGACTGAAGGCAAGTATTAAGATGATGGCCCTTTTAAACTCCTATTATCTTTGCCATGGGGTGGGGACAGTCCTGCTGTTTGAAAATGGGGAGCTTATGTTGCCGTATTGATTGAGGAAAGTACATCCGTTACTTTCTTCCTATAATTGATAGATTCAGAACAACCAGAACCCAAATGCTATATAACGTGCTATCAATCAAAGGGTCACATATGACTCCTGGTTGTAGAGTTTTGTCTCACTAGAAACTACCCGTGTTCTTCTGTCCAGAGTCTGCACACAAAGACTCTCTTGTAAAGGTTTGTTCTTTAGTATTGATTCTTTACTCATATCATGAAGCTTACACTTTCTGACCTGGTTCTGTATCAGGTTATTTTTTCTTTTCTTTCTTTTTTTTTTTTTTTGAAATCGGCAATATAATAACCTACTTTATGTTTTATAAATCACATTGAAACAGGATTAATATTAACTAAACTTTGAGTGTGTGCCTTGTTTTTGTTTTCTGTGGTTCAAGATATTTGCTAGGAACTTGCAAAAACAATCTGTGCTTAAGTACATATTCCTTGGCGATGGAAAACAAATCGCTTTTAGATGTAAAGCTGTCGAGACAGCTCGCACGAGGAGGCGTATTTGAAAGAGCCGTTTCACAGAGTCTGGTGCTGCAATCCCTGGTCTTGCCTGTGTTATCACGTCAAGTAATTCCTAATCGGAAAACAGTATTGGAGAATGTGAAATCCCACAAATTTGTGGATTTGTGACACCCTCCCCCCAATACACACATCAAAAATCCTACATAAAAATAAGAGATTTTTTTTTTATTGACTATTATAGGTACACTGCGACCAATTCAGAAGAAGGCTGCTGCTGTTCTAAGGCAGTTATTAACAAGTTGATGGCAGCAATAGGAAAAGGTGTCACTAGGATTGTTAGAGACATTTTCAGTAAATTAGTTTCATGTGCAGAAAGGAAAGGTAAGGGGACATAGTGACTTCTTTAGAATTACCCAGGCCTGGGACTCCCTGGGTGACCATAATCACCCAGTTGTTATGTTATAGGAGAGGGGGTGGCAGAGAGCCCTATTGCAAAAAGCAGCAGTTCATATAATTAGTTTTGCCATTGTAAAAAATCATTTGTAAAATTTGCATTATTAACGTTATCAAGTCACTGGTTGGTGAGACACCAGACATGAGAGTGAAGGGCAGCTTAGGGAGAACTGGGTTTTAAACCCTCAGTAGATCGGAGTTAGGATCAAAGGCGCTTGCTTTATGTGGCTGTGCTACACTTTGAAGTCATGACTGCACCTACAGCACTCATTTCATCAAGTTCACTGGTGTCTTAATAGCAGATCAATAAGTTTCAAAGTCGGAGAGTTAATTTGATACTAGTGCTGATGCGGTCGTGCTGGGGGAACCGGCAGAGACAGAGAAGGCTGCCTATTAGCAGCTCCGGTACAGAGCACACAAAGATGCAGATTAAGGGTATGTGCATGCCCGTGAAAAGGCAGGCTTGGCTTGCAAATGGGGAGGCTGACTATTGATAAAGCAAGGGGTCCTTAATTTAGACATCTCAGATTGTTTGGAAAGCTAGTCTGTACTGGTTAAAAAAAAAAATCTGTAGTAAGATTCTCATGTGAACATGTTTGCAAAGGTGTCCGTTTCGTACAGATGGTGGGCGATGCACACACAGGCCTTTCTAAGTAGGGGTTTCTGGGCCCCGCATTTTACTGAGATTTTATGAGGCAGTACGGAGAAGAAAAAGGGACAATCTAGTTGTGGTTTTTGAAAGTATGCTTGCATCACAGGAATGATATTTATCTGTTTTTTTAAAATAGCATTGGAAATATCTCTTGAGTAAATAATAGACATCTGTTCATGATTTGATACAAGATCAAATTTATCCCCCCCTCAAAAAAAAATTATTCAGAGTAAGTGGGAACCTCCAGTCCCGCTCCTTCGTTATAGCCTGGCTCCATGCTTGTTCAAACTGTGGGTTCTTTGCAGAACCGAGACTCCCCCACCCACCCCCACACACATTTGTCCCAGTCCCCCCACTTAGGAAGGTGGTACATGTTGATGACCCATTCTAAAGAGTTGTCAGACATGAAGAACCAGTAGCTAAAGCTCTGGTAGATTGGAAGAGAGGAGTTGGGGCAAAGTGGCATGTTTGTATGTGTGTTGGACAGTTCTCTTTGTTTTTGTCGATTTTGCTTGGGTCCTTCTAATGGGGATAAGCATAAACAATTGTGGAGTATGCGGTAGAGATGGCATTGGTGGCCACTGCAGGAGTTGGGGTGCAAGGGTGCTTTTTTTTTTTTTTTTTCTTTTTTGGTGAAAGGGAAGGCTATAAAGACACAGAGTTCAAAGACGTGAATCATAAGAAAGCAAAACCTTTTTTTAAAAAAACATTGTGCAATAAGAACTTTGCCATCTGATGTTCAGCACAGGCCTCCCAGCATCTAAGGTCAGATTCACACCCTTTTCGAACAAAACCCTAATTTAGAATGTTCATCTAAGGGTTGGTAATGGCATTAGCAGGCCGGTGGGGTGGTCAGTGGGTGTTGAAGATTAGCTCTGTGGCCAGGGTGGCTTTACCTAGACCCCCGTGATTCACTGGGTAGATTAGCCGTCACATCTGTCATTTTATCCCTTTTACCACATTTAAAAAAGAAAAGGGGTGGGGGGTGGAAATATCATCTCGAAGACAATTTATGTGGAGCAAACCAGTCAGGCACACTAAGAAATTATTACATATGTGTCTGCCTATATGTATGATTTCTTTGTGCGCCCCATCAGTCCGTATGGCAGAAAGACGTAGATGTTGAAATGATTTGGGTGAATTCAAATAAATTGGCTATACCAGGTAAGCTACAAGTTTTTGCCCTTAATTCCTTTAAATGGCTCTTTTTCTCCTGTTTGTAGAGAAAGGTGCTGTGTGTTTATGTCTCCTGCATCGTTTGCTGTTGAGCTGACTGTGTACTTCATTAACTTTCTGTTAGTTATTCCTGACAAAACTTTCATCTCCATCTTGCAAGCGTACCCCCAAATCAGGCAGGCACAGCTCCTAAGCAGTGCCCGACAGAACTGTCTCTAAAGGCGTTTCGGGATGTGTGGTGGGTACCGGGGGACTTCCTCTGACTTGGATTGTTTCCTGGGTGCTGGCGGTAGGAAGATGTCACTGTGAAAGGGAAGGTTCAGAGTTTCTATAAATGTAATGGTTCATCCTGAATAAAGTGGGAAAGACAGGACTCGGGACCTGGGGAATAAGGGGCGAAGGAGCCGCACTGATGAAGGTGTCTCTTGTCAGATTTGTGTAGAATTATTTACTGTGCTGTCTTCCCTGAGCCGCACAGTAAAAGTGAAGACATGGAAAATTATCCCAGATGGGACGAACTGCTCATTCTCTGTTCTTTAAAAAAAATAAAAAAATTAAAAAAAAAAAAAAGGAAAAGATTTTGGGTGGGGGGGGAAGTCTTCTTTTTCTTTAGAACAGTATGAATAAAATCTGGACAGCTGTCGAGAAAGATACGCCGTCTGCATTTTTTTTTTTTTAAATTTAGCTTCCACCATAACTAAATAGCTTGAACAGTACATCTTTTCTCTTTTTTCCCCTTCATACATAATGATCTCTACTTCATTAAAAGCGTATTAATCTGGTTCCCGGTCTCTTGGGAGACACCTTAAGACGATGATATTGTGGGTTTTTTCCCCCCGAATTGTTTAAAAAAAAAATTCTAGCAGATTTGGTCCCTGTCAGTCAGAAATAATTGTGTTCTTAATCTTGTCCCTGATGGGTGACTTGGAGTTCAGCAACGGACCGGCTCCAATGACAAATACAGTATTAATATTCATTAACTGCTTTGACAATGCTAATTTTGATGCAGTAGTAAAGGGCCTTCCAAAGTTAGCGGCCAAAGCATCAGAGCTGCGCAAGGTGGCAAGATAATTTGTGCTGGTTTGCTGAGCTGAAGGCTTTTAAAGTCTATAGCAAAAAGCTAGGTACCACAAACAAAAAAGAGAAAGGGGAAAAGTTCTGAAGCATTGGAAGGCAGGGCTGCGGAAATAATACGATCACAGTCCGCTAAAAAATTTGACACCTCTGATGCAGTTTCTTTGAGTGAAATTTCTACAAAGTTGCAACAAAAAAAGCATAGCATGGTAAGTCAGCACATTCTTGATTTTGTTTAATCTTTTTGATCTTTTCAATTATCGCTATTTGAAGATCAATAGTCATTTTTTCCTACTATGCTTAGAAGATGCGCAGCCGTGGTTTAATATGTGTTAGGACCATTTGCTTTAAAGAAACACATCCACAAGTTTTAGTAGTGGTTTTTTTTTTGTTGTTGTTGTTGTTTTTCTTTTGTTTTTTTTTTCTTTCTTTTTTTTTAAAGTTAGTTAGTCATAAAAACTGTTATACAGTGTATCCATGTGAGATCTCTTACACGGGACTGTTTTTTAGTAATCTATTTGGTTTTTGTATTCCCTCCCCCACAAAAAGTAGAATTCAGTGAGTTAATTAAGATCTGAATGTTGTCAAGAATTTTATGGCATTCTTTCAGGTGGTGGGGGGAGACCTGGGGAGTAAAGTGGTACTCCAACTTTATCTAAATTCAGCTAACTTCCTCTCCTTCCTTTTCTGAATGGCATCAGATAGCTATTAAAGCTTAATTTCACCGGAGATCTACAGAGCGTTACTTTCACTAACTTAGGTGAACTCGCTGGGATTATTGAAATTGCTTTTATGCTTGCCAAGTCGGCAAACAAAATATCAGGCTTTGTTCTTTTGATTGAATGCTGGGTTGAGGGGGGGGAAAGGGAAGACTGAAAAGCCCTGCCTTTTTTTTTTTTAAATAACGCCCCCTCCCTCTTTTGGGGGTGGATTGTTGTGGAACCGGGGGAGATCAGGGTTATTGTGCGCTTCTCCGTGAATGGAACTGAGCCTCAGCAGCCCGCGCCACACGGCTGCTGCGGGCTGCTCCTGGGAGCTGCGGGCACTGTGCGGGCTGCAGGGCGGGTGCTGCCCTCCAGCGGGCCCGGGCCATCCGCGCGGAAGCATGCCCGCGAGCCGGTGGTGGCAAGGACAGTGCGGCGACCCCTAGATGGTAAGCCATGTGCCCCAAGTGCCCAGCCCTGCATGCTCTGTGCCCAGTCCAGGACATACCGGCTGTCACTGCGCACTAACTTTAAGATTGGTTCACTTTGACTGGTCAGGTCCAGGTGGATGGAGTAGATGTGTTTTAGTCTCCTTTAAAACAACAACAAAGGGGAGGGGAGAAAGGAAGGAAGGGAGGGAGGAAGGAAGGAAGGAAAGAAAGAAGAAAGGAAGGAAGGGAGGGAGGGAGGAAGGAAGGAAGGAAAGAAGAAAGGAAGGAAGGAAGCAGGCCTTTTCGTTTCACATTATTATTGTTTAATTTGGAAATAACTGCACTTAGAAGGCATTCATTCCCTTCACTCACCAAGTTAAAGCTACAGCCTCCGCCCTCCTCAGCCCCCCCCCAGCCGTAAGTATTCTCATAGAGTGCATGCACTTCCACCTTTCCTGTGTGAATATGCAGATTTTAAAGTAATAGACAGACACATCGTTCCTATAAATAAATGTTTACTATGTAGACCTGTCTGTCTAATCCTCTAAAAGTTGGTTTCCTGGCCTTGTAATTTCCCTGTTCTGGCATCTTAAACCTCTTTATCCAAAACAACAGAAGGAACTTTGCCTGAAGCCGGGATTGCGGGGTGAGAAGGGACAGTCCCAGGGCCCTACTTCACCCCCCCCCCCCCACACACACACACACACACAGGGCTTTACCTAAGTACCATGCTGAAAGGGACTGCTCTCCGCTTTCGGTTTGAGAAAGTTTTATTTGTTCTTTTATCCCACCGCCCAACCCACCCCAACTTTACGGCAGGTGCTGGGGTTTTCATTTTCATTTTTTTTTTTTTAATGGAGAATGCTAAGCGTGGCCGTGTATCTAACAAGTCTAGGTGCTCTGGGGATGAGTTCTGGACAGTGCCGCTGGAATCAGGTTGTCTCTTTCCCGTTTCCTTCTCCGTTGTCCTTTGAGAAATCCTGGAAGTAAATTCCTAGCCCAAGTTTCCGGATGTTTGCAGCACTTGTGAAGTGAGTGTTGTGGGGTGATCAGGGCCTGTCCATCACAGATAGAGAACTTTCAGTTTACTTAAGAAATTTCGGGAGCCACAGAGGCAGCTGCAGGGGGTGTGGTGGTCTTGGTGAATAGAGGGAGGGGAGGCAATTAGGGGACTGTGTGGTTGGGGCCTTTTACTTGTCAAACTGGAAGCTCATTGCTTTTGTTACTGCCATGTAAAGGGAAATGGCAGGGTTTTGTTTTGGTATTAAGGGCCTTAAAGATTGCTGCTCCACACTTACACAAGAAGGCTAGATAAGTCCAGAAAGAGGCCACAGAGTAGTAGGATTTTTGTTGTTGTTGTTTTAGTTTTTTTTTATTAAACAGAAAAATGAAGAAGTCCTACTTTTTTGTTAGCCTTAAGCCCTTCCAGCCCTTGTTTTGGCTGATCCCTTTGGATGGGGGAGAGTGGGTAAAAGGGGATTAACTTGCTCCATGCATTAACAGATCCCTTAAAGACCTACAGTTCTGTGGCCTTGAAGATAAACAGCTGGCCAGTCGGGCAGTCTGTACAATAGAGGGAAACCATCTCCTTCATTAAAGTCAGGTGCCCCCGAGTCCAGGAAACCAAATCTTGGCCCACTAGCCTTGCTTTTAGCAAGACACACCTAGGATGTTCCTGCCTGCTTACTGACTAGAGCTGTGTGTTTGCTTTTGAAGAGCATGCATCAATACTGGAATTCAGTCCTTTAGACAATCTGCTGTGTGACTTAACACCACCACCCTGGCCAACCAACGTGTGTGTGTGTGTGTGTGTGTGTGTGTGTGTGTATACATGCGAGTGTGTGCAGGCACAGGCGCACGGGTGTGCACACGCACACACACCCATGCAGAGGGGTCCGACCATTCTAGGCCTGTTCTGTTTGAGGGCCTCAACTCAAGTTAAAATCACACCGATGTACCTGACCCTGGATCCTTTGAAAGTAAGTTAGGCACATTCCTTTCCTTCACTGCTTGCCTTCTCTTTCTCTTCCCTCTTCCTGGGAAAAAGCTCACATAGCCAGGAGCTAAAGCAGTGTGTGAGCCAGAGGTCTGGCTTTCAATGTCACGGTACTGGCCGTCCACTTTCGTGGCTTGCAACGAGATCACCTGAAAATCAGGCAGCCTCGTGCTCTGGGAAGAAGAGAGGATGTGCACAAGCGGCAGGCTGGGCCTTACAAGGTGTCAGTTTCCTGTCACGGTGACAAGAAAATATACTTTCTCCCTCCCTCTCCCACTGCAGCCCTCTCCCTAAGAAATTTGTTTTGAGGGATTTGACAATCTTACAGATAAAGTGCCCGCCCGCCTGCTGCACTCACTGATCCATCATCTTCCCTCATGGCTGGCCGTAATTTCTTTGCTGCTCTTAGCTCTGTCCCTAACACCCAAGGTGAGGGAGGGGGACTTTTCTTAGGTGTCCTGAGCTGGTTGGGGAGAACAGGCCTCCCTCCTTCCTTCATGGACCCTGGAGTAGTAAAGATTAGGAAGTAGAGCCAGGTTTACATCTTAAAATATATATTAAATAGAAGTTGCAGCCGGCTGAATTAAATAGCTAAGTGCTTTTAAGATTTCTAAGCATTTTTTTTCAGGGGGAAGGACCCACAAAGCGATCATATGCAGAACAAGTGAGTGTGTCCAGCCAGAGATCTTGAGGCGTTCTCCGGCTTTTCGGATGCAGTTTTTTAGCTCTTCAAGTGAGCTAAAGGGGAGGGGGCGCTGGGAGGAAAGGTGAGGGGAGCTGGGAGGGAGGAAGAGAGAAGCTGGTCCAGGCCCATCTCTAAGGTACAGAGAAAGTTTTTTTTTTTTTTTTTCCTTTTCTTTTTAGAGTGGAGAGAGAGGGCAAGACAGATCTATTATGTACCCCAGGGATGCGGGGTTAGCGGGGATGGGAGAGCTGAGTGGGAAGGCAGGAGCCGTGGCCCCTGGGGTCTCTGTCTTGCAGCAGTTGGGCGCTTGGCACCTCAATTTGAATTGCTGGGTGAGTAGTGGTGTGGTGTGTGTGTGTGTGTGTGTGTGTGTGTGTGTGTGTGTGTGTGTGTCCACACTCATGGTCCTGGCCATGAGACCAGTACTTCCTTTTTTCTTTGAAAGATTTCAAACAGACAAACAAACAAAACCCAAAATATCTTAGACAGTGGGGGGCAAACAAGGATGGACAGTCAGCACAGGCTGTGCCCTGTCCGTGAGGGATTTTGCAGCATCCTTTTGGGGGGAGAGGAGAAAGGGTTAAAAGAAGATGGGAGGAGAGAAAGTCTGACTTTCATCCCAGCTCGAAGAGCTCATAGCCAGTGCACTGTAGCTTCACCCAGCACAGAGGGTTGCTACCATAAGCAGAGAGGAGAAGGAACAGCCTGGGCCCTGCAGGGACCATGCCTTTCCAGGAGCCCAGCTACTGCATGTGGACTGTTTGGGTTTCATATTTAACGATAATGATAAATCTGGTTTTGGTTGTTTTTATTGACACTCTCCAAATTTAGATGTTGGTCTTTCCAGGCCCTGGTGTTGCTGTTGGCGTTTGTATTTTGCAAATTTAATAGAAAAAAAATGTTTTTGGAAAGCTGATGGTGGCACCAAAGACAGCTCTTACTGATGATGATAACTAGATCATCTGCAGGAAGTGCCTGGGGGCTAGGACGCACTGTGAGCCACTCCAGCTCTGCTGTACATTGCCATAAGCAATGCACATGGATATTCCTTGAATCTGCAGGCAGTTTTTGCATTCTCTTTATAATTACTCCAATTTCTTTTGTTGTTGAATGGCCAAATAAAAATGTTTGAGTGATTCACCAGGTCGGGTAGAAAGAAAAAAAAAAAAATTTTTTTTTTCCAGAGAGAAATGAAGCATTATGTAGACTATGAGGATGGCTGTTAAAATTTTTTTAAAAAAAAAAAAAATCCCTGATTGTCATATAAAGACCAACTCGGTAGATGGTTCCCTGAAGTGAAACTCGAGGCATTAGCCCATGTGCAAGCCTTCTTTCTGCTGCTGCCATTTCAGCCTTGTGAAAACTGCCAAGAGTTGTAGGGACAGGGGTGTGAGGAGTTTCATATTTCCCACCCAGACCCCTCTGTCCCTTGTTTGCTGAAGTGACTTAGAACTCTGTTGTCCTGTGGCTCAGGGGAGGGTTATCGTCCATTCTGAGAGAAGGGGCTTGCTTTTCAGAGGCACGTTTTCAACTCCAGTGATCCAGACATTGTAGCGATTGTGTGGTCTTAGCAGGCTGCTCCACTGGCATTTTCTGGAAGCAGCCGAGGTGGTACCCTTGCCTTCCCAGAGATACCTCCCTTTGGTGCTGTTGGTGGGGAACCCAACTGAGCTGTGTTCTGGGATCCTTTCTGTAATGCTGTGGAATGTGGTGCAATCTTGTTATACTTTCCCGTTGCGTGCTTGTGCCCACATTGGAGGACTCAAAAAATTGAACATTGCTCATCCACCCAGACTTCCCCCAAACAGTCTAGAATCACAGGGAACAGCCACCACTTTGTTTCTGCTTGGTTCTTACTGGCTCAGGGTCATTCCTATGGTTATTCATGTCACATGGCCTTTAAAAGAAAGGATGCTGAAGTTCGGAACATTAGCAGGACAAAATGGGGCAGCCAACACCTCCATTTGCCTTTTCTCTGTGTGCATGCGCAGACTCTTGTGAGTCTGGGTCTGTGTTTGCTGGGCCACAAGATGAGGTCTTCCTCTTCTAGGCTTAACCTCTTGCTGTCTTCCAGGGAGAAAATGTACTTCTTTCTGAGGAAAATGACTGCTTCTTGAGCTCTACAGAGCAAGCATGTTTTTCTTTAAACACAGATCTGAACCCCTGTTAGGCCCTGGTGTGGGAGCTGTAGGAAGCTAAGGCATTTTCAGGCAGCTGTCCCTTGTGAGTAAACTCAGAAGGTGGTGTCAGATTTGCTCCTTACTTTCCTTAAACTTCCAGGATATAATGATCATTATGCACTTAAAATTTACTCTCAATCAAAAAGGGTGATTTCCTTTCCATTGTGTTCAGGGACCCCAGCTCTTTGGATTGTTGTGGGGGTGGGGTAGGGGATGGTGGCCTGGAAGTCGTTATTGTGTTTTAAAGTTGTTTCACATTGGTGCATTTGGAGGACTGCACTTGGAGCAGGTTAGATTTATTCCTGGCTCTTCTAGAAACAGCTGTATCCTCTTACCCAGTTCCCAAACATTCTCCACACACCCAGGCGCCCAGCAAGATTGATTATGCTAACGCTAATCATTTAATACCCAAGTAGTGGAGAAATATTTGGCCGGAGGGTGGAGGTCGCAAATTCCTGGGAAATTACTTAGGGGTGAAGTGGCTGCTCCTTCAGCTCTGAGACCGGTGAAGGATTGGAACAGTCCACACACAGGCCCTGTTAAGAAGCTACGGTGCTGCAGAGATGCAGGCAGTAGGAAAAAAATCCTGGAAACCTAACCTGGACCAGTGGGCTAGAACTTAAGTGTGCAAATGTTTTAAGGGTTGGCTGGGGGAGACACAGGGATATAGTTTCTTTTTTATTGGAAAATAAGTGAGAATGAGTGGCAATAAATTCTCTTTAATGAACTTGATTGGGAGGGATTGTTCAAGGGCCTGTGAAGGCCCAGCCTTGCCGCCTGGACCAGCCGCAGTTTGCACAAAGCCAAACACCTGGTAGGTACACAGGTCCATTTTCTAGGTTTGAAGCCCCGCTTTGCCTGTGCACCCCAACACTACTTCTCCCCATCTCCACTTCAGGCATTCCAAGAGGTCACCAGAGACTGCTGAATTTGACTCTCTAGCCTCTGAGCTGCAGAGACTGGCTTGGCTGCCTGTTGGGTGTGTTAGCAGTTGGGTGGTTATGGTATAGGAAGGCGGGGTCTGAGGATGGTTTGAGCTAGCACTGTGTATGTGCATCTATGTGACCCTTTCACAGAAGCAGACTGCACCTCTGTCCTCTCTCTGCCTCTCCTGCCCACTCATTTCCTTGTAAGGAGAGAAACTATGAGTCAGCAGGATTTTATAAAGTGGGGGAGAGGGTGTTCCTTCATGGTTTCTCTTCTTGCTGACTAAACAGACTTGAGAGTGAGAGAGGAGAAGAGAGGTTGATGGTTTTCAGAGCACATAAGCAACACCAGCCATCACCTGGGCTCTCAGTGATCCATGAGACTCGGCCTCCTGCTGGGCATGCTCTTGGCAGAGCACCAGGCCAGGTCCATGCTGGCGGCGAGGTCTCTTCTTTATCTGACAAGCAGACCTGTTTCTGCCTTGCTTTTCCATGGAAAACTCAAACTCAGAGAAACCTTCCCCCTCTTTCACTTACTGCTCTTGACTGCGGTGTTGTAGCCACTGGCAGTCATCTTGTATACAGCACGATCCTCCAGGAGCAAAGCCCCTCAACGGAAAAAGAGAAACACCGAGCTTGTGAAAAGACCCTGGCCACAGTGCTGGGCCACCCCAGAAGGATACAGGATGCTAGCCAGCTGAGCTGGGCTGAGGCAGCAGGCAAATTTCCCAGTTTCTTACAGCAGGATGTCTTACAGACGGCGTTGCTTGGTGTTCAGGGTGCCAGTTGTTGGGGTAGCAGGGTCACAGTGGCTGACTGTCCTACCCTACCCCCTTCTGGTTCAAGGCCTGAGAAAAACGGGATCTAGTGCAGAAGAAAGCCTGCCAAAGACTTGTTGATGACCAGAAACTGCTCACCCCACCTCTCCCCTCCCCTCCCCTTGCCGGCCCAAGGTTGCTTCTTCCTTCCTGTGAGGCTCTTAGAAAGGCTTAACTAGTCTCTGCTGGGCTCCACACAGCCACAGTAGACAGAAAAAATGGGTACCTACACTAATGAACCCTATTTGCTTGTGAACCTGCACCAAATGATCCTGTGTTCTTTTGTTGCGCTGTACTGGGCCCCTTAAAGGTGCTTTCTGGTCCCATCTTTCTCCTGCAGGAGAGGGGGCGATGGGGAGGATTGAAGAGCAGGCCCTGTCTCTTCCCTTCCCGATGCAATGGTGAGCTCCCAGTCCCTCTAGGCTTACTCCCAGTTCTAGGAAGTTGAAGGGTTGGGGTTAGAGGGTGGTTGGTGGAGGGACCCAGAAGGTTGCAATTTCTGAGCAGGGTTTGGAGCGTGTATGGGTGCCTGGCAGTGGTCAAGTCCTGAACACTAAACCTAAGGGTTCTTGAGAGGTCAAAGGTCATCCACCAGGTCAGCACCCCCCTCCCACTACAGCTGGATGAATGCTCCTGTGGGTGGAAAGGCTTTGTGTGTTCTGAGAGCCATTGAAGACTCTTTTCTTTATCATTTAACTACTCAGTGCTCTCACCCATGGAGTCTAATGCAGGGGGGGCGGCTGGCCTGGGGGTTGTGAGTCTGTCCAGGTAGAAAGCATAAGGCACCAGTAACTGGGGGCCCCATGAGTTGTGGCCCCTTTGTATATGCAGTTTGCCACCTTTGATGGCTTCAGGGTTTCATATGGATTGTTTGTTTGCTTTGTTTTCTTGTCAGCTCAGAATCACAGCATTTGTCACCAAAACTTTGCTGGGACCTGGCTGTATTTGGGAAGCAGAGACAGCCCTATTCAAAGCCCTGGTTCCCACCTCCCCTATGCAACCTCAACTGGAAAAGCCCCTTTGAACGAAGCCAGTGCAAGAGCTTGCCTGGCAGGGTCGGGATGGGGGGGGGCTGGTGGGGTGGGGGTCCTGCCGGAGTCTGGGGGGGGGCTGGCAGTGTCGGGGGCCTGGCCCAATCCGGGGACTGAAGACAGTCCTGATTATGCAGTTGGTGACTGATTTCCTCTCGGTCGGTCATGGAGCATCTGTGTGTAGGGAAGGTTGACGCAGCCTGATTTCACAGGCTGCCCCTCACTCCATCAACGGGGGGGGGGGGCATTCTGATTTGTAGGCATTTGTGTGGTAGCTGTGCATTAGAGTGGGCAGAGGGACTGGGGATGCAGAAAGGTTAGCAACCACTCTACCAAAAGATACTTGTTCACCTACCGTGTGGAACACATCACGGAGCCTCACCACTCACTCACACGTGTGCTGCGTGGCTACGCCAGATGGATATGACTGTGGCTGAGTAGTGCACATCTGTGCTCTAAGAAGCAGGGGCAGGTCTGCGCTGCTCTGGGCATGCTGACAAGGCCTTGGCATAGCCGTTGGCTGGTCCCATTCTTGCTCTGCACGGGTGTGTTTCTGGTAGCAGTGTGCAGCACATGTGAGCAGCTGAGGCGTCATCTTGTGGATGTTTGGGTTCTAGTTACTGGTTTTTGGTGGCACACACATGCATGGCTTTGTCGTGTTCTGAAGGGGTTATACGCGTAATAGACTTCTCGCTGATTCATTCCTGACCGTGACCTTAAGCATTAGTTAGCTGCCAAATGTTTTGTAACCCAGGTCCTTTTACACATATACCTTGGGTGGGGGAGCGGCTACATAAAGACCTCATGTTTTACATTACAGTTGGTTGCCTTGGAATTTGTACTCTTGTCTATGAAAAGAAAGGTAAGGGGTGGGGGTAGGAACATAGCGGGCAGTTTAACCCCTTCCCTCTCAGCCCTGACTGTTGCTTTAATTTAGACCCCACGATGCATTTCTGGGAGTGTGACTAGGACTCTCCCCAGGGAAGTTACTATTCTCCCAAGGTCTAGAGAGAACACGATGCTTAAGAAGTGATAGCTGCTCAGAAAGAAGGGGAAGGGAGTGGGCCCTGGCCATTTGAATTTTCACTTATGCTAGCCTACTTTAAAGGTCCTCATCCTCATTCTAGAGGATGCCTTTATCTCCAGGGTTTTGTTTGTTTGTTTTATGTTTTTTTTTTTTTTTACCATGACAGCCACCATGGTAGTCTTATCATCGTCACAGTAAAGTGACTTTCCCCCATGAGCTATTCAGATACATTTATTAAATACCGCTTTGAAGAAGGGTGTGTGACTCGGGTGGGGTGGTGGCAGACCATCCAACTCCCATGTCTGGGTGATGATTTCCTTCCCGTGCACAAAGGGCACGTTCTGAGGCTGTATTTTCCCTTCTGTGAGTTGAACTGGAAGCTACTGGCCCAGCTAGTGGTTAACAAGCGTCATTTATGTTGTCTAGGTTGCATTTTACCAAGTTCCTTAGCATTTATTGCATGTGTGTCTGCCTCCGTGTGGGGCACAATCTCCGTCAATCCTCATAACCCAGCAGGGCAGGCACAGTACTGACCTGGAGGCAGACATGAAGGAGGCTGGGGGTGAGGTGGAGGGAGGGAGGGAGGAGGGAGGGGAGACAGCCCTGGGCCAGGCCACTCCATCCCGGTCCTCCTGAAACTCATGGTTCCCACTCTCGGGCTCTGAGAAGCCAGCGTAGAAACAAACCGTCTTAGAGACACTATTGTGACTGATATGGTGTGTGCGAGAGCTTTGGGCAGAGGACCACCCAGCATGCATCTCTGATGCTGAGTGGACAGCGTTGATGGAGCCCAGCCCTTCCAGAAACGGGGTCCTGGGGTTGATTGGCTCTGTCGTGTCCTACCACATGTACTTCAGTTTGGTGGCTTTCTCACGGTACTTCAGACGGTACCTACTTGCAGTAACAGTCTGGGCCTCGCAGGTTCAAAGTTCCAGAAGACACAGCCCTTGTATCTCAGGATAAGTATAGTGTGCACCAGGAGAGGTGCGTACTGCAGGCCAGCGATGGAAAGAATGTGATGTGGAGAGAAAGGACCTTGGGGTCCAAGGCTAGAGAGACACAGGTGTTTACTAGAAGAAAACCCTTGGTTGTAAGGGATTCATTGGCAGGTTGTGTGGGGCAGCAGGTAGCGCCTGTCTTCTGCGTGAATTTGCCCACGGTGTTCCTCCTCACTTAAGAACAGGCCAGCCTGGATAGACAGTTGGCCACGCAGTTTCTGGGGACCTGCGGTTAAGGTCACCGCGTTCCGTTGCTAAAGTGGGGGAGCACCTAAAGCTCCTATTTGTTTTCCACACTGCACAACGCTACTGCAGAGTGTAGTCTGGGCAGAAAGAGAGAACTGGCTAGGCTCAAGGATGACACAAGAGTATCGGCAGCAGTCGCTGAGCTCAGACTTTAGTTAAAATTATCCGGAGAATTAAGTCCCTCGCCCATCTTACTGTTCCCAATGCTTCACTGTAGCTGGAGAGAAAGAGGGTCCCCATTAGTCCCGCTTGGGAGATAGATTGTGATTGGTGACAGACCCACCATGTCTCCTGCTAACCCTTTGCTAATCATGACAATGGTAATGAACCACAGTTAATAAACACACAGCGCTGTTAGGCCCGTGCAAGCCTTCCCCGTGTGTTCTCTGAGAACAAGGGCTGGTTTCCAGAGTGGAACTCACATCTAGGCTTCCCTGTGCCCGTGTGGCTCTCGGGCCTAGGTATCCTCAGCTGTGGCCAATGGAAGGACCATTCCTGTTACTCCACATCCGTGCCAGGTTCTGTTTCTACTGAGACGAGAGGTGCGCCAACAGGGCTGCCTAACCCACACACATGGCAGCTGCCGGTTTACCTGCCCACTTCTGGCACTGTCTACCGCCATGGTGGCTGTCACACCTAACCGCTGCTCACAGTGGGCCCTAAAGCAGGCTCAGCCATGACTCCTGGACCACAGCCATCCATCCCTCTTTGTGGGATTGTGGGATTGTGGCCTGGCTTGACAGCCATGTCACCAGGGGTTTATCTTTCCAACCAAGTTGGAAACTTCTAGAAGGCAGCCAAAGTCATTTTTTCCCTTATGTAGTCTCATCCCATCCCTGTCCATCTGTTTCTTTTCCTCACGCTTCCTTTCCTACTACTGCAGCGGCAGCCCATCCCTTACTCCTCCTCAGCCATTCTTGACAAAAGACTTCCCTAGGAGTCTTCTCTTGAAGGCCCTGGGTGTGCTTTCTTGAGGTGTGGCCGTGGGCTTGGGCACAGCAGCTCTTTGCTTCCATACACCCAGCCTGGCCACCATCCTGGTTGCTGACTGTGGGGGCCACGCCTTTCAAACCTTTGATAACTTTTACCTCAATCATTTTCATTTGCAAAATGGTAGCTAGGTCGCCTGAGCAACTGACCAGCCCTTTTCTCTGGAAGAAGTATGATTTTACAGGAAGCTGTAAACGGGGTGACTGGGGATGCTCTTTTGGGATCATCTAGGAAGACCATGTTTTCCTTCCCTAACATGCCTCGGGAAAGTAACGCTTGATGATGCCTTTGCCATCCTTAACTGTGGTAGGAAGCTACTCTTCCTGCGTTTTATGCCTTTCCCTATTTAAAAAGCTAAAAAGGGAGCCAGGAGGAAACAGGGAAAGAGAGGAAGCTGCTCAGTGGTCCCTGAACTCAAGAGGCGCTGGTGGGCAGTGCTGGGACCTGACTTCTTCTTTTTTAATGCAATTCCTTTTCCTTGATGTTAATGCATCTTGTGCCCTTCCTAGAAGTAATAAAAGGAAATGAAGACACATTCTGAAATGAAACTTGACTCTAATCCATTCATCATCTAATACTAGCCTCTTTATCTTCTCTGGTACCTAATCTGGTTAAATGTCCCTGTTGTAGGATTTTAGTGAAAATCCCCTATTGGGAATAGGGTTTTTTGCAATTGGATTACTCTCAGTAAATGGCCCAGTAGTTCACTTGTTTCAGCTTAATTTTTTTTTTCTCCTTTGTGATCTTGCTGGGCTGAGTTATAGCCCAACATGGAGGGGGAGGGGCCAGAGCAAGGGGCGGAGAGAGGGGTCTGCTGGAGAAGTCCTGGGGAGAAGGCAATGAGGAGTGTTTGAGACACACTTATTTTCTTTGTTTTCTGCTTCTCTTAACCATCCCCTCTGCCCCAGTACAACAAACACTTGTATTTTATTGGTTAGAACTGCCCATTTCTCAAATGCATGCTGTTTATTAGCCCAATTCATCTTCATCCAGTTAATTTATTAGTGGTCCCTGATGGCTTCCTAATGAATCAGGGCCGAGGTAATCTGCATAAAATATGCAGGTGCTGGCCGGGCCAGAGCCTCTGGTTAAGTTCAGCCCTCCAGGCTGAGTGTGAAGGGTGGGACCCGGCTGTGTAAGAGCCTATGGGACCAGGGTGTGATGGGTAGGGAGGCTGCAAGGCTGGGGTTCCAGCCTTACAGGGATTCTTGTAAATGAAGATTCCTTTTTCCTGGCTTAACCTATGAGGCCAGCTTGCCTCCTGGAGGTCCTTGGGGTAGTAGACTCCACCCCACCATGTGCTTTACCCTGCTAAGCCTCACTTGCTGATGGGATGGGAAGGGTGCAAACCCTCGGGTTCTGGTGGTGATGTAGAGGGTGCTCCCAGGTAACCCTGCAGCAGGCCAGCCGGTGTGGAGAGCTAGCCCTCCCCTACATTAAAGTGGATTAAGGAGGTGGGGTTGGGCAGAGTCAGGCCGGCCGGGAGGGTGTCAGGGGCCAGGGGCCCTGCTCTGAGGTTGTACAGGCTGTGCCTCCCCCAGCTCACCGCGTCTTCCTCTGCCTCCCTCCCCCCACAGTCGAACAAAGTGCCGGTGGTGCAGCACCCTCACCATGTCCACCCACTCACGCCTCTCATCACCTACAGCAACGAACACTTCACCCCGGGAAACCCACCCCCACACTTACCAGCTGACGTGGACCCCAAAACAGGTAAGATGGGGCCCTCAAGGGGGCGGGTTCTAGGGGGCGTGGGACAGTTGCTCCCTCCTCTTTGGAGACATCCACTTACGGGGTAGAGTTTGTGCCATGGCTTTTAGAGAGGGCCGCTTGGGGGACCTGGCACTGGGGACTTCCCTAATCACTCCAAGTAGTAACGACTGGCCGGCAGTGTCTCCTGAGACCAAGGATCAACAGCGTGGTTTCCAAGGGATCCAGTCGCTTAAGAGTGACTTGTTGGAGTACCCATGTCACCCAGGGCCCCATATTCCTCGCAGATTCCTTGCAATTTCTTCTTCCACCCCAGGGTCTTGGGTGTTTTCTGTTGAACCCATTTTGCAGATGTAGAAACTGAACCCTAGGAAGCTTTCTCCATTTCATCCAGCACTCTCTTGGGCAGAGGCTGCCACACTGTCCTCAGCCCCTGTCCCTATTTTATGCTTCCCCAAAAGGAAAATGGTGGGAGTCAGGGCTGCTTACAGCTCCCCCTACAGGAAGATTCTGTACTGCAGGGAGCCACTTCTCACAGACAGGCCTGGGTGCCACACAGAGCCTGGCAGCTTGGCTGGAGGAGGCGACCAGCCCGCCCCAGGCCCTGCAGAGGACAAGGTTCCACTTACAGCAGGCAGCGTCTCATTTGAATAATGGTAGGCCAGGGAATAGCTTTTAAATGGTTATCGTAAACCATATGATTAACGTCTAAGGACTGTTTATTTTTCCTCTGCGAACATTCTTTCAAGTGTACAAATGGCTCAGTGTAGGGTCCAAGCCTGGCTAATCTGTTTGCTTTTTGTAATGGAGAGAAAGCAATGTCTGCGTTAAAATGTCACCCAGGGAGACTTAATTTACAGATTAAAAGCTTCCTGAATGAATTTCTTGAAAAATGAGATAGTTTTTGTTCATGAATATTGCTGTCCTGTCCCTGCAATTCTGGGTTGATTCTGGTACATTCTGCACATGTTGCCTCCACTTGGACTGGGAAGCTGGGCAGGGCCAGCTTCCTCTGAAGCCAAATTGCTCTCAGGACTCTACATCCTGAGGATGGATGACCAGATGTGCAGCCTGTGCAGTTAGAAAGTGAGCCGTGGTGTTCACTTTCAGCATACACTCCTGTGGGCCTTGGGTAGGCTCGCAGTCCCTGATCCATCCATACCCAGTCAGCATTAGGGCTGGTGCCCTCTGATGAGTCTGCCCTCGGGGTCATAGTCCAGAGTTGAGCACACCAGGCCACCTTCTCCATATCTGTCTCGGGGAAACATCAGCTGCTTTCTCTTCATGGAGGAATTGGCCAGATATAGGAGCTGAGTCTTTTGAAAGAAATCAGGCCCACCTCTCTGAGTCATAACTTAAAATGAATTATAAGTCATGCCTATAATCATAGCACTTAGGAGGTTGAGGCAAGAGGCTGTGAGTTCAAAGTCAATGTGAGCTGTGTAGTTAGACCCTGTCTCAAAACACTGAAATCAATTAGTTAATTAAGCCTTACAAATTAGCAGCATAACTTCCACATTGGAAATAAAGGGTAATGGACCAAGTTCCAAAGCAAAAGGAGTTAATAACCGTGGCTGCTCACCTTCAGTGTGCCAAGCTTTTTAGACTTTTTTTTTTTTTTTTTTTTTTTTTAAGTTGAAGTAACCTCTTTAGTCACACAAAGCAAAAATAGCCAAGATGGCATCTTCTTGGTCTCATTCACTCAATCACATCAGTCCCTCCAGAAGAAGCTAACTCACTGTGCAAACTGATGCTGTAGGAGAAGGAGAAGAAAGCTTCAGACAGCCCTCAGTCTCAGAGTCGGGAAGGACCTCCAGCTGGGATTTGAAGAGAGACAGCCTCTTTCTGTGTTCACTCCGTGCCCCCTCCCTCCCTCCACAATCCCTCTCGTCTGTACACTCACCCTTCATACCTGAAACACACTGCTCTTTCTCTCAGGAATCCCACGGCCTCCGCACCCTCCAGATATCTCTCCATACTACCCGTTGTCGCCCGGCACCGTAGGACAAATCCCCCATCCGCTAGGATGGTTAGTACCACAGTAAGCACTCCAGTTTTTAATTCCCTTTTTGTTTCTTGCATGAGCATGCTTATTACTATTATTATTACTATTGTTATTATTGTGTTTGTGCGTGTCTCTCTGTGTGTACATGTGTCAGTGTGTGTGTCTGTCTCCGTGTGTATGTCTGCGTGTCTGTCTCTATGTACCTGTGTGTGTTCCCTTGTGTGTAAGCATGGATGAGTGCCTGTTTACAGAGGGACAGCTGATAGAATATCACAGGGAAGGTGCTGTTGAGGTGCCCCGTAGATTTGCAGAAAGATTACACTATTTCAGTGAGCTGTGTTGAAAAGGGTCTGTGGTAATTGGCACTCCAAACTCAGGGTCCCCAAAGATGTCCTGGAGCGACTCTGCTCTGGGAACTGCACCAGACCAGTGAAGCTGATTTGGGCTACTCTGCCAGTGGCAACCCGAACTGGACTTGTGCTGCTGGGTTCACCTCTCTCTTTTAGGTATTGCCTTTGTGGCAGCAAGGGACAGGAGCAAGCTAGTGGCGGGAGCTCGGGTTGGACCTGGTGAGATCTTGGAGTGGGAGTGAAGGTTTTTTCCCTCAGCCCACGGATCCCAGCTACCATTCAAACCTTCACCGTGAAGGCAGATAGCAATAGGGGAAGGGACCTCTTGTCATCTATCTAGCTTCTAAGATCCTGTGCATGGCTAATGCTTTAGCCAACTATGGGGCCCCAGAGGAACAAGTAGAGCCCTCCCATTAGCATCCAGGGGCTGGGCGGTGTGAATGTTGACCCCAGTCTCTGGCAGTGCCCAAATAATTTGACTGCCACTTACAACTTTAAAGGGTGGTGTGTTTAGAAACCAGAGCAGAAAGGCCTTTTGTGCTTAAGGAACCTTACAGTGTAGCGCATGTGAGAGCGTGCATATAATGTTTGAGATTGTGTGTGTTTATACATGTCTTTCTCCATTTTGTCAGCGACCTCTAGCTTTAGAAAACAGGGCAATGTTGAGTGCTGGAAGATGCACATCCTGCTAAAACTGTCAAGTCTGGGTCTTTCGGAAGACAGTTTTGTAGCAATAAAGATTTTGGAGTAGTATCCCCATGTAACCTCTTGTCTCCAGGTGGACAGATCCTGGGCTGTTTGTCCACCTAAAAACAACAGGTTGTGTTTCTCAGTAGCTATGCTAAGTGGGTACTGTCCCTGTTTGTTTGTCTTATTTTTGTTTGGTGAGGCAGACTGGAGGGTTGGATCTTCGTCTCCTCCAGTGGATGGGGCTGAGCCTTGATGGTTCAGCCATTGGATGGGGAGAGACTGAAGGCTAGATAAAAAGGAATAACCAACTCAGACAACCCTCCGTCAGGAAAAGTTGTGTGTCTTTCATGAGGGTGCAATTCTGCATGTTGCTGTATTTTTTAATTATTGTAATGAGGTGTGATTGTCTATTGGTTACCCACAATTCTTCTTGGGGACTCTCCCCCCCTGGTAACTCTTGTCAACACTTGTTAATTTGACAAAAGGCTACAAATTAAGCTCTGTTAATTTAATGTTTTCTCACCGAGATCTAAATACCGAAAGAGGCCCAAAGCGCAACTGAAGTCCTTTGATTCGCTGTTCTTTATTTTGGTATAAATTTACATTCATTATTGTTTTCCTTTGGATGTGTAGCCCTCAATTAGTGTGATGGCTCCATTAAAGCAAGCGAGACTTCGCCTTTAATTATTACAACAAAACACCTAGTCTCAGCTTGGGGAGAGGGTCTCTATTGACACAAGCCGAGGTTATAAAATTTAATTAGCCATTCCTATCAGATTTATGGCATTCAAATTGTTCTGTGTTTCTTCCCTTTGATCCTGCCTGTACAATCCCCAAGATTTTTGTTCTGATCAAATGAGAATAAAGCTTACTGTACAGAGCGAACTCCCCTCTTCTTCCTTTCCTTGTTCCCACCCCAGCCTTAATTCCAGTCTCTCACTGTTTGTGCCCCTTCTTTGTAGGCAAGGTCAGCCCGTGTACCCAATCACGACAGGAGGATTCAGACACCCCTACCCCACAGCCCTGACCGTCAACGCTTCTATGTCTAGGTGAGTTGCGGTCACTTCTCAGAAAGCCGGGTGCCGCCAGGCCGCCAGGGCCGTGCACAAGTGTGGGTATCATAGCATAGACCACTGTAAATTTGACTTCCCTCCTAGAAAACCCCCAAAGGTTGCCTTGACCTTTCCAGGTAAGCGAGCGCCTGCCTAAGGGTTTAGGAGTCCATCCAGGGAACAAGGTAGTGTCACAGATAGAGGCCGCGGGAGTGGAGCTGGGAGGAGCTGGCGGTCAAGAGCATTTGCTGCTTGGGTTCGGTTCCCAGCACCATCGTGTGGCAGTTCACAACCATCTGTAACTCCTGTGCCCTCTTCCGGCCCCCACTAGCACCAGACATGCATGCGGTGCCCATACATGCAGGCGCACACACTCACACACACAGATAAATAAATCTGAAAGACAGCTACCAAGGCAGAGGGAAAGCGGCTGGAATGGGCGGTGCTTGGGGGGGTGTGGCTGGAGGGGGCGGGGCTTCAGAGGGAAAGCAGATGGAGTGGGCAGGGGCTTCGGGGAGTGGGCGGGGCTTCTGGGAAAAGCAGATGGAGTGGGTGGGGCTTCAGAGGGAAAGCAGAGGGTGTGGGCGGAGCTTCAGGGGAAAGCGGTTAGAGTGGGCGGGGATTCAAAGGCAAAGTCTATAGAGTGGGTGGAGCTTCAAAGGGAAAGCGGTTGGAGTGGGCGGGGCTTCGAGGGGACCGCAGGTGGGGTGGGCGGGGGCTTCGAGGGGACCGCAGGTGGGGTGGGCGGGGCTTCGGAGGGAAAGCAGTTACAGTGGGCGGGGCTTCGGGGGGAGCGGGGGAGTGGGCGGGGCTTCTGAAGTTGTCCTTTCTCTGTTGTCCTCTGCTGGGTGGTAACTTTATGATTAGTGTTCAGAGATTCCGGTTCCGGGTCTGTAATAAGCTGTATCCTGGCCCCTCAGAGTACCGGTGTCCAGTAGAAATTTCTTTCATGGGACCCGTGTTGTATTTTACATGTAACATTATGTTTACATTTTTTCTTTTCCTCCCCCGCCCCTTTTCATGCCGATATCACCTTAAGAAGGTCGCCCCTACTGTCCCGTGGTGAAATAGTTTTCAGTGACACGTTATATTATATTCACCAGCCATGCTGTGTGGCCCCACACAATGTGATCATGCCACAGCTACCTCTCTCTCTCTTATTTAGCCTTTCCATGTGACATGCACTTACACTTTACAGCACATCTCAAGTTGGACTTAAGGACACATGCTTCGTGGCCGTGCAACTGACCCGCACAATGCTGCCAAATCGTCAACAGCTGTAACGGAATTATGGGTGCACCCAGTCCTATAGATTCAGATTTAAGCATATATACTTTGTACATATGTATCCCCAGCACTCATTTTCCTCTCTCTAATTAATCCCGGCTAATTTTTCAGTGACTGCTAGTTTATTTACAAACTGGTTGGCAGCGGTATGCTTAAGTAGTCACTAATTGCCTCTAATGATAGTTTTATTTTATGTTCATCTGATTTTTGGTTGAGTTAATTAAATCGGTGGAGGTTTAGACTTTCCTGATGGGCTGAAGCAACCAATCTATTCTGATGATGCCACGGGATTGGATTAGCATGCAGTACACTGCAAGGATGCTGTCTCCCAGCCTCTGATGCTCTGTGGCCAACCACTGGGAGCCAAAATGACGGAAGGCAGGGGCTGGAGGTTGCCTGGAATGCCTCTTTTCCTGCTTTCAGGACAGCAACTTTTGTCTCGGATGGAGCGAGACTCACACCCCTGAGAGAAGAAGGCTGGAGTGTGGCTATAGTTTGTAGTTAACTCCATGAATACGCTCAGCTTGAAAGAGCCATTCCCCACGTGTGGTGTATCACTGAAATCTCAGAATCCATGCCTTTCTGAGCTAGGCAGGAGAATGATTTTCTGCATCTTCTCTGCTGGAGAAAGTAGAAAGGTTATACTCATTAGATGATGTCATCACTGTCCCTGTACAGCGTGGGAGCGAATGGGAAACCTCCTGGGAGGGGAGGGGAGGGGCTGCTTATGATCCTAATTCCATCCAAGCATTCGCATGCTGCTCCTGATTGTTCCTCCCGCTTGTTTGTTCGGTGCATCCGGAGGCTGAAAGCTACGAAGTCATCGTAGGATAGGGATTGGGGGTTAAGCTTATTGATTGAATTATCATTAGGAGGCTAGCTGATGATTTATAGGTCACAGAGGGTGGAGGAAAGGAAGGGGGTGGTGGGAAGAAAGGTTAGGGCCTGGTGGTACTGGGGGGGGGGGAGGTGGGTGGCAAATTCCCCAGGTAGGCCAAATGAAAGGTAGCTAGTGAAAAAGCGTATACAGCAAATTAAATACATTATTGGGGTAATGGGGGCGACAGAAGTATAGGTCTATTATATGTATGGCAGTTACAGCAAATGTAGGCAGCTTGCCCTGCTCCAGAGCACCCTTTGATATTTATTCTATTCAGCAGCAGGGCCAGGACTTCTCAGAATTAAGTGATGGGTCATTATACTTTAAACACCATGGAGAAGCCTAGATTGGCAATTAAACAGCGCTTGCTGACACTCACTTGTGCCACCCTGTGACCCCCTTTAGATTGAGATGTTGGAGCTCCGGGCCCTCAGCCTGCTAAATTGGGCAAGGCTCTTCTCATGACGAGAGCAGGCCCTGAAATCCGCCGGCTTCAAAGGGAGCGAGATCATGTATAAACCATAATGTGGGTGCACCGTGGCTCACGAAAAATAAGGCAGGGAGAGATGAAATGTTACAAGTGCAAGGGGAAAATGAGAGAATAATGACAATCCTAATGTAACTCAAAGCAGGATTGTTGCACGGGAAAATGCATCCTACCGCTTGTGCATAAAATCAAGGCCGGCAGATGACATGCAGCTAACAGAAATGTGTCAGCAGCGAAGCAAAGTGAGCATGAGCATGAGGGAGGCCCCAGAGACAGCCAGAAACAAAAATTAGTTGTCCTTAACAAGTTAAGGTTCATCATTATATTCTGGCTTGGAGCCATAAAGGCAGACGGGGGTATATAATGAGCTGCTTAGAATTTTTTGAGGGTGTTTATTGCGTTTCATGAAACAGTTGTCTGCAGAAAGGGGTGAAGGTGTATGTACTGAATGGGCCACACGCTCACATGCAGTCTTTCTGCTGTTGTTTTTTTTTTTTTTTTTGTATGTACCCACGCATGTAGAGGTCAGGGGACTCAAAAGTGTTCTTCGTAGTGGCACCCAGATCCCCGTCCCTAAAATGTGCCTTCGCCCGGTATCGGTATGTGCCTCTGCACACAGGCAAGCACACATTCCCACACTGTTATGTCTTTCTCTCTCCTGTGTGCATGTACACGTCCTCTCACACAGCAGAAAAGGAGCATTCATATTTGAGACAGTCATAGTAAGAATTGCCACTCCACCCGCCCTTCACCAAAGGGCTTCCAAGAGCACATCTTAACTTGTTTCTGCTCTGTGCCCTGGGAGCATTGGGCAGAGCAGGGGCAGGGGCAGAGTGTAACTGCAGAGCTCCAAGTCTGCTTTTCTTTCTTTCTTTCTTCCTCTCTCTCTCTCTCTCTCTCTCTCTCTCTCTCTCTCTCGATTTTACAGGGGGCAGCAGTGGGTTGCTTGTTACTCCTATACTCTCTCTCTCTCTCTCTCTCTCTCTCTCTCTCTCTCTCTGACTACTATTGAAGTATGTCATTGCTTCCAGTCTCCTGTACTGCCTTAAGTTTGCAAAGCCTATTGCAGTAGTGGTTGGAATTTCTAAGGCAGGTGTCTACAATGGCTCTGGGAACCCTGAAAAGGTCAACATTCTTCATGGGTGTTTTGCCTCTGTTAAGATGTACTGAGCCTGTCCATTCTCTAATTTTTTAAAATCCCTTTTCAGTTTAACATTTGTTAACTTATGGAAAGAACTTGTTAAATAAATACAAGATCCCTTTGAAATAACCATCACTATGATGATGCCTCCCTCCCAGAACTAGCTTTCTCAAGAGCAGGATGCTGCTCCGTGCTGGTCTCTGGGTGGCGGCTGTCCTTTTCTGGTTTGGCTTTATTAGGAGGGCAGCCATTGCTTCAGTTTGGTTTTTCTTCACCCCATTTGGCAATCTGTCCTTCCCTCCTTTACCCTGTTTTTATAAACACTGTGTGTTGCTTCATTTGAGGAGGTGCTTTCTCACCAGTACAAACAAAACATGAAATTTGACAGCCATCTGTCCTGGCAAATTTGTATGTCAGGAAATGCCATTTCAAGAACTTGAGTGTGTTCTGGAGACTTTCCCAGAAGCAAATGCTGTTAACTTTGTCTTTTCTGTGATCGCGATTTTTTTTTTTTTTTTAATCATTGACAAGGCTTTGGAATGATGCACAGGTAGCGTATTAAGTCAAAGAAAGAGTCTTAGAGGCAAAAGAGCATATAAATCAGAATCCGGTACTTCAGTGTGTGTGTGTTTCCTCATCTTCCTAAAAACTAAAACTAGAGATACAAATTTATTGAAAATGCCCATGATTTGAGATGAGAGTCACTCAGGAGCCATCAGGATTTTTCTCTCTCCTGTTACTCCCCAATGGTGGGCACAGCAACAAAAGGGAAAAGAAAAAAAAAAAAAAAATGAAGATTTGATTGCTCTCCATTGCTAGAATGAGATGAGGTCTAATGAGACATACAGAGCATTGTCAAAACATGCGTATATGCTTCAACCACATTAATATTTTATCTAGCTGTCAGTACACAACAGACACTATCACCTGTCCTCCTAGAGCTGACCAGGACTTAGGAAATTGTCTTCTGAGAGGCTGCAGCTCATGCCTCAGAAACCAAGTGGACATGCGATTTCTGGCTGGTGGTCCAGGCCCACTTTTCCACCCACGTACATTGGTTGTGAATTTGTCTTTTGCTGTAGATGTTAAAAATCGTAATGTCTCACGTCGGTAGCAATAATGAAGGGGGAGATGGGCTTTAGTGACAATTATGAGAATCATTATGTTTAATTTATCACTAATTAATGCTGACAGGCTTCATATGCCTTGGTTGCTTTCATGTGGGTGTTACTGCACTCTTTGGTTTTTAAATTGTATGTGCACATCCCTCCTCATTCCTTCATTTTGATTCTGACGATTTACACAGCTTTCTGTCTTCTAGGTTCCCTCCCCACATGGTCCCTCCCCATCATACTCTCCACACGACCGGCATCCCCCATCCGGCCATCGTCACACCAACAGTCAAGCAGGAATCCTCCCAGAGTGACGTCGGCTCACTCCATAGCTCGTAAGTATCACTGTCGTCTTCACGCTTTGTGGCCCTGTGCGGTGCACTATCACTGTGGCCGCTGCTTGGTGGCTTTCTGGCCGAGGTCAGCGTGTCTTGCCTGACCCTAGTGAGTACCCGGTCCATATGGCCCCTGGCTTCCATGTAAAGGAGGACATGCTCCCTAGCCAGTCCCACTGATCGTCACACTGCTGCTCAGAACTCCCGGAAGTGGGGGCCACCACCCTGTACTTTTACTCTGCCCTGGGAAAATGTATGTTTGCAAATCGCTAGGAAGTGGTTTCAGAATTTCGCACGAGCCCAGCCGCCTCCTGCAACTCCCCTGGCCCCTGCTCCGGGGTGGGAGGGTGTGAAAGCCGGAGTGACCTAACGTGGGCTCTGCTTTGGGGGACGTTGGCTGCATTGTTGCTTATTGGATGGTGTGTGTCCCTCTCCTTTTGTCTCTATCCAGAAAACATCAGGACTCCAAAAAGGAAGAGGAAAAGAAAAAGCCTCATATAAAGAAGCCCCTTAACGCATTCATGTTGTATATGAAGGAGATGAGAGCGAAGGTGGTGGCTGAGTGCACCCTGAAGGAGAGTGCCGCCATTAACCAGATCCTTGGCCGCAGGGTAGGTGGCCCTCCGCGGAGAGAACCGCAGAGTGCGCCAGTAGCAGTGACAGGTGTCTCTTTACACTTGCCTCTTAGAGCATTGCCCCCAACACTGCCACTTTGAGTCCTTGCACGGCTTGCACTGGTCCAGACCATTGTGCTTTTGAATAGCATTTAGGAGAGCCACATCCCTCACCTCCCTGCTGCGGACATGGCGAAGGACAAAAGGGCATAGAGGGCAGACGTGTTTTCTCTGGGCAGCATTGTTAGGGCCAGGACCTGGCAGAGCTGCCGGTACCTGCACACTCTGCCGTGTCGGGATAGACTCATGCACCCCAAGCATCGCGTCTCCTTTACCGCCACAGTGTAGTCTGTGATGTCTCTGCGTGTCTTTCTCTCCCTGCCCTGTGTTCTCTGCAGTGGCATGCCCTGTCCAGGGAAGAGCAGGCCAAGTACTATGAGCTGGCCCGGAAGGAACGACAGCTTCACATGCAGCTGTACCCTGGCTGGTCTGCGCGGGACAACTATGTACGTGCACCACTTTCTGGAGAATTCGCTCTTTGTGGGTATATTGTGTGTCTGCAAGGACCCAGAGGATGGGTTCTGTCCCTTACCCCCAGTCAAGGAGCTTGGCTTCCAATGTGACTCTGTTGTATGTTAGCACATGGTCATTCCTCAGGAAGCAGGGGGAATGCTGGCATCCGTGTTCTCACATGGAACCCGGAGACTGATTTGGGGTGTCTGTGCCTCTTTGCCCACCTGCCATCAGTGGTGTAGCTTATAGAGACTGCACTAGATAGAGGGGTGGGCATGTTTGACTTGTCACAGGCTTTCCGGCAGGGCCTGTAGCCTCGGGAAGACAACCGAAAAAGCATCTCAGGCCAGGTTGTCACAGGAGCTGGAAGCCTGTTTCATCCTGAGAAAGGCATGATGGGAATATCCCTGAAAGCAGCCAGCAGAACTCATCTTTGGGTAGGGGAAGATGAAATGACTCGGGTTCCACAGAGGTAGAGAAGGGTGTGGGTCACATGACATACCTGTCACGTGGTGTGTGCGCTTCCGGGCTCTGTTGGTAGGTCAAGATTGGCTGGATTTCCTGTCTTGCTTCTTAAACATCATCTTAATAGAACTATTGTTTTTACTTCTGTCATTGATGGCACAGAACAAACCCACAGTTCTGGATCCCCCTATCATTTGTCACCGTTAGTCCTGGTCCTGCATTTTACCCAGCAGCCTTGAGTTCTGGGCTCCTTTCCTCTCTGGATGGGTGGAATGTCTCCTGCTTTCTCTCTTTATTGCATCATGTCAGATCTCACGAGATGTCGCCTCCACCCACTCGGACACCAAAACCAAGCCTGTCTTGCTGCCATCACAGCCTTCCTTTTCTCTTCCCTCTTGGGAAAGCCATGGGGGCCGGGAAGGTGCTTGCCAGGTGGTGCCAGCGGGGAAGACAGAGGTATCATAGCTCTTCGAATTTCCTTCACTCATTTTCCTCAGCCCTGAAAGGCTGGAGCTGGCTCACCCACTACCTCCTACCCATGTAGCCAAGGAGACCGGACCTGCTTCACTGCAGTGCCCATGTGCTTCCAGCCCTCCCTGCCCAATCAGCACTTCTGTTCTTGAGAGAGTGGCATGTTTCACTTGCAGACAAGCATCATGAGCTCTTAACGTGTACCCCACGCAATCCCAGGTGACACTTCAGCATCAGGCACCCTCCTGTCCCCCTGACTTCTCAGAGCTCATAGAGTTCGACTCTAATTCAGCTCTGGTTCGTTACACATCCAATCCTGGAGTCAGTGGGAAGGGTACCCTAGAGCAGGATTTGGCTTCTCTACAGCTACCGTATCCCAAGACACCCTAGACATCGGTGTCTTCACAGGGCCCTCACGTCACAACTGCCGGGTTTGTGGACCATGTGCTGTTTACACTGGGAGTTGGGTAGATGGTGCCCTCTGGGGTTGCACAGGATGGACACAAAGGCACGGGCAGACTGGGTGACAGTTTCAGAGCCATTCCGTTTGACTTGCAGGGAGTCAGCTAGGCACAGTCCAAGCATTCTGCGATGTGCTTTCTAGATTCTTAAAGAAGGTCCACGTGCCACTTACCCTGCCTCCCACTCTGCACTGGAAGGCAGCGTGGACAGCAAAGAGCCACTGGGCAGGTGATGGGCGTGCTTTAGAGGTGGGTTGGATGTAGGGCTCCAGGAACGTAAGCCTCTTGGACACAGGCGGTCAGGTTCCTGTTTCAATGTCCCGTCACACACGTGTGAGAAAACATGCTTACTCTTTCCTTCCCTGCTCCAGAAACACACTGGAGTCAGGGGTTTCACACCAGAAGCTTTTGTGAGGTTGAGTATGGTGGGAACTTGTGAGCAATCCCTTTTTAACCAACTGGAGGTTCTGCAGACAGCTGGGGCTACTGTGAAGCCCAGAAGGTTCTCCTGGGAGATGTGATCTGAACCAGCCCTCCTTGCCCTTCCCGCCAAGGGGGGCTTGGAGCCTTTCTGTCATTGCCTTAGGGAAGTATATTGGAATGAAACCCCATTTGGCTGCTCAGGTTTGGCCTGTTCTTTAGGACCCAGGAGACACTAGCTCGGTACCATAGTAACAGCTGGTTGAGTAGGAATCATAGTAAAGTATTCCTTCTTTCCTATATTGAAGGCTCTATATGTCCACTTGATTTTTTTTTTCTCCTGCTCTGATTTCTTGTGCTTTTTCCCTTTCCTTCTTGTATTGAAAAAGGAAGTAATCTCCTGTCCTGTCTTCATGTCTTCTTCTTCCCATTAAAACACCATCCCTGCCCACCGGGAGCTAGTGTGCATAGCCTTCTGCTCAGTCATGGACATGACTTGAACTCCAGTGCACAGCAGAGAATTCTGTAGGGGACCGTGAGATAGCCCTGGGGTGTGTGTGTGTGTGTGTGTGTGTGTGTGTGTGTGTGTGTGTGTGTTTGTGTTGGGGAGGCACATACAAGCAGCCTCAGGCTAGACCACCTGAGTTTTCCTTCTGGCTCCTCCTGCCCACCCTGAGATAGCCACCTGGCATATTCCCTCCTTTTTCTTAGCCAACAAGCAAAAGGATCTGGTGTGTAGCTGCGTAACTGGCTGCAGCACATGTTCCTAGTGACCCAGACCCCAGACCCTCAGACGGTAGAGAAGCCCTCTCCGAAAGACTCGGACTCGTCCAAGCCTGAAACTGCCTTGTGTTGCTACACACACATCCCTGTCCTTCCCTTTGTAGTGTTGATGCCACTGTCCCATAAAAACCTTTAAGCAAGGGTGGCAACATTCACGCATTTTGAAGCACACGGATTTGTAGGACCACAGCTGCCTCGTGCAGGCCGGGGCCTGGCTCTCTCACTTGGTAGGGTCAGGCTGGTAGATGGCAATGACTTAAGGCAGTCTCCTCGCCCCTGAGGTATCCAAGAAGTGTTCCCTGCAGGGTTACAGGAGTACTCAGCAGAAGGCACTGCCCGTGGCTGAGGGCAGGGCTTCGAGACCACAGGGGTTTTTACTCAACTCAGGAACCCTGCCTAGCCTATGTGAACCTGTGTCCTCATTTGCGACACTGGAGGATGATGATCTATGTGCTATGTGGAGTAGTTGCTGTTTGGGTCCTGCCTGGATCCTGATGTGTAGTTCACAAATGCTGGTCATTGTTAGTGTTAGGAGTGGCTGTTATAACGAGGAACTAACCTTATAATAGTGCATAATTTTAATACTGGTTAGGAGCTAGCCATTCTAACAGCATGATAATATGCACTATAGAGATAGCTCCTGGTGTGGCATGGTTTGAGTTACACTAAGCTGTGATGTCCTGAGACATGGGATGTCCATGGCCATAATGCATGTGTTTGTGAATTGTGATCTCTGCGACCAGTGATGTGTTGGCTGGGGTGCAATCAGAAGAATACCTATATCCAACATAACAGAATGGGGGAACACTTCCCTTTGCCAATGCAGATGCTCCCTGCAATTTTGAAAGAAGCCCAGGTAACTTGGTTATCTCGTATCTCCACCCCCTCCTTACTTTCCGTCTTTTAGAAGGAAGGATCACACTATGTTTCTGAAAGAAACCACCACTACAGAAAATCTGGGGTGGTTTTCTCTCTCAGTGCAGGACAGGGCAGGTAGGGCGGCTGTGAACCACCGAAGCCTCCCAGGTTTCTCTGTGGCCCCTGGGAAATGCGTTCATCTGGCTCTCACTCTGGCTCCCTATCCCTCCTGAATCTTCCTGGCCTCTTTCTCTTCCCTTTTATGGGGTCAGGTGTCCTGGGTCAGGTTGAAGATGGGTGAAAGCCATGAGGTCTTTCCATATCCGCTCGCTATGTATCCCTCCAAGTAGGCAGAGTTCAAGGGTTAGATTTGTGGGCAGCAGACTGGGTAGACTCAGAAATAGTGGAGGTAGCAAACTGGTTCGTCCTGGTTCTCCTGCCATGTGAGTCTAGACATCTTGCTGGTTGTCCATTTCTCCACCTAATTTCCTGTATTTCGTCTGTTCATATAGGGGAAGAAGAAGAAGAGGAAAAGGGACAAGCAGCCCGGTGAGACCAATGGTGAGTGACGCAGTCAGGGTGACGGAGGAGACACTAGCTGGAGGGCCAGTCTTATGTCAGGCTTCTATCTGGGGAGACAGGAGAAATGCAAGGCCAGAGTGTTGTGGGGAACCTGTCTTAGGGAGCCCTTTGGGTTTATGCGTTTTAATTAATTGCTTCATGACTGCCCTTTTAAAGCTAGTAACATCCATTGTTGCATGAAAAGCCCGTTGTAATTCTGGCGGAATGTGTTTTTAAATAACTGCCAAGCCTGTAACTAGAGAGCCAGCAGTAGGCATGCCTCTGCCGGGTTTTGGACAGCCTGCTTTTGTGTGTGTGTGTGTGAGAAGGGATGAGGAGGGTCCTAGGGGACCAGGAGGGGCCTGTGTGAGTGTTGGGTTAACTGGCTGTTCCTGAATGTTCCAATGCATGCCTTTACAGTGGTAAATTGCACCCATTTTAAATTAAGGAGGTTTGTCACTCAGTAGAAGAAACTAGAAATACTGCATAGGCAATCAAGGTCCCTTGGAGAAGGCCAGGCTTTTACAGACAAACAAAAATTTTGAAGACTTTGTGTAATTTGTTCTTTTTTTTCAGAACACAGCGAATGTTTCCTAAATCCTTGCCTTTCACTTCCTCCGATCACAGGTGCTAATGTCCTTTTGAGTCATTAAAATAGTTGATGAACTGGTTTTTCATTTTTCTTGCCATTTATAGTTTTATTAACATTGAACACGTATGACATTTGAACATCCTTTAAAGCGATCATCTACGCGTTTCATTATGTTCAGTAGATTTTTTTTCCAGTTGCTTTTGTTGGTTTTATTTATTTTTTATTTTAACTTCTGTTTCATTTACTTATTGTCCCCATAACAGTTGTTTAAGCAATGACAACAGTGGTTTAGAGCTGAACTAACTGTGCAAATTGAATATGCAGTATTTCTTTAAAAGAGACTGGTAAAGAAAAAAAAAAAAAAAAACGAAAAAAGAATTAGTAATAAAACCTCCTTAATCTAATGGCTTTTTCTGTTGCCCCACTAAATTTTCTCATGCTAGCATGCAATCGCAGTATGATTATTTTTTTCCTTTGCTTTTTGTTTATTTATTTTTCGTTTGTTTGTTAGCTCTTCCTTTCGCTTTTTTGCTTTTATCATTTGCAAATGTGCTAGCCATTTACTGACCATGCCTGCTTCCATGCCTGCTTCCATGCCTGCTTCCATGCTGCTAGGAGCTTCTAACACTTAACAAACAACTCATCCCATGGCCTGTTCACCTTTCTTCCCTCTTAATATTAATGAAAATATATTTTTTTTTAAAAAAGAGAACATCCCAAAAGCTGCAATATCCCAATACCCACAACCTTTTTCTTTCTTTATTTCTTTCCGTTTCGTTTCATTTTGTTCTGTGTTTATTTGTATTGTTTTATTTTTTGTTTGTTTGTTTCTTTCTTTTTAAAAACTGTAGTACTCAGAAGGAAAAAGCATGTTACAAACTCAACTCCTTCCTTTGCTTTATTTTCTTCTTTGAGAAAAAGAAAATTGAGAGAATTAAAACAAACAAAACAAAACAAAAAAAAAAAAAAAAACAGAACTAAACAAACAGAGGAAAAAAATCATAGAAAGAGCAAGTTCTTGGCTATTGCCGCCCTTTGGGCGACTGGAACCAGATCTGACCGTCCTTCATAAGGGATACTGCAGCTTTATTTGCAACAGCTAATTTCACAAGTTGAATAAGTGTGATTTTTACCTTTTTTTTTAATTAAAGAAAGTTTAAAAAAAAGAAAAGTCAATATTTTGCTATTAGTAACCCGGTCATTGATTTATTCCCTTTTTTATTTTTATTTTTTTGTTTGTATCTCTCTCCCCCTCCCTTCCCCTTCTCTCTCTCTGTCTCTCTCTCTCTCCCTCTCTCTCTCTCTCTCCCTGCTTCCCACGTCCTCCTTCTCTCGCTCCTCTCTTGAACTCATTCAGACCTGAGCGCTCCTAAGAAATGCCGAGCGCGCTTTGGCCTTGATCAACAGAGTAACTGGTGCGGCCCCTGCAGGTGTGTATAGTCTCCCAGATTCGCTGTGCTGGTTTGCAGCTCTCTCCCATTCCTCCTCCTCTGGCCTGTTGCTTTGTAGCTTTGTGTGTGGATCATAGGAAATGCCAGGGAGCGGGGACACTACCGTGTGTGGGCTCCACGAGGGATGCTTGTCTGCCAGCTGCTGCTAGCCAGAATGCCACTGTAAAACAGTGTGTGTGCCTCCTCAGGGCTGAGACTCAGATTCCAGTGTGCCCTGGACCAGGGAATGTTGCCTGCCAAACCCCTTGTGACAGACAGCCCAGGATGTGCTCACCCTGGCATAGGTAGAAGCCAATGACGTCACCTTCTCCCCTCTTCTCTCTCTCTCTCTCTCTCTCTCTCTCTTTTATTTTTCATTGGTTTTTTTTTGTTTTTGTTTTTGTTTGTTTGTTTCTGGTTGTTTTCCTTTGTGTGTGTGTGTAGTGTGTGTGTGTGTTTTATTGTTTTTATTTGATTTGTTTTGGCTCACAGAAGCCCCTTCCTTTCAAACCCATGAGGGACGATTGTCAAGTATAGATCCAAGATGATGCAGAAAACAATTAGTGGAGGTCTCACGTCCAACTGAACACGACCCACCATTGTGTTGTATTTTCTTGTGTTTACCTTATGCTAACAGATGCAAATACTCCAAAGAAGTGTCGGGCACTGTTCGGGCTTGACCGAATGACTTTATGGTGCAAACCCTGCAGGTACATGACCAATTCCGAGGCCTTGGGGACAATCAGAGCCTTCTGTCCTTCCGCTACTTAGTGGGTCGATTTATTTTGCCCTCATTCACATCTACTTTCCCCCACTGGCATCAATGACTAATAAACTCTCATCCTTCAGATTTTCCTCGCTAACTCCATACCGTTTCCTCCCCTTCCCGCCTCCCCCCTTGTTCTTGTGAAGAGCATGTCCCTGGTGGCAAGGGCTGACAGCCATGACCTAACACATGAAGACAGGCACTGAGGCTTGTCTTGCAGGTGGTCAGCCTGGTGAATCACTCGGTGCCCTGTGTTCCGAGCAGAGGGACACCCGGCCGTCCCCCCTACCCCTCTCCCTGGTGTGCAAGTCAGAACTTGAATTTGGCAGTGGTAGCTCTCCCATGCACTTTCCTTAAAGATGCTGATACACGTGCATTGGGGCACTTTTTTTAAAAGTCTTTTTTATTTCTCTCTCGCTCTCTCTCTCTGTCTGTCTCTTTCCCCCTCCCCCCCCTCTTTGGTTGTGTTATGTTTAAAACACGTATCTGTGTGGAGGAGCTCGTTAGCTGACATTGTTTTACAGCGCTGATAACTAAGTGTGGCATTGAATGGTGTGCACCAGCTAATAGCCTGTGGGTAGTGAGGGCTGCAGCCAGACACTGCAGCTGCAGCTAGACACTGCAGCATTGTCATTCCTGCAGAGCAGTCACGTGAGACCACATGCAGGCATAGCGTGGGTCCCCACATGCATCAGAAGAGTCCAAGCTGAGCCCCATGATCTGCCTGCAGGATTCCCACCTCAGGGTGATGGCAGACAAGGCATAGGTACTTCCTTCTTGGTGGAGGGATGTGCTCTAGTACTCATCTCCTTTCCTTTCCTTCTAATGACCACCTTTGGTTAAATTTGTTGTTTCTTTGTTCTGATACAAGCAGTCTTTGAATTTGGAATATTATGATGGTAGGTATCTCAACACCCCAAACACGCACCCCTGTTTGTAGTGCCTCCCGCGTCAGTCACTTGTCCCTCTTCTCCATTCCCCTCGCCGTGCTCCGTGTGTAGACGTTAGATCAGACGTCCATCCCATCACGTGCATGCCCACGAGTCCGCCGTGTCTCTGGTTCTCTGTATGAGAGATTGCTGACCACATAAGATCCCCAGGGAGAGAGGCCAGGGAATCGCCTCTGACAGGAAGCTACAGATGGCTCTGTGGTCTGGAATAAGGGAATCGGGCCTTCGACAGGCACCCAGAAGGGAGCAACTAACTATGAGCAGACAGAGCGGCCCGGGCAGGCCAGGGTAAAGCTGCATAAGGGTGTTAGGTATTAAACTAGGGTGAGCCAGGTAGGTCAGGGACCTGCTTAGTCTGTAGGTAATCGGTTGGTTAACACATTAGGAAGGAATGCCCAGGGTAATATAGCGTAGTACCCCACCATAGCAAGTCGCAATAGACACTTCCTGTGCCCCGCAGTGAGGCTGGTGCAGGTGCTCACCTCACAATTTTATCCCTGAATGGTGATTTATGAACCTTCTTTTTGGTTTCAGATCAATTGCTACAAACTCTCCCTTGGCTATTACTGTGGTTAACGGGGATAGACCATCCCCCACGGTCCTCCCAGACCCACCAACCTCAGACATGACCCATCTTTGCTTAAATCCGTGGTGGGTTATCTTCCTCCAACCAGAAATTTCTTGATACGTTTTACCACCACCTCCAGCACCCACCAACTTTTTAACTGGGTTTTTATTGCTTTTACCAGATTGAAACCTTTGTAGTCTCTTTGTCCTTCAGGCACTTGGTCTCTTCAGACACGCGTTGGGGTTGACTGTTATCAAAGAGGCTGAGATGTCCTTGGGCAGAGGGCATGGAGTCCAGCAGGCCCCTGTCATTCCCCAGCCTTCTTTCTGGCCTCAACCCCTAGAAAGTTCTAGCTGCCATGTTTCTTTTTAAGCTTTTGGGGGATTTTTTTTTTTTTAAAGAGCTGTAAATGTGTTATCAAGCTTATTTCTGTTTGAAGAGGACCTTCTAAAACAGGTCCAGGAAGTGCCCTTAGAACGTGTACAAGAGAAGCTACACATAGGTGCTTATGAGATAGATAACCCTAAACTGGGGTGGGCCACAGGTTGGAGCTTGAACAAGGAGTTAGCCATTCCCCAGCTCTTTCTTTATATACTGCCATGACTGCACTGAGCTGGACATTCAGAAGACACCCATGCATGCACACACGCACGCATATGCTTGTGAACGGAGGCATTTCCTGACCCATCCAGACGTCTGTGTTCCAACTGCCTTTGGCTCAGCCAGCCCTAATGGGGAACATAACATCAGCCCACCACCATAGTCTCCCTGTCCTGTGTTCAAATGCTCCCCACACAGCATTTCGGCATTTCGGGAAGGGTGGCGGGAGGGGTGAGGGGAACATCAGCTGTGCTCCTAGCAATCAAGACTCTTAGCTTCTAATTCTATTTGGCACTTGAGGACACTTTAACCACACTCTGTTTTGAGCCCACCAAGTTGCTCCCCATCTTCTTCTTGCTCCAGCCTAACAGAGCCTGGAACCCCGCTTCATGCTCCCCTCTGGCTGCCCGCCCTCCTCCTCCCCTCCTCTCTTCCCCTGGCGCCTCCTCTGTTTTGCTTACGCCCTCCCCGTCCTCACCTTCTTCTCTTCTTCCTGTTTTCAAACTGCATGGAGATCCTAGTGTGTGAGCATGCTCTGATCTGCAGGCTAAGGTGGTTTAAAATGGAGAGGTTACATTGTTTATTTCATTCCTGGAGTGGGAGCAGAACCCATAGTCTGTACTAGTCTATCCAGGGAGAAAAAGGAGCCCTGCTTAACAGGCTAAGGAGGGGACCGTCCTTGCTCCCCTAGAGTTCCTTCTGGCCTAGACAGCCTCAGCCTCTGGGAAGCCGGGGGGTGGGTAGTGGCATGTCCTCTTCCCTCACCCCCTCTCCTCCCCTCCTGCCTCTCTACAGAGTCCATGCCCTGTGCCCCATGCTGCCAGCCTAGACTAAAGAAGAGCTCATATAGTGCAGCCCCATCCTTGCAGACACCAGAGACACTGTCCCATGGTGTTACCTTCAAATAGGCAGTGTCTCGGAGGTTCTTCAGTGACCGGCTACTGGCCGGTGCTCACACACTTGGTTTTGGATGGAGTGGTACCCACACGCCATGGTTCTGATGCTCTATTGAAGAGTCTTTGGATGGGCACATTCCCAAGTCTGAACTGTTTTTTATGGCATTAGTGGGTCAATCCCCAGGGTCATTTTTCCTACTAAGTAGGTCCCCATCACTGAGCAATTAATGGCGGACAAAACTTTGGAGTCACGTGCCTGGTTTCTTGAGTTGGTTTCCCCACCGTAACCTTTGATAAGTCAGAAACGCTCTCAGGTTCTCATCCCTGCTTTCTATACAGATGGGTGGCAGAGAGGGGAGACGACGGTTCTGGCACAGGGCAGATTTAGTCTTTCTGGTTCAGACCCTGATCCTAAGGTCCCTCCTGGACCTTCTTCCCTGTCACTTCTCAGTGACTGGCTTCCTGACTTTAGCATATGACCAGGGCAAGGCGCCCACGTGGACCGCTCTTACTCCTTACAGCCTTCTCACCAGGGAGTGGAGAAGTCCCAAGTCTTTAAGGGGGAAAAAATACAAAACAAACAAAAAAAATTAAATAAATTTTGAATCTTAATTTTATCCACAACCTGCAGGCCATGTCAACCAGTTATTCTTGTACTTTTGAATCATTTTCTGTTTTTCTTATTCTCTCCTACCCCGCCTTTGTTCACCCTCTTCTGCCTGTTTTTTGGTGATTCTTCTTATCCTTTTTTTTTCCTTTTTTTTTTTTCTTTTCTTGGTTGGTTTTGTTTTTTAGTTTGTTTTGTTTTGGTTTTGTTCTCCTCCCCCCCCACCCTCCTCCCCTCTCACCTGATTCTGACCTCTCGATTTGGTGTGGTTCGTAACAGACAAGCCCAAAAGCTCTCTGGGAACCGGTGGTGGTGTGTTAAAACCTTTAAGCCCCTTGCCAGCACTGCCTTCAGCTACATGGGCTCAACAGTCAGCATTCCGAGAGTTTCATATTGATAAGAGGCCACGGGGGAAGGAGCTTGCTTTCTCTTTTAAACGCACTCAGACATCATCGGAGACTGGGGATGGAGAGGGTGGGAAAGAACCGGGAAGGCAGGCAAGGAGATGTGGTGGGAAAGAGAAGGCAAAGCTAAGCCCAAGGAGAAGTAAACCCCGCTAGTTAGCCTTCGTGCAGCTAAAACCCTTCCTAATAAATCTGTGCCACCTTCTGCAGGTGACTCCCATTTGTCTGCTCAGATCCATTCTGGAAGGAGCAGAGCCCCGGCTGTCTGGTGAGGGTAGGATGTGAGGAAGGGTACTTGCTGTGCCAGAGCAGACTTAGACTTGGGAGCCACACAGCCCCCTGAAGTCAGGGCTTTAATTGCTCTGTGCCCACGTGGCTCGACCTGTAGGGGGCAACCCCTAGGTGACATCAACTTCTCCTGAGCATTAGATAAGGCTCTACCTTGGCGTCTTTGCCCTTTATTCACAGATAACTCTTTCCCCTGTTTCTAGGAGAAAAAAAAAGTGCGTTCGCTACATACAAGGTGAAGGCAGCTGCCTCAGCCCACCCTCTTCAGACGGAAGCTTACTAGAGTCGCCGCCCCCGTCCCCACATTTGCTAGGCTCCCCTCCCCGAGACGCCAAGTCACAGACTGAGCAGACACAGCCACTCTCGCTGTCCCTGAAGCCTGACCCTCTGGCCCACCTGTCCATGATGCCACCGCCATCTGCACTCCTGTTGGCTGAAGCTGCCCACGGCAAGGCCTCCACCCTCTGTCCCAATGGGGCCCTGGACCTGCCACCTGCCGCCCTGCAGCCACCCGTGGCCCCGTCCTCGTCTCTCGCACAGCCGTCAACATCTTCCTTACATTCCCACAACTCTTTGGCTGGGAGCCAGCCCCAACCTCTGTCTCTGGTGACCAAGTCTTTAGAGTAGCTACACCTCGTCCACCATCGCACCTGCTTGATGGAAGTGTTCCCTTCCGGTTCTTGATTTGTTCTCCCCCCCCCACCCCCTTGGAAAGCGTTTGTTAGTGCCCTTAATTTTGTGCCACTGTGGCTACGTGAGTTGATGTTTATCGAGTTCATTGGTCAATATTTGACCCATCCTTATTTCAACTTCTCCTTTTAAATATGTAGATGAGAGAAACCTCATGATTCTACCAAAATTTTTATCAACAGCTGTTTAAAGTCTTTGTAGGGTTTAAAAATATATATATATATACATAACTGTTATGTAGTTTGGATAGCTTAGTTTAAAAAGACTGATGAAGAAGGAAAGAAGAGAGAGAGAGAGAAGCAGTTTTGAAGCATCCTGCAAGAAGGAGTTGGTTCTGTATTATTTGTATTAAATACGAGCTTGCGAACCAATCACTCTACACCCTGGTTTTTCAACCATGAGGGCACAATGAATGCGTGCCATTTCTTCCTTTCTTTTTCTTTCTTTCTCTTTGTTTTTTTTTTTTTTTCCCGTGTGAAACAACTTTTATTGTGACGTTACTTGTTATTGTTTAAATGTACAGAAACAGAGGGTTAAAATGTGTTAATATACCTTGTTCCATGGTGTTGTTCTTCTGGGGGGGGGAGGGGGACGCTACTCAACAATGAATGGAATCAACCCTGTTGGACCAGTAGTATTTATTGCTTTAGAGGTTGCTTGTTGTACCTGTACGTCCGTCCCTTTTTAAATATGTTTTCCTTTTCTTTCAAAACTGTATAAAGTCCCCCCTCCCCTTAGCATAAGCATCTTATATATAACAACTCATTTGTACAAGGTTTTTAAGTTTATATATAAAATGTGTATATATTTTTTTTGTTTCCTTTTTTTTTTTTTTTTTTTTTTGACTTTTGTTTGTTTGTTTGTTTCTGTATAAAACCCGGACACCACCAAAAGGACATTAATAGTTACATTAAGGGTCAGTAGCATTAACAAGGGTTGCTTTAAAAGCCATTATGTAAAACAAGACTTGAACATTAGTGAGAGAATCTTCGCAGCTGTCTGAGCAGCTCTGGGAACCGCCCTGTTTCCCCGACCTCCTAGTCAATTGCCCTGTGCTCTTAGAACATGGACTGACCGTGTGCAAAGCTTTTATGTGCCAAAATTCTCAGTGGCTTTAGCTTCCTCCCTCTTTTTTGATGCTGTACTTTCTGTTCGCCATGTTTTGCTGTGATGTTACATAGATAGACTTGTGTGTAGTTTTAATGTCACCTATAACAAAATGTGTTTGGTAGCAGACCGTCCAGAAAGCATTTTAAACGAAGAGGTCTAAACCCTTAAGGGCCAAAAATTCTGTATATTAGATTACTCTTAAATGAAAAAAGAAAAAAGAAAAAAAAAAAAAACCCAGCTGCCGCTTTTATGTATACATGTTACATACAAGTAGGCGGTGAACTTTACAAACAAGAAAACCCAGGCATGCTGATGTTGTAAAATGCTGTATAAAGCTGAGATCTGTCCCTTCAGTGCCATCGTAGTTGACATGAGGCGATTGTAAAACTGTCTCTGGTTTTCTCTGGTTTCTTAAAATGCTAACTATAACATTTTTCTGTGAATACTCTGAATGTTTCCTAACAGTTGTGATGTTACTGTTCTGTTTTATGCTTATCCCAAGTTCATTTTGAATGGTTTGGAAGCCATTTTTGTAATGAATAAATGTCCATGCTGTACAGTATCTGTAGCATGCCGTTCTGGATGAATAAAGCGACGTAGTATGTGCAGAGAAAGGCTGGCCACTCGACTCTGTGATTCGGCGCCGGGTTTTCTCTTTTGGACACTGGGCTTCCCTCTGAAGAGACTGGCCAGGCTAGGGCTTGAGATGCCGTAGGTAGTATGTGGTAGTGTGTGGTGACTGAGTGCCTGAGATGGTCTTAAAAGGCCTTCTCTACTCCCTCCCCCCGCCCTTGGTGAATGTCCAGTGTACTTTCTGCAGCCAGCTAGCTGCTTCTTGTTTTCAGCGAAGACTCCTGTACACAATGGGACCTTCGGGTGGCTTTTTTTGTTGCTGTTGTTTTTCATCTCATTGTGTCACAATAAAGGAACAAATAACACTAGTTTGGCCATCATTTACTCACACCCTTGTCCATTGCATAGTGTGAAACAGAATTTGATTCTAGATGATGTGATTTAGTTCACCCAGTGTAGACTTAAGGAACTGACTGGGTACCACTTGAGGGTGGCGAACTCAGTGAATGAGCCCTCCCTACCTGAGGGAGGAAGGCAAGGATACAGGGTTCTGGTTTACCTAGCAGTTATTGAGCGAGCATCTTCTTAGAAAGTCAGCACCCCATTCACGTAGCTGTGCACGGAGGGGAGGAGATTTCCACAGTTGTGCATGGAAAGGGTCTTGCTGTTCAGGGCACCCATGTACCGGGTTATCTCCCGGAATGACTTCAAGTTCATCCCCGTCACCGAGGAGGATTGAAGTGAGGATCACTGGTGCCTCTTTTCGCAGACAGATGGATGGAATATCTATTGTTCGCGCTCTAGAATGGCCATTTCAGCTGTCCAAGAAGCCCCTCATGCAGCCAGCTGTCACTTAACAGCACCATGATATTGGGTCAAGATCTATGAGGAACTAACTATATGCTGCTTGAGCCAGCTGTGGGTCTGGGAATTTTCTGTGTTTTGGTTTTGTCCTGCTTTGTACTCTGATAAGGGACTTTCTGGTCACTCTTCCCTACTGTATTCTGTATACAGGGCCCAGATTGATCTTTGAGAGCATAAATAAGGACACCATGCCACTGGTGACAATGTGCCAAGCTGTCCCTATGTCCCTGAGCATTTTCTCATTAATCCTACCACCATCACCAGTGGAAGATTCCCCCCCACCCCGCCCTCTGGCCTCTGCCTCAATTCTAACAATGGCTTGAGAAATACAAAGCCCGAGGCCACAGTTGGTAGAGGGGGGGGACTGGAGGGACTTAAGTGGAGACCTGGCTTCTAGCCATGTTCTCAACACCAAGTTAAACCTGCACATGCTAGAGATAGATGTCCCTTCTCCTTGGTGAATGTAATAGGACAAGCCTTCCTTGCTTTGCCTGAATTCACTGTTACCTCAGTCACCTGCTCGCTCTCAGGAAATCCAGCTCACAAGAGTGATGCTTCCCTGAACCATTGCTGCTCTGGCTGGGGGCTCCCCCTCAAGCCTCCTGCCCATCTGCAGACAGCACTTCCTCATGGTCCCCATTGATATGGGAGGTCCTTCCCTATGCTGTGAATATGTGTTGCTTTTATTGGTTGATGATAAAGTTTTTTTTGGCCAGTGACCAGGCAGAATATAGCTAGTCAGGAAGTCCAGAGTTACAGAGAGAAAGAAGGTGAAGTTAAGAGAGACGCCATGCAGCTGCCATAGAAGTAAGATGCCAGAACATTACTGGTAAGCCACAGCCATGTGGTGATACACAGATGAATAAAAATGGGTTGATTTCATTGTGAGAGTTAGTAAATGATATTCCTGAGCCATTTGCCAAACAATTATAATTAATATTAAGCCAAGAATGATTACTTAATAAACTGCTGCAGGGACTGGCAGGGGGAAATATATCGGTACAGTGGGACAGAAAAATTCCAGGTACACCGATCCTGTGATGATATGGCCTTTTCTCTGTGCTCGTAAAACCCCGCCCAGTCTCTTCCTCACTTCAGCTCCGTAGCCTCCAGTAGAGGCTTAAGTCTACACTGGGTGAACTAAATCACATTGTCTAGACTCAAATTCTGCTTCACACTATGCAATAGACAGTGCTCCCCATGTAAGGCAATGCTGACATTTTGGAGTAGTGCATTCATTCTTGCAAAAGCAGTTTATCATACTGACTTCTACCCCATAGATGGAAACAGTACCCATCCTGCCCTGTACCCCAGCCCCCTGACAATCAGGACAACCAAAACTGTCTCCAGATATTTCTCAATATCCTCCTTGAGCCTGAAGCCACTCCACTGAAATTTTTTTCTCTGAAGAGCCCTCCAAATGGACAAGAGCATGGCTTTCATGTTCAATGTTGTGTACAAGGGTCCTGGGCACCTAATAGGTGGAGATGTTTCTTTGATAAAGGAAAGAAGGAAGGAAAGGTTGTCCTGGAGACTGATTAATGCTTCTCTGTTTTGTACTCTCACAATGCCCAGAGTGTTGATGATGACCTTAGCCCTTGGCGTGCTGGACTGGAGTGTGTGTCCCTTACAGATGTCAGGAGAAGGGCAGTCTCTTTGTTGTTAGCCATCCCAAGGCAGATCTCGCATTAATTTCAGAGTGGGGTCACCTAGCTACTTGCTTGTTTCCCCTACTGTGTTGAGCTGCATTAGGAGCTTTCCCAGGCATCTCTATGGGTCATCAGCAGTCTCGTCTCCCAAATATGGGTCCTAGTTCTGGTCTTCCATAGTTCCTACTGCAGCAACCTGAAGTCCTGCCTACCTCAAGTGTATTTCCATGACTCTACTTGCAACATCATGTCACCTTCTGTTGTGTATCTGTCCCCAGAGTTGCCTCTCATCTCTCTTGTAAGGATACACATGATTTTATTTCCAGGCCCATTTGGATAGTTCTTGATATGCTATCTTTAGATGCCTAACTATATCATTTGCTGTGTAAAAGTATAATAATACAAGCTCTAACTTTGTTGTGTGTTCTTGTGTGTTGTGCATGTGTGTGTGCATATGTGTGTATGAAAATGTGTGTCTGTGTGTGGGGAATGTTGTTGGTGCTGTTTGGATTGATTGATACAAGGCCTTGGCTGTGTGACTGCACCCATTCGAGTATGCCCCATGTAGCATGCCTTATTCAGCCTCCCCAGTACTAGGTTATAAAGTGCACCGCAATGGTGGCCATGTGGGCATATGTTGGGAGCTACCATCAGTCAGCCAGCTTTGCTGATACTGAGGTAACTTCTGGTTGTAGATGCCCTGCCTCTGCTAGTGTAGTCTTGGATGGCTGCAGTGGATGCTTTCCTATTGCAGATGCTAGAAGGTTCACTTTCGCATCTAATGACTCAGACTCAGATCAATGTAGATTAGAGGGCCTTTCCTCCAAAGTTGGGGCTTCAAGAAAGGAGGCAGAGGAGTGAATCTGAACTCCAAGCCAGCACCCTGCACCTGGCTTTAGATACTCCCTCATCCATCCTTCTTTTCAAGTTTCTTCAGCCCAGTGTTGACGGCCACGTTCATTTCCACAGTCAGCTAGGGCTGGCAAGTCAATGTACTGTGATCGCAGAAGCCAAACAGCCAGTCTTTCTGTGCCTTCTTTGTCCCTTTTTGGGATTCTGTGAGCCCAGCAATTAGAGAGCCTCAGAGACATGGATATGGAAGGTGCATGCATGTGGCCAGGTATACCAGCCTCACTCTTAGCAGTCATGCAGCCTGAAACTCAGTGGCCTTCAAGAGCAACACTCCCTCTTTAGAAGGCCTCATCCCTGGATGGTGTGCTTTTTGCAGTGTGAAATGAATTTTTGTTTGATTATTTGTTTTTGGAGACAGGGTTTCTCTGTGTAGCTTTGAAACCTATCGTGGAACTCACTTTATAGACCAGGCTGGCCTCAAACTCATGTGGGTATGCCTGCCTCTGCCTCCCCAGCGCTGCGATTAAAGGTGTGCACCATCACTGCCTGGCTAAAATGAGTTTTACTAGTATCATTATTAAAGGGTGTTGGAAAGACTGTTGGGTAGCCTGAAGACTCTTGCAGGTGTCACCTGAGGCGAGGGCTACAGACCAGAGCTAGGATCACTATGGAACTGGGTAGAGACTGGATTTCTGAAGCATTCCCAGCTGAGGTTACCCTCTTCATCTCCCATCCAAGGGCTATGTGAGCATCTCCAGGCTCAGAATAGCGATAGAGGCTGGACTCGGGTTGGTGCGTGTCTGACAGGTGGGGCTAGTGTGTCCATCTGGGGCTTTTCAGAGCTGGCCTCTTGTGAGTATACTTCCCAGCGCTGCGCGTGTGCTGATCATTCATTCACGCTTTCCTGTCTCCAATGACTGTATCTCGGGCACTTATCTGCATCAGGGTGGCTCTAGGCAATGGTATGCGTATGAATTAAAACAGCTTGCTCCTCTTTCTTCCTAAGTTTCCTCTTGTGTCATCTTTCAGCACAGACTTTGGTGATACAAGAGGATGGTCTAAAATCTCCACTGGAATTTCTCATTTAATCTTCCCTAGCAGAGCAGTTGCCTGACTTCATTTTATAAAGGCAGAAAGTGACATTTAGGCTCGAAAGTGCCTCTGTGGAAATAATAAGTCTGAAGTTTGACCTGAGCCTAGAAGCTAAACACGGCATAGGATTCCTTGTGATAAAAGCATAGACGGCTTAGTTAGTGACTGAGTGGAGACAGGCTGAAGGGCTGACTAGAGCCACACACACCCTTGAGAGAGGATTTTGCTAAGCCCAGCAGGGATGTACACCGGTGTGTACACAAGAGCATCTTCTCTTTTCTCGTCCTTTTTGTGGTTTTTGAGTGAAGAAGAGGAAGGAGGAAGAGGGAGTGGAGGAGGGAGGAAGATGACGACGATGACAGTTGACAATTTCATGGACCGAGCCACTTGTGGACTCAGCACTAGAAGGTAAAGAATCTTAGAAAGACTGGGAGAAAAATCAAGTGTACGCCCCTACATGTGTTTTTCAGTATTGTCTATTCACATCATATAGTGTTCCCCACATGAGGGGTTGTAAGCCATTGGAAGTCAGGAGATCAGTGTAATGCATCAAGGTTAGCATTATAAAAAGCAAGAGAGAATGAAATAGAAAATAGATTCTTGTCTTATGTGTTTCCTGCATTATCTAAAGTCTTCCTTACTGTGGTGAGAGGTAAAAAAAAAAAGTGCAAAAGCCAAGTCTGAACAATAGAAATAGCTGCAATACATTCAAAAATAGTTTTAATATATAAAACGCAATATCCATGTGTAGGAAATGCAGTTAATAGAAGTTCATTGGTGGACAGATTATTAACTTATTATACAGTATTCTCTCAAATGGGTTTTTGGCACTCTGGTACAATGGAGTCTACTTGGTCAAACTGTTTCATACTATGCTTTCTTTTGAAGCATCATAGTGTTGGCTAATTAATTATGCCTGGGCTGGGAAGGTGGCTTAGTGGGTAAGAACTCCCAGTCTATACGCATGAAGATCGGGTTTGAATTCCAAGGACCCATATTAAGGTCTGGGCATCCATCTGCAACTCCAACACTGTGGAGCTTGGTGAATCTCAGGAGCTTGATGACACCAGCCACCCTCATTCAGATGGTGTTAGGTTCAGTGGGAGGTCCTGTCTCAAGGGATCCTGGGGAAGATTTCTTTAACAGAAAGATAGCTGGCATCCTGATATACCTCTCTCTCTCTCTCTCTCTCTCTCTCTCTCTCTCTCTCTCTCTCTCTCTCTCTCTCTGTGTGTGTGTGTGTGTGTGTGTGTGTGTGCCTGCTTTATATTCCTCTTTCACTTTGCCTACATCTGCCAACTATAATTGACCATAGAATACTTTTGTAAAGGAAAATGCTTGGTAACTTCTTTATAAATTAATATTACTTGAAATATGTCTTCATATATAACCTTTCAGGTGCCTATTAGCCATCTCACCTCTTAGCAGTTCTGTGTCAAAGTAGTGTGTAGCATTCTCCAGTGAAGAAACAGGGTTACATTAAATAGAGACTATGTATCAAGTCCCACGTTTGTGTCAAGTGTATTTGTCTGTTAGTTCTGTAACAATGCTACATAGCACACTATCCCCCAAATCAGGAGTCTACTAGAACAAGCATTTCCTTTTCTTGCTGTGGTCTGTGTGGGCTGCGGCTCTGATGGCTGACCTTGGCTCTAGGATGAGTTGAACGTGGATGTGTTCAATGTATTGTTTATCCAAGGTTGTGGCTATCCAACTCATTTCCCTAAAGTCTTCAGGCTGGTTGAAATGGTAACATTGTTCATTCCGACCATACTCCTTTGTCAAAACCTAAGGTTCCTCACACACCACCGGGGTGCAAAGTGTATTCTGCCCTGAATGAAAGAAAGGTCAAATAGCACAAGACATGGCTGTATAATTCTATAAAGGAGGGATGACTTGACATGAAAGCTATAATCTAAGCATTGAATCAATCACTTTTCACACCTCAGACAAGCCTTCTGAGAGTCCTTTGAGGTATCTGTAAGTACTGTCCCTGTTTTATACACAAGTAAACTGAGGTTTAGATTTAAGTGCTGTTCTGGCAAGTACGTCTCCAGCACAGCATTGAATAACAGGCTTGGGAATGCTATCTTTCTCATCTTTCTTCTGAACTCATGGAACAATGACCCCTATTTCACACCGCACATACTGTGGCAGCTGTATGTTTTTGTAGATATGTGTCGTTAAGTTGCTAAAGGCATTCATCACAAAGTCATTTAGAGAAACAAAAGACATGCCACAGCGTAGCAGGTGTCTGTCGCAAAAGAACACCACAGAGGACATAAGTGCAGAAATAAACTCGAAAGAAAAGCAAAACCTCAAAACTGAGACTCAGTAATTCACAAAAAGGTTCAATCCAAGTGGCATATGGTTCACGATAATACATGACCATAGTAGCTTCATTCATAAATGACCCCAAACTGATACCAGCCAGTGTCCATCCACCATAGCGTAGACAAGTAAATTACAGTTAACAGGAAACTGATGCGGAGTTCTCATGCAGTGCCCAAAGATTGCTTCTCTTAGATCATCCATGCTCCACCCCACTACAAAGCTCATGGTGGTTTGGATGAGTGAGAAGTCGGAGAATGCTGGGCTGTGTTTGCCCTGTGGTCTGCAGCGTGAGGGTTGCCAGGGATCAGGCATGGCAAACTCTTCTCCCCAATTATGGCCTGTCTGCTAGGAATGGAACCATCGGGTGAATCCCTCTGGATTCTAGTGTTAGTGTTGGTTACTCCTTAAGTAATGAAACAACCTACGTGCTGCCTACTTCCTCGCCTACATTCAGATTGTCATAGCTGGTAGCTGTGAGTTTAGGCCAGATGAGGCCAGATGAGGGCAAGATAGGCCACTGTAGAGACCTACCTGGGCTGATGGCTGCAGTTCACCCAGGTGGGCCTGGCGGGCCTCTCTGTGCCTAGGGCTCAGTCTTTGGTTGGACCTGAGCAAGGCTGTGTCTGTTTTCTGAGGAAGGGGACCTTGCCCAACCATACAGCACCCTCCTGTCCAGCCTGTGTCTCCCTTGCCCCTTACATAATGGCACATTATACAACATCGCCAAGCAGGTGGTATTTTTAAAGACAGCAAGTGAGCATTTTTTTGGCCTAAATTTGGGAATGAAACAGATGGATTTTTAAGACGCTGGGATTTTCCTATGAATAGCAACCCTTGTTCTCTCTCTTTAAACACCAGTTTCTAGACCACCTCCAGCAACCAATCAGCACCCTGTTATTTAATTATAACAAAATTCTTAGCTCTGTCTGCTGCTGCATGGACAAGTGAGGGGCGCTGGATCAATTTCTGGAGCCAGGCTGACTTGCCAACAACAATTTTCCTTTTCCCAGAGGGCCTTGGAGGCCTGGAGCGGGCTCCAAGTCCCCTCTTTCCCTCCTGCTCCGGGTGGGCTCTGTGACAGCAGCTTGAAAAGGGTTATAGAGAGGCTGATAAAGGCTGGGCTTGTTGCAACCCTCCCTGACAGCCCCGACCCCGCGACAGTGAGATCATGCTGGCCTCATTATGGCTGGTGCCAGGTTTTTTCCATTAACAGGTAATTGAGTAGAAACTAAAATAAGCGAAGTTTGTTTCATCCCTTGGATTTTCTTGCTGGGGTTTGAAAGAAAAACACTTTAGCATCGTTAGTGGACGAGTGTCCTTGAAAACGTATTTATGTTTTCCGAGTGATTTGTCACTTGGTAGGTGTAATTAGCCCATTCCCTGGCCTCTCCCCTTCTTGATTTTACTCTTTAAGGGCCACTGTGTTCAGAGAATTAGAAATGCGTTTCTGGATCCCAGGCTGGCCAGCACCTTGTGTTAAGAGTGGTTAGGACTCCTGTCCGTAGTTTAGTGGTAGAGCAGAGCGCTGCCGATGATGGATGACTGAGCTAAGTGGATGACCCCACCCCACCTTGTCACACAGGTGTGCACCCACGACACACCCACCCCAGTAACTCATAGTCTCGGCATTCTACCCAGAATGCCCTGCTCTCACTTGGCCAGCCCCACCCTTCTGGACTTTTCTTCCTTCTTCTTGCTCTGGGTAGATAGCCGATGGGATGGGTGGATTTGCCTCTCTGGGTCTCTCTGCAGCTTTCTTTGCTCGCAGGGGCTGCTGTCTCTGTCTCTCTGTACTCCAGCAACTTCTGCCTCTGCCTTTGGTTCTGGAAGCCTTAACCAGCAGCCCACCTAAGGTAGCCTGTGGGTTAACACCACCCCTCAGGCCAGTTCTGGTTGTAACAACCGAGAGCCAGCCCTTGAGGCCAAGTGGAGGGAGGGTGGTTGGTACTAGAGGTGTGTCTCTGAGACCATGGCCATCTACCCAAGTTCTTGGGGGCTTGTGCCTGAAGGTCAAGCACAGGATGAGGGACACATGGTTAGAATTGGGAATAGGGACAGTTTATTTAAAGGGAGAAAACACTTCTGAGGGAAAATCTGGAAACAAAAATGTTGGGCCACAAACCTTGCATAGAATATTCTCTCTCACACTTGCACACTGGGAAGTATTCTCGAACATGCTCAGTTTATTTTGGGAAGCCCAGGGGAAGAAGGGCTTTGAGTCTGTCTTTGACAGCTTGCTGCTCTTACCTGTTAATCTTGATGTGGCTTTCTCCAGTCTCTCTTCTACTTCCGCAGCCAGGACCAGCATTGGGGGGGGGGGGCTTCTGAACACCTGACACAGAAGCCTTTCTGAGGTGAAGAAGTCCCCAGTTATCTGCAAGTGTATAGTACACGAACACCTCATATTTCCGAACTCATTTGTTATTTGAACAATGACATTAGTGACGGTTATTTGTCTGTCCTTTTGTGCCAGTGGGGAGTACCCTTACAGCAAAGATGAGCATAGATGATGAGGTTGCCTCCTGACTGGAGAGGCAGACAAACTGCAAGCCAGTTCAAAGAGCACTTGGGATTTTAGCAAGCCCACAGAGCCATGCACACACTGGGTAACAACTACCATGGGTTAAAGACAGCCCCTCAAGGAGATGGTAACTTACTTCGAGGCTGAAGATAAAGGTGATCCATATCTGCTCAGATCGAGTGTCCTGAGGCCATTATCCACACTCACACCCTCACATTCCAGTGCTAAGGGCTTTTTAAAACATAGCTCTAAATGTTAAGGTCTGAAGTGTCCCAAAGGGTCCATGTGCCATAGGCTGCCCCCACGTGGACTGGAAATGAGGAGGTAGACTCTTAGGAGGTGGCCATAGAAGATCGTCATCGTCAGGTCATTAGGTGCCACCCTTAACATTAATGCTCACTTCACTGGTTTATTATTACGTCTTTCAGGGATGAGTCAGCCCTCTCAGAAGTGTGTTGTTAACAGTCAGGCTGTCTCATGTGCTTGGGAACTTCTCCATTTCTGAATCACCTTCCTGCCATGTAATGCAGTCAAGACTCCCTCGCCAGACCCCGTGATCTGTGTTCAGACTTTCCAGCTGCCTCCATCACTAAGTAACCCTCCGCTTTTCCTGTGACATTTTAATTATTTCTCTGAGAATTTCAAACACCTACACCATACTTGAGCATACACAACCTTCACTCCCACTCCCAGATTCCTCCTGGATCTACCCCCTCCTCTTCAGCCCCCTCCATTTCCTTATCCGGTTTCTAGTAGCAGACATTCTGATGTAACAATATTATATCTCATATGGACCCTTACCGCCTCCTAAAGGTTTGATTAAAGGCCACCTTATCGATGGTGACTCCAAGGACTGGATCAACTTGTCTGGAACATGAGATTGAGGGTCCGGAGCTGGAGCTCTCAGATCCACAGGCCTGCTCTCTTCCTTAGAAACAAACAAGCAAATAAACACATGTATTGTGGTATTGCTTAGACACAAGAAAACTTACTTATTTTAAGAACAGACTGTGATTTTAGGAAGATGTCAGAATTGCCCAGCTGTCCCCATCACCCTGGCGACCTCTCTCACTTCCTGTTGCCCATTCTAGTCCCTCCTCTGCCGTCTTTGCCCATCTGACACCTTAGACCTCTTCATATGTGTGGCCTCTGGCCTGGCTTCTTTCTCAACCCTTCTCTATCATCCATGCCTCTCCCAAGGAGAGACTTTTAGTCTGGCTTCTCCTTAAACATATAAGTTAAAGGAAGTGGTCACAGCTCTGTTGAGTAGGGATGAGCTTTGGAGGGTCCAAGCGTGTGTGTGTGTGTGTGTGTGTGTGTGTGTGTGTGTGTGTGTGTGTGTGTCCAGGACAGAATATCTCTCTCCTCAGGGGTTAGGTCGTGGTAGTTGAGAATATTTTTGAGGTGTGCCCATGTTGACGTTTAGATAAGTAGTGTTGTTGCTTTTCAACTGTGTATAGTCCCAGCAGACACAGACACACCCTTGAAGCACTATCTTTAGTTTCTCTCTCGGTTTCCTCTTCTTCAGGTCACACATTCCTTGTGTTGCCGTGGAGGGTCTCTGCGACCCTATCTGCCTCAGGTGCTCCGTGGCTCCCCTGCTACTCCCAGGGGTAAGTGCCCCCTTTGAAATTTGCTTTACTGGGCCCCGGCCCTCTTCCACCTATGTCCCCATGGATTATGCAAGGTCTAGCATTCTTTGCTTCTCTACTGTTATTCTTCATGGCAAACCGAACATTGCTCCTTCGTAGGAATCTCAAGTATTCCTTTCCCTTGGCACTCGGGTCAGAAGTTGACACCTTTCCAGGGTTCAATTGATTTCATCTGCTACTAAGGCCACGGCTCCTCACCAAGTGGCATTGTGTGGAATGCTGAACTAAAAAGAGCCCTGTGCCCATGCTTGGAGGGGCTGGGCTGAGTAAGCGGCCTTCATCCCAGAGGAGTCTTGGGTTAATCCTCCCTCTGCTGTGTGAAGTCAACACAATCAAAGGTGAATGGGTAGGGAGGGTTCAGAAGTTGTTCGTGCTTCATAACTTCATGTTGTTTTTCTACAAGATGACTTCTCGTTCCATCTCTTTCCTTTCTTCTGACTTCTGTCAGAGATTGACCCTGGTTTTGGTGACCGAGTGTCCGGGCCAGACTACTCCCTAGATGGTGAACTGGTAAATACCTGACACCTAGCACTTGGGGAGAAAAGACATGGATTACTCAACTGTGGCCCGTGACCAGCTATCACTGTACATTGTTAAAAAGTATACCGTTATACAATATTCCCACCATATAAATACAATGAGAAGATCTAACTCCAAGACCTTAAGCCTGTTCTCAGCCTTCCTAATGCCAGGACCCTCTAATATAGTTTCACCTGTTGTGGTGACCCCCCAACCATAAATTTATTTTTGTTGCTAGTTCATAACTGTAATTTTGCTATTGGTATGAATCATAATGTAAATATCTATGCTTTTGGATAGTCTCAGGTGACCCCTGTGAGGGGTCATTTGACCCTAAAGGGGTCACAACCCATAGGTTGAGAACCACTGTCTTAGAATAACAATAAATAGGGAGGAAGCAGTGAACTTGGGCTGTTTTTTTACCTTTGCTGTATTTGTTTGCTGGTAAGTTTGTATTATTTAATTTTTAAAACTGGATTGTGAGATGACTGAACATTTTTGTTTTTGTTCAAGAGGCTCCACATAATTTATTACTGAGCCAACCGGTTCTCTCCTGCAGAGCAGATCAAAAGCAAACTAGATTCCCAATTTAAACATGGCCAAAATCTCCAGAGGTTAAGAACTTCAAGCTCCATCTGCTTGGTCTGCTGGACGGCTCTGACTCAGCCGAGTCCAGGAGGCCATCGTAAGTGAATTCTTAATGACCCAGCAAGGGCCTACTCCAGCGGCTTCTCTGACAGTTGTTACCTGTTTTTATCCAAATTCTAGGGGGGGAGAATTGGGGTGGTTTTCCCTCTTGTTTCTCAACCAGGAATTGCTTGATTCTGAGTCCTGTGATGACTGCAAATTGAACCATCCACCATGACTCAGAACCACCAGCATCTCTGTACCATTAACCCAAACTCTCCCACCCAATTGGAGCCTTCCCTTTGCTGGCCTCTGGAGCATTCCCCGGGGAGAGACTCTGCCCTGTATGCCCTGTCACTAGCGCTGGCGCTTCTGTGGCTGCCGGTGTGTGAATGGGCACAGATTAACCTGTATGAGCATTCTTTGCCATGTCCGCCGTCATCCAAAGAGGCCCGTGTTTGTCCCACCTAAGTCTGGGCAACTTCAGAAAGAAGTGTATTTACTGCTTGAGGACATTCTAGCAAATTTCATATAGGGAGTTTCCTGTTAAGGGAAAAGTACTGAGAGGTTTGTGGAAGCCAGAATGGGGAATTCCACTTTCTTTTGGGGAAAGGTCTGTGTGTGTGTGTGTGTGTGTGTGTGTGTGTGTGTGTGTCTGTGTGTGTGTGTGTCTGTGTCTGTGTGTATGTGTGTGTGTGTGTGTGTGTGTCTGTGTCTGTGTGTGTGTGTGTCTGTGTGTGTGTGTCTGTGTGTGTGTGTGTCTGTGTGTGTCTGTGTGTGTGTGTGTGTGTGTGTGTGTATTCTCTGACATCTTGTCAGAAGAGTAGGGCATTGTGGGTAACCTGCACCAGAAGGAGCAAGGTTGGAACCGAAGCCGCATGCAATCTGGTGACCATTCTTGCTCCTGGACACTGTGTTGGGACTGGACGTGAGATGTGAGCTGCAGGGAGCCAGTTGCTTTTAGCCGCCTGTCTCCCTGTGTCCCCCACGACTCCCCTGGGTTTCTGCTCACCCCAGGGATGGGTTGGTGCATTATCCTGGAAGAAAGGCACCCAGGCTGAATGGGCAGCGTCTGTTTTCTGAAGGAGAACTCTGTTGCCCCATGACCGCCTGGCTCCCGGGCCTGCCCCATTGTGGAGAGGACAAAGCCGACATACATACAATCCCATGACAACCTTCTCTTGGACCTTTCTTCTTTATGATTGCTGTGATTGTGCTTCAAACACGCCAGCTCCTTGGGCTTGTTATTGCTGGTGAGGCCTTTTGGCCAAAGTGTGTGGGGGCTGCCTCTCCCTCCTTGCTCCCCATCGCCCTCATGGGCCCAGCCTCACCGCTGCTGTTTGACAAAACACACAAAACCAATACTGACCGGTTAACATACATGACATCTTTAAACTTTAATCCATTCTCCTCCTCTCGACGCGGCGGGCCGGCCTCTGAGAGGTGCCCGTCCATTGTTCCTCGTCAAAGCCTTCTTGAGTGGGTTTCCCACTGAGTTGCTTTTGTGTGACTCACATCAAGATTATAGGTAGCAGAGAAGAAAAAGCCGAGAAGAGAAGGTTAGCCCCTCATTTCAGACTTTAAGAAAAATCTGCCAGCGGGTGCCAGGCGGAGTGGGTAGCACACATGAAAGACCAAGTCCAAGCTGGGTCGCCGTGTCACAAGAGGAGTTTTTCAGGAGAAGAGCACAAAACACACATTGTCGTGGTTGCACACAGAGACATAAATTTAGGATCATGTTCGCCCTTCGCCTGAACATAGTTAGCTCTGATAATGAGGGACAATGCGGCGGGATGAAGCCTCCGGACTGGGGAGGAAGAGCCTTGAGACTTGCTCTCTCCTGTAAAAGTGGATTCTTCTCTCATGCCTTCCCAGGCCCTCTGCAACTCCAGCTGCTTACCTCTGTCCTCCACACCCTTGCCTGGGGACAGTGGGCAGGGCACAGTCTCAGCAGGTGGCTGGAGGGGTGACTGGTAAGTAGAAGGGCCCAAGTTCTGGAAGCAGAGGGAGCCTCTGCTTGAGTCCCCACACCCCTCCTCTGAGTTGTGAGACTGAGGCAAACTTCCATATGCTTTACTCCTCCCTTCTGCCGGGTCACGAAGTTCCGCCAGGCAAGCTCCACAGCAAGGTGAAGTTTCTCTCAACCGCATAGCTCATGGTGAACACTTGAGATCATTGCTTTTTGCTGTTACTACAATCTTTGGGCTTGTGCTCCAGTCCCAAGACTAGAGAGGACAGTTAGCCTGTGAAGCTAAAGCTGTAGGTTCCATTGGAAAAAAAAATCTATTTCCGTGTGTGTGTGTGTGTGTGTGTGTGTGTGTGTATCAGTGTCTGTGTGGTTTGCATGGAATGACATATATACGGAGGTCAGGGGACAATTTTCTTCTTCCACCATGCAAGTCCCAAGGATTAAACTCCCGTTGTGAGGCCTTGCAGCAAGCGTCTTTGCCCGCTAAGCCATCTTGTCAACCCCCATAATCTCATTTGAGTACTTCATATAGTGGCTGATTCTCTATATGTGTGAGTAGCAGGTTGGGAAAGAGTAGATGACATATTCTAGGTGTCAGTTGGAAGAATGTGACTAAGTCCCCTTCCACACATGCAGGGAATATGACTCTTGGAACAATAACAGACATGTATTATAACTCGAGGTAAGGCATGGCAATATTTTCAGACAACCTCCAGATACTTAAGCAAGGGAGGTTGAAAGACAATGACCTTTCAGTTAATTTAAAAAAGAGCTATTCCATAATCTACCATTCCCAAAGTATCCTGGCAAGGCCGCGTCTCTTGGCAAATGAGGCTTTGGGCAGATGGTGTCCAGAGCAGTTCCAGTTTAGCTCAGTGGTAAAACAGCTGGGCTTGCCTGGGCCACTTCCTGGCTGGCTGGCTCTGAATCTCTTGGCGGCTGCTTCTCCTCCTCCTCTTACTCATTCCCTCTTACTCCACCTCCTCCTCCTCCTTCTCCTCTTCCTCCTCTTTCTCCTCCTCCTCTTCTTCCTCCTTCCAGTTTAAAAACGATTAAGGCTTAATTTGTACATAGTAATATTTAACCTTTGAGGAGGGTTCCCTTCTGTAAGTTTGGCAAATGTATAGAGTGTGAAATAACACCCTCAACAAAAACATATGTAGAACCTTCCCAAGCCCAATTATATAGCTCTATGCTCAATCACACCCTGTAGCCCCTGAAAGCCATCAACCCTTTACCTCTCTATGGTTTCCTTATCATGAAGGCTTCCTACCAATGTGTGGCCTTTTAATTATGAAAAACTTCCATTTAACATAATGCATTTGAGATTTGGTCATATTGCTTATTTGTTGATCAGGAGAGAGACATTGGGCTATTTCCAGTTTGGGGTAATCATGGACTGTGTTGGGACAGGTTTTATTTTGATGGATAAATGTCCAGGAGTGCTGCCTGGGTTGTATGGTCAGTGTACATCTATGTAAGAAACTGCCGAGCGCAGAAGGGATGGGGCTAGTTTGCTGTGAGATTGTGTCTCCTGGTAACATCAGAAGCTATGCCCATAAAGTCTCACCAACATGGCCACCCAAACTTGAGCAGAACAAGGCCAACACCAGTGAATGCCAAACTGAATGGGGTAAAGCCACCAGGCCTCAACCTCTCTCTCTCTCTCTCTCTCTCTCTCTCACACACACACACACACACACACACACACACACACACACACAAGGTGTAAAGCGGGGAGTGAGGAACTGGTCTTCTCCAGGGAAGAGCACACCAATTGGTTTGTCCAGTGACAAATCCAGCCCTGAAAACATACACACGGGTCACATTAAATGGACTCGACAGATTATATTTAGGACTATATAAGTATACACATGTATGCATGCAATAACAGTTAATAAAAATCGAGGCCATCGATTTGAAGGAGCGTGGGGAGGGGTTGAAGGGAGGGTATGGAGGGAAGAAATGGAAAAACAGTGTAGCTAAATTACAACAACGCCCGTCCCCCTCACCCTCCACCCCCCCCACACGCACACACGCGTGCACACACACACACACACACACACACACACACACACACGGAAAGGAAGTGTCGTCTTGCTTTCCAGGTGGCTGTGCCAGTTTGCAGCACCAACCGCACCACTCCGGGTTCTCTGGTTGCTTCGGGTTCTCCTGGCATTTGATGCCTGCTTTAAACAGCTGAGCTGTTCTCATAGGTGAATGGACTTTGGCTCCTTCTTGGGTCTTGGCGGCGGTCTGCTACAGCGAGCTGATGAGGCCCGCACAGAACACTTAGCGTGGTGCCTGGCTCCCAAGAGAGTTTGCTAAACATGAGTGGCTTTATTTATTACCCTGTCCCAGCCTGGCTCTCTTGCATGTGATGATTATTGTACACTCTGCCTCCCAAGGCCCCGTCCGTCCCTGTGTGCAGTCATCATTCTCTGTTGCTCCCTATCGTGGCCGAGTGCAGAGAAGAGACCGCTTTGTGTCTCTGTTTTAAATCAGGCTCTGTTTTGTCTCCTTGGCTCCGCAAAGGGAACTGAGCAGTGGCTGCTGGCAGCCATCCAGGCTGGCCCCAGAGAACTCAGGCCAGGCCTTGGTGAGTGGGCCATGGGCATGCATGAGTCCTTCTGCGTAGCCTGAGGCCCAGCTGGTTTTTCTTGGCCTGTTCCCACCCTGCTGCTGGGCTTCCTTGCTGGCCCAGCCTGCCAGCTTTGAGCTTCTGCACGGAGGCACAGGGCCCTTACTCAGCAAACCCCCTTAAACATGGATTAACGAAAAGAAAGTGGAAAAAAAAAGTCCCGTGGGCAAAGGGGTCTGTCTTGGGGGGATGTGGCCTTGCTGGTCTCACGGAGTGAAACAAGCCATACAGACACCCTTTCAAAGCAGGAGCCCTTGGTCTAGTCACAATGGTCACCAGTGGAGGTCTGGCATAGGAGCATTCAGCCCCTCCCTGATGGCAGGCTCTGGGGTTCATGTTCCCAGTAGCCTGATATTCAACAGCAGCCCAAGCTCCTGGGCTTTGGGTAGATTGACAGCAGAACCCAACGATATGACACACCCAATTTAAATAATCCAGAATGCAAAGCCAGAAAAGTATGGGGTGAACCCACAGCCATCAGGAGGTAGTTGGGATGAGCCACTGGGCCACATCCCTAAATCATGCAAGTGAGAGGCTTGGGGGTAATGAGTGGCAGGCTCGAAGGTGTCAGGCAGCAGGCCCAAAAAAAACAGGCAGGGGGACTGCAGGGGTGGCTTAGTTTGTCACACCGAGCAAGTGTGAGGACCCAAGTTCAGTCCCCAGGAACCCTGTGCACAAGAACCGAGTGCTGGTTTGCAATCCCGGTGCCCGAGGGGAGGGAGGAGATGGACCTGCAGCTCTGGCCGGCCAGCCTGGCTGCAGTGATGGGCTCCAGGAAAACTGTCGAAAGGCCCTGTCTCAAAAAGAAAGTGGACAGCTCCTGCGGAAGGATGCCTGAGGTTGATCTTTGGTACCCACATGAACATGAACCCCACTACATGCACACAAGGAAATGAGAAGTGAGTTCAAACGTATTGACAGGAACAAGACATAGGGGAAACAGGCCTAAACCATGTCTCATGCTATTGCTTTTTCTGGGCAAGCATAGCTCTGCGGGTGCCTTGTTATGACAATGTGGACAGTTCGCCTCCAATCCTGGACCTGTACAGTCCCTTTCACCTACGGACGCTGCTCTGAGCATCCCGCTGTGGGTCACTGGGGTTGCTGTCACTGGCCACCACTGCTCATCATGAGGATGGGCCGCTCTCTGGGAGCTATACCCATGTAGTGGCCGGAGTTGAAGAGCTTTTGCTGTGGGCAGGGAGAGGCTGAGCTGGAAGTCACGTTGGCACAGGGAGAGCTGCCAACAAGAGATTGCCACCTAGAGCATCCTCATTTGTTCCCAGAAGAGGTGAAAACCCAGCAGGGCGAAGCTCTGGCAAGAGCTGGTTGGGTACTGTGTGCCAGGGTTCTGAGGTGACCAAAGGGACTGCTCTCCTCTGCCAGTGGCTAGCTGGTGGGTGTGGTGCCACTGAAGGGCACGGGGGCCAGGGGCCAGGAAGGGAACTTTGCAGTTTGCATGGTGGAATCGGGAGGATCTGGGGACAGGGTGTCAGGGACATAAAATTATAAAAGGAAATTATCTTGACCCTCCCTTGATCAGCTTTTGGAACTTAGCTGGGTTCCCTCTCCAGCTATCCTCACATAGAACCACCATATGAAATATCACTGTTTAGTTTAGGGTGCTGTAACACCCTACTATAAGTAGGAGGAGGTCTTAAACAACTAAATCCACAATCAGAACCCTGGCAGCATTTGGTGTGCAGCCAGAGCCCAGTCCTGGTTTGTAGCCGTCGGTGTTCTTACATCATCACACAGCAGGAAGAGAGGGGAAGCAGCGTCTTGTGTCCTTTATGAGCATGTCCATCCTGTTCTTGAGGTTCCAGTCGGCCTCTTCAAACCCTCGTCCGAGGGGGCGGGGCTTCAACATAGGAATTTGGAGGGAGAGAGTGGAAAGGAAGACTTAGCAATTGGTAACATCCTACCAATACATTCCCTCCCTGGGTAAACTGACTTAGATCTATAATGTTAATATTTCCTAAGACAGATGCTCCTCAAATCTATATGTCCTACCTTGCTCTCCCATAGAATCTCAATCGGTGTGGCCAACCCTGACAAGACATTTCCTTTACAGACTTGATGCTCCTAGACAGGCACCTAGAAATTGGCGTAAATTATGGCGACCTGTCTCAGGATTTCTCTTCTGTTCTCCATTCCCCTTTCAGGATAAAGGGCATTCCATGACACCCAGTTTCTGCATTTCCTTTTCTTCGCATACCTCCTGTGGTGGTTTGAAAGAAAAACAGCCCCCAAAGGGAGTTGCTCTATTAGGAGGTATAGCTTTGTTGTAGTAGGTGTGGCCTTATTGGAGCGAGTGTGTCACTGCGGCGGGGGCGGGCTTTGAGGTGTCCTTCGTTCAAGCTTCACTCAGTGTGACAGTTCACTTCCTGTTGCCTGTAGATCAAGATGTGACTCTTTCAGCTTCTTCTCCAGCGCCATGTCTGCCTGCGTGCCGCCATGTTACACTATGTCAATAATGGACTGAACCTCTTAACTGTGAGCCTCCCCAATGAAATGTCTTCCTTTGTAAGAGCTGCTGTGATCATGGTGTCTCTCACAACATAGACACTCTAACTAAGGCACCTCTCCATGTCTAACTCAGAAATATTTTCCATTAGTTCTACTCTCTGAAAAACTAACAAATCAAAACAACTATCCCTTCCAATCTGGGTCCACCCACTTCTCTATGTCATTACAATGCCTATCTTAGCTTAAACAAACATTATTGTCTGCTTGGACTGGCTGGCAGACTAGCTTCCTAGCTGGTCTTTTCTACTTCTGCCCCTCTGTTCCATTTCTACACGTGCCGGGGCCTGGAGAAGTGACTCCATTTCATCTTGACGTAAGGTCAGAGACTTCAAGCCTATCATTCCTCTTTCAAGGTTAAACAACAGAATGTTTTGTAAGGAGTAAGGTTTTTCCTCCCACCGCTGGTCTGGTCCCGCCGCCACGCCAGCCCCAATTAAAACAAAGAGACTCCGTATTTGATATAATTCTGTTGGCCGGTTACTAGTTTCTTATCAGCTAGCTCTGTCTTAATTATTAACCCATTTCTATGTATTTCCACGTGGTCTTACCAGAGAGCAGGAGGCCAACGGTTCTATTTTCTCCAGTATCTCCATCTTGACTCCTCCTTCCTACTTCCTCTTTCCTCCTTGTCTCCTAGTCCCTCCTGTCTTCCTTTCCTATTGGCCAACAGTACTTTATTCATTAACCAGTATGAGAAGCATATACAGAATGACATCTCCCATCATCTCCTCTTTTCTGTCTAAATAAAAAGAAGGGTTTTAACCTTAACATAGCAAAATATATCACATAACAGTTATCAAATAAGAATCACAGTTAACAATATTTAGTTCATTAACATTTAGTAAGATTTAAAGACAATATTCCATCATCTACCCTATCTTTGTGAGTCTGAAGTCCTATATGTAACTTATCTTTAAGCCTAACTAAGGAAAAGTATAACCATAACTATCTGTCTTCAAAGCCTTCAAAGACCACAGAAAGATAGTATATAAACTCTACAAATGACAGAGACATCTTGCCTTTGTCAGTCACCTGAAGTTCTTCTGTAATCTACCATCTTCAGCCCATAGGCCATAGTGTGTCTAGCAGACTCTTCAGCAAAGCAGGAAACTTTAAACTGTATTCTTGTATTGGCAGTTTGTCAGTCACTTTTCTCTGTGTCCTGCAAACTGTCTGGCAGACTCTTCCATGAAGCAAGAACTCTGTAGCAATGTCCATCTTGAATCAGCAGTCGCTTTTCTGAGGGTCCTGCATGTCCAGTTTATACAGCATAAAGTCAAACAGTCCAGACAAGAGCAGTATCTTATCCAAATGGCTAGTCTTGCCATATTAGAAGAAAACTCCATAATGAGTTTCTTCAGTGTTCAACTTCATCTTCCTTTCTGATGCAGGTGGTATTGCCAGGAGCAATTGTGCCTCACTGTCAAGAAAAACCCTAAACCATTTTAAATGCCATATTCTGTAGGTCTTTGAAAGATTTGAAGAATGCCTATTCATCTTAAATATATGTCTGTGTATCTAGAAATCCTAACTAACTTAACTATGTTTTGACTATTATGGGTAGCTATCTAAAATCTGTACTAAATTATACATTACATTTCTGAGTTATATAAACACAGCATCTAAACAAGAGGAGAAATATACTTAATCACAAAATTGACCTTAAATTGTATCAATAAATGAAAATCCATTCCAAAACAAAGTAATCAATAAATGAAAATCCATTCCAAAACAAAGTATTCTTATCTGTACCATAATCCCCTTTTTACCTTTAAAAAGAATTGGCTGTGATCATTAACCATTTATAACCAAGTCCATTTAAATGAAAACAAACATTTATAAACAGTATTTGGGAATTTGGGCGTCGTTCTTTCCAAATTACTTCCTGCTGGTGGGGGCACTGTTATGGGGGATCCTAAGAAGACACAGAAATCCTGGCTGTAGTCTGCAAGGCTGCTTTGTTCAGCTGTTTTGAATGTAGGATCACCTGTTCCTCTGCTTCAGGGGCTCTGGCTTGATCAAACCACATTAGTCTGGAAGGAATCCACAGCATTTTATTTTCTGTGGAAACAAAAATAGAAATCCTTTTCCCCAGTAACTTGTCCTTGAACTTAAATTTTGGAGTCAAAGCATTTTTTAAATATATAAATTGAATTAATCCAGCAGCATTTCCTTCAACAGTTATTGTTTCCTCAGCAGTCAAAAGATACAAAGACAATATAATACCATACAGTATCCAGATTCTCTCAGAGCTTTCCATCTTTAAGTGGCTTTATTATTACTCTGTTTCTTCTATTTTTTTCGTTTTTTGAGACAGGGTTCACTGTGTAATTCTTATCTGTCCTGGAATTCACTCTGCATATCAGGTTTACTTGGAATCACAGAGATCTGCTTGCCTCTGTCTCCCAAGTGCTGGGATTAAAGGCATGAGCCACCACACCCAGCTGTTCTCTGTCTTTTTAAAACCATTTTATTTCTTTTCTCTCCCAAGCCTACGTATATTTTAGAACATACTATAAACCTTTAGCGCTTTTTCTTAATGTGAATCTGTCTTTACTGTAAATCTTTATCTTTTTTTTTTTTTTTTTTGGCCACGAGTCTTTTATTTGATAAACAACAACATTGCTGAAATGAAAATCATAGCTGTGTTAGCCGCGGTCTATCCAAGATGGTGGCAGCTATTTTACCGCCAGCAGTGAGAGCTGTGCTTTTACTGCCTTGGTCTGCGCTGCCATCCAAGCCCCATGCTGCTGGCTTGGAGATGTGGTCCCTGCCATTGCCAGCTCTCATACATACCAATAAATTGTTAGCAGAGTTATTTAAAAGCCGTACAATTTTTTTTTTGCCGCTTATGCTGAGTCAGGAACCTTTCCTTAAAGGAGCCGCGCAAATATCTGCTTGTCTCTCGCAAAGCAGAGTCCAACCGAGAAAAATGCTGCTACCAAGAAACCTTGCTTGTCTCTGTTCTTTTGTTTTTAAAACCCTTTTTAAGCTTTTGTTAAATTTTAAGTGGAAGTTCTTACTAGCCACGTGGGCGCCATTTGTAATGGGTTAGGGTTTTTCCTCCTGTTGCCAGTCTTGTCCCGCCGCCGCGCCAGCCCCAATTAACACACAGAGACTCTGTATTAGATATAATTCTGTTGGCCCGTTACTAGTTTCTTATCATTTAGCTCTGTCTTAATTATTAACCCATTTCTATGTATTTTCACATGGTTTCCTTACCGGAGAGTGGGGCAGGCGTCTGGTCTCTCTGGTCTCTCCATCTTGACCCTCCTTCCTACTTCCTCTTTCCTCCTCGTCTCCTAGTCCCTCCTATCTTCCTTTCCTATTGGCCAACAGTGCTTTATTCATTAACCAGTATGAGAAACATATATACATAATGGCATCTCCCATCAATGTTTGACCTAAGGTGTGGCTATTGACTGTCTTGCCTTGACAACAGGTTATATGGCCTAAAGTGTAACTAATGGATGTCTTGCCTTAACAATAGGATGTTTGGTTTAGGATGTGGATATCAGATGTTTTGGCTATTGAGAAGCTAATTATGCTTGCTTGTTCTTTGTATCTTGGTAAGGAAGTCTTTTGCCTTCTCCTCCTTTTGGTTGAGGTATATAAGAACTTTGAAAAATAAACTTGGGTCTGATCTTAGTACTCACTAGATGCCCTCCCAACTCTATCTCTGACTCTTGTATGTTTATTTCTTCAACCCACACTCTACTTCCCAGTTATGAACTGGAGAGGTTAGCTGGACCCTACAGTTGCCCCTCAACATGGGATACTACATAGTTAATCTCATGAGAACATGAAGCATATCATATCCTTGCCAGCCTATAGCCCTGTCTTGGCTTCTTCTTTTCTTGTTGCTGTGATGAAATACATTGACCAAAACAATGCAATGGAGAGAGGGTTCTCTTTGGCTCACAGTTCCAGGTGACATCCCATTATGCTGGGAAAATTAATGCCCCAAGGGCTTGAGGGAGTTTTCCATACTGCATCAGCAGTCAAGAAATGGAAATGCATGCATGCATGCATGCTTACTAATGCATGGTAGGCTTTATCCATTGCATAAATCCTAAGATCCCCAACCTAGGGAATGGTTACATCCATAATTAAGAGGCATCTCCAACATTAATTAATACAAGCAAGACAATCCCTTACAGATAATCCCAGAGGCTAACCTTCTTGGGGACAATCCTCCTAGGTGTGCCAAGAGGCTTCACTCCTGGGATATTCCAGATCCTGTCAGCCTGACAAGATTAACCATCACACCCCTGTTATGAGTAGTTTTCCCTGCCTGTCTGGTCCCACTGCCGTGCCAGCCCCAAATAACACACAGAGACTCTGAATCAGATATAAAGCTGTTAGCCTTTCTAGTTCTTCTTATTGGCTAGCTTTGTCTTAAATATTGACCCATTTTTATTGACCTAAGTATTTCCACATGGTCTCATCTTACTGGAGAGAGGGTCCAGCATTCTTCTCTCTCCATCCTCCATCTTGAATCTCCCCTTATTTCTTCCTCTCTCCTCCTCATCTTCTAGTCCCGCCTATCTTGCTTTCCTATTGGCCAACTGTGCTTTATTCATTAACCAATAAGAGAAACATATTTACAGAATGACTTCTCACATCACACCCCCATCATCCTTGACAACATCATTAACCATTACATCCCCATCAGCCTGACATTAACCATCATACCTTCCTTTCTGTCTGCCTGACAACATTAACCATCACACTCCCTGTCCGTCTGACATTAACCATCACAATCTTCCTGTCTGCCTGACATTAACCATCACACCCTCCTGTCTGCCCGACAACATTAACCATCACACACCCTGTCCGTATGACATTAACCATCACACACCCTGTCAGTCTGACAACATTAACTATCACACCCTCCTGATTGACCCAAACAGAATCCCCATAGATGGATTTTTCTGTGAGCTGGCAGCTCACAAAAAAAAAAAAAAAAAAAAAAAAAAAAAAAATGACACAGAGTTATTATTAATTATGAAAGCTTAGCCTATAGGTTATGTTTGTCCCATCAGTTCTTATAACCTAAACTAACCCAATTACATTTATATTTGCCTCATGGCTTTTATCTCTTTTCTGTCTTGCACCTCCTATTTCCTCTCCATGTCCTCTAGCTACTCCTCCTTCCCACTTCCTAGAGTTCTCTCTCTGTCTAGAAGTCCTGCCTACACCTCCTGTCTAGCTGTTGGTCATTTAACTTTTTATTAAACCAATCACAAACAAATTTATAAAGTTAATAAATGCCTTTTTTTACCTGTTCAAATAGATAACAACAACAACAAAACCTTTAACTGACTTGTGCACACTTCCCATTCCACATGGTGTTAATGCAGACATGTGTGTTACCTTTACATGTTCGTGTGTTTTCAGTGGGAAAAAAGGGCCAGATACCAGTAAAGACAAGTGCTTTCTGACTGTGTGAGACAAAGCTTAATCTGCGATGTCAGCCTCTACGTGGCTCAGTTTACCTTATGATGGTGATGCATGGTGCTGGGGGCTGACTTCAGCCCACAGGCAGCAGCCAGGAACCACATCTCTATGCTACTGAGCACCAGTGTGCCTGAGAGACTGCAGGACTAGGAATCCACATCTGGCTCCTCTTCCAGAACTTTTCTTAGCTTTCTCAGGCCCCATATTTAGATATTTGAGCCTCCACATTGGATGACATATGTATCAAGTCTTTCTCTGTCCTGCCAGCCAGATCCCAAATAAGGACAGAGAGACTTCATATTAATTATGAAACCTTGGTTTTAGCTTAGGCTTGTTTCTAACTAGCTCTTATAACTTAAGTTATCCCGTTTCTATTAATTACATGCTGCCATGTGGCTCATGGCTTTTACCTCCTCCAGCATGGCCTGTTTCCTTTGCTTCTGGCTGACGACTTCCTCTTTCTTCTTCCCAGAGCTCCCTGTGCGGAGGTCCTGCCTAGCTATTAGCCATTTAGCTTTTTATTAAACCAAGCACAGTGGCATTTTTTTACACAGTATAATAAAATACTTCATAGCAAACAGCTCTATTACAGAATCTGGACCCCGTTTTTCTGTCTCGTCTAAGACATGCTGCTCTTGGCCCGCTGTATTTTATCAGACTGATTGTTTTTCCTGTTCTAATCTCACCATTTTATGACTTTGTCACCAGCTGTCACTTTCCTAGAATACTACTTGTCAGCCACACTTCACAAAGGCAGCTCTTCTAGTGTTTGCCATTTTCCCTCTGTTTTGTCCCAAGAGAGACCTTCCATCCCTTGCCTGACCTAAGGCGCCCAATAGTTCTAGCTCAAGCTTGATGATGCTGGTCTCCAATGGTCTTATCGCTGCCATCGCCATCCCTGTCAATCATCCTCAAGTAGCATTTTCTGTCTTTTCCTGTAGAGGTAGAACTCCATGAAAGTATGTAACTTGCCTTTTCCCCCATTGCATGCCCTTGGCAGAGGACCTGAGTTGCTGAAGGTTCTCAGTAGACGTTTGTTATATGAGTAGGTATGCGAATAAAAGAAGAAAGAATCCTGGACTCATCAATGGAGACCTGAGGCCTTGTCCTTTAGCTCCATGTCCCCTGGAAATTGCTAGTTATTTGTTCAATCCATGATTATTTTCTGAGTACTCTAAGGTCTGCCGGGTATTAAGAAGTGGTCTCTACCCCCAGAGAAGATGGAAAACAGTCAACCATGGATATTGGGCACCAGAAGAAGCCAACAGGGGACCACTCCCTCAGCTTAGAGAAAGGGGTAACTAATTGATACCTCAAAGATGAGCAACTATGGCGAGAGTGGGCCAGAGAGTACCACAGAAGACCCCAAGATGGCAGAGAGAAAGCAGGCAGCGTGCGGAGGAACGTAGCACTGCCTAAAGGCACCGAGCAGAGATAGAAGGCAGGGAGGAAGGCGAGGGGAATGTGGGGGATGAGGGGAAGAAGAGTGGAAGAGAGGAAAGGGAGTGAGGAAGAGGGGGAGGAGAGGAGAGGAGGGAGGAGAGGAGGGAGGAGAGGAGGGAGGAGAGGGAGGGAGGAGAGGAGGGAGAGGAGGGAGGAGAGGAGGAAGAGGAGGAAGGAGAGGAGGAAGGAAAGGAGGAAGGAGAGGAGGGAGAGGAGGAAGGAGAGGAGGAAGGAGAGGAGGAAGGAGAGGAGGAAGGAGAGGAGGGAGGAGAGGAGGGAGGAGAGGAGGAAGGAGAGGAGGAAGGAGAGGAGGAAGGAGAGGAGGGAGAGGAGGAAGGAGAGGGAGGGAGGAGAGGAGGGAGGAGAGGAGGAAGGAGAGGAGGGAGGAGAGGAGGGAGGAGAGGGAGGGAGGAGAGGAGGGAGGAGAGGAGGAAGGAGAGGAGGGAGAGGAGGAAGGAGAGGAGGGAGAGGAGGAAGGAGAGGAGGAAGGAAAGGAGGAAGGAGAGGAGGAAGGAGAGGAGGGAGGAGAGGAGGGAGGAGAGGAGGAAGGAGAGGAGGGAGGAGAGGAGGAAGAGGAGGAAGGAGAGGAGGAAGGAAAGGAGGAAGGAGAGGAGGGAGAGGAGGAAGGAGAGGAGGGAGAGGAGGAAGGAGAGGAGGGAGAGGAGGAAGGAGAGGAGGAAGGAGAGGAGGGAGGAGAGGAGGGAGGAGAGGGGGAAGGAGAGGAGGAAGGAGAGGAGGGAGGAGAGGAGGAAGGAGAGGAGGGAGGAGAGGAGGAAGGAGAGGAGGGAGGAGAGGAGGAAGGAGAGGAGGGAGGAGAGGAGGGAGGAGAGGAGGGAGGAGAGGAGGGAGGAGAGGAGGGAGAGGAGGAAGGAGAGGAGGGAGAGGAGGAAGGAGAGGAGGGAGGAGAGGAGGGAGGAGAGGAGGGAGGAGAGGAGGAAGAGGAGGAAGGAGAGGAGGAAGGAAAGGAGGAAGGAGAGGAGGGAGAGGAGGAAGGAGAGGAGGGAGGAGAGGGAGGGAGGAGAGGAGGGAGGAGAGGAGGAAGGAGAGGAGGGAGGAGAGGAGGGAGGAGAGGAGGAAGAGGGAGGAAGGAGAGGAGGGAGAGGAGGAAGGAGAGGAGGGAGAGGAGGAAGGAGAGGAGGGAGGAGAGGAGGGAGGAGAGGAGGAAGGAGAGGAGGGAGGAGAGGAGGAAGGAGAGGAGGGAGGAGAGGAGGGAGGAGAGGAGGGAGGAGAGGAGGAAGAGGAGGAAGGAGAGGAGGAAGGAAAGGAGGAAGGAGAGGAGGGAGAGGAGGAAGGAGAGGAGGGAGGAGAGGAGGGAGGAGAGGAGGGAGGGAGAGGAGGAAGGAGAGGAGGGAGGAGAGGAGGGAGGAGAGGAGGAAGGAGAGGAGGGAGGAGAGGAGGGAGGAGAGGAGGAAGGAGAGGAGGAAGGAGAGGAGGGAGGAGAGGAGGGAGGAGAGGAGGGAGGAGAGGAGGAAGGAGAGGAGGGAGAAGAGGAAGGAGAGGAGGGAGAGGAGGGAGAGGAGGAAGGAGAGGAGGTAAGAAGTGGGGGGGGATAATGGAGGGAGAAAGGAGTGGAGGGAGGGAAGGGGTGAAAAGGGAAAGACGATAGAGAAAAGTTTATGCTCGTGTTCAGGACGCTTTTGTTTGGGAAGTGTGAGGAGCAGAGACAGACCCTATGCTGTTCGAATCCTCCTCTTGTCCTGGTGCTCGGACGTACCTAGCCTCTTGCTTATTGTCCACTGTGTCTGAAGGTGACAGCTGAGGACATGCAAGGTTGCCTCACTGCAATTCTACCACATCCAACTGATGCATGACCTTATCGTAGACTTAACCCAAAACTTGCTGTTATGTGTGTGTGGTGTGCATGCATGCCCGTCCCATGTTCACACATGTTTAAGTGGGTACACTATGTGCACACGCCTGTGGAGGCCTGGGGTTGAGAGTGAGTGTCTTCCTTGACCACTCTCCACTTTCTCTGTTAGAGAACGGTGTGAGCAGTACCTAAGGGCAGCTGCCAGGAATCTGTACTTAAAATTACTGGGGAGCTGGTAGTGGCCGTTCATGCCTGCAATGCTATCATGCAGAAAGATTTTCATGAGTTGGAGGATAGCCTGGGCTAGAGATTCCGTCTCAGAAAAGCAGATCTAGGAGGTTTAATGCTGGTTACAGTAGATGACCGCACTGAGCCTCTGGGTTTGTTGATGAAATTCTTATTTTCTTTTTGCATCTTTTAGGGATGAAGGAGACAACACATAGGAATTACTACTTGAAAGTTACTTTGGGTAGCTGAGGATTTATCTCAGTGATACAGTGCTTACCTAGCCGGTGTAAGGTCCCAGCTCTCTTTCTCAGCTCCAGAAGAAACAGTTCTTTTGCGACAGGCTATGAGATGTTTTTCCCACCACCACGCCAGCCCCAAATAACACACTGAGGCGCTGTATTAAATATAATGCTGTTGGCCAGTTCCTAGTTTCTTATCAGCTAGCTCTGTCTTAAATATTAACCCATTTCTATTAATCTAAGTACTTCCATGTGGTTTCATCTTACCGGATCGATGGGCTGGCGTTCTCTCTCCGCCCTCCATCTTGGATCTTCCTACTACTTCCTCTTTCCTCCTTGTCTCCTATTCCCACCTATCTTGCTTTCCTATTGGCCAACAGTGCTTTATTCATTAACCAATAAGAGAAACATTTTTTCAGAAAGATATCTCCCACCATCTCCTCTTTTTGGTGGGAAAACCTACTCATAACACACAACGGCAGCTAGGTGTGGCTAGTCAGTAAAGCGCTGGCCATGACAGTCTGATGACCTGAGCTTGACTCCAGAACCACACAAAAAAGCCAGGCATGGTGGCACACTTAGAAACTCAGCACTGGGGTAGCCTACTTGTTGAGTTCCAGACCAGTGAGAGACCAGTCCCCAAAAAACTAAACGAATGGCTTCTGAGGGACAAACATCCAAGGTGACCTCTTGGTTTTACATGAAGGCACACATATGTGTATGTGAACCTAAATACACACGCACCCATGTATGCTCAAATGAACATGCCTGTGCATGTGTGTACACGCACGTGCACGTGCGCACACGCGTATACACACACACACACACACACACACACACACACACTAGTGAGCCCCAAGAACACTCCACTCTGTTTTCTGCTTTACATTCTTGCAAAGATCCTTGCAATCTCCAAAGTAGTGAAGTTCATATCTTGTGGACTCTTAAATTGTTTCTGGTGTTTTCAGCATTACTGACAAACATTCTTTTATTTAAACCCATGGGTACATTTTATCAATTCTTTGTGAATTCATATCATACACCCTAAGCCTACTCATCTCCCTGTCCCTCTGTATCAGCCCTCCACCCTTGTAACCTCCTCACAAAAGAAAACAAAACATATAATTAAAAAATTAAAATGCGAATTAAGGCAAGAAAGAAAAATATCCTGGAAAAAAAAATATCCTGGAAAAAAGTGGAAATATCCTGGGTGCATTTTCAAATTATTTTGTTGAGATCAATTCCTGGAATTGACCTCATTCACTGAAGGAGAATGGGCAGTTTCATGATGACCGGGTGCTGTAAATATGTGTAGTTTTGTTGGTTGATGAGTAAAGCTCTTTTGGCCAGTGGACAGGCAGGATTTAGCTAGGCAGGAATTCTGAACAAAGAGAAAAGATAAAAGAAAGAAACCATGTAGCCACCAGTAAGCCAAGGCCACATAGTGATACATAGATTAATAGTAATGGGTTGATAATTAAGAGAGAGCTAGCCAGTCAGAAGCCTAAGTCAATGGCCAAACAATTACAAATAAGTCTCTGAGTGGTAATTTCACAAATGGCTGCCGGGACGCAGTGGGTGGAGAGAAACTGGCCCAGTGGGACCAAGATAGATGGAAAAAGTCTCTCGTTACCTGCGGTGCCCAACTTGGGGCAAGAATTTCCACATAAAACCTGACAAGAGCTTAAAAAGAGATTCTAAACCCACACACAAATAATCGAGCTCGGCTTCTTGGTGGCGACGTTTTCTCGGGCGGGCTCTTTTTGAGACGGGCAAGCAGAGGCTCCACTCCTTTAAGAGGGACTTCCCCTTAATGTCAGTGGCAGCAACCTGCAAGGCTCTTTTAGGAGGCCCTGCTATCAAACACTGAAATGATGCTTATGTGCGGCCTTCCTTTAACCCACCTTCACTTTTACAAGGTTTTTCTCACACTCTGCAAATTGTTTTATAGAAAGGGTCTTTCAATTAAAAAAAAGAAAAAGCCATAGATAGGAATGTCTGTCTCCCCTAAATAATAGGTATTATTTTAAGTTACAAAGCTGTTAACAATTTGTTAGTCAATAACATAGACATTTAAATATGCCCATATTAAAACAAAATTTTATTTTTTCCAGATGAACTTAAATTTTTATTTTCATATCTTCCAATTAACGATCCAATTTCACATAAAATACATTCCATGAGGTTCAAGTGAGCAACCATGTCTCTATTCCCCCTTTGAAAATCATGTCTTTTGTGCTGAGGGATGGGGGTGGGGGATGGGGGAGGCGATGACAGGTAGCTCAGTTGGTAAAGTAGTACCTGAGTTTGATGACCCAGAACCTAGTTAGAGGTGGAGAAAGGAGGAGGAAGGAGGACGCCTGGGGCTTACTGCATAGTCTGTTGGAATCCATGAACTTCTGGTTCAGTGGGATACTGTCTTAAATAAGAGATGGAGAGCAATGTAGGAGTTCACAGTGTCAACCTCCAGCCTCTGTATGCCTGTACACATGGACCATATGTGAGCATACACACATGCACAAGTCACAACCTCGTAAATTGCGTTTTTTTTTTATAGCTAAGTGTTGCCATGACTTGAACGTTTGTTCTCAGTAACTACGCTCTTGCAGGTCTTCGCCACACTGGGAGAGCCTTTACTTCTAACACTATAGAGCATGTTACAAGTGTAGTCCTGGAATAGAGACAAGGTTGCCTCATCTGAGGCTTCCTGAAGCATCTGTCTAAACCAAAAAAAATATGTGAGTTGCAATTTCTTTTGTGACTATTGCCAAATGGCTTTTCAAAAAGATGCTGGTGGACCTAGGCGTGCCCACTTCATTCGCATAGGCATCGGTGGAATCTGCTCTTTTATCAGACTGCTGGGTGAGACCGATACAGCAATAGTTCTATCATTTTGCAGGTAGAGTTGAGCGCCTTTATAAAAAGACGTTCCGCCTCACCTGTCCCACCCCTTGGTCAAGCATTTCTAGTGACATTGCCCTTTTCTTCTTACGTTGTCTTTGAAAAGTCACATTCTTAGCACCTTCAAATTCCTCCTTCCCCATTTTCCTTATACTTAACCTTCCAAAAATCCCCAGTGGATCTATAAACGACAGCCTATTGCTCTTACGACGGAAGGGCAACTGTTGGTCTGATATCTTCACTCATTGCCCCCTGATTGATTCCACTCTTTTCTGGGTTCCCTATTGCCCCCTTTCTAATTAGTCATCTCCCCTTTTGACTGCACGGCTTCAAATAACTTCCGAAGAAGGGACTCAACAAAGCTGAGAATTCTGAGTATGTGTACAGGCACTTTCCTTTGGTCCCCAAATAACCGACACAAAGACTGATGACAAGTGTGATGGCAATCTGATTCTGCTCCCTACATAAACAATCTTTTATTTTCCCAGATTACCTTAAGGATCTTTACTTTTGGTATTCTGAAATGTTGCACTCATTTGACATTATGTATATTTTTAAAATTCATTCTATCAGTATAGTGTGTGAATATTGTATACTTGAATTTGGGGGAAGTTTGTCCATTTTTTTCCTTCAGGTTTCCCCTTCTGCTCTTTAGTAATGTTTTTACAGGTTAATGCTGAAAAGAGACTTTTTTTTTCTAATTTAACTCTCTTGTGTCATCTCATATATATTCTGATGATGTTTTAATTTCAACAAATCATATGTTCTTATATTTTTAGTTATCATCATTATTATAACTGGGCATGTGCATGTGTGTATGTTCTTGCATGCACACACATTCACACATGCATGAGCATGCCTCCTCTGTGCATGTTTGGAGGTCAGAGGATGACTTAAAGGAGTCAGCTTTCTCCTCCCACAGCAGCTTCTTAAAATACTAGTGAACGAAACTTCTGTTTCCCAAACTCTCACTATTTAGGATGATTTTCCTGTTATTTGCGTTTGTCTTTTCCCCATTAATTTCTACTAATATTTAAGAATGGATTACAAAAAACAAAAACAAAAATCAAACAAAACCAACAAAAACTCTAATGCTTCCCTTTGCAAGGTATTACAATTTGGAGTTCATCCCTTTCGTCTTGTCCATCCATTTTCCTCTTCAGATGCTGATCAGGCTGCCCTGCCCTTTCCTGAAGGCCTCTCATTAGCCAAAGAGTAAGCGACAAGTGTCTTAAGCATCTGTTGAGACCTGATGAGATCACCATGTTTTTGTCTTTAGGATGTGTCTTTCACAGGTCAAGTTTCCATCCTTCCTTCTTTCCTTTCTTTCTTCCTTCTTTCCTTCCTTCCTTCCTTCCTCTTTTCCTCCTTCTTTCCTGTTTTTCTTTCCTTCCAAAGCAGATGTTTGTTATGCAGTTTAAGATGGTCTGAAATTTGTAATCCTCCTGCTTCTGCCTCCAGGTTCTGGGAACCTTGAAGTTTATCACCATATCTAGTTTCATCAAGATGTTGGAAGCAGTTATTTAATTTCCTAACTTATATAAATATATAATAAAGTTATATACATATAATTTTATATACATATATATAATTTTACTGGATATGTTGTTCTTTAATTTGTATTTTAATTGTGGTCAGATAACATACTCAGTATGACTTTAATCCTTTATTTGTACTGACACATATTTTGACTGCAGCATATGTTCTATGTTGGTGAATTTGTCCTATGTCCTTGGCACTAGCTGCCTCCTTTGTTGCCGGGCACAGAACTCTAGCAACTCAGTTAGATTGCTGTGCTTGTTTACAGTATATTTTATAGAGCATTCCTATTGTGTGATAGATGAAACAGTACAGGAACAGTATGAACCATGATTATAAATTAGACTGTTTCTCTCTGAGAAACTGTTCAACTTATATACTTTGAAGCATTGTTATCAAACACACATTTACAATTGTTATGACTTCCTGATGAATTCATACTTTTAACATTCTTCCCTTTCTCACATAAAGCTCTTTGTTCTTGAAGTCTACTTAGTATGAGACAAAATTGTAACTTGTTTTCTTATGACTGTAATTTGTATGAAAATATGTTTTCTTTAGCAATTATTTATATTTTATGTTTGAAACAAGCCTCTTACTGACAGTACATAGATGAGTCTCATTTTGCTATCATTTCTTGATTTTAGATATTGGTTTTTAGTCCATTTACATTTATTGTAGTTCATCACATGACTGAATTTTATGTTATCGTTTTCCTTTCTCATCTGTTTTTGGTTTCTCTATTCCCTTTTTTGGCCTTTATTTTGTATTTATTGATTATTTTCAGAATTCTATTTGTTTTGAAACAGGGTTTTATTGTATAGCCCTGCATAGCATGGAAATCATGATAGAACAATATAGCTTTGAAATTGCAGAGACTTGCCTGCCTTTGCCTCCTGAATAGTGGGATTAAAGGTGTTTGTTACAATACCTGACTAAAATAAATAGAATTTTATCTTATTCTATTTATTTAAAAATATTTAATTTAATTATTTGGAGAGGGAGGTAGGAAGAGAGACAGAGAAATGAAAGTAGAGGAAGGCTATAAACTCTCAAAGCCATTATCAGAAAATTTCCATGCACCTTTTTCTTAGACAGATTTGTTTTTTCAAGACAGGGTTTATCTGTGCAGTCCTGGCTGTCCTGGAACTCACTCAGTTGACCAGGCTGGGGTTGAACTCACAGAGGTCTACCTCCCAAGTGCTGAGATTAAAAGTGTGTGCCACCACTGCCTGGCTAGGCTAGACAGATTGTTGTGTGTGTGTGTGTGCATAGGTGTGTTTCTCTTTAGGTATGTACATATGTGTGTCTGAGGTGGCCAGAAGAGGGCTTCAGAAGGCCTGTGTCACAAACAACAATCCTCATTTCATAATAAGAATCAAAGTTGTGAAAGTGAGACAGACTTGTTTTAGATTCTGCAGAAGCTGGAAGTCTGTGTAGGCAAAAAGCAAAGATGGATGCTGTGCCTATTTGGTGTACAACAGTGGTTTTATCTTTCTAACCACACCCCAGTGTTGCTCATTAGCTGAGTTCCAGGGCAGTCTAGTGTCTAGTATCACCCACTGCTCGAAGGCGTCGTCTTAGAGGCTCAGGTCACAGAGTCTTATGTAATGTGGGTTCTGGGCCTTGCGACATTCATTTTCCACATGTGGGCTCATTCACAGAGCAAATTTCCCAAAACTTTTCAACCCTAGGATGCACTGAGAGCTGCCAGACAAGCAGGCTCCACTACAGCTCCAGAAGATCCAGACTTAGTGCTTCCTGCTCGTTCATAGACGACTAAGTGCAGAATCACCTCCTTCTGAGGATGGGCCATGATGACAATTACTTGAGACTCCATTGTGAGTCCCCAGTGTAGGTGCTGGGAAGCAAGCCCCAGGCCTCTGAATAAAGAGCAAGGGCTCTTAAAGCTGAGCCAGCTCTTCAGCTCCTTCCCCTACACGCCTTTAAAATCACACACACACACACACACAGACACACACACACACACACACACACACACACACACACGCAGGCATAAGCTCTCATGCTCTGTGAATCTTAGCTTGGTGTTTACCCCTTCCAGTCTCCTTATGCTCTGCTATTGACAGCATTTAATATTTTCCCAAATACTTGCACATCAAAAAAAAAAAAAAAAAAAAAAAAAAAAAAAGATCTTGTGTCTAGAATTCTTCATCTGTTCCTTGCTTGATTCATTTTGTTTCTGCTGAAGTCTTCCAGAGAGTTTAAGTGTGGTAACATCAATAAACGTTAGATAAAAATCATCTTTCTAGCTCATTATTCATTTAAATTACTATACATACAATATTTATTTTACACTGGAATACAAATTGAGTGGATATGAGATTGTAGATGAAAATCTTTCCCCTTAGGTTTGAATGTGTTCCTTTTTCTCTCAGAGTGCCTCCAAGCTCCCATTTTGTGTTGTTCTTTTGTGGATGTATTTTTTTTCTGCTTGAAAAAAATTAAATTTCTTTTCACTCTATCAGTGATTTTATGCAGCTTTACATGATGTATTTAAATAGTATCAAAGAGGGATGTAGTGGAGAATCAGCTCTATATATTTTCTCTTATTAAAATATTTTATCCCCTCTGACCTATTTCCTCTCTTCTACCACAAGTTAATCAATAACGGCCACAGCCTGCTTTGGGGTCAGTTTGAGATTGTTGATTTGTACCTATTCTCTTTGAACATCTCTGTTGCTGTAGCTTTCTATTCTGGCTGGTCCCTTGAGCCCCAAATAAATACACAGATGCTATATTAGTTATAAACTGTTGGCCGGTGGCTTGGGTTTCTTATTGGCTAGCTCTGTCTTGATTATTAACCCGTTTCTATTAATTTACGTATTTCCATGTGGTCTCATCTTACCAGAGAAGGGTCTGGACCTGTTACTCCTTTGGCGGCCTAAATGGCCACTGTTCTGGCAGGCCCTCTCTGACTACCTTTCCCAGAATTCTCCTCATGTTAGTCCCGCCTTTCTCCCTGCCTCATTGGCCAGCAATGTTTTATTCATCAACCAATAAGAGAAACATATACAGAAGGGTTTCCTCCATCACATCTCTGTTTTCTAAATGGTGAAATTGTCCCTTGCTTGCTTCGTTCTTGTCCTCAGTCGACTCATGTTCACTTCCCCAAATCTCCCCTCTCCTTTCCCTCTCTGACTCTGTATCTCTGTCTCCCAGTCTCTCTGTGTCTGTCTCAGAGTCTTACACATGCCAGACAACATCCTTATTGCTGTACTTCTTTTGTTTTTTCTGATCTTAATTGTACTAATTTCAAAATCACTGCTGCTGCCCGAGTGTGTCCGTTGGTTACTTTGGTTTTAGAACCAGTGTTACACTGGTGGCACCTCTCACACACTTGATCATTTATTGTCCTCTGCATCTCAGATTCTCTGCGTGAGTGCATAACCATTTTAATGGGGATTTACTGGGAGAAAGACAGGGGTTGGGGGGGGGCGGACACCAGTGCCTTATGTTGGAGTTAGTGAAGATGCTAACTTGGATTGTGTCTTTGGGGTAAAACTTAAAGGTCTCTTGAGCAGGCTGTGAGGGACTGCTGCATAAACAAATGTAGAAAGTCTCCAAAATCCATGCCTGTGACCTATGTCAGGCAAATGAGAACAGAACGAAGACACGTCGTTCCAGGACAGGGCAAAAAACAGGGTGGACTTCCAGGAGAAAGGTTCTAACCCCAGCAACGGCCATTTTACGTAGAATCAATGACAACTTCACTACACTCTTTGTATATAACATTGTATTCCCCAGCCTAGGAATATAGCAGGCTTCAGGAGGCATAATTGGGCCTAGCTGAGTGGAGCTCGTGGGTACCCGGAGGATGCGATTGTCTCCTATTCCCTGGCTGGCACCATCTGTGTCTCTCAAGACCCGAGAAACAATGGAAATGAAGCGAATGTTACAGCTGAGCGTCACACACCGTGGTTCTGCCTGAGCGGCATTATTTCTCTTGGCCCAGTTTCCCAGGGAGTACTGCTGGGCCTAATTTCTGTGCATGCTCATTCTGCGGGGACTGCAGACCTTTAAGAGCGCAAAAGGAACATAGGCAGTGTTGGAAGCATGGAATTTAGCACATTGATGCTTCTCTCGTAATACCATGTTCCCCCCAGGATAGCATCTAATTGCTACTTGAGCAAGTCCACTGCCTTTACCTCGACAGCCCTGCCCAGTAGGCCATTGCAAACATTTATTATTCTTTGAATGACAAAGCTCTGCCCATCTGTCTGTTCTGATTTTTTTTTCTTTTTTGAACTTCCCTCTGCCCCCACTCCTGTCATCGAGGCAATATCAAAAGTAGTAGCATGCATTGATATTATGCATGACACTAAAGATCTTGTGTACCGCGGTCTACCCCCTTCAATGTCTTTTCTGGAGCGAGGGACATGGGAGGTTATTTTCTAACCTTTCAGGAAGTTACACACATTTTTCAGGAGATCAGCAGGAGGGAAAATATTTTGCTAACATCCGACTGCTCTTCAACCAAACCCTCCTGCTCTGAAGAGTGCCCAGAGAAACACATTTACAGAAGGCTCGTTTTGGAGACAAAATAGTTGTCTTATTCCCTTGGCTATTGCTTAATGCACCGATGAGAGGATGGAAAGTGTGCATTTGGATAATTCAAAAGACAGAGCTGGGGGAGGAGGACGGCGCCTCAAGGAAGCGGCGTGCCTACCCAGTAGGGCTGGTCATCGTTAAAAAGCGGGCACCAGAGCCCAGGCTGGATCACATCATACCAAGTCAACAACCCTGCAGGGGACTCTTAATACTGTCGCTTTAGTTTTGAGGTAGGTGAGGGATCTGAGGACAAATAGGTGGATGCGAAATTCAGATCTGTGGAACTGTATTTTCTGGGCATCCACAACGTGCTTGCCACATGTGTCCTCCCATTCAGGCAATGCTCACCTAGTTCTCCCTGGGCGACAGCTGGGATTACCTGGGGTCATCTGTTATTTTATTGTGATTATTTTGATAACCAAGTCTTTCAAGTGGGCTTTGGTGGGCTTTCTTCATTACTTGATCCCCAGTGACTTTCTGTACCTCCTCTGTTCTCCACTGCTCTGACAGGCTGAGTAAAACCTTCCATTTCATTGCCCACTGGCTCCCCTAAATCAGAGGAGGTGGCCACTTATTAGTCTCCAGTTCCAGGAGTTTAACCCTCTAATGTTGGTGATGGGACTCCGGACCTTGTGCGCATGCGGCAGATACTTCACCATGCAGTTACAGTCCCCACGTTAAAAAACAAACCAAAACCCTCACACCAAGCGCCGTGGCTACTGCCTCCTCTCAGGGTGGGTGTGCAACCCTTGCTGGCTTGCTGGTGAGATGAGCTTCCCTACCTTCTTGGCTATGTCAGGGTGGAGCAGAGTCCTAGACGCTCAGAATCTTCGCTTTGGTCTCCAGTGCATACAGCAAGGGCTTAATCTTTTTCTCTTAGGTTGAACACCTTGAGTAAATATGGGCCAGGCAACTGCTCTCTGTGTATTTACTGTCCCTCCAACAGAAGAACACTAAAGGAAGGAGGTTTGTTTCTCCTCGTAGCTAGAGTCTGGAGGTCCAGGAGCTTGGTGCTAGCACCTGTCTGGTTTCCAGAAGGACTTTCTGAAGGAGGGTGGAAAGAAGCAAACCGAGGCGTAAGCTTGCTTTACAGTAGCTCACTCCTGTTCCGGAAGAGTGAGAACTCACACAGGAAGGCACTCAGCTTGTGAGGACAGAAGCCACACGGGTTACATGTCTCTCGGCCTCACCTCCCAACACTGCTGTCCTGGGACCAAACTCCACCGTGAACTTCTCGAGGAATGGAAAGGCTTTGAACCTTAGCAGTTACCAGCTGCTGTGGAGGCCGTGTCTGTCTGTAGACTCAGACTAACAGGGAGGAAGGTGGAGTGCAAAGATGGGATTATAACAACCAAACTTAGTGCAGGGAATTAAAATCTGTCTGCCCCTCCCTCTGTCCCTTCCCCCTCCCTCCCTCCCTCCCTCCCTCCCCCCTTCCCCCTGGAGATAGAACCCAGGGCCTTCCTTGAACATGATGGGCAAATGATCTACCAGTGAGTTGTGGGCCCCTCTCTCTTCAGAGACACCTTCTGATCTAGAATGTGTGCATGTGTCATGACTGTGTATGTGTCACATCCTCCTGGGTGGCAGATGAGCCCCAGAGTCTTTCTTCCTGTGCATGGGTCTGGTGCTGTGTGTCTGGTAAGCTCGGGCTCTACTCCACCCCAGGTATGACTCCAGCACTCATGGGATCCCCCATGGTTCAGCGAGCTCTGCCTTATCGGGGAAAAGGGGGGCAAGGACCATGGGAGAAGAATGTGGGGGTTCATAGGCTCCCCCTTCTCATCCCCTCCCCCAGCTTCTACTTTTGCTGCTTTGGGGGTGCTTGCCGGCTTATTTTCTTTGCATCTCTGAGACTCACTTTCTACCCCTCAGCCCATAGGATTCGGGGAGGAAAGCATGTCCTAGAACCCAGTACACAGCATCTAGCACCTCCATCTAAGCACCCAGCACCCAACACCAAGCACCTGGACACCCCCTCCACACACACATACACACACACACACACACACCCAGGTGCCCAATACTTTATACCCAGGTGACCCTCTCTTTTCTTTCTGGCCTTCTCTTGATGCCTAACTTTTACTGTGAGCCCCGGGCACCGGCAGAGGCCACTTTACCTGGTTTCTAGGCCGTGCCTGTCTTTGTGTTGGTACCTGTGGATTCTGGCACGAGTGTGTGTGTGTGTGTGTGTGTGTGTGTGTGTGTGTGTGTGTGTGTGTGATTGACCTCTTTCCTGAGGACACTTCTTTAGGGTCCACAGATGGCAAGGAAGGGAACGGTTGTGGGCAAAGGAAGGAACTGATCTGAGGTGCTCTCCCTGGCAGCCACAGCAGGAGCCACTTCCTCCGGGGCAGTGACTCACCCTGTATTAATTGTGCTGCAATTATCCAGAGGAGCCCGAGTTTCCTCTGCTGTCTGGTTCCTTTTGACCTGCGCAGCTGTCTAATAGAGATGGCTTTTGCGATTTCTTGGCTAATGCGGTTCATTATTTCCAGCACCGCCTTCGGTGGCTGCGATTTTTTCTCCCCCAGCTTGGACTCAAGACTTCCACGAGTTGTGTCTTCAATTGGGGCTCCCGATGCTGCCTGCATTGTCTGTGGGAGAAATTTCATTTGCAAATCAGAAGGAGTTCAGAGAGTGCACCTTGGTCTCAGGTTTCATCTTCCTGCGTCTCTACCCAGTCACCTCCAGGTGCCTTGGTTGAGGAGGAAAAAGTCCCCATCTCCCAGACCTCCACAAGAGCCACGAAGATGAGCAGTAGGTAGGAATTTGTTTGTGCCTTAACGGTGCTAATTATCTGCAGAGGGCTTCCAAGCAAGAGCCTCTTCTCTTGGCATCTCGCCTCATGCTGGGTCAGGCCAGAGACCCCGACGTTGGAAGCTTCTGATGTCAAATGTCTTTATGAGATTATAAAAACCACACTGGCTTACCTGAAACTTTGTATTCCCTTCATGAAATTACAAAACCACACCGGCTTACCTGAAACTTTGTATTCACTTCAAAACCCTGTTAGCACAGCCTTGTGTGGCTTAGGGAAACTTGTGAAAATCACACTCGTCCTTTGTAAGCTGAGGCTAAGTGGTCCAGAGCTCTAAATTTCGCAGTCAGTAACTGCTCCTCTGAGTCTACTGGCCAGGGTAGGTGGGTTCTCTGAGAAGAACAAAAGCTCTCTTGTCTTGGAGTCCCTATCCCCTTCCAGGATGGTCACCAGCAAGGATGTAAAGAAAGCAGTAGGGTTCCTCGGAAACAAAGACATAAGTGATGCTCACCAGAAGATGCAGGGAGGGAGAGCCAGGATGCTCGCTCCCAGATGCTCCAACAGGGTCATCTCCCAGTGCCTAGGGTGGGCTGTTATCTCCAGGGTTAAGAATAGTGTGGTTTCTTCCTTTCCTTTCTCATTGCTGTGTTAACAAGAATACTTTGGGAAAAGAAACCTTGAAGACGGGAGGTTTATTTTATGTCGCAGTTGGAGGGTGAAGTCGGTCATGGCAGAGGAGTCGGGCAGCAGGAGCCTGAAGTACCTGGTGACATCTCAGCCCCAGTGAGGACGCAGAGAGGCCCTAGTGCTCACTCTGCCCACTTTGCCTCTGGGTTTGGTCTCTGACCCTTACTCAGGGAACGATGCCACCCACATTGTAGGGTGTGTCTTCCCATCTTAATTAACTCAAGCTCGAGACTCCCTTACAGACATGCCTGGCAGCTTGTCTCTCAGGCTGACAACCGATGCTAACCATGGAGGGTGGGAGTGGGGTGCAGAAAGGTTGACTCATGGGAACTCTTAATCCATTCTTGCACCTGCATATTGTTTCTCCAGAGAAGTGGGGGCCATGTTCCCCTCCCCATTTGCTTGAGCTACTTCCCTACTGGGCGGCTCCTCTCAGCTCCTCCTCCAGTCTGTATTTCTTTTACACAGAAATAATGAGGGCTGCTGACACATTCCTATTGGCAAGGCTTCAGGAAGCCAAAAGGAAAAACCGTCCGTCGTGTGTGTGTGTGTGTGTGTGTGTGTGTGTGTGTGAGCTTTTCAACTCCAAGCCTGTGGGCTGTGCTCCAAGCTAAGACAACTGTTAGGAGAAAGGCGACGTCAGCCGTGGGCCACTCACCATGTTGATTTTAGTCTGCGGCACCTGTCCTAGGCCAGGCGCTCAATGGGGCGGAGATTGTGTATGGTTTTTAACCTATTCCTTAGGGTTTTGAAGACTGGGATATCCTTCCTCCTTGGGACAGGCATCCCAAGGAGACCCCGAATATAGTCTTTGTAGTTCGGGGTCAATGCTGCCAAGTGTCTCTTGAAGTTGCTAACAAGGGAGAGCTGAAGGTGAGTTGGGCCCGTCTCCTTCACCACGCCTTAAGAAATGAGTATGTAAAAGTTTTCTTGGAGGTACTCTTTTCAAGAAGGTTTCCTGTGAAACTGTTAAAACAATAAATAAATAAATAGACAAATACCAAGACATCCAGCATAGCTGACGTAGATGTTTAGACCTTAGTTTATTGTTTCAGGTTTTATTGTTATTTTTTATTTTTGTATATATGGGGGGAGGGTATGAGCATGTGACTATAGTGCCTTCAGAGTCCAGGAGAGGCTGTCAGGTCCCCTGGAGCTTTAGCTACAGGTGATTGTGAGCCATGGAACACAGGGCCTCTGAAAGGCAAGTAAGAGATCTTCATCACCGAGCCATTGCTCCAACCCTGACACCATGATTTTCTGAACAGTGTATCATGGCATCCATGTGAGGTTGCAAAGCAGAATGGGAGGAGAGGTGGTTATGAAAAATTTGGCAGTGGTAAAGGTTTCTAGATGTGCAACCGCTAAAAACTAATCCCAAGGCAAATGTGTAGCAAAGCCAAGATTCTCTGCAGCGCTCGCTCAGGCTGCAGAGTGTGCCAGCGCTGCAGCCTCAGTCCTGAGCACACACTGCCCTCACTGGGCATTGCTCATGCGTCATTCCACACCAGCAGGCGTTGCCCGAGACACCTGTGAGATGGTTGCACCCTGCGAATGGCACCATTTCCGCCCGTATGGAAATACAGCAATTGAGTTAACATCCTAGTCACTCCTCAGTATGCATTAAACCAGTGCATCTGGGCGCTGTGCTGTACTTCGAGATTCAATTTTAAAAATCACTGCTTGAATTTATAGTAAAGTTTTATTTTAAAAACTCCGTGAGTCTTGACTTAGGATTAGGAAAGGATTTCCAGCAAGTTCTGAAATGACCCTAAACATTCTTCTGCCATTTTGTAGGGTTCGTTCATGAAAGGTGTGCACAGTGTCAGTGATTGCAAAACCAAAATATCATTCAGCTATGAAAAGCGGGGAGGATGGTCTGTGTCCTGCAGTATCTAACATTAGCCAGGATTGAAATCTTTATATAAAGATATGCAGCTCATTAGTAAGCAAATCAGCAATCTTCTTGAATAAATATGATTATATGTATGCCAAAGAATCATTTAAATACTTTTATGATTGTTATCACAGATGTTTGATATGTATACCTAATATATATATATATATACACACAAATATATATACATATATATGTATATATGTGTATTATATATGCATTCCCTGAGTTGTGTAAAAATTTCCCAGGTGAAAAGCATTTGCAGGTGGAAAAGGATTAAAAAAGCAATGCTTTAGAGTATCTGGGGACTTTTTAAGTTGTAAACCCATCTGTGGTGATATTCTGTGCTGTAACAAATAAAGCTTGTCTGCAAATCAGAGTGCTGAGGTAGCCACTAGTTAGCCATAGAGGCCAGGCAGTGGCTCACACTTTAATCCCAGCTCTTGGGAGGCAGAGGCTGATGGATCTCTGCGAGTTCAAGGCCACCCTGAGCTACACGAAACTGATGCAGTCTCAAAGAGAATCAGAGCTCATGATTCCAGCGTACCTTTAACCCCCAGCACTAGGGAGGGGGAGACATGAGCTGGGAGGAGAGAGAACATAAGGTGGGAAGAGACAGGAGCTCAGCGGCTCCCGTCCTCTTATTCCTAGCGAGAGCGTCACCCATTCGGTCTGAGGATAGGGTAGAGGTGAGAACTAATGGATGCTGCTCTGCTTCTCTCATCTCTCAGCATTTACCCCTGTATCTGACTCAGAGTTTTCGTTATTAAGACTGGAGGATGTGCTCAATAGCACAAAGAGAAAGCTGAGGCTCTGTTGTGACACAAGCCTGCAATCCCAGCTAATCAGGAAGCTGAGGCAGGAGGATTGCAACTTCAGGTCCTGCTTGGGCTGCAGAGTAAGAAGCTTGGGCAACTTAGTGAGACCCTCTCTCAAAATAAAAAGGACCTGAATGCACCTCAGTGGTCGAGGGTTAGCCGAGCATGTGCAGCCTTGGCTTTGATACCCAGGACCAAGGATGCTGGGCGAAGCCGTGTTGGTCATGTTCCATGGCAGAGGCTTAGTGAAGAGGATTTACATCCAATTGACAGACATCTGTGGAGGAGAATAGGCACCCCATCAAGAAAGACTTCAAGAAAGAGTAAGCTTTGAAATGACCTTTGAGCAACGGTAGCATTTGTCTATCGCTTTATATGTGGTGGTGATTTATAATATGTATACATTGTAAAAAGTATAAAACCAATATACATTCGCTATGGAAAATATTACAATGCATAAAGAAGGCACTAAAATGGTGCCCAGAAACAAATGATGAGAGACATTTGGATATATTCCTTTTTAGTTTTTTTTTTGTCAATGTTTGTACATCTATCTATTCACATGTGTTTCTCACAAAAGCAGGCTTATATTTAACAACTACTCTAGAGGACTTCTCACTTAGCTAGGAGTTTCACAAATCATTAGGTAGTTACCAAAGATATGGTTTATAAAGTCATTGCTTGCGAGATAGTTCTTCAGCACTTGACAAAAACCTAACATAGACACCCTAAAAGTGAAAAAGACTTATTCTGACAGTTTTAGAAGATGGCTGGGTCCATTGCTATGTGCCTTAGGTGAGGCTGAGGATTGTGACCGTGAGAATATGGCAGGCACTGTTCTACCGGGAAGCAGAGGGGACTCAAGATGCAGCCAGGCTCTACCATGGCTTACTGATGCTGCCAGAGTATGAATCCATTGGTTTAGAGTCATCGCCGACCCGATCATTAGACCAGAGCCCTCTCCATCCAGCCTCATGATCCCGGAGGAACCTCACAGACACACCCAGAAGTGTGCTTCACTGATCTCCCGGCATCTCACTCCAAAACCTCGACAATGAGATTAGCCAGCATGGAACTTGGCGACACCAGCATCGCTCAAGATACATAAAATCAGAAATGGACTTGAGATAGAAACCCCCCATCCCCATCTGGACTGGCCTTCCTACGTTGATTTTGATTATATCCTTTAAAGTTTCAGCTGCCACCACATGGATCCACCAAACTTGGGTCCATGAGGCAATATCAAGTCTTTCCCATAGTCCCTTCCACACTTACGTTCCAAGCCTTGTATGCTTGTCCAATGATGTGTGCAGCTATTTGTCTCTGTTTTCTCAGTATTAAGAATAATGATTGGTGACAGTTTTGTACATCTATGACGTGGAAAGGGTTTTGCTGTGCACACATGGAATGAAGGCTTGAGACGGAAGAGCCAGTGGGCACTCACTGCAGAAGGAGCCATCTGTGTGAGCATGCCTGTGGAGGAAGCATGCATGATGATTAGGGGGCACCGTTGGGCTGGACAGAAGCTGTATTTTGAGGGCAATGAGGATGGAAAGGTAGGTGGGTACAGGCTGCTATCTGAGAGGAAAACAGGATGAGGAGATGATAGGACTGACAGGGTTCGAACAGGTTACAGACACGCTAGAGAAGTGTTTTGTGTTTGTTTGGTTGGTTGGTTTGTGTGTGTGTGTGTGTGTGTAAGAGAGAGAGAGAGAGAGATGTTTGACAGCATCCTGAGTAGAATGATAGAAGGAAAAGAAACAAGGCGCCTGCAGAGGATTTGGGAGCCTGTTGTAAGAGTTGAAACAAGACCCCAGTGAGGTAGGATCTGCAATGTCAATGAGCACTTGCTGTGGAGTCAGGAAGTTGGAATCAAGGAGAGGGGAGGTTGACTCTACCTCAGGAGCTAGAAGGGACCACGGTGGGCGAGGCTGAGGGATCCGGAATGAGTGGGAAAATGAGGTAAAGCAGGGCTGGGTTTGCGACCTGGCTGGAGGGATAAGTCAAGCCAGAAGCCAGATGTTCTGTCGTGACCAGGAGACTACTAACACGCTAGATCTTAGAGTCAGACGTAGCGTGTCCCAGGGCCCTTGTCGGAGAGTGGTAGCTCTTCGTGAGGTAAGCTCCTGTCTGTTGACTGACACGGTGGTTTGTCACTGCCCATGAATTGATTTCAGGGGCAAAGCAAAACAGTCGGACTCCTAATTTAGGTCCTCAAACTTTGCTCCTACTGGGCCAGATTGAGAATAAAGAGGCAACCCTCTCTTGTTGCTGTTTCAGAGGGCAGGCGGAAGATTTGTCTGTCTTCAAAGGGGAAACTCCGACTCCCTGGCCTCAGCTGGTGCGGGGTCCTTGTTCAGGGATACTGGTTTACCACAGCACACACGGACAACCTGCAAAGCAACAGGAAATCCATTCTGTTGGGTGCCCACGTGGTTACACATGTGCACACAGTTCTTTTTCATCGGACTTTGAATTGGTGGGTTCCAGGCATGGATTGGTTTTATGACATCAAATAGTTTCCATCAATTTCAAAAATCAAAACCCAAATATGATAATATGAAATAAAAATAAGTAAATAATAATAAGTTATGGGGGGAAAAACAAGAAAAGAAGGAATAGGCCTCATCTGGTCTCTGCAACACTTCCTTCGCTTTGAGAATTGCGCATGGGATATTGGCAGCTAACAACTACAGAGATGTTTTAAAAATGATTTTTGATGTCAAGGCCTAATATTATTCATGCTTTTCATACCCTCAAACAATGTCTTCAGATAATTCAGGTAAAGGCAAGCCAAAACAAAACAACACCGGGAAGGCATTATTACATACAGACACTTTGAGCTATGCCATTGCCTCTCGGTGTCTTTGAACCTCGAGTAATGAGAGAGCATCTTGTTCTCCAGGGGATACTCTGGGAACTGTTTTGACTTCAACACAAGCCAATGAAACAAGATTCCCTGGCTTCAGAGATGTGTTTGTTGCCAGCTCCACCTAGCTCTACATCTTCTATGTTTACCATCTATCAAGGCTCTGATTGGGAGGCTGAGCATGCTCGGGTGTGTCCCTGACCTGTGGCACAAGGGGTTTGACTTTGCCGTCAGAGGTCAGGGCTAGCCTTTATGGTGTAGGTGGGTGCTACAGGCTGAGGAGAAGGGTTTCTTCAAGAATTTGGCAGGAGGATCGATCTCCCAGAGTAAGGCCGGCCAGCCTCATCAAATGATGACAGGGACTGGGGTGTTCTTTGAGAGGGCAGAGGTGCAGAGAGGGTAGAGAGAATTATTCCCTCTGGCGAACCTCTTACTGCTTCTTGGAACTGTGTTCTCTACTTTACAGGTGCCAGCAATGTCTCTGCCAAGGAAAGCATCCTCTTCCCTCATCGTCTCCACTGCGCCTCTCTGTGAGCATTCTCCTACAGCAGGTTTTTCAGTAGAGCTACCAGCTTCAAGTGCGAGTCCTTAAGTCAGGCTTCCCAGCTGGGATCCTTCCTCACAGGCCACTCCATCTTCCTTTCCCACGGCGGCATCAACATTCAGTTATCAGCAACTTTGTTCTTCCTAGAGTTGTTTGCCTTAGCTGGAGGGGCTGGCCATGGGGGGGATTTACAAACCAGTGTTTGACTGCGGTTGCAGATATTACCTTCGCCACTACCATCTCCTTGTCCTCTTCTCCTTCATTCATCCTCCCCCCCACCCCCGCCCCATTGCACGCAGGTACTTGGCATGGAGAGAACATGTTTGCAGATTCATTGTTCACTCTTCCTCCATTTCACAAAGAAAGCAAAGCCCTGGGCCTGGGAGATGAGTTTGAAGATCTGAGTTCAGCTCCCTGAGCCAGTGATGGCACCTGTTTGCAACCCCAGGGGAGGTAGAGATAAGCAGCGCTCTGGAGCTCACTGGCTATCTATCTAGCTTAGCCTACCTGCTGAGTCCCGGGCCAGTGAGAGACCCTGTCTCTCAAAGCAATAGGGTAGATGATGCCTGGGGAAACAGCACATGAGGTTGGCCTCCATCCCTGCAGTCATATGTACTCACACACTGTGCTTACTTGCATGCATGAACATGTACATGCTTGCACTCCCACACAGAGCAAAGGCTGGACTTAAGGGTGTGAGTTGAAGATATGAATTGCTTCCACAAATCTTGACCTGCCCGTTGCTGCCGGAATTGCTGGAGATGTGTGGACCGTGGTTTCTGTAGCTGGTAGGATTCTGACGCCCTGAAACCTGACATATTTTTTGCCTTCGTGCTGTCACCTCGAGAAGATTTATGCTATGTCCTGAGTTGAAAACAATGTGTTCTTTCGATGTTTCCTGTGCCATTCAGAGGACACCTGGCCCACACCATCATGCAGGTTTGCGCACATGTCTTGTTCCCTTCGATAGCTCCCTAGAGACAGGGCCGACTCCCACGTGGGGTCCACGCATCTGATCTGCTCTGTGACTACTCCGTGTGTCCCTCTGGTGTTTCCATGTCAGGTGCTGGCTAGAAGAGAGCCCAGCAAGTTGACCTGATCCTGCTTTACCTGAGAACCCTGCAGGGACTTTGTGAAAAAGAAATAAAAACCCCAACCTCCTTAGATGGTGTTTATAAAGCCCGATAATCAAGTGTAACAAACGGCTTCTAGCGTTTCTGCTTCACCCTTCCTCCCGGAACGGCCTTCCCTTTCTTCCTGCTGGGCACGCCTCTCCTGCCCTGAGCCCTGTGTGCCTTCAGCAAGGACAGTCACTTACTGAGATCTAATTTTGGTCCTTCAAAGGTTAATTTATCCTTTTCAGGCTATGTACTCATTTAAACCAAAATTGCCCAGCTACTAGCCTTCTTGATCGCAATTATATCCAAAGGAAGCAGACTACTGAGCTTCATGTATTGGTAATAGCCTTCCTTTCTAGGTTTTTCCTTAGGGATAAAGTTGAAGGGTAAAATTAGTCACATTAAGCTAGAAAAATAGTGAACAAAATACATATTTTATATATATTTGTAAAAATCCTCCTGTTACCAATTACAGCCTTTATTAGGAACAGGTATTTTCTCATCTTTATACTAAGCAGAGCAAACCCAAATGAATGGTTCCTTAAGTGGATCTTTTAAATAAATACTCAAGTCCATTTTAATATCTAATAATAGTGGCTGCTTAAGTCTTCACAATTTTGCATAGCCAGCAGGAAAACTGTTTGATGTTTTAATTATGTCCCTGAAATTGCTGAACGGGTTATAAAAAGCAATTTAGAGAAAAATTATTTTAATTCCTTTTTTTTTCTTTATCATTAGTGTTATGGGGAGAAAGACATTTTCCACATCCTATTAAAAATCTTTCTGCATTATAAAAATGCTGTCTTCTGATAAACTACCCTCAATAAGGAAAGGGTTTACCTCTTTTGTAAGTGTTCTGATTTTGGGGTGGGGTCTGGAATGTTAAAAAAAAAAATAAAAACAGAATGAAGACCACAGAGGGAATAGGAAATGTGTTCCTCCAGGGGGAGGGGGCGGCGTGAAAACGGAGCATGGCTGGCAAGAAAGAGAGGAAGAAAATCTTTTAATTACATTTAAAATTAGCCAGAACCTTGTGCTTGTCCCAGAGAGATTCCTGGGAGGGCTGGAACATTTCTGATGAACAGGCTGATGTAATCACTTCAAAGTCCCACCTGGAAGTCTGGACTTGGGAGCAGGCAATGGGGACATGCCGAGCTAGATCCTGCTGGCCCCAGGTCATTCTTCTGGGCAGGAATCAGGAAAGTGGTCCCCAAGGAAAGAGAAGCAGAGAGAAGGAAAGACGTTTCCAAGGAGCGGAACCAGATGTACAAGCTACAGGCAGATGGGATGCAGGAAGGGGGCAGGAGCAGGCTGGATCTGAGGCTCAGGCTCTTCCCTCAGTAGACAGAGACTGGCACTCATGATATCGTCGAAGCTGTCCTCACAGATATGAAACACTACAGAGAGTTCAGGGAGGTGTTTCTCCAGTGGGAAATGGTCTGTGTGGTGGTGGTCTGGGCGGGGGTCTCTACTAGACCACAAGTCAGTATCCTCTCCCGGAGAAGCAGACCCTCTTCTTCCTCTTCCCTCCCCACATTCCCTTCCCACCCGCTTCCCCTTCCCATTGTTCCCCTAAAACAGCATTCCACAATCACTGCCCGAGTGTCTCAAAAGTTAGAACTCAGACATTTAATTAAAAACAAACAAGACCGCACACTCCCGGGATGGTGTGCACTTATGGTAGAACACCAGCATCAGCATGATTTAGAGGATAACCGCCTGAAGGCTTGTGAAACACGGATTTCATTCCCCCATCCCAACCCAGCCTGAGACCCTGCCCTTCTAACAAGCTGCCGGAATTACACAGTGGGTGATACTTCAGTAGTAAGACCGACTGCTCAGAATATGACAGACTTTGTTATACATCCTCCAATAACGCTATACATTCTAACCCTGCCCACACAGTTCCACCACCTGGGGATCAAATTTTCAAATATGAACCCATGGGGGTATTTTTCGTTCAAGCCACCACAGCTGACCAGGTAACAGTAGAGACGCTGTCTCTATAAGTATCTGCTGACTGAAGAGATGAATGCATGTGCTTCCTTTATTTCTGATTCTTACACTAAGTAATCATCACTCTTGGTGCCCACTGGGGGGGGGGTGGGACGACAAAGAGACAGGTAGAAAGACACCGATTTTAGGGTCCTCTAACTCGCAGTTGTTCAGATCTCTTACATAAAATGGTACAAACTTTCTTTGCATGTAATCTATGCAAGCCCTTCTACAGACTGCAAACCACTGCTAGATGGCTTCTTATAATACTCAATATACTGAAAACAGTCGCCAGACTTGATTGGCCGTGGGGAATGACAGGACAAGAAAGATTCTGCAGCTTTCCTGAGTGACTCCAAGGCCACCAAACCTGAAGATCAGGAACCCAAAGATGGAGAGGGCTGATTATACTCATTACATGGGTAGGAACTAAAGTGGATCTCTTCTCCTGGAGCAGAGCTATTAGCCTGATGATCTGTGTTTAGAGTGCAGGCTGATCCTGGTCTTGGGAGACGTTTTATTCTGTTTAGCTAGAACACACTGGGAGCACATCCTGCTCAGCTGGCTTGTCCTTGGATATGAAGAGACACCAGCACTCAGTTCATCTAAAATCTTAGTCTGCTTTGTGTTGTCTTTTCTGGGGTATGTGTTCGTCGTACTGTTATTCAGATCAAAGAGGAGGCTAGACTTGTCCCATTTATTTATTTATTGAATATTGTTATAATTTGCTTCAGTTTGGGCACATGGGGGGCATTTTTGTTCATTTCCGGTTGACGCGGGAGGGTCCAGCACACTGTGTTTGTACCATCCGCTGGGCAGGTGGGCTTGGCTTTTAAAAGAAACTAGTTGAGAAATCCTGAAGTGAGCCGATGAGCAGCATCCTTCATGATCTCAGCTTCAGTTCCTGTCTTTAGGTCCTGCCTTGGCTTCCCTCCGTGTGGACCACATCATCTGTGTGCGAAGCAGATCCTTCCTTCCTGAGTTGCTATTGGTCATGGCGTTTAGCTAGAACACTGAGAAAGTCCCTAAGATGTCCTAATGTGATCTTGGAATAAGCGACTAAATTAGGCTGTCTTGGGAGTCTACACTATCCCGGCATGTGCTGCTGAGAAACTTAGCTTCACCTGTGTCCTGTTACATTACCTTGTTTTGTACAGATTGGCAACATCTGTCTTCTTAATACCCCACGTGCCCTAGAGAGGGTGACAGGAACTAACAGGGTTGAATTCTAATTGCCTGTCTCATACTGTAAGAGAGTCATTTTGTAGCAACCCTATAAGGTGCGTGTTTGTTTGCCCACCTTATAGGTGAGGAAATACGGAAAGGTTAGGAAACATATGCAAGGTTATGTAGCTACTGGACAAGAGATCCAGTGTTTAAGCAGAGTTCTCATTATAGTAAGTTAGCCATCAGAGAGCAGCTGAAGGTCAAAAGAAGGTTAAGGCTACATGGCACTCAATAATTATAATTATCATAGCTCCCCTTTTGCTGGTGTCTTAGTTACCATGACCTGTAACACACACACACACACACACACACACAAAAAAAAAAAAAAAAAAAAAAAAAAAAAAGATACCCAGAGACAGATATTGGGGTCAAGCTTCAAGCTGAAAGATCAGAGAAGCAAAGCAGCCGGGCTAGTAGATCCTCCCTCTACCTGGCTGAAATGGCAGTCCTGTGTTCACAAATCCGCAGAGGCAAAAAAGCTCCCAGTTCCTGTCTCCTCTCCTTATATTCCTTTCCCTGCCCAGCCATATCATTCCTGTCTCCACCTCCCTAGTGCTGGGATTAAAGGGGTGTGATCCCAGGTGCTGAGATCACCGTTGTATGAGCTGTTTCTTTTAGGAATGGATTGATTTTATGTAGTCAATAAGGCCTTGAACTAACAGAGATCTGTCTGCCTCTTAATCCCGACTTCTGGAATTAAAGGTGTGTGCCACCAACGCCTGGCTTCTATAGCTAACTAGTAAGGCTGCTTTGGTATTTTGATCTCCAGCGGCTTTAATAAATCATACACAATATATCACACAATGACCGAAGTTACACCATGACCAAAGCAACTTACAAAAGAAAGCATTTAATTTAGGGCTCACGGATCCAGAGGGCCAGCGCCCATGGCCATCGTGGCAGGCAGGCATGGGGCTGGGGTAGTGATTGAGAGCTCACAACTTTATTCACAAGCACCAGTCAGAGAAAGACTAACTGGGGTGGGGGGGGGACAATGGGCCTTTGAAACCTGAAGCTTGCCTCCAACAAGGCCACACCTCCCAGTCCTCCCTAACTGGGGGCCAAGCACTCAAACATATGAACCTATAGTGGCATTCTCATTCAAATGACCACTGCTGACCGGGTTGTGTAGATGATGTTTCAAAATGTGCTTGCTGACTGAACAGTTGAATGCCTGAGAGGCAAGGTTCAATTCTGTCTACCCCACAGTTACAAAGAGCAGGCATTTGCCTTCCTCACCTTCAGTCTGGTAAGCCTTCCAGATCAAGAGAAGCCCGAGAGCAAGAGATCTACTCCAGACAGTAATTGCTAACCTGTTGATTGTGATCAATTTTGTCCCCAGCACTGTGTCAACCAATTTCTCTATATAGCACTTAACTTAAACTCCGATATAAACATTACAAGTGAAAAATCAAGTCTAGAGAAGCGAATTTACTCAAGTAGCCATTGGCTGAGCCGATGGACATCCAAGTCAAAGCCTTCAGACTCAAGCCCAAGCCATCATAGTGTACCATGCTGCATCCCATGAAGCTTCCTTCCTGGCCTTAAGAGCACATCCCGGTAAGACACTGGATGCTGCCACAGGTACTATTCTGCACTCTGTATACAAATCTCATGAAGATCCTCAGAAGGATGCCTTGTATCTTCTTGCTTCTCTTAGGGAAGATGGGCTGGTAGGGAACAGTTGACGAGTTGTCTCCTCCCTTTAAAGGACAAAGGGACTTCAGTGGAAGTTAGGGTCCCTAGAGAGTTTGGCTGATGGTGAGATAAGTTTACCAACATGCTCGTGGCCTGAGAGCTGGCTATAATGTGTGCATTTAGGACTCAGGTAAGCAGGCATGGGGCATGGTGGTCCTACGTAGGTGTGGGGGTAGGGCGCTCCCCAGGACTCAGGAATGAACCTGACCATGTCACCTTCTAGAACTTCCGGAGAATAGGTTATGCCAATATGGGACAAAGGCACAAAGCCAAAAGGAAGAAACGTCCTAGTTTGAAATCATGGCTCTACTATTTTTCCTGATTATTAAGTGCCTACTATATGCAGGTTGAACCCCAGTAAGAACATTTAACTATGGTTATCCTGTGGTGTAGAAATATTACTACAATTAACGGATTACTGAGTGGTCTGAAAGGGGAGTGGACATGTTGGCTACTGTGGCCCGGGGGTGCCTGGGAGGTTTGCAACAGGAGTTAGTCATTGGGGGATGCAGAATCATTTCAATATTTTAACAACTGTCCCATCACACAGCTGCATAATGACTGAGTGCAAGCTAGCTGGTATCTGGCACCTTGCTAGGTGTTGGGAAGCAACAGAGAAGCAGAACAGACTTCATCTTATTGTCTAGGGATGTAGACTGTCTTCACTTCATCCCACTAATGAGCATATGATTATAAACCAAGATGGATGTTCACAAGGAAAGAAACTTGGCCGTGAGAGCATGAACCGCGGGAGCTTCACCCTGTGCCAGGTCACAGCTCTCTCCCTGGAGGAGAAATCACAGCACCAGCAAAAGAAGTGGGAGGGGCCTAGCCCTTTTCACAAAGGGGAGGTCCAGGAGCAGGAGAGAGAGAATACAGCATATCCGAAAAGATGGACTCACAAATATTGGGATTTAGAGTTCTAGGGCTAGGGCTACTGATTTTTGTTGCTGTTGTTGATTTTTTTTTTTTTTTTTTTTGAGAGGTTTTCTTTGTGTAGTTCTGGCTGTCCTGGAAAACTAGTGTTGTAGACCAGGTTGTCCTCAAACTCACAGAGCCTCTGCCTCCCTGGTGCTGGGATTAAAGGTGTGTGCCACCACCACCCAGAAACTAGTGATGGGTTTTAAACAGGTAGTTAATCATCACCATAGCTGAAGTTTTGGAATGGTCAAGGCAGGGGCAATGGTAGCTAAGAATGGCAGCCTACTCGAGGTAGTGACCAAGGATGTAGGGTCATGACAAAGGATGGATTAGGGAGAAATTGGATGGGGATTGGTGGAGATGATGTTTCGTAATTCAAGGGAAGGATTCCAGTTCCATTTCCTTTAACTCTCCTGCGTGAGGCTTTTCTGTTGCCTGGGTCATGGGAGTAACATTAGCTCTCTTGACTGTAGGAGGTCTCATCTCCTTTGTGGGCCCTGATTTCCTCATTGGTATAAAGGGGGGAATGGGGATGTTATCCTCAGGAGCCACAATCCTACCGCCCAGTCACAGACAATAGCAATTTCACCCATACTGTAGGCTCTTGTCACCTTTCAAAAAAAAAAACTCCCAAGCTGTGATTTCTAGGTCCTGATCCCCTAAAACACTAAAACATAAAATCTCAGGTCTCTGCAGTCTGTGTCAGCTGAGCGTGTGAGCTTTGGGGCGATGTCACCATCTTCAGCCCTTACTGCCACATGAGTGAGTCAAGTCAAGGATCAGGAAGACAGGGGTGGGGGGTGGGGGAGCTGTCCCCAGTCCCTCACCCTATGGTTCCTTCTGCCCTGCTACCCCTTGCCTGACAAGGCACATGTGAGTTCCCAGCTCTCTAGCAGGTATCTAGTGAGCTAGTTTATCTGGAGGCTTGGCGAGCTCCCAAATGCTTTGAGTATCTGAGAGGGCAGGCTGCGGGGAGATTCAGGTGAGAGATGGATGTAGCTGGACAGGGCTGGCTGGCTGGAAACTCATCTCTCTTGAGATCATTAGAGGCGAATCTGTTCGGGCTTAGGAAAAAAAACTTGAGAACCAGAGCTCAGCCTAGACTACTTGCGCAGGCCAGAAAGCCAGGATGTTCCTCCTCACCAGGCACACAGGGAGTGGAGCAGGTATTTATTAATTTATTTTTGCCAGAGGCTTGGTTCTCCAGTAATACCCCAGAAGGCAACCCTGCTGGGCTGCTGGACCGGCTGGGCCAGGCCTCTCCCCTTTGTCTTACTCAGTGCATAAATCCATTAGCATGGCTTTTTCTTGAGCAGCCAAGATGTTAGGGCCCATCACTCAAGTCATCCACATGGCATTTCAGCCTTTCACTGGAAGACAATTGTGGCCTCAGTCAAAGCCCTCTTGACAGGAGAAAATGCGGACCTAGGACAGAATAATGGGGCCAAGTGCTTGCTGTCCCCCGGCAGAATGTGACTCTGTGTGCCATTACTTCCCAAATTGTCCTGCTGTAAGAATTCACTTGTTTACATCTCTTTACGCCCCAGCATTTAACCTTGGGCTCTGAACACTCTCTCCCCTTCCTCCTTCTTACCACAGCAATTATTCCCTTTGTGGCTTTCATTTCATGTAATTATGATGGACAGTCATTGCACAAGCATTCAGCTGAGCGGCAGGGCAGAATGAGCTCCCATTCCTTCTGCCCTGGGAACCGGTGGGGACCACTTACTGACTTGACTCATTTGGGTTTTCTCAAGGGTTCTGCCCTCGCAAATGAAATGGAGAAGGTATGCACCTAAAATCCAACAAAGGGGAAGGGACATCAAATAACAGTGTGCTGTGACCTTATCTCAGAGTGCCATGCCAGTAAACGGGACACGGAAAAGAAATCACAGTTACCAGTGTTGTGATCATGCGTGGGTGGCTTTTAGCCTGTGCAGGCAGGTGTTTACATTTTAAAGATTTATTATGAAACATTCCGCATGTCTGAAAACAGACAGGATGTTGCTGGTGGGGATATGGAACAGCTCCTTCGGAACAGCAGATTGCTAGTTTAGTTTCTTAACCGTGTAAACAGAGAGTTGCCCGTTCAGTCATTTCTAGGCGGTTGTACACAAAAGCTTTCACTACTGCTCATACCAGCACCAGTCAAAATACCCCAAAGTAGAAACAACCTAAATGCCCACAGCTGATGAATTCATACCCACAAAAGAGGACATTTTACCACAAAAAGAGGCCAAGTATTGATATATGCTGCAGCCCGGCTGAACCTTGAAAGAAATGTTGCTCAGTGAAAGAGGCCAGACATGTTATGTAATTCCACTTAGGTGAAATGCCCAGAACTGCAGAGGCAGAAAACATTAGTAATTTTAGTGCTGGGGAAGGGAGTAGGGTAGAATTGGGGAATCGTGGCTAAGAGACGTGGGGTCTGTGGGAGGGTTGGTTAAAACTGGGCTGTGAAGAGGGATGCTGAACTCTCAAAAATAGCAAGGTCACCAAGTGGCATACTTTAACTGGGCAAGCTGTGTGGTTCCAAACTTCACCTCAGTAAGACTGTTAGGATGCTGTACAATGCCTGGCAACTCTGGGAAGCCTGGATTCCAAGCACACAGCTTCACAAGTGTGGACCACCCCCATATTATCCTGCTTTCCCTTCAGTCAATACCACTCCATCTGTATTTTAATACAAATTTCTGAAAAAGCAAGGACTCTCTAGAGAGAGAAAGAAGATCATTAATGCACCTAACCATGTAACAATCATTTGCCAATGTCACTGAACATACATTGTCCACATTGTCATCTGTCTCACATGCTTATAGTTGTTTGAATCAGGATTCAAATTAGGTGCATGTCTTAGTTTCTTTTCTTGTTGCTATGGCAAAATATTCTGACAGAATCAAATTATGGGAGAAAGGGTTTTCAGCTCACAGTCGAAGGTTCATCGCAGGAAGTCACAGAAGCAAGAGCTTGAAGCAGCCAGTTGAAGGCGAGGATTGTAATTATATCACTAGACTCAAGATAAACGATAAATGGGTGTTTATTAGAGGGCAATTACACAGAAAAATACAAAGAACTGCGGGAGCTTTTCACTGCCCTTCCTACCAGATCTGCTGACCTACCAGAAAGAATACTCCAAGTAAAACCATGCCTCAAGCTCCTCTCTTTCCTCTTCCTGAGGCCACGCCCAAGGAGGCGTGGCCACCGTTACAAGTTCATTGACAAGAAGCCCACAGCCAGTAACATTGTGTCTGCAGTCAGAGGAGAGCCATGCTTACCTGCTTTCCCCTTTTACAGTCCAGGATCTCTTCAAGAAAATGGTCCTGTCCACAGTTATAGTGTATCTTCCCACATCAAACAATGTACTCAAGATAACTTCTCTAGCATGCAGAGAGGCTTAGCTCCCAGGTGGTTCTGTGTTCCATCGGGAGTGAACACTAACCATCACACTAACCATTCCAGAATACATACTGAAAAGGTTGAACTTTCCCTAGTGTTTTAAGCCATAGCTCTCCCATCCCTCTCCTTTGAAAATGATCTAAGGTATTTAAGAAACTAAGCCCTTTGTCTCAGACAGTGTCCCACAGTCAGGAGTGTGCAGATAATATCCAGTTGCACGGTTTAATGTGTTCCTCTGTCCCCAGTGTCTGTTGTCAGTTGATAGCTCAGCCTTTCCATCAGAGGAAGAGCTCCTGAGTTTTCTCTCTGAGGTTTTAGCTGCTTGTAATCCCCAGGGTTTGGATCTGTGATGCATTAGGAGAGTAGAGCATTTAAAAAGCAAAAAGAATGTGTATGAGTCTCTCCCCACACAAATTGGAGCTAAGCTTCTTCCTCTCACTTTTCCGAACTCATTAGAAACTTGTCCTATCTTGAAACAGTCTTGAACTTGAGAGATGAGCGCAGGTCTTGAAGACCTTGCCCTGCAGCATCTAAACCCCAGAGCACAACGGGAGCTGATCCAATTGCTCTGTGCAGGGATCAGAAGGGCAGAGAGCCGTCTGCCCCGCTCACCCCATGTCCCTCTGTCCTTCCTCCAGCACTCACATGCTCCAGCATGCTCACATGTCTCCGTATTCTTATTCTTGCTGTTCTCTGCTCAGCTTGTTCGTTTATTCACCAAATATTTACCAGACACCTGCTGTGTGCCCTGCACCATGCCAGGAACTAAGTCGAGAAATAGAAACAACAGACTATTTATCCCCCTAAGGAGCTCAGTCAAGTGGGGGTAGGGAATCCACAAGTGAATTGATCTTCATGAATTCCTCTTCTCAGTCAACACTCAGGTCACCTGCCACCTGCTTCAGGAGGCCTCTTTCTTCCTTCCTTCTGGTCCAGCAGAACTGACCACTCTCTTTGTATGGTTCTTCTTCCCCAGATGTCGGCGCAGTGCTCATCATACTGAGAGAGTCAGGAGGATGGACATCCTCTGGCGCATGAGCTCCAGTGGGAAACGATCTGAAAAGAGATGCTGTTAATCTTTGCATTTGTTTCTATTGCTTACTAGCTGTGTGGTTCGGGCCATGTGACTTCATCTCTCTATTCTCAGGTGTCCTATGGTGCATGACCTACCCTAAAAGGTTGTATTAAGGACTGAAAATTGAAGGGAGTGTGTATCTGCAGTTACCACTAATTTCCTTCTCATATTTGAGTTTAAGCATCCCTTGGGGCTGAGCAGGGAGGAATGGGATGGAATGTTTATTGCTTGGCACTAAGCATTTGTGGGACTGCTCATTAAGGAATGGGATGGTATCTTTTAAGTCACTTACAAATCGGTAACTAAGTTAAGTGTGGGAAGATAGCTAAAAGGGGAGTCTGTTAGTGCTTTAGGTTGTTAGATAGAGGACTTTGAGATGCTGGACTCAACATCTGTCCTCCATACCAATGTGTGTGTGTATATATGTGTGTATGCCTGCCTCTGTGTGTATGTGTGTGTGTGTGTGTGCGTGCGCGCATTCCTACATGTATGTGTGCACATTCATTTGTGCAATAGTGTCCTGAGGTTGGGAAGCCCAGTTTAGAGCCTTTCTGCTCTTCAGACCAGCAGAATCAACATCATTTGGGAGAGTGCCAGAGATGCAGAGTCCTGAGCTCTAGCCTACACTGCCTTCAGCAGAATCTGGTTTGTTTTGTTTTGTTTTTTTAAATCAGACCACACTCAAGATAGGGAAGCATGCTTCTAGAATAGACTTCTCAATCTTGAGGGACTGCTAAAATCACCTGGGAATAGCAATGGCGGTAAAAATCCCAGTGCTCAGGCTATACCCCACATCAGGGAAACCAGACTGGGTTAGGACGCAGGCACTGATATGTTTAAACTTTCTCAGATGATTCTAGCAAGAGCTGGAGTTGAGAACAACTGCTCTCTAAGCCTACACTCTGATGGTGTGGGAAGATTTGTCAGTATCTCATAGTGAGCAGTGAATATTTGTTCAAGCAAAACACAGAGTCCCGGATGGGAAACAGCTCAGTAAGTTAAGTGCTTGGACCACAAGCATGAGGCCCTGAATTCAAAACACAGCATAAAAAACCAGGGAAGGTGGGAGCTTGTCCAGTGCCTGGGAGGCACAGAGAGGCAGATGTTTAGCCCTTGCTGGCCAGCCAGCGGTGGAAGGCTCCTGAGCTCCTGAAGGGCATCTGAGGATGACCTCTGGTCTCCACACACATGTGCACATACATGCATGCCACTGGTACATCTGAGCACCCCATACTTATACACACTCCCCCTACACAGAAAGTTCAGGTATAGTATGTTAAATTACTAAAGATACCCAGTTCATCATGACCTATGGCTGCTCATGGGCCCTACTAAGACAGTTGCCACCTCAGATGAATCATGCCCATACCCAGGACTGTCTCAATTTTCTTCTCTCTCTTTCCTCTCTCTTTCTCTCTCTCTCTATAATATGTATGTATGTTTGTATATATATATATGTACATATACATATATATATATACACACACACATACAAACATACATACATAGGGTCAAACTCTAGTAGTACAGAAAGATGGGTATGCTGGATATTGGAAGCAGGGAATCCCTCATCAATAGGCACTTCATGCAGGAAACAGGATTTCAGCAAGGCTCTGGAGTCAGCCCTCCAATGGAGGAAGACCACACATCTGTTTCCTTTTGCAGCTGTTTGAGACAAGGGGCATGTTTGGGCTTAGGGTTGCCAAGGAGACACATCCCTTATAAATGCCTCCCACCCTGATTTCTAATTAACACAGGTCCCTATTTCCGCCCAGCTGTAGATCATTAATAACCATTTTCAGCGCTCAGCAGGTAAGGGCTTCTCCTTATGGTGTTGAAGGAAAATAAAGGTTCCAGTAGGTTCTGCAGCTCCTGCCTCCAGTGCTGTATGTAGAACGGGAGTACGGTTCCCTCTGTAAACCCAGCATATTAAAGCCTTTCATGTCTCTAAACAGATGATGGTTTTAAACGCTGGGATAAAGGGTTAGAAATGGACTAACCTCATCAAACGCTTAGGTATCTGATCTTACTTTCCCAGCTGAGGGTCATGGGCAACACGAAAGGGTTCCATTCGCTGGCTGATCTTCAATGTGTTGTTTCTCCCCTTAGAGTTTTGCCTGTTGAGTTAGGTCAAGGCACCCAAGGAGCTGGGTAGGTATGCAGTAGGTACTTAGGGGTAGATGACCCCGTTTCTAGAGCCTGGGGAGTGGGGAGGACAGAAAGCATCCCAGGGCATGCTTGGTTGGGAGAGTTTGTCAGATTCCCAGATTCTTGGGAAACTTTGGGAAGAAAGCATGTTTTGTTTTGTTTTGTTTTCTTGGAGAGCCTGAAATTGAAACTCCTCCCAGCTGGGGAATTCTCCATTCTGTGAGTCTTGGAGAAGACAGAGGTTGAAGGGCCAAGACTGGCCTGTTCAGTGCTCCCCAAAGCTGGGTCATAGCACACGCCCCGGGTTCTAGTGGGTCCCATAGCACACACCCTGGTTCCAATGGGTCAGGCTCTCCTGTCTAGGAAAAGCCCATTGGAAATCACAGGGAGCTAGCTGCTGTAAAGGGGTACCCTACACCATCTTTTCCTTTCCCTGCTTCCTCTCCATCTCCTGGACAGCCACCATGTTGGTATTCAACTCCTGATGCTATGTGCAGCTGTTCTTGCATTATTATTATCATTTTTTTTAAGTCATGGGATCTGCACGTGATAGAAGATCATGGCTGCTTCAAGACTTCAAGGTGGAGCGAATCCCATGCTAGGGTTTGGAAATCCCTGGTTCCCCGCAAGAGAGGTAGCTGGACCCATCTTGAAGTTGGACAGAGTTGAGGGTGAAGACAGCAAGGGGTGGAACAGATGTCCCCGAGTCTGCTCACTTTAGTGACAGACAGGACGCCACGGCATGAGGAGATCCTAACGGGAGGGCTTTGTGAGCGCAGATGGGTTTTCTGATGCAATCCGAGTCTTACTGTTGCTGGTCCTTCTAGAGAATACATTCAAGGTGGTAGGATGCTTTCCTTGGATGGCATGGTGGCTTCTTCACAAATGCCTCTGCTACCCTGATTCCTCTGAGATAGATGGGTCCCCTAACCCCAAGGCTCAGCCCTGCAGGGGACTGAGAGCTCTGCCTCTATCTTGACAATGAGGAAACAAACATGAAAATAACACCTGACATTGGAAGTTCTTCCCTGGGAGGGGCTCTGCTTGTCCTTGAGCCTACCTCCCCTTGCAAGGCGTGGCTCCCCCATGCAGCACCCTTACAGACAGCGGTCCGGTCCGGGGTGAGCACACTTAATGGCAGGAGTCTATTCTCGCTTGCCTTCTGTCCCTCAGATCTCATCTAGGACGTCTGCCTGTGCTCACCTTCCCTTTTCTCTTCCATGGCCCTTTTCTCGGTGTGTGGGACTAAACTGACCAGGGTGCACATAGCTCTGGAGGACTGCATCCTTTTAGTGTTGGGGGCTGGTGGCAGGATTACCATAGCCTGCATCCTGTGTTAAGTGTAGCTTGCTCAGCCAGCTGCAACTCCCTTAGAGGGCCTAGTGGGGTGCTAAGTTGCTGGGCAGTTATCCACTTTCTAAACAGCTCTTCCCATGATGCTCAGCCCCTCTTCTCCCAAGGGGAAAACCGGCAAGTATGAATCTGAAGAAGGGAAAGTGGCTAGAAATGACCTTGGGCTGGCATGACCCCCATAGGAAGCCATCGACTCGTCAAATCACCTTCCTCTTGGGCTCAGGCTTTGATGTCTACCCAAATTCAGGTCAAAGCAAGGCCTGGGGCATCTTTTCCAGGGAGCTGTGGCCAGCGCACACCTTTGTCTGTGTCCCCTAGGCCTCTGCACAGCACCAGGTCCTCCTGGGTCCTCACACTCCTACCGTGTGACAGGGAGATGCCCTCTGGCGCCCGGGCTGAGCAATTAAGAAGCTGCGTTTTCCTCCTCTTCGCTTCCCTAATTGTTATTTTTGTCCCTGCTTTCAAACCATCCCTGGTTTTCATTTCATCTTGCCCCAGCCCAGTGCGCCCGGCAGAAAGAGCCAGCCTGCTCAGTGGGAGGCAATTTTCCCAGCGTGTCCAGCGATAATTCCAACAGGACTGCTTTGTACATATAATTATAAGACTAGGGGCCACCAAAGTGCACCCATAGAGCACAGTCTCAACTGTTCTTGGTTCTGTTTTAATTATTAAGCCTTAAAGCAAAAACTAGGTTTCAAAGAAAACTTTCTGTACAGCCCTCAATAGAGTTAAAGGAGGAGCGTTTTAAGCTGATGAGCTGACACTTGTAGAAGCAAATATATTAAATAAATCATGATTCGTTTTGGGGGCAAAGTCTGACTTACATCAACTCTGGAAAAAAAAATGGATCTTAATGAGTGACAGTTGGGTGTTTTCTGTCACTTCCTGAGGTAATGGCCGCAAGCTGACATTGCTCAGTGGGTGTCTTATACTTCTGAACAAAAGTTTTTTTGCAGTGAGATCGACAAGGTAGAAATCCCAAGGTGACTACGAGGAATGTCTAATGAGTGTGAAGACATATTTACTGGCAGTCTGTATGTAAGCTGTGACAGTTGACGGGACTTGATTGTAACAAATATAGTTGATGAAGAAAAGGCTGACAGACCGGGAGAGGGGGCTGTGGTGAGGGGGAGAGAGAGTCAAAAGCCCTGCGTTGGCTGAACCCTGTTAATGGTAGGCTGGATACAAAGCTCCCCATCATGAAAGGGAGCTGGGATCTGGCAATGCTGTCTAAACAGAAATGTGTCGAGCTTGCAGGAGGCTGTAATAGGTTCGGATCTGGTGACCTTTTTGCCTGTCACTTGACAAGCTGGTGCTCTGGCATCTGAGGCCGGAGGAAGACCCCAGCTCTAAGGGCATGTAAAAACTCAGTAACTCTGGGGCCTAAGATACCCATGTGTGGGGGGAATAGGCAGACTTGGGGCTTTAATTTACAGCTGTCACACCTAGGTGGTCACAGTGACCAAGAGCCACCACTTCCTCTAAGGTCCACCACAGAAGGTACCAGAAGAGTCTACCTGGAGATGTGAGGGAGCTTGAACAATCAAACACGTCTGTAGCCTTCCTTCTTGGATGCCCAGCCCCCTTCATTCTTCTCCATCCCCTCCTCTGCACCCCACTCCTATTCTGGCTCCAGCACAAAAGGGGTGATTGGCCTGGAAAGACAGAGCTGACTGGTGTATTAGATGATGCCACTTTGTAACTGGCTGGTCAGGGGTTTAACAATAGGCTTGCCAATGAGCTCTGCACTTCTTCCCCCAGGCAAATGTCACACTGAAACTAAACAGGGTCTTTTTCCATCCTAATGCTGTTTTCCTATGACGCATATTATTTTATCGTTGAAAATAGGCTAACTCTTTAAAATGCACAGAGCCCATTGCACTTTCATCGAGCACCCCCCTCGGAGCAGCGGCAGGCTGGGGAGGGGCAGTAGGGAGGTGTCCAGTGGTCACGAGGGGTTGGTCCTCAGATGTTTGCGTCTGACTTTCTTGGGTGAATGAATGAATGAATGTAAAAGTGTGAAATTTTTAAGGACTGAAAAACGACCGGATGGGAGTAGTTAGTGCAGAGATGGCTAATGAACTTTCAGCCTTACCCACCAGGGTGGGGAGCTGAAATTCCCCACAGACACCTTAATTTGGCATCCTGCTATGTTTCTTGTTTTGATTGACCAGGCAAGTAAGTATTCCTTACCTTTGTTGTTTCTAGGTCTGATCCAAGATCTAGAAGGCATTCTTGTTCATTCCTGACCCACCTCCTCCAGGTCAGTTTATAGTAGCCTCACCAGCTGCCCTGGAAGTAGACCTCAGTCAAGGTTAAGTGGCATGACATCCTTTCCCCTCCAGGAGATGGGGCGGGGCTCAGTGCTGAAAATATGGGTTGGCTTTAGCTCAGCTCTGCTCTACTATGGTTCAGATGATCTAAGCTGGCGAAGAGGTGCACATCACCACTTACCTAGAAGCTGGGCTTCTTCTCAACAGAGTACCAACTTTTAAAATCACGTTTGGAGCCTGGAAGGAGGTGTGGCCTAAGCAGAAGAGGAGCGCAGTGGTTTAGGAAGAACGCACTTGGTTTGTTGTGAGGCAGCTGGGATGATGAGGGATGACTGTTCCTGTCTGAGCTCCCGCACCCTAATCTATAGATGAAATTGTTAGCTGAGATGACCTTGGCCATCCCTTCCTGCTCCAACTGCTTTGAGCTTCACTATTCACCACAGCAGGAAGTTAGGAAGGGACCGCAGGGCTGAGAGTTCTAGTAAGTTCTCAGAGAGCGTTACTTTGCTTTAGCGCTGGCTGACCACCAGACCACACTCATCCGTTAGGGACGTCATCAAATGCCAGTCAAGACTGCCTGATTTGGGTCCCCAGCCAGTTGCCACTATCGTGAGTTGTCACTGCCAACGGCTGGTGGATGCAGGCCCTGGAAGCTCCTCGTGAGCAGGGCCTGGGACATCCATGTCTTTGAGCTGTGGGTGGGGAGACCGGGGCCCCACTCACCCCTGAATTTCCGTCCTCTTGTGTAAGAAGCCGAGGCAGGTTATCTGTACAGCTGGGCTCGGTCCTGGCTCTTGACGACAGGAAGATGAAACCTTCCCATGATTCCCTGCTTCCTCCCTCTAAAGATCATGTCACTTGCTGATGCTGGGCTTGCTTTTCCAAAACCTGCAGTCTTCGGGTCTGGACAGCACTGGGCTTGATAAGGACTCTGCACAGAAGGCATGGCCTTCCCTATGACCCAGCTTTCTCCTGTATAAAATGAGGGAACTGGACCAATGCTTTTTCTTAAAAAAAAAAAAAAAGATCCATTGCTGCTCTTTACTGAAACTCTTCCTGAGAGCCTAGCACACATCACCCTTGGAGCGCTCTGTTTGTGGGGGCAAGGGTGATTTCCCTTGTCCACTCCCCTCTTCCTGGAGCTGTGCATGATCCTCTGTGGCCCCCAGCTCACACTATGGGTGTCGGAGGCCCAGAAGCCTGGGGTTAGCTGCAGCAGTCTTGAGAAGGATTTGTCTTTTTCTTTGAAGCCTTATATTATTGGCAGAGGAAGGAGACAGATTTCTGTTTCAGTCTGTGTGGAGGATGGACAGTCCTGTCAGGATTAACCCTTTGCCCTTCAGGCCTTTGTCTTCTCCAAGGAGAGGTGGGTGGAGAGGAGGAGCCAGCCCGAGGCTGGTGTGCCCAGCGCATGTGCTCTGATGGTCTGTGCTGGAAAGCATGAGGCTCCCTTGTTTCTGAAGGCAGAGGCACAGTTGCCATTCTTGTTCATGGGGGACAGTTGGGTGCATTCTAGGATTCCCTATGGGATCTGAATAATGCAAATCCTTGTTGGGAAGGTTGGTGGCTGTGACTGCAGAAGAAGAAGGCCAATTCAAACTAAGAGGGGTCCCACATCCCTCCCCCTAACTGAGAGTGAGGGCCGCAATGGCTGTGACCACACTGCACACTCCCTATGTGTCTGTCCCCACATCACCTGGGGAGAGCGCTCTCTGACTGTTTCACAGATCCTGACACAGAAACCTAAGAAGGCCAAGGAAATAGTCCATGGTCACACAAATGGAGCCCTGTCCTGTGGGGACTCTGGAAGCCATGTCACCCTGAGGACAATCATACCTGCCCGAAACGAGGATTTCCCCCCAAAGAAACATAAGGCCCTGGGAGCTCATGCACACAGCAGCCCCTCCCTACAATACCCTGGCCAGCGGACTGTTGACTGTGGGTCAGCCATGTCTCGTGGGTCCCATGAGCAGCCCAGTTCTGAGTTACCTACTTTAACCCCTTTTAACTAATTGACAAGCAAAGCACAGAACGGCTAAGGCATTCTTCTGGCATTACACAGCCCACAGCAGAAAAAGGGTCCGGACCGACTGACAGTAGGGCGTGCTCATGAAGCATCCATCTGTTGTGCACTTTCTTTAAGTTATGGGATCCTTTCAGTGAGTATTTGTGGAGTGTTTTGAGTCTAGCACTTGCTGGCTACAATGGTGAACGAGGGAAAAATATCAGCCATGGTTTCTGCTCCCTTTGAACTTGCATTCCAGAAGAAGGGAGAGAGACAGTCATCACGCGTGTGTGAACACGGCTAAACGTAGGGCAGAAACCTTAGGAGGAGCTCTGCAGGGCGGGAGCATGGTGACGCTAGAACTTGTGATAAGGGGCTCGCCCTGGTTAGGGAGGACTTCCCGGAAGAAGCGAAGGGGTGCGTAGGCCTGAAGTAGGGGACAAGCCGGTGCATTCCACACAGACGGAAGGGTGTCCGCAAAGACTTCCGGGACGAGGGAGCCTGGGAAGGAGCATGACCCCTTGTGGGATGCAGAACTGGCTACAAGGTTTGAAAACGAGTTTCAGCTACTCTTTCAAGACAGCTGGATCAGTGACCCCCCTCCTCCCATACCTGTGTGGCCTATGGGGCTTGCCTACTCCAGAAAACCAGATTGCGGGGCTGAGGAGTGAGTACGGAAAATCCTAGAATGCTCCAGGCCATGTTCATAACTGCTGGTTGCCACGGGAGTCCATCCGCTGACCAGCACAGGGGGATCCCCCCCAGCCTCTGGTGGAGAAGTAAAGTCAAGTTAAGGTCACCGATGCCTGAGACCCGGGGAACACAGTGAGGTCTTCCTTCCAGTCTTTGTGTGGATGTTGACAGTGGATGTAGGAAATCTCTACCACAACATTCTCTCCAGTGCTATTTACGGTCTGAAGATGGCTCCCCTGCAGAGACTGGGCCTATGGCCATTAGCTTAGACCTGCCTCCATGTTCAGCGGTGTGTAGCAAACTCAATGAGTTTCCAGGTACTGCAGTGAGCACAGCTCACCTGATCCCAACTCTTGTCTGTGTGTCTGTACTTTCCTCACTCCCTCATCACCTCAGGGGTCCAGGACCCAAGCGTTGCCAGGACTTGGCAGAGAAGCATTTCAAGGAGAGGCAGGTGGGTGGGTAGCTTGTGGCTAAGGGGTGCCAGACATTGAGGGAAGGTCTCCACTCCCATGGGACTGGCCAACTCTCCCCATGAAAAAGCGAAGTCCTTGTCACTTGATGGCCAGCGCTGATGACCAGAGATCTGGGCCACACAGCGTTCTCGTGGCCTGTTTGCGTGGACCTCATACAAAAGCTCAGCTGACCTCGCCAAGGCTGGTACATGTGTATAACTCCCTGTGAAGGTATCCAAAGCCGAGGGAGGCGCTGGCAGCGTGTGGGGGGAGTTTTTGATGGGCTTTTGTAAGGGGACCCCAGAGCTGAGGACATGGAGGGAGGAATCCCCCACCCCTAACACACACACACACACACACACACACACACACACACACACACACACCACTACCAGCCTTTTGCAGAGGACTGCCTCCTGTGAGCACATCGCTTTACAGATAGACAGATGTCTATGATAAAGCAGACCCAGCTAGGACCTTCTCTTTTCTGAGCCACAGAGAACTTTTCAGAGCACCAAAATCAATGGCTCTCTCCCTCCCTGGCCTGGTGTGTTGTATGCAGACAGACGTTTTACTGTAACAATTATAATAGCTCAGTTGGAAATTACTGTCTGGCTAGGGAGCTGAATCCAAGCCTGGATCCAGCTTCAAACGACAATATCAGAGGCGAATTAACACCGACATCCAGTTTTGGGCTTTATAAAAACTGCTAGTTTGGGAGAAGAAGTACATAATTGTTCCTACAGCTCTGGGTAAAGGTTAATACTTGGGGCCTTGGCTGCCGACATCTGGGGCTCCCGATGCCACACGGCACTCTCTCCAAAGACCGTCAGACACGCGGAGGCTCACTGCTTTTCATCTCCGTGAGGCTCTCCTGGAACACCCATCTTGTCTTCACTGCTGGGGAGAAGGACCAGCCACCCTGGGCCTCAAGGGTGTCAGCTATCCATCCATCTTTTCACCGCATCCTCTATGCAAAGGGACACCTCTGCTTCCACCCAGGGGTCTCTGGGACAGAATGGCTGAAGACCCCAGTGTCTTCAGAGTCTGTCTGTTTAGGTTAATTATCCAGACGACAAGGCATTGATGCCTCCTCTCCGGGTTGGTTGGCAAACTTGACTAGACTCAAAATGAACCTCTTTGATTCCATCTGCAAAATTAGATCAGATTTGATAAAGTAAAGATGTACCCTTTGAAGTATTCCCTATCAACATAAGTGCTGAGAACACTTGAGTGAAGGAATTTGAGCAGTTTTGAAAGCGGCAGCCCAGGCACTTCAATAAGGATTGCAGCTAAGGGCATGCCCGGAAGGCAGAGGACTCACTGCGTCTATCCTGCGGGCAATAAGCAATCGCTAAAGATTCTAGACTTCTCAAAGTTCAGAGTTCATCGTGCCAAAACTTTGTTGGACTTGTGATAGGCTGGGCTCTGTGGTTTGCATTCTGTTTTCTGAGGCTCTTCAGAGTCCAGGGTGATTTTTCTGGTTTTGTGCCTAGTCTCTGCACAGCAGGGACAAGGCTCTTTCTTTCCCTTCAGCTTCCATGGAGAGGAATGAATTAAGCCCTCCGCTGCTTTCCTGGGGTGTGGCCCCCCCCCCAGGGCCACAGGGTAGGACATCAGCAGAAAGTGTGTTTAGATAAGAAAAGCAAATGATCGGTGTCAAAGCAGGGTGCCATCACTAGCTAGCCCTGTGTCCTCGATGGGGTCTTTAGACCGAGTTTTTTCTGTCTCTCCAATGATCCCCCTATGGCTCCAAGTCCTTGACTCCCTCTGTGTGCCAATAATCTGTACTTATAAACTGGGCTGCTGCTAAGCCCTGCTATTGGGCTCTGCTACGTGCTAGATGCTGGAGAGGAGGTGTTCAGTGACGCGCTGTGTGAGCCCTTCAGGTCTAGCCAGGTACAGAGAGCAGTGGACGAGGGCTTTAATAGAAAGGGCCTATGAAGTGCTATAGGGATTCAGAGCAGGAGCAATTAATTCTGCCACAGGAGGGGCCCAGCAAAGGCTCAGAGGTGAAATGGTCTGATGTGAGCAACCAAATGAAGACGAAAACGGCGTGTGATTTGTGCGGTTAGAAAAGGCAAGCTCTGGTCCTGATGCAGGTAGTGAGGGGCAGCTCGCAATCGGATTCTTCTCTCTTAGCTTACACCGGATGGATTGATGGTAACTTGGGGAGCTCTTTAGCTTCAAAAGAACAAAGGCTGCTGTGAAGGGCTGAATCCGATAATCAATGCTAAGGGGAAAACTCTATTAAAAATATTAAGGCTGGAGAGCAAGGCCAGTGGGAGGGACCCAAGGTGGATATACAGCTGTTTAGATAGCTCGGGGAGGCCCACTAAGTACACAGTTTCTTCCTGGTACCATGTCCAGTACGTGTAGCAAGAATGGGTGTACTTACCTTGTTCACCCCAGTAATGGCATCCAGTTGTTCACAATTAAGCATGTTGTCAGGGGGAAGATATGATCAAGGCAAGTTCTATGAATCCGTGAAAGAGCAGCAATGAAACCCATTCATCTATATGATTAATATAGACTAATCAAATATTTTCATGTGTTTGGGTAGGTATTGGTGGGTGGCGGTGAATGTGGCTAAGTAGTTTCTGTTTTTTTTTTTTTTTGTCTTTTGAGATAGAGTCCCCCACTGACCTGAAATTCTTCAAGTAGGTTTTGTAGGCTGCCTAGCTGGCCAGCAATCCCCAGGGATCCACTATTCACGGACTCGCCTGCCGCTATAACCCTTTAAAATGTATTTCTTCTTAAAGCCTGGTGATGAGGCTGGATTGCGTGTGTATATTGCTCTTCCAGAGGACCTGAGTTTGGGTCCCAGCACCCATGTCTGGTGGCTCACAACTGCTACTCCAGATTCCATGAGTATGACGCCCTCTTCTGGCCTCCTGGGGTACCTACAATCACTCATACATGCATACCTCCCCCCCCCCACACACACATAATTAAAACAGAAAATAAATCGTTTTTTTTTTTTTTCTAAACTTGACATTGGCTGTGGGCATTTGTAGATATTCTTCGTCAAGCTGGAGATGTCCTCTGTGTCTAGATTTCTGAAACAGTTTATCCTGAATGAGTATCAGATTTTGTTCAGTTTTTGTTGTTGTTGCTCTGCATCCATTGTCCTGAACATGTAATTTTCCTTCTTCAGGTTGTTGCTATGGAAGATTATGTTGATTTATTTTCCAGTACAGACCTAGCATTACATACTAGGGTAAATCCCACTTAACCCTGGTGTGTGAGCCATTTTGTACATCGATGGACTTGATTTGCTGATACTCCCTGAAGGAATTTTGTGCCTAAATTCATGAGAGATTATTGGATGGTGATTTTATTTTAAAATCATCATGATTATTATTGTGTGTGGTCAGTGTGGGGAGGGAGGTGAATGGAGGAGGCAAACATGTAGGTCAGGACAACTCTGGGGAATTAGCTCTCTCCTTCTGCCTTGGTTTGGGGAGATGAAACACAGCATTAGGCTTACATAGCAAGCACTCTTATCTCCTGGCCATCTTGCTGGCCCTGGTTTAGAGTTTTGTTTGTAAAGCTTTTATCTAGTTTTTGTATCAGGGCAACATTACTGTCTAAACAGAGTTGGATGTTCTGTCTTACTTTCGAGAAGAATCTTTCTTCAAATGGGCATCGTGATGCTTTGTCTCAAGGTGGTCAGTGTTCTGGCCCGAGTCTAAAAGGACCTTTTAGTTAATACGGCAGGAAAGATGACTCAAGTACACGCTCCGGCCAGGCCCCTGCCATCCGAAAGCTGAGTCATCTAGCCTCGCCTTACACGACTTTTAAAGGCATCACTCCCCTCGTTAAGCACATCTTCCCTCTTGGGTGTCTGTCTGGCCTTTTGAATCACATCCTTGGACTTTCTCACTCAGCACATTGTGAGCCTCAGGGGCCTGGCTGGGCGTCCGGGGGAAGGTGTGCCACTCATCACTAGCCCCTTGGGCATTTTCTTCCCTTTATCCTCGCCATGGGCTCAGAGCCAAGTTCAGCATGAAGCCACCTGCAGCCCGCACTCTGCCATCTCTCCATCTCCTCTCTTCCCGTTCTCACCCTCGCAAGGACAAGGGTCTGTTCTCTCAATGTTGTGCCCATTTCCTCTTCCTGCTCTGACCCAGCACCACACACGGGGTGACTGTAAATCACAAGCCTTACTGCTCTGGATAGAACTGCCGGCCGCCAAGGCTGCGTCCCTTCTGCAGGCACCGGAGGAGAGCCTGAACTGCCTTGTGTGGTTTCTGGAAGTGGCCTGCATTCTTTGGCTGCTGGCTCTCTGTTGTCTCTGTTTGAATCTGCCTTCCTTGTCTTAGGAGGCTTTGGCGCATGTTCTTTGCACTGAGACCACCCGTAACTCCAGGAGAGCGTCCACCTCAGGGCCGGCTGGTTGGCAGCCACAGGTTTCACCTGTGGTGATCTCTTTCCTGAACACATTCATAGGGTCCAGGTGTTTGAATGTGGACAACTTCAGGGGGCATTGCTCACGTAGATGTAGTTATAGTTGGCTTTTATTTATTTACTTATCATGGATACAGGGTTCTATCTGTATGTTTGCCTGCACGACAGAAGAAGGCATCAGGTCTCATTATAGATGGTTGTGAGCTAGCACGTGGTTGCTGGGAATTGAACTCAGGATCTCTAGAAGAGCAGGCAATGCTCTTAGCTTCTGAGACATCTTTCCAGCCCCTACAGTTAGCTTTAATTGTCAACTTTGTCCAACCTAGAATCACCCAGAAAGACTCTCACTGAGAGAATATCTACACTGAGTTGCCTGTGGGCATGTCTGTGGAGAATTGTCTTAAAGGAATTGGTGTGGGAAGACCTAACCATTATGGGAGGTATCATCCCCTAGGCAGAGGGTCCTGGGAAAGAGAGACAGAGAGAGTAGAAATTGAACTGAGCATAACCAGGTAAGCATGTATGAATTTATTTCCCTCTCCTCTTGAGTGTGGATGTACCATGACTAGCTGTTGTCTTGACTTCCCTAAATAATGAATCACAGCCTGGAATTGTTTGTGAGCTGGAATGAGACCCCATCTGCCATAAGCTGATTTTTGTTGGGATGTTTTGTCACTGGAACAAAACTAAAACCAAAACCTACACAGATAGTATAAACAGACATCTCTACAAAATGTAGACATTTTTGAGTGTGCAGATATCCTTTACTGACATGAATTAAGCTAGGCTGTGGATCTTTTCCTGATTGTTTTTGAGTTTTTATGCTCCAAACTGTTTTACATTCTTTCCCTGCTGTACATATACATAGTAAATGTATAGATGTCCTAACTCCTGCATTGTACCCCACAAGAGACAGCCACATAATTCTCTTGTTTCCAAGTGATGGACAGGTTGCTCCCAACTGACCTGCAGTGCAGATGCTGCTGTAGCAAACCTGCACCTACCCCTTGTGCCTGGGTTGGAGTTCCGGGTATTCACAGGATGAGTGCACCCAGCTGCTGTCAACCCCACCATCCCTGCCCAGGAGCCCTGTTTCACAGACCACTCTGGGCTTACTCTTCTCTTCTTCAGCATGTCAGCCCCAAACACTTCCCAGCTGAAAATAAGCAGCCAGATAGACAGGAGAGGAAAGTGGCAGACAGACAGACAGACAGACAGGGGAGGAGAGCAGGTAACGGGCAGAGACAGGGGAGAGAAGCAGCAGACAGACAGACAGACAGACAGACAAGGGAGGGAAGCAGCAGACAGACAGACAGACAGACAGGGGAGGGGAGCAGGAAACGGACAGAGACAGGGGAGAGAAGCAGCAGACAGACAGACAGACAAACAGATGGGGAGGGGAGCCGCAGACAGACAGATGGAAGGGAAGCAGCAGACAGACGGATGGGCACAACTGTCATCTATATGTGATTTGCTAGAATCTGATGTGCTGGGTGCTTTGTCCTGTATCTCATTCCAATTTTGGCAGAACCCTCTTTGGTTACTAAGACTGAGAGGGATTCGCTACGTTCTCTGCCCCAGGTCTCAGGGTTAACAAGAGGGGCGGTGTTTACTCTCGGCTGTCCGGGTACGCCTCATTCTCATTCTCCATATTTACACTATCTCGAGGTTAAACGGTTAACATGGCAGAGTGGCTAGGGCTGCATAGAGTCACCACCACACCTTTAGCTGCATGGTCTGGGAGGAGGACTCTCGCTCCTGGAAGCCTGGGTGCCATCATCCGGAGATGGGAACAATGTCCTTCAGTTATGCCTGTTACTCAGCAGTGTTAGCTTAGGAGGCTGCGGAGCAAATGGCAGGTACTGCTTTTACTGTGCCAGTCTCCTGCTGAGGTCCTCAGCAGTAAAAGCTACCTCATTAATCCTGGTCCAACTTTCTACTAAGTTTGGTGTTGCGCTCACGAATGACAGTTGGCTCCTCTGTTCAGCTCCAAGGCTCCGAAGCCTGAAGGTTTCCACAGTCCTTGGGTGAGGGGGGCAGGGTCCACAGAAGACTGAGGGTGGTCTGTCTGTGAATCCATCCGTCCCCTTGGAAATCTTTGTCTTTATCGTGTGTGTTCTCCTGCCTCAGTTTCCCCAACTGACCTCTTGAGTCCCACATTTGAGTCCTCTGGGGGAGTCCAGAGCTGCCTGCTCTGTGTTGGCCCGCTTTGGGAAGGGGCATTGCAATACCTTTTCTTTCTCTGCTGCGGGAAGAGGGGCTCGCCCCCAGTCTCAGCTTTACTATCAATCAGTAACTCGCTCCACCCTCTGAGATTTCTAGGCGTGCTAACAAAACCCAAGTTGAGCACTTTGGGCAGCATTTTCTCACAAGGACATTAAATAGTCATTATAGATGGAAAGAGCTACAGCCAGCCCACCGGGGAGGGTGTGGCTCCTTACAACCTAATCCCCCAATCAGAATGAATGAGCAAGTACAAGGGACCGGTTTCAAAGTTCCAAGCTTTGTGTGCAAACCTGTAACACATCAACCAGCCTAAATTTCTATCTCAGTGTTCAGTGAGGGTTGGCATCTAGTGTATTCCTCCGTGTAACTCATTGTCACATACATGCACGTGCACATGTGTGCACGCGTGTACACACACACAAACACACACACACATACACCATATACCACATACACACAAACACACGCAACCATTGATGTCTGGACAGCTGTCAAGTTAGAGAGGTTGTTATTGAGACAGGTTCCTACCTGATGTCTGAAAAAAGCCCACAGGAGATGATTTTTTTTCTTAAGTGAGTGCTCAGTTCAACATCTAGAACCAAGGTCTGAGGGGTTCTCTGGCAAGAGCTAGGCTTCTTCCCAGGCATGGATCTCTGCAAAGAGGAAGCCATGTTCTGCTGCAACTCAGGCACCTGCCGTCCTGTCTGTGGAGCAGCAGATGAACGTGGCCCCCAAGGCGCAGCTGAGCTAGCACAGTAGCATGGCAGCCAAAGACATTTAAAGTTGTTTGTGGTCAGAAAGTTGTAATGTTGGTTCCAGCCCCTCAACTGAAACATCTCAGAACCCAAGCCTGGCTGATGCCTGAACTGAGGTAGGGGTTCCTTGGGAAGCATGAGGCCTTTGTCACCTGGGTGAGAGTTGTGTCTAAGTCCCACTGCAAAGCTATATAGGATGGGCAGAAACATTCCAGATGCCACACCTGACGGTGGTGCATGTCACCCTCTTTGAGGACTCTGTCGTCACCCGTGAAATCTTGGGGAAGAGGGTCAGAGCGCCACGGCCCTTGTGGACCTCAAGGCTGCTGTGAATCCAGAGCTCACCAACAATAAAGTCAAACCTGGATTCTCAGTTTGAATTGTAAATGGAAATGATTGAAGTGTTCATTATAAAGGAGAATTCCTTTATAGGCTGTGTGTTGCTGGGAGAGTGCATCAGCCACTCTGAACCTCTCTCTCTCTCTCTTTCTCTCTCTCTCTCTCCTCTCTCTCTTTCTCTGCCTTCCTGCAGGTGGCCGTGACAGCAGCTGCTGCATCAGATGCCTGTGTTAGGTGTGAGGTGAGCTGCTCACCCCGGTCTTCTGGGCTGGGAGCTCCTGGAATAGAGAGCTGGTCACTTAGTAGAAAGGGTTCTCTGCTCAAAGAGACCAACTCCCCTCCAGTCTTCAGCAGTTGTCAAACTTCAGGGTACATAACAATCAAAGGAAGACACTTATTTCAAATGCAGATCCCCGTAACTCACCAGAAGAGACAGTCTGACAGAGCTGCTGCCCAGAAACCCACAACTTTAACAAGCACCCAGGTGATTGCGATGGAGACGGTTCCTAGGCTACACTTTGAATTCTTGTCATTTAAAGATACCCACAGGAAGAGGCCTAGGAAAGGAGGCACTCACATCTTCATGTGAATTATTCAGTCCCTTTCTTTCCTACCAATGATCAGCCGATCACTCTTTTCTCCTTTTTAAGATTTTTTTTTTCTTTTCAGATTTTTATTTCATGTGCATTGAATGTTTTGCCTGCACAAATGTCTGTGCACCACGTTCATACCTTGTGCCAAAGCAGGTCATAAGGGGGCATCAGATCTGGAACTGGAGGTCCACACTCGGGCCCTCTGCAAGGGCGTCTCTCGGGCCGCGAAGCAACCATCCACAAGGGATGGTGCTTTTCACTTGTGAGGAGGAAGAGCGCTTGTGATTAGTATACTGGGAAGATGAGTCTCTCGATGCTACAGCTTGAGCAGCCAGAGATGTCTGTTGGCCAAATGATAGGTGACATAAAAATCTTCAGATCCTTTTGTTTGGTGATGGCTATTCTATATCCGGCCCAGCACACTTCCCCCCATCTCCCACATGCATTGTGTGTGTGTGTGTGTGTGTGTGTGTGTGTGAGAGAGAGAGAGAGATGTGCATACTTGTCAGTGTGGGAGTGCATTCACATGTGAGTGGGTGTACACACGTATGTATGGGTGTGGAGGCCAGAGGCTAATCACTCTTCACCTCTGTTTTCTGACACTGGATCTTTCACTGAACCTGAATCTCATCATTTCAGCTAAGCTGGCTGGACCAGAGGATTTAGGGATCTGCCTGCCTTTGCATCCCCGGCAACTGAAATGTTGGGATTATAGGCATGGCTGGCTGTGTCTGGATCTTCAGCTGCATGTTGGGGTATGAACTCACACCCCTCATCCTTATATAGTGAGCATTCTGAGTCAATGAGCCAGATCTTCAGCTTGCAAGCCTAGCACCTTTCAAGCTTGTTTATGACGTGTGTGTGTGTGTGTGTGTGTGTGTGCGCGCGCGCACGCGCGCGTGCCATGGTCTCACTGTGTGAAAGTCAGAGCGCTTATGGGAGTTGGTTTTCTCTCTCACTCTGTGGGTTCCAGGGATCGAACCTAGGTTGTCAGGCTTGGTGACAAACACCTTTACCCTCTGAGCATCTGGCTGGCCCATCAGAATAATTTTTAAATCCAGAACCTTGGACTGCTTGGGAATGCTAGCCAGCTAGAATGTAATTGTTTTCATTTAACCATTTTTTTTTAAAAGTGAAATTTGTATATAAGATCCCCTGTTCCTGCATCTTATTTGTCTCTTATTTTCGCTCCGATCCTCGTCCTACTTGGCATCATGTGGCTTTAATTACAGGAATTTAAATTTTTTTAGGCCTGTGTCCAGTTTGGGGCTGTGATTGTCACATTCCTAGGGGCGGCTGCGCCATCAGCCCCGTTCCAAGTAGATGACACGTCTCTTCTGTTCACCTGGACGACTTTGCTAACCTCCTGACTCGTGTATTGTCCACAGGAAAGCTAAACTTCGCCATCCTTTCAAAAAGGCATTGTCAACATGATAGAGCCGCTGACTCGGCTCTCTGGAAGGGAGGGGGTCATGCTCTCCTCTGACTCGGCTCTCTGGAAGGGAGGGGGTCATGCTCTCCTCTGACTCGGCTCTCACCGTGAGAAGGTGCATTAAACCGTTATGATTCTAGCTCCTGTTAGAAGATCTCAAGGGAACTGGATTCCTTTGGTGGTTCTGCTCCAACAATGACCACAAAAGGGTGGAAAACAATTTCGTCAGTGAAGATGCTATTCTGCTTTACCTCATGGTGGGTCTTGAACTCACCACTTGCTTAGTGTTGGGGTATGAATTCTAGAATCTGCCTGGATTTATATGAGGCCAGTCATGGACATGTCCTGCCTTGGTTGGCATCATGGCCCGGTGCTGTGTAGAGGGCTGTGATGGCAGAAATGTGAGCAGAGAAAACCTGTTCACTCTAGTAGAAAGAAGACACCGTGTGTGTGTGTGTGTGTGTGTGTGTGTGTGTGTGTGTGTGTGATATTTGCATGACACCTGACAAGAGCAGCTTGAGGGAAGGACGAGGGATTGTGATTCATAGTCTCAGGGAATTTCACAGCAACCTCTCAGGAGAAGAAGGCATGGCTGAGTATCTCTGTCTGTGGCAGCTGAAATTTGAAGATGAAGCTGCTTATATCTTGGTGGATCAGAAAAAAGAGGTCAAATCAGAACCAGGGGTGGGTGTGACCCTCAGAGGTCTGCTTTCCTGAGGTCACTCCATCAGCCAGGCTCCACCCCTAAAAAGTTTGCAGAGTTCCCAAGCAGTGCCAACAGCTGGGGAGAAATGAACATTCATTAACACCTGGGTGTGGGGGACTAAACCATTGTAACACCTGATGTCAGACATCAGACACATAGGGAGTAAACCATAGCAACAGCTGATGTCAGACACCAGACACATGGATATTCTCTGAGTGTCTGAAGATTGTTTGGTCTGCCTGGAAAATGGGACAGTACCATCAGCGCAGACAAGCGCTTAGCCTAGGTCTTGGAAATGTTTACAGGGTATCAGTTACTGACTAGACAAGACCTAATAATTTGAGAAAAACTGTTCTGGAGTGTTGAGAGTAAGGGCAGAAAGGATTTGTAGGTGGAGTTTCTGTTCTGCCTGTTCCCACAGCTTCAGTCCCAAATAAACACACAGAGGTTTATATTAATTATATACTGTTTGGCCAGTGGCTTAGGCTAGCTCTCCCTTAATTATTAACCCATAACTATTAATCTAAGTATTTCTACATGGCCTTATTTTACCTGAGAATGCCTGGGGTCTTATCTTCCCGGGAGCTACATGGTGTCTCTCTGGTGGCTCCTCTCTATCTTCTACCCAGAATTCTCCTCGTCTGATACCCTAGCCTATACCTTCCTGCCTGGCTGCTGGCCAATCAGAATACATAGCATTCAGAAAGGGCTTTCCCCATCAGGACTGTTGATGAACTGTAGGGAAAGTTACTATTTACACCATTATCTCTCTGTACTCATAGCTTAACACCTTCATTTGTGATTGTAAAAGCAATATATGTTCATTGTGGAAACACTGGACATAGCTGTCAGACACATAAGCAATAAATACACAGACTTTACAAAGTTGAAATAGTCTTTACAACTATATTAAATAAATATCTTAATGAAAAATTTTAAATTTTAATTCCTCTGTGTGTGTGTGTGTGTGTGTGTGTGTGTGTGTGTGTGTGTGTGTGTGTGTGTGTGATGCTTGCTGGTACCTGCGGAATCAGGAGATATCTGAAGTTCTGAGGCTGGGTCTGGAGGTGGTTGTGAGCTCCCTGATAGGATGCTGGAACGGAGCTTAGGTCCCATGGGAGAACTCTTAACTGCAGGACCATCTCTCCAGGGCTCATTCTGATCCCTATCCCATTGACTCCTTCACAATGGCTCATTTTTTTAAAAAAGATACCCAAATAGATGTAAGGAATTTAAGCTATTTTTATTTTTTTATACCACACAGAACTGCTACCTGGGAGATAAAAGTCTTAGACTTGCTGAGCCCAAGGATATGTCCATTTCTAAGGCGTCAGGTTTGTGTTGTCCAATTTCCATTCAGAAAGAGTCTTCTGACCCTCACTACTGCCAGCTACTACCACAAGACGGGAGGACACCCATCCTTGGCCTCTTATCAACATTAAATATGACTACTGAGTTCTTTTAAAGTATTTTTTAAAAGCCTTTTTAAACAATTCATGCAATGACCTTATAATTTTCCACCCAGGCCCCAAATCACTGGCTGTCCTCTATGGCCTGGGCCACCTCATTCATGATGCTATCCTGTGTGACATGGGCGTGGGTATGGTGGTTCATGTGGGAACTGTTTATTTTTCCACACTTTGAGGATAGATATTTAGAGTTGCCCGCTTTGGCGGGTGAGTCTTTCTTCACTTAAACTTTTCTGGAAACACCCTTGAGGATTAGATCCCAAATATGTTTGTTGTCCATGAAGATGAGCCATCACACATGGTCAGCCAAGGTGATGCATCTTGAGGTGCTGTCTTTCTAGATAAGGAGGGGGAAGGGGCAGGTGGGGGGGCAGAGTGAGGCGGGCAAAGTAGCCCCTATCTATTTTTATACCCTGATGGACCACTACCACCTGAGCTAAGAGGAACAGAACCCCTGAGGTGAGGTATCACTCCAGCCTTTGCCTGCCTTGCGAGCCAAGGACTGCCCCCTCAAGCAAGCCAAGAGGATGTTGGAGAACAGACCCTGAGAAATCCTGGATCTCATCTCTAGCAGCATTCAGAGTAAGCAGGAGCTAGCCTCTGTCCCTGGATAAGGGTCAGGTAACCCACTGCCTCGGCCAGGAGGCCCCTGGGGGGGGCATCAATTCTCAGCTAAACTTCGGTTTCACATTTCCTGTTCCTTTGCCACCTTAAGCAAGCTCTTTTGTGTCCTACTGATGGTGGGTAGACACAGTCAGGAAATAGTGGGAATAGCGTCTAGGGTCCCCGGGGAGAGTGGGGGACACAGGGTATCAGGCAGAGGGAGGTGCAAAGTCCGAGGCCTTAGCAGCTCTACTGGTGCTTTGTGCAGAGACTGCGCCCCCCCCCCCCCAGCCAAGTCTCCTGCAAGCCCAGGCCGTTGGGAGAGGTTGAGTTCTTGGAAGGCAAGACTGGAGGAAGACTCAAGTACTCATTTCCCAAGGGCGTTTGTCTGTCCCTTAGGCTTACTCAGTAAAAATGACCCTTTTAACGTAACTTATTTCTTTTTTCCATCCACCTGAAGAAACAGAGAGGACTGAGCCAGCATAATTGCCCAACACCTGCAAGATGCAGGCCTGGCGCCATCAGCACAGTGGAGAGAATGGACATCTTGTGGCAAGGTTGATCAGCTGCCGGTCACCACCCCCAGGCACCTGCAGAGGCCTGTCACTTGGGACAGGAAGGCCTGTTAGGGCGCTTGTAATTGAGCTGGGGTGAGGGAGTTTAGGAAGACTCCAGTGCAGGAAAGAGGGAGCCAGCTTAGATGACAGGAAACCCTTGTCTCCCCTGCTTGGTGGAGCAGTCTGAGAAAGGTAGCCTGGGTAATAATGAAGTTAGCTAATCCTGATCGAAATAAGCAAAGGAGAGCCCATCATAATCACAGCTAACGAGCTCCAGATGGAGAAGCAGAATTGTTCTCATTAGCAAGGTTGTACGTGCTCAAGCCACACACGCGCGCGCGCGCGCGCGCACACACACACACACAACATATTCGTGCACATGCATACATTCCCACCACACATTCCTACACACACAGCATATATGTACATGAACACACACCACACACACACACATGCATGCACACTCAACACACATGCATACATACCCGTCTCATTTCCTCATTCCACCCCCACCGCCCACCACCCTGTCTCTGTAAGACATCCATTTAACTCACATGTCTGACTTCGACAAGTTCTGCCAAATGAGAACCCTTCCTGGCAAAGCTAGAGGCAGAGTGTTATCCATTTTGGCCTTTCCTGTTTTTCCTCCTGGTCCCTTACCCGTTTCCCCCATCCATGCATATGCATGGTCTCATTAACCTGGAGACTTTTGGAGTGGAGTTGAAAACCCAGGCTTACACGGCCAATTAAATGGAAGTGTGCTCTGCACTGCAGGCTGGGCAAAGTCCCTTTCCCTCTCCCTAACCCTGCTGGACTTCTCGGCTGTATTTCATAAGTGCTAATGTAATGTTGTTGAGAGGAAATACAGTCTAAAGCAGGAAGCTCCCACCCCTCTCTGGGATGCAGCTGTTCCTTCGGTCTGGGTTGTTAATTCAAACCACTCCCAGGTGCCTAGTTCATATTATCTCTTGTTTAGGACAAAATAAAACTGTTAAAGCCGTTCTGCCTCGCTCGGGCCTGGGCTCCATAGTCCCTGTAAAGAGGTCTGTGCCAGGAAGGGGCTGCTGGAACCCTGTCTTCAGTGAAGCTCCCATCCACCCCCCTGTCCTCCAGGCAGGCGAGCCCCTGAGCTGGAGCCTGTGGGCTTCCCGTGGAGTGACCTTTGGGGTAGTCTTGCTGCAGAACTGTGGTGCCTTTCTTCCCAGGAGCACCACCCACCCCTTTACATTCTCCTTCCTGAGTCCTTCCCTGAGGACCCCAGGCCTCCAGGTTGGACACACAGTAAGTGCTCAATAAATCCTGAGTATTGTTACAGTTGCTCCATCGGGATCCAAGCCTGTTGTTCAGTACCCATAAAGTAGCCATTGGAAAGCTTGCAGGTGGATTTGCCTATGGTTTGCATGTGTCCCCACATTCTAGTTGTACCTGTGCCCCTAAGTCCCACCCACCTTGAATATGGAACACCTGCCTAAACTGGATTTGCCATTTGTGTGTAAACACTGAGCTTGTGCCAGCCATAAACGTTAGAGAGGCTTGGGGCCAGACCCACAAAGAGAGGCTGAGGTGACGGTGTCTCTGCTTGGAGTCTAGTGTCCTCTAGGGAGGATGGTTCTAAGGCCCCAAGCTCTTAGGACATTTGCTAACCGTTTCCTTTCTGTTCACACTGGCCTGCCTCTGTTGCCAGCAGCTCAGGGTCAGGCTTCTTTTTGTGACTTTGTTTATGACACAGACTTTCTAGGACGGAGTCACATGATATCAGGGTCTGAAAGTGGCTGCCACTACTCTACCAGTAAGAAATAGTCTCTTCTTGACAAACCAGAGGCCCCAGCACTTGACCCACGTGCAGTGAAGTTCTGCGTCTCTTCCCAGCTGTTGCATGATATGGGGAGGTCCTCTAATGGGACACTTTCCATGGTGCCCCAACTATCCACCCTCTGTCCACACAATGCTCCAATTAAGTGGGAGGAATTTCTAGAAAACAATATTTCAGTACTTCAATGAATGACCGCCTATAGGTGATAAATGGTGTGTGTGTGTGTGTGTGTGTGTGTGTGTGTGTGTGTGTGTGTGTGTGTAAGTGGGGGGGCACTTTGGACTGATACTTGTACTGTTATGAAAAAGGCCCAGGGACAGAGATCACCCAGGTTCTGAGATGGACACATGTGCTTTGGGCCCAAGAGCGCATTTGTTTTAAACCCAAGGTTATTTTCTCTGAAGCTGGGATTTGGATCGACTCTAGGTTCAGCCTTGTATTGTGGCCTCAGTTCTGTGGAGAGTTGGAAAGACTTGGAGAAACAGTTCAGACCTGGGAGCCTTGGTTTCTGAGAATTGACCCTCCATCTGTTGACAATCAAATACAGAGCCTATTAAGAGTGGCAGGGAGGAAGGAAGGAATTTCCCACAATCCCCGGAGACAAAGGACCTTTTGACTACACCTGGAGGTGAAGGGTGGCTAGCTGGGGTCAGAGCAATCCAGAGATCAGATGAGCCGGAGAGCAGCTGGTGTGGTGGGAACCGTACATCCATCTAGCGGAACTTCGTCTACCAAGTGGGGGAGGGGTAAGGACAAGGAGAACGCTTCTATGAAAGACTCCAGAATTCAGGCCTGAGCCACCCAGCTTGTCTCCATGTTACCCTGTGGCTGTGCTTTCCAAGGGTCTGTGTGTGTGTGTGTCCTTCTCTGGATCTCCAGTCCCTCAGATCAAGAGAAGCATCGGAGCCATTTTTAGTAACCCTGGCACATAGTAGGTGCTCAGCAGATAATCAGGGAACAAGACCCAGAAAGGGGGTTTGCTCCAAGTAGGACAGCAGCGCATTTACGCATTGCTTTGCATGGGTTAGCAGCGGTAACATCTTATAGACCGGCACACCCCAGTGAACACATAGATTTTCAAATGAAGTGTCCTCCCCTGTGGCCAAGCGTGTTTGTACATAGGGTACACACTGAACAGCTGTGCACTGTGTTGCAGGGGTCATGGCTGTTGTTACAGGCCCCAGACCCATGCCCTGATCTGTGCCAGGCTGAGAAGGTTCTGTGGATGCAGCAGGGTCCCTGAACCTTCAGGTCTTCTTATGATGAACTCGTCCAGCCTCTTTGTTCCGTCCGGGCCCTGCCTCTACACTGCTGCTTGGTTTTTCTCTTCTTTTCTCTCAGACTAACCACATCAGCCTCTTTTCTGACCTTCACGTGTGTGGAGAGTCCGTAGGAGCCCTTGGATTCACATAAACCTGAGTTGGAACCCTGAAGAAACGTTTAGACTCTCTAGCTGAAGCTACCCCAGCTGCACAGTTAGGTACACAGTGGCCTGGACAGGTGAGACACAGAATTCCCTCTTGAAGCCTCGCTGAGTATGGACCAGAGGAGATGCAGAGCCTATGGTACGAAGGTCCTGGTTTGCTGCTTCCCTAGGCTGCATCACTCACTTGGTGACCTGGTACCCTCGAAAGGCATCCTAATTCTCTGTCTGAGAACTTCACGGTTGGTTACTCCAGGCCGTCTCTCTGGAGGATGAGGATGGGGCGCTTCCATCCTTGACCAGGCTCCTGGAACACGATACAGCTTTGTGAATGGCTAGCACCTCTAATGAGGTCCCTTCCACTAACTTGGTCTTCCCAACCCAATATTTTGTTGTCGTTGAGCAGAGCCAGCTGAAGCCATAGTGCAAAAGGCACCATGGTTCTCATGAAAGGGACCATGACAGCATTCAGGGATGGGTCTTTGAAGGCCTTGGTTTGGGGTTCATAAATGAGAAAACAGGGAAGATGAGGGGGCTAGGTCAAGGCTGGGTACCCTTTCTGTTGCATCTAAGACTCTACCTTGATTATTAAAACCAACACACTTAAGCTATGAACTGTGGAGTTGTGGGCTAGCTTAATCATTGCTGAGATTATGACAGCCGGCCCTACCCTAGTTACTAGGGGTCAGCATGCAGGAAAGTTGGGTGGAGCCCATCTCGTGGCCACATCCACCTCCCATTCTTGATCATCTTTGGTCTTCACAAGAGGACATCACTTCTGTACCTGTATCGAGATGTTTCTTTCATGGCTCACAGCTGGATCCCAGGGAAGCAAAGAGACCCAGTGTTGGCTGGTGCCCTCTCTACCCGGCATCCTGCAAGATTCTCCGCACATGTGTTTCTATTTAATCCTCTTAAGAACCTGGGCTGAGAATGGGTGTGTCTCGCAGTCACGGAGCTCCGGGATGGGCGACACACACTCATTCTCCTTTGTTGCTGTTGTTGTCAAAATGGGGCCCAGGCTGTCCGCACTGCTCCTTATCCCTCTGGCCCTCTCTCCCTTCTCCTTATCAAGCTGTACCTGTTCACAATGACCAGATCATCCCGATCTAGTGGGAGAGAACCTTGCGCATTTGCCTGCTGACTTCGGAGTCCAGAGAGCGATTCTCTGAGTCTCTCAGTTCCAGCCCACAGCCCTGGCGTATAAACGATGATGTGTTTCTACTCCTGGCTTTCTGGAGCAACAGAGGAACAGGTCAAGGGAGTACCCACTCTAATTCTTTCAGGAAGTCATTGGTGGGGGTGTACAATGAGAAAATCCGGTACGCCAGAGACAAGGCACATAAATATGTCAATGTAGGACCGTGTTTCTATTTTGAGCCACTGGTCATTAGTCTGTATTTCCTCTTCTTGATTCAGTGTATTCAACTGCAAAGTCGGACGCCCCCATCAGCTCAGATGGCTCCCTTTGTCAAAGCATGTGCCTAGTCCCAGCAGATCTTGTCTGGGAGCCTGTGCCTGGAGAAGGGTGAGCTGACTGGACTTTCACGGCTGCTATCCCATTGTTTGAGTCTGGAATACTTAGGAAGCACATTTGACACTTCATTCCAGAAGGTTCTCTCCATGGAGGCCCGCCTCACAAAGTGGATGTGCCACTTGCACAAGGGATAAGAACGACCCTTTCACAATATTGTAGAAGACGAAATGAGTTGGTGGAAGAGAAAAGAGAGAGTGTTTTGGGAATGTCCACACAGCACTCTTGCCAAGTTAGTGAGCCACAGTAACAGCCACGCTGGCAGTTCATTCCACGGGTTAGGAGCCACAGTAACAGCCACACTGGCAGTTCATTCCACGGGTTAGGAGCCACAGTAACAGCCACGCTGGCAGTTCATTCTGCAGTTAGTGAGCCACAGTAACAGCCACACTGGCAGTTCATTCTGCAGTTAGTGAGCCACAGTAACAGCCACGCTGGCAGTTCATTCTGCAGTTAGTGAGCCACAGTAACAGCCACGCTGGCAGTTCATTCTGCAGTTAGTGAGCCACAGTAACAGCCATGCTGGCAGTTCATTCTGCAGTTAGTGAGCCACAGTAACAGCCACACTGGCAGTTCATTCTGTAGTTAGTGAGCCACAGTAACAGCCACGCTGGCAGTTCATTCTGCAGTTAGTGAGCCACAGTAACAGCCACACTGAACGTTCATTCTGCAGTTAGTGAGCCACAGTAACAGCCACACTGGCAGTTCATTCTGTAGTTAGTGAGCCACAGTAACAGCCACGCTGCACGTTCATTCTGCAGTTAGTGAGCCACAGTAACAGCCACGCTGGCAGTTCATTCTGCAGTTAGTGAGCCACAGTAACAGCCACACTGCACGTTCATTCTGCAGCTGTGGGATGAGTCATTTGAAAATGAAAGTTCTGTGGCCCCCTTTCTTTGGGACACATTTTGTCTGTCATTCTCTTGAGCTCAGGAATGTCCCACTATTTTGAAGAAGCATTGATTACTTTTCAAAGCTCTGACCTCTGGGTAGTTTGTGATGTTGGCCCAAGTTTGTATATAGGCAGGAGTTATTTTTTTTTTTTTTTTTTTTTTTTTTTTTTTTGTGAGCCTCAGTGAGAAGAATGTTTCTTGCTACGGTGGGGCTGGGGTACAGGAAGAAATCCTAGAGACAAAGACTAGAAGGTGCCAAGTATCATGGCTGGTCCATGGAGGCCGGCCAGAGATGAATTAAGCATGACATCCTATGGAAAAGCAAACAAACAAAGAGCACCACAGCAAACTAAAGGGCCTGGTTTTCATTCAACAGTCAATCAAAAGGCGAAGAAACTCAGGCTGCTCTCTGAAGAGGGAACCAGATATGTGGAGCAGTCGGGTCTGCGGTGAGTCAAGGGGAGGAGGCAGCATGATGACTGGGCTTGTCCATGACCATCTGGCTTGTAGCAATCATCAGAGGCCTGGACTGCTTCGAGGAAAGAGCCAGGGATGAGCAGGGAGCCACCAGCAGCCTCATGCTCTGTGCGATGTAAACAGCCGTACATCTGGACACCGCATGTCCTTACACCTTTGGGTGGAGAAAAAAACAAGGGCTGCTGACAGATGAGGCTGAGTCAGGGAGGAGGGAGCTGGGGGCAGCGGCTGGCGATGGAAATGTTTAGATAATGTGGTGTGTGCTCCAAAAAAAAAGAAAAAAAAAAGTAGCCCAAGGTTGCATCTGTTGGACATTTCCAGACTTCAGGCCTCAGTTTCTTTTAAAGTGTCCACTCTGGCAATGTGGGACATGGAGTACAGTTGGACACCGTGGTGGCGACAACCATGGACTACACAATGTGTGCGGAACATTTTGCTGCCTGGTGCTGTCCTTAGAGTCAGAATGTGGCTGTGCGTAGGTGCCGTCTACTAGGCTCTCTAGTCTACTTCACTACCAAAGAGTCCTCTTTCTTGCCTCTGGATTAGTGTAGGAATTTACAAACAGCCTGAACAGGGTCGATGAAGCCCTTGCCCTGGGATGGACCCATGCTAGACAAAGCGTAGTGTGTCCTCCTTTAGGAGAGTTAAGCTCTGAGGTGGAGACTTTAGGGAGTATACCAGCTAGTGTTTACACTCGGTGAGGAAGGTCTGTAGGGATGAAGCTTCCACCTGGTACAAACTTAATTACTCTATGTCCTATTTACTCAAGTGTGTGTGTCTTCAGCAATAGGATCTTCCCACCAAGTTCTGGAAGGGTATCCAAGACCAGTGGCGATAGCCTGTAATGTTTGAGGAGGAATTGACAGGACCCCACCGACTGACATCTGGAAAACAGCTAATCCATACCTGGCACAGGGATTTTTATATGACAGTGTATGTTGTCTGTGAGAGAGGCATTGTCCCCCATTGAAAGGTAATAATACCATTTACGTCCCATGCCTATCTAAGACGGTTCTACAGTAGTAGTTGTCCATATGGCATTTTCAAATGTCTTTAGTTATCTCTCCCGGTACTCCCTTCTCTACCCTAATTTCCCATCCCCTTCCCCATTTAACCCTTTGTGTCCCGCTGTTCTCCCTTTCCTCCTTCATATCCTGCATTCTAGCCCCCTTCCCTTGAGCTCTTGCTCCTTCACAGCCATTACTAGTTTCTTGACTTCCGTGGCCGTGTCACTTCAAGTAGGCAGATCTAAAGGATTGAATCCAGCATCTACATTTGAGAGAGAACGTATGGTTTTTGTCTTTCTGGGTGTAATAGTGAATTTGTACAGCTCTGTCCTTTTACCTGTGAATTTCATAGTTTTGTTTTTCTTTGAAGTCGAATAATGTTCTGTTATGTGTATGAACCACGTTTTAGTTACCCTTCATCAGTGGTGAAATCTAGGTTACTGTTTTCTGGCTCTTATAAATAGACAGCAGTGAGGATGGGTGAACAAATATATCTGTAGTAGGATGTTGAGTCCTTTATGAATACTAAGCAGGAGTACAGCTGGGTTATATTACTTTTTGAGGAACCTCTACATTGATTTCCACAGTGATTGTGATGATTTAAATCTACAGTGAAAGAAAATCTGCCAGACATGGCAGCACTATTGCACACATGAACTCAGCACTGAGGATGCTGCACACATGAACTCTGAACAGTGAGGATGCTGCACACATGAACTCAGCAGAGAGGATGCTGCACACATGAACCTCTAGCATCGAGGATGCTGTGCACATGAACCTCTAGCATTGAGGATGCTGCACACATGAACTCAGCACTGAGGATGCTGCACACATGAACTCTGAACAGTGAGGATGCTGCACACATGAACCTCTAGCATTGGGGATGCTGCATGAACTCTGAACAGTGAGGATGCTGCACACATGAACCTCTAGCATCGAGGATGCTGCGCACATGAACCTCTAGCATCAAGGGTACTGCACACATGAACCTCTAGCATTGAGGATGCTGCACACATGAACTCTGAACATTGAGGATGCTGCACACATGAACTCTGAACAGTGAGGATGCTGCACACATGAACCTCTAGCATCGAGGACTGCACAGGATCAAGCCAGCCAGTCAGCATGGCAACATGAACTGGGGAGGCCCTGGTTACTTTTTGTCAGCTTGACAGAAGCTAGAGCCTTCTGGGGAAAATGCCTCCATTAGATTGTCCTGTGTGCAAGTCTGTAGGATATTTTCTGTGTGATAGCCCCACCCCCTGTGGGTGGTGTCACCCCCGGGCAGGTGGTCCTGGGTGGTATAAGAAAGAAGTTGAGAAAGCTGTGGGGATCGAGCCAGTAAGCAACACACTCCTCCATGGTCTTCGCTTTACCTTCTGCTTCTGGGTTCCTGCCCTGACTTCTCTCAGTGGCGGAAGGTTACCTGAGAGCTGTAAGCTAAAATGAACCATTTCCTGCCAAATTTCTTTTGGGCGTGGTGTTTAGCAACATAATTAAGAGAGGAGGGGGTTCACAAAAAAAAAAAAAACTCACCCCGAGCTGAGAAGCTATTTGCAATCGAATTCTAGGGTTCAGAGAGGTTTTCTTTGGGGATGCAATCTGTGCCAGGCAGGCTACCCCTGTATCAGCAGATGGTCTTACACCCACACCCACACCCAGGCCACACTATGTAGACTCAGTGTGTTACAATCAATCAATCAATAAAAAGAACACATAATTTTGAGAAAAAAATTGGTATAGGCAACAAGGAAGGCGTTGCAGGATAATGGGACTGATCTGAGGAAAGCACATTATATACACATATCAAGTTCTCAAATAACACAATTTTTAATTAAAGGTAGTTTATTTAGTGTTATTTGGGGGAAAATTCATTCAAGTACTAAAAATAGTTCTTGTTAACCATTAAATTACAAAAAGATATACGGAAGGAAATATTTTGTACTAATAGCCCTTTAATATAGGATTTATAACTTATGAATAAAAAGGGAATCATACTAAAAATGTCTGTCTACTGTGGGAAAGAACCAGGTCATCATCAAAGAGCAGCGTCTTCAAAGAGATGGAGGACGAGTCTGATGCCACCACTTGACACCCTCTCTTCGGTCATGATGGAGGTCAGCTGTGCTCATCTCCCTGGACGAAGTCTTGTTGTGTAAGCTGATTTGGACTTGGCTTTGAAATGCCCTGTGAGAACTGTCTAAAGTGAGGGCAGCATGAGGAGGAGATGGGGGGGGGGAGTTGGAAGTGGGAGAGAAGGGAGGAAACAGAATCCCATGCCCCCCCCTCAGGGACCAACCTCTCGTTCCTCAGGAAAAGCCTCATCTCTGAGGGAGGAGCCCAGGCTCTGAGGGAGGAACGAGGGGTCTGAAGAAGATGTTTCTTTCAGAAAAGCAGCTCAGCTCTGGCTGAGGAATCAGCCTTAAGACTCCTCATGTGTGGGGTCCACAAAGACCCCCACCCCACCCCCACCCCCACTCCCGGAATGCCACTAGCTACCATGGTAAATTTTTGCATGAGGGCTTGGTCATCACCCAGACTGGTGCTTATTCTCAACCTTGGGGAAAACCATTGAGCTCACTGCCCGGGTTTCTCTGAGTCTGAAACAGGGGCCAACAGCATTGTACATTTCAAGGGATTATTGCCAGGGTTCAGTTACCAACGTAAGTGAGGAGCTGTGGCCCACAGGAAGTCTTCACAGCAGTGTGTGCTCGTTGGTCAAGAAGACCGTAAGACTCCTGTATGACGAATGGGAACTAAAGAAACCAAAGCAGGAAGGTAGGGTAGGAACTGTTTGTTGACATTTTTATATTGGGAAAATTCCAAACTTTATTTGACTTTTTTTTTTTTTTTAAAGGAAAAAGAATGTGTATGCCCAACAGAGATGACATTCCTGGAAACAAAAGATATGTATTCACCCATGGTCAATGCAGTATTGTTCTCAACAACTAAAACTTGGAGGCAACACCGGTATCCATCTAGGAACGACCATTTATATATATTTCTATAAAGGACATTATTCAGCCATAAGCAGGAAGGACATTCTCGCAGACTCTACAGTGGGGAAGAATCTTGAAGGCACCATGCTAAGAGTGAAACAAGCCAGACACAAAGGACAAACACTTCATGTTCCACACCAGGAGCACCTTTGGCTACTGAAATTCGCAGCAGAAAGTAGAATGTTCCCTTCACAGACAGAGTCTGGTTAGGAGGATGAAGAGTTGGGTGGGTGGATGCAAATGGAGGCGTACATTCACACGAGTATACTTCAGGATGCTGGACCATGTGTGTAAAATGGAATTTTATGACTTTTTGCTAAAGGCAGTGCTTACAGAAGTTAGAAGCTGGCCATAAGGGCTCACACTTGGAACCCCAGGACTTGGGAGGCTGGGTCAGGAGGATTATCACAAGTTTAAATCAACTGAGGTTCCTAGTGACACTCTGTCTCAAGGGCAATAGAAAACAAGTTAGAGAGCATTAAGATCTTCATTGTAACAAAAGACCTGCTCTTTGCAGAGTATGACATGGTGCCAGTGTCTCTGAAAGATGTTTCTCAATGGTTGAGCACTGAGCCACCATATAACTTAGCAGTTTTACCCACATATATGTAGTAAGGACAGCAAGAATTACCCCCCCAGAACCCGTGTACCAACCCAAAGCAACAATATTCACAAGATCCAAAAATCAGGAGCAACCTGAATGTTCATCAGCTGGCAAATGGATATAGAAAAAATAATGAACTTCTATTCTCAGTAAAAAAGAATAAAGTGATGACTCAGATAGAATCTCAAAAACATTAGGAGAGGGATAAGAAGCTAGACATGAAAGCTAGAAAAAAAGACACACTGCAAGATTTTATATTAAACACCCAGGGCAGCCACATTTCTAGAGACAGAAAGCAGGTGAGTGGTGGCCCATGCTGGAAGCTATGGAGAACTTGGCATGACAGCTATGAGCTCACAGATTTGTATTGCAATAATTAGAGTATCCTAAAATTGGTTGCCGTTACTGGCGCGTAACTCAGTGGATATGCTGAATGTCTTTGACTTGTGTACTTTAATGTGCTGGAATGCATAAATGCTGGCAAACTAACCCAACACAGCTTCTTGTTTATACTGAGCTTGGGAAGCCAATGCTAAATGAAAAAGTTAATCTAGAAAATACTTAAGAGCCCATCAGGCAGGGGATTAAAAAAAAAAAAAAAGGTTACACCAAAGTTTTGGTTCCACTCAGCAAACTTTTAAAATGATCTCCACCAGTATAAGCATTCTAGAAAAGGGGAGAGAAGGCAACAGGAATGTTCCGCAGCAGGCAGGTGACCTGCATGGCGGAACACTATTCAGCCATGAAGAGGAAGAGGCCACGCGTGAGGGGACCAGACAGTAGAGGACACTTGGTTCTATGAACGTGAAAAGTCAGGAAAGGCAACTGGAAGGAAATACACCAGATTGGAGGGGGCTGCCGATATGGGGTGGGGGAGGGGGGTGAAAACTTTTTGAAATGATGGAAGTGTTATGTCTTGATTTTTGTGGCATTTGAAACTATATAATTTTTAAAAATAGTGAGTTGAACTTTGTCAATTAAAAGCTAAAACGTGGGGGGGGGGCATAAGAATATACTTAGATGTTCCAGTGGGAGATGTCTGGTCAAGGCACAGGGGCTGTGAACACAACACGCCGATCCTCAGGGGACCTGCAGGTCTCCGGGACTTCTGGGTTGCTGACAGATCTAAACTTGTCCATCTCCAAGGTCAAGACTGGGCGTGGATGTCAACAGCTGCTAACTTTACCTTCTCTCATCTGGTTCCCTCCCCTGTACCCTCGTCTGGTTCACTCCCGGGAGATCCAGGGCCCTCTCTGCATGGCTCAGGAGTTCTGGGATCAGGTCTCGAGCAGACCAGGGCCTTCCATTAGCAGTCTGTTGCTACCATAGGTGCTGACTTCCCACCACACACTTGAACTTCCTCTAACATGTGAGCCAGACCCTACAGTCTGGTGTGTCTGAGTTGCAGCCTTGTCTCAAAGGACTCGTCTAGTGCTGGCCTATGAGATAGCTCTGAGATTGCCATCTGTCCATTTCGGGTGGAAAGGAAGATCCCCACAGGCTGCGCTGGGACAGTACCAGACTCCTCCCCACTTCAGGAACCGGCCTTTGGGATTCATGGCCGCTCTTTGGCCTGGCGGTTTCTCTGGTCCTTGTCTTGCTCACATGCACTCCTCTGTGACCCTCATTTGTCATCTCTGTTAGGAAACAGGCCTTGATTGTCTGGGGTCCATCTGTTACTAGGCTAATTAAAGGCCTGGCCACGTGTATTGAAGGTTTTTCCAGGGAAGGACTTGCCAGCATTTTCTGGTGCCCAGGGCTCTGGACCGCAGCACCCCAATCCTGGCTGCACACAGAGAGTCCTCCTGGGCCGTCTTCCCGCTTCAGTCCCTTCCCCTTACTTCTTTCTCCTGGAGTGTGAAACAATTTCCTCTTTTCATAGCTGTTCAATGGCAGGCAGATTAATGAACCCCAGCCCAGCACCAAAGCCCGGCCTGCCAAGAATGTCCGCGGTGCATTCAGAAGTCCCAGCAGCTAGCTGCAGGAGGGACAATCGGAGGTAACAAAAGACACAGCGCTGCACAGTCACGTTCCCAGCAGTGGCTGCTGCCCCCTTTGACCCCTAAGTTCCACTACGGAAATGACCCTTCACCTCCAGCTCCTTCCCAGCCCGTCCAAGGCCCTCCTTGCTTACAGCCTCAGCTCCTGAGAAACCAGCTCTTGGCTTCACCTTGCTGGGAGCAGAGAGCCAGCCATATCCATTGGCCACGCTGTAAACACCCAGGGTGTGGTGTGCCTCAGGAAGGTCTTGGCTTGGAGCTGTAACAAATGCAACCAGAGCTGCTGAGGCCCATTTGTTAGCAGGCTGCTGTGTGCTCTGTGTAGGACAGCAAGGCCTAGGGCATCTCTCTGTCACTCTGTGTCTCGGCCCCTCTTTCTTTCTGTCTTGTCTGTCTGTCTCTCTATCCTCTCTTTTGGTAGATGTTCTGTTTTATTTTGTTTTTCGAGGCAGGGTTTCTCTGTGTAGCCCTGGCTGTCCTGGAACTCACTCTGTCTACTAGGCTGGTCTCAAACTCACAGAGACCCACCCGCCTCTGCCTCCTGAGTGCTGGGATTAAGGGCCTGCATTTGGTGGCAGTTTGAAAAGAGCACTTACTTCTCTAAATGGGAAACAGATAGTCCTATGTGAGTCTAGGTGGTGTTTGCTTTGGAAACATCCTGCATGATAGGGGTTGTTGACAATTCTCAGTAGCTTGGGTCCCACCAGGCTCAGGCAAGTGTCTAGGTTGCAGCCTGGTCCCTGAGCTACTATCACTAGCATCCATGTACAAAACATTTTTTTTTCAGCATTCATACTGAGACTCTAGCCCTGTAAATTACAAATAACCCCCTTCTCCCAAAATATAACTGCCCACTCTCCCCAGGCTGGCAGGAAAAACTGCTTGTAACAAAATGGCGCATACAACATGGGACCCAAAAGCTTTCACTTCAAACTTGACAAAAACTTAAAAAGGGGTTTTAGAAACAAAAGAACAGAGACAAGCAAGGCTTCTTGATAGCAGTGTTTTTCTCTGTGGGACTCTGTTTTGCTAGAGACAAGCAGAGATTTGCATGGCACCTTGAAGGGAGGTTTCCTGACTCAGCATATGCGGCAAACCCTGCTAACATCTTAATGGTGTGTATGAGAGCTGGCAATGGCAGTGACCACATTTCAAAGCCCGCAGCTTGCTGCTGGATGGTATCATAGACCAAGGCAGTGAGCACAGCTCTTGGTGCTGGCGATAAATGTAGCCCAGCCATCTTGGATAGACCACGGCTAATATAGCTGTGGCTTTCATTTTAGCAATGTTGTTTACCAGATAAAAAAAAACTATTGTGGCCAGAAAAAGAAAGATTTACAGTAAAGACAGATTCAGATAAAGTAAAAGCTCTAATGGTTTACAGTGCGTTTTAACATATATGTAGGCTTGGGAGAGAAAAACAGTGGTTTAAAAAGAAATAGAAAGAGTAGCTGGGTGTGGTGGCACACGCCTGTAATTCCAACACTCAAGGCAGAGGCAAACAAATTTCTGTGATTTCAAAGTGAATCTGCTGTACAGAGTGAATTCCAGGGCAGCCAAAGTTACACAGAGAAACCCTGTCTCAATAAATGAAAAAATAGAAATAAAAGAAATAGTGGAATAAAAATGCCACATAAAATATGGAAAATACACGGAGAATCTGGATACTGTAGGCTATTATGTTGTCTTTGAATTGCTCAATTGCTAAGGAAGGAATAACTGTTAAAATACATTTGATTATCAATGCTGCTGAATTAATCCAATTTCCATATTCAAAAATGCTTTGACTTCAAAATTTAAGTTCAAGGACAGGTTACTGGGGAAGAGAATTTCTATTTTTGTTTCCACAGAAAATGAAAAGCTGTGGATTCCTTCCAGACTAACATGGTTTGATCAAGCAAGACCCCCTGAAGGAGTGTCCCAGGTGATCCAACATTCCAAACAGCTGGGACAAGGCAGCCTTGCAGACCACTACAGCCAGGATTTCTGCATCTTCAGGATCCCCATGACAGCGCCCCCTACCAGCAAGAAGCAATTTGGAAAGAACCATGCCCGTATTCCCAAATATTGTCTATAACTGTTTATTTTCATTTATATGGAGTTGGTTGTAAATGGTTAATAATCACAACCAATCTCTTTTTAAAGGTGAAAAATGAGATTATGGTATAGAAATGAATACTTTGTTTTGGAAAGGATTTTCATTTATTGATACAAATTTAAGGTCAATTTTGTGATATGTATATTTCTCCTCTTGTTTAGATATTGTGTTTATATAGCTAATTTAAAAATGTAATGTATAATTTAGTACAGATTATAGATAGTTATCTATAATAATCAAAACTTATAGTGTTAGTTAGGTTTTCTAGATATACAGAGTTGTATTTGAGATGGATAGGCATCCTTCAAATCTTTCAAAGACCCTTAGATTATGGTATTTAAAATGGTTTAGGGTTTTTCTTGACAGTGATGCACAACTGCTCCTGGCAACACCACCTGCGTCAGAAAGGAAGATGGACATCGAAGAAAGGCATTATGGAGTTTGCTTTCAATATGGCAAGACTAGCCATTTGGGCAAGATACTGCTCTTGTCTGGACTGTTTGAGCTTATGCTGTGTAAACTGAACATGCAAGACCCACAGAAAAGTGACTGTTGATACAAGATGGACATTGCTACAGGGTTCCTGCTTCATAGAAGAGTCTGCCAGACATTCTGCAGGACACAGAGAAAAGAGACTGACAAACTGCCAAATCAGGTAGACAGTTTAGTTTCCTGCTTTCCTTAGAAGTCTGACAGGCACACTATAGCTGAAGATGGAACATTACAGAAGAACTTCAGGTGACTGACCAGGCAGTGAGTTGTCTCTGTTATCTCTAGAGTTTATATATTATCCTTCTGTGGTGTTTGATGGAATTGAAGACAGATAGTTATTGTTATAATTTTCCTTAGTTAGGATTAAAGATAAGTTACTTTAGACACACAAAGATAGAATAGATGATGGAATATTTTCTTTAAATCTTGCTAAATGTTAATGAACTAAATATTGTTAACTGTGATTCTTCTTTGATAATTCTTTTGTTATATATTTTACTATGTTAAAGTTAAAACCTTTCTTTTTGAGACAGAAAAGAGGAGATGATGGGGGATGTCATTATGTAAATACGTTTCTCTTATTGGTTAATGAATAAAGCACTGTTGGCAAATAAGAAGGCAAGATAGGAGGGACTAGGAGAGAAAGAGGATTCTGGGAGATGTAGTAAGAGAGTCAAAATGTAGAGACTTTAAGGAAGAAGATCTGGACCCTCTCTCCGGTAAGATAAGACCACATGGAAATACTTAGATTGATAGAAATGGGTTAATATTAAGACAGAGCTAGCCAATAAGAAATGCTAGTAACAGGCCAACAGCTTTTTATCTAATGCAGCGTCTCTGTGTGTTATTTGGGGCTGGCATGGCTCTGGGACCAGGCTGGTGGGAAAAACTGCTCGTAACATGATACCATGTACACATTTTACATTGGAAAACATTGCAATCAAGTTACAAAACAAATTGCAAATAAATAAATACAAAAACAACACACACACACATACAAAAAAAACCATGTTTTAAGTAAGCTTACAATTTTGTTTTGGGCAGCGCTTAGAGATATGCTTGGCTGCCTGTGGCCCTGCGCTCTGGACTGGGCTCCTCTTATCCCCTGCCCTGTGAAGTATAAGGTTGCTGACCCTGTTCATTATATTTACCCAAGGCGACTTCTAAAAGTATAAATGAGAGGTCTGATAAGAGACAAACTCTCAGGGTAGGCGGGGTAAGACCTGGGGAACCTTAGTTGTTGAACACTTCCAGATAATTCTATTTGGGAACCAGAGTTAAAAAATATATATAGACTAAAGCAAGAAGTGAAGAGGAGGGAGAAGACAGGTGGTGGAAGTCAAAGAGAAATGCCTTGGGGACTGGCACCTCTTTGATTTTCTAGAAAAGCCTTAGCGACATCAGCATGCTCATGATGGGGAAGGGGTGGACACCTCTCCCACCCACGCTCAGGAAGGCTGGGTTATGCTGGTCTCTGAGATTTGGATTAACAGGAAGACTTCTCAGGCAGCAGCTGTCCCCTTCCCAGCCAATTCCCCCCCCCCGGGGTATTAACTCTGGGCATCCCCTCACATCTCCAGCTGTGTATGGGATTGTCTTCAGGTGATTACAGCAGCTTTCTTGTCCTAACTCATGGCCAGAATCTCAGCGTTTTCTCAGTCATTTGGGGGAGAGCCTTCTTTGGTTTTTTTTGGGGGGGGTAGGGGAGCTTATTGGGTTAGGAGACCCCAGGTTAACACGAAGTCCACCTTGGGAAATGGAGCCTTGCTAAGTAAGCCGATTGCCAGGCTGGGCAAATGAGTCCCAGCAGTATTAGTTCCGGGTCATCATAGTCAGAGTGAGGTTCTCCGACTCTGAACAACGTGCCCTGCTAGTCTTACCAATGCGGACAGGCATAGGACACAGCACCTGATACCCAAAGGTGTTTATGATGGGCTGACCAGGATGTGGCATCCAAAGGCGTCAGCTGGCCTGCGCGGGAACTGTTGACCGGGGTGGCCGGAGAGAGCCTATGGTGAGTCCCGACTCGCCTCACACTTGGCTGCTCTTGGGGTTCAGCTCTGGCTTTCCTTTGTGGTTCTCCAAGGACTTCTGAAGCTATCAAGGTTCAGCTCTTTGCTCGTTTATGGGCCTTCTGTGTGATCCATTTAAGTACCCGTTCAAATGTTTCCTTTTCCTATTGATGTTTTATTCCCATTGGACGGTGGGAGTAATTTTAATGTTTTGGAAATTATTCTTTGCTGGACTATTGGCGCACTGTTGATGGAGCCTCACGTCCCACCTGGTCCTGAAGCTGTTCAGCCCCAAATAAACACAGAGACATAATAATTTTAAACTGTTTGGTTGGTGGCTCAGGCTTCTTACTGGCTAGCTCTCTCTTAATTATTAACACGTCACTATTAATCTGTGTATTTCTACGTGGTCTTATCTTACCGGAGAAGGCTCCAGCATGTGACTCTTTCAGTAGCTACAGGGCATCTCCTCCCGACCTCTCCCTGCCTCCTCTCCCCAGAATCCTCCTGGGACCCCACCTATCTTCCTGCCTGGCTACTGGGCAGTCAGTGTTTTATTCATCAACCAATAAGAGAAACGTATGTAGAGAAGGTCACCCCCCACCAGTGCATGTCAAACTTTTTAAAGGAGAAGAATAAATAAAAATAGATGTTTCGCTCAGATAAAAAAGCTTAAGCTTTGAGGTGGCTTTTTACGTCAAGTGCAGACAGAGGAGGGTGAAGGACCTGGAGGGAAAGCTATCTGTGGGCATCGAAGGCACTCATGAGAGGAATAAATTAAAGATTCCTTCGTATTAAAAAGGACTTTAAGAACTTAACATATTCAAAAAGGAAAAAAAATCAATATCCATTGGAGGGCTCCATCAATCAAGCATGATGAAGAGATAGAGAGCCCTTGTTTTTATCTGCAGCATCTTTGTCTTGCCCACCAAGAGTCACAGCGGTCCTTGGGGCTGTTGTTAGGGCTGAGAAAAGTGAGAGGCCAGTGGCAAGCCTGTCCACCCTTGTTCTCAGGGGGCTTTGTGGGTGTAGGAGGGTGGGGGATGAACAAGCCAGGCTTTGGGGTAATGAGAGCCATTTCACTTTTTAACTTGGATCTGTCCACCTCATTTCACGTCAGAGATGCTCAAGAAACCTATATAGTAGCAAAGCTTCTTTCTTGCTATAAAAAGCTTCAAGAGATTTTATGTTTTTCCTTTTAAAATTCTGGGCTGCAAATAACTCACTTATTTTGTGACCCAAGAAGGACAGAGGAAGTATCTAACCCACACATCACTTTCCACGGCTGTAAACGGTTAATATATATTCCATTTAATAAACAATGACATTAGTATGTATTAAGGATGTTTACTTATTTTTTTTACTTTCCTTTTGGCTGTGTGTGTGTGTGTGTGTGTGTGTGTAGTTCCTTAGCAGACTCCCACTTTGCTTTTGGAGACAAGATCTCTCACTGAGACCTGGAACTCAGCAGTGAGGTGAGGCTAGCTGGCTAGTGAGCTCCGGGGATCCTCCCACAATGCTGGGCTTGAACTCAGGTCCTTGGGCTTATGCAGCAAGCACTCTAAAAGCCGAGTCATCTCTCTGATATCTGCACTTTGCTTTCTGTATTTTGGGGTCAGCATAACTCAGGCACCTTAGAAAGGCTTGTGCTGAGTGAACCCTAAACACTGAACCTCCAGAGCTTGTGGGTACGATGACCTCGGAGACACAGAGCTGGTGTTCTTATCAGCTGCCGGGGTTTGAGGTTGGAATGACAGTCATTCCAAAGCCTCCCATTCTCACCTGACTTCGTTAGGAAGGAGCTCTTGCATGGGGACTTCAGGCGTGACACGGTACGCCAGTGTCTGCATCCTGACTGTGCTCCTGGTGACTGGGGGATGTGCAGCAGCCATTGGGATGGCCAGGGACTTAGTTTCCCCTTCTGTAAAGCAGGCTGATGTCAGTCAGTGCGTCTTTACTCCTGCAATGGTTTGGGAAGCCTTGGAGAGTCTTCCAGCAAGTTCCTCCTTGGTGACCAGCAGACTGCATGAGCACTAAAGACAGTGTGTGACAGTTCTTAGTCACATGTGCAATTTGAAGCCACCCCAAAGGGTCTTCAAGGCATTTGGAAGGTCAAGCCCCACCTGAGAATCACCATGTTTGCTGCTGGCACAAGAAAGCCAGGCTGGAACTGCTTGCCCGAGACAGTGACTCCAGGGAGGGCATATCTCGTGGTGACTCAGGAGGGAGTTGTGTAGCAGCGGAGAAAGCCCCAGGCCCAGTGTGCTAACAAGCAGGACAGGGCCGCAGGCCACTGAAGGTTCATTCCCACTGGACACCTCTGGGAGTCAGTCCGGAGCCCACACCAGAGGTGCGAAGAAGCTGGACAGTGGGGTAGGGCCCACACGTCGGTTTGATATCGACTCCGGAGGCCTCCCGGGTCTCTTCCAGCCTGCTCTGTTACAGGCCACGGGAAGCTCTGGGGCTAGAGAGGCACTCACAGTCTACGGCAGACAGTTACTTGGTGCCAAGGCAAACTGGGCAGGACTGAGGGGCTCTGAGTGTATGCTGGTGCTGTGGGTCACCTGACCCTGCCATGTCACAGCACTTTGCCCAAACTCGGGGGCACATCGACCCCTATTCCTGCCCACCCCCTACCCTGCAGCTATTCCTCCCTTAACCCCATGCTGGGTGCAAGACACCCTGAAGCTCAGAGACCAGATCAAGCCCAAAAAGCCCTGTCTTGGATGCCTCTGCAGTGCGTGTTTTTGTGTGGTGGGTTCCGTGTGACCCAGTGACATGTATCATACTTGAAATACTTTCACTGCTGACAAAATAAATCAGCCCTGTCCGCCGCAGCACTCGGCTTATTAGGGGAAATGGAAAGGGAACATTAAATATTAATGCTGCCTATTTTCCTCTCCCTTGGCGCCTTCTGCTGCTGATCGCTGCCCGGCCACCCCATCATCTCCTGACGATGATAGGAGACAGGAAAAACCTGCGACTAGTCAGTGAGGGACAGGCGTGTGAAACCGGGCTCTGAAGGGGTTTCCTAGGCTCCTGTTGGGAGCACTGGACACCAGCGATGGTAATATTGTGAAACTTCATCTCTGGCAGAAGCCTTCTACTAGGAGCTGTGTGGTGTGGTTGTAGCCACGGAGGACAGTGTCTTCCAGAAGAGAAGGTGGTTTCTCAGGAGGCAGGGTAGTAGGATAGAAGGCACACATATACGCACAGATACACACACACACGCACACACACACACATACAGACACATACATTTAGACACACACCCATACACACATATACACACATACACACACACATACACACATGTGCACATACAGACACATACATTTAGACACACGCAAACACACACATATACACACTACACACACATACACACTATACACATATATACACACAGAGAGACACATATACACACACAGGCACACACACACAGACACACACACAGACACAGGTGCTCACACACAGCAAGGCTGAAATCTAAAATTGGCTTCCAAGAGTTGAGCAGGCGTGAAGGCGTGAGGGAGTGTAACACGCGTCCACGGTGTCTTTCCCTTGGCTCGATCCATACACACTAGTGGCTCTCAACCTCCTAACACTGACTCTTTAATACAGCTCCCCGTGTTGTGCTGACCTCCAGCCATGAAATTGTTTTCGTTGAACTTCAGATCTGTAATTCCTCTACTGTTAGGAATCATAACACAAACGTCTGTGTTTACTGATGGCCTTTGGCAACCCCTGTGAAAGGGTCATTTGAGCCCAAAGGGGTCACAACCCACAGGTTGAAAAACACTAGTTTAGACTACCTCATCTGTGTCCAAGGGACCTGCTCAAAGGACACGCCCCTGTTTGTGGCCCTTCTGCCTGCCACAGCTAAGGTTGGGAGAGCTAAGGCCTGCAAGGGGCGGGAAGGCTGCCTGTCAGGAGGGTCCCCTCCAGGAGCCCCACGGAGCTGTCAGCGATTTAGGTTAAGCGAGTGTCCAAAAGCCAGTGGTGCCACGGAAGATCATGGGAAGACATTATCCATGGTTGTTTACAAGAATCTCACCAATGGCTTCCCTGAGGAGGGAGGGCATGTCCCTTGAGGGAAAATTAGGCAAATTGTGTTCTTGTTTGGGCCATGAGGGCTCCAGTCGCCACCAGGGAAATTAACTTGTCACCAGCTAGGCTGTCACTGTGTCCCTTTCACGGCCTCCTGTGCTTCAGAATCATTGTAATCATGGCAATGATATGCATACCGTCTTCAGATGCAGCACTCAAATCCAGGAAGGGGTTAGTTTGGGGGCTTCTCTGTGTCCCGCAAAGGATGCTGCTAACTTCTCCCATGAGCCATGCCTGGTGAAGCTTCCTTTGTCTCTAGTACCCAGCTGCCCTCTGTATTGGTGTGTCTGTCTTCCTCACCCAGAGTGCGGTGCTGTGACAGAGGAGGGAGAGGTGGCTGCTCAGAAGGCCCGTGAAAGCTCGGCAGGATGGCGATGCTCTCCCAGGACTTATCCGAGCCTTCCACATGGTAGCAAAGGAGTGTAATTTCCCAAAAATCCAGGGTCATGGAATGCTTTCGAGAGTAGAACAGACTTTACCAGATAGCCCAGTCCTGACATTGTAAGGCATGGTGGCATGGAGGGACAAACAGAACTCGAGAGTCCAGGAGGGAAAGGGAGGGGCTTCTTCTCCCTACTCTTCTTGACCTAGGGACTTACAGCACAAGCAACAGGAAATCTACAAGAAGATGTTGAGAAGAGTAAGTGGGATATGGTTCTCAGGACATAACAGGGGTGTGGTCAATGTTGAGGTCCTTGTCCTTGAATTCCCACCTAAGCCCAACTTGGTGCCCCTTGTCCTAGCTCTGAGCTCTTAGGAGTAGAGGCTGCATTTTCTCTCTCTCCCCTCTCTCCCTCTGTCTGTCTCCTAGAGATATATTCTTGCTACATAGCCTGGGCTCACCTTAACTTATGCTTGCCATCCTCCTGCTTCAGCATCTTGAGTACAGGGATCACGGATGTGCACCGCCATGCTTAGGTTGGTAGGCTGTATTCCGACATGAGTTCCTGTGTTTTCGGCAGAGCCCATAGAGGTGTTTGATATGGGGCAATTGCCTCCATATCGAATTGTAACGAGTACTGTTTTTCCGCCTGCCGCCTCTGGTCTTGTCCTGCTGCCGCGCCAGCCCCAAATAATGCACAGAGACTCTGTATTTGATACTATGCTGTTGGCCCGGTTACTTGTTTCTTATCGGCTAGCTCTGCCTTAATTATTAACCCATTTCTGCTGATCTATGTATTTCTCTTACCGGGGAGCCGGCGGCATACTGCTTTCTTCAGACTCTCCATCTTGACTCCTCCTTACTACTTCCTATTTCCTCCTTGTCTCCTAGTCCCTCCTATCTTCCTTTCCTATTGGCCAACAGTGCTTTATTATTAACCAGTATGAGAAACATATATACATAATGGCATCTCCCATCATCAAATCGTGTCACTTTTTCAGTTTTGTGGAATCTTAAGGGTCTGTCGGTCTCTGTGAATGTTTTCAAGGTGTAGTGGTATTTATGCATGAAATAACTGAGCTAGGGGAAGGAATTAAGTGGATCGATCCTCATTTGTTTGTGAATTCATTAAAAACTTGCTGTCTGTTAACAATTTTAAAATCATTTGGTTGAGGCTGGAGAGATGGCTCGACAGTTAGAGAACTTGCTATTGTTGTAGAGGTCCAGGTCCCAGCACACACACGCGGTGGTTTGTAGCTATCTGTAGGCATGCACGTGGTACATAAAAACACACTCAGGCAAAACATTCATACACACAAGATGAAATAAATACTTTAAAATTGTTATGAAAGTAATAACTAGTTGGTTCAGCATGTAAAAGCTCTTGTTCTCAAACCTGATGACCTGACTTCAATGCCTGATGAGAGAGAACCAACTCCTGCAAGCTGTCCCCTAACTTCCACACATGAGCTGTGCATATGTGTGTGCACACAATACATTCATACATACATACACACATACACACATATATGCACACACACATGAGCACACACATACATACACACATGCACACACATACATATATACATACACACATAAGCACACACACATACATACATTCATACATACACACATATGCACACACACATACATACATATATGTGCACACACACATGAGCACATACACAAATACATAAATACAATAACAATTTAGAAATAAAATACCACATTAAACTTTACTGGATCACAAACATGCCCATTAGCTCCTAAGGCTTCTCTTTGGCCCCAATACCTAGCATTCACACCACTTGGCCTTCTACAGACAATGGCTTTGTTCTCAAGCAGGAATTAGCATGGTCCCTGATCTTGGGCTAAATTTGGAGGATGTGGTGGTGTGAATAAAAATGGTTCCCATAAGCTCATACATTTGAATATTAGTCATCGGGGAGTGGCACTATTTGAGAAGGATTATAAAGATTAGTGGGTGTGGCCTTGTGGAGGAAGTGTGTCTCAGGGGAGTGGGTGTTGAGGTTTCAAAAACCCACAACAGGCCCAGCATCTCCCTCTACCTCTCTGCCTGCAGATCAGGATGTATCTTTCAGTTACTGCTCTAGGACCATGCAGGGTTCTGTGATAGCCACCATAATGGCCGGGGATTAAGCCTCTGAAACTGCAAGCAAGTCCCCAATGAAATCATTCTTCACCCCCCCACAGAGAGAATTTCTTTATTGAAAGAACAATCTAGTCATCAAATGAAAGGCAAGATGAGGAATATTTACACATGTATCTTTGGAATAGGCTTAACTTCCTTTTCTTCTTTTTCTTTTTTATTTATTTAATTAAAAATTATTTTTTATTTTACATTATAACCTCAGTTCCCCTCCCTCCTCTTCTCCTTCTCCTTCATCTCCCCCAATCCTCAGAGGGGATAAGGCTTCAATTGTGGAGTCACCAAAGTCTGGGATACCAAAGTTGAGGCAGGACCCCCCCCACACACACACAATCAGGCTGGGCAAGTATCCCACCATAGGAAAAGGGCTCCAAAAAGCCAGCTAGTTCATGCACCCAGGATATAACCATCACCCACATTTAGAGCTTCCCCATGCAGGTTCCCGGGAGTCAGGTCAGAGTCCGTGAGAGGCCGCTAGCTCAGGTCAGCTGTCTTTGTGGTTTTCTCCACCAAGATCTTGCTCACATGATCCCTCCTCCCTCTCTCCAACTGAACTCCAGGAGCTCAGCCCAGGGCTTGGCTGTGGTCACTGCATCTGCTTCCATCATTACTGCATGTGGATTCTATGATGACAATTAGGGCAGTCAGCAACCTGATTAAAGGAGAAGTCCGGTTCGGACACCCTCTCCACTATTGCTCGGAGTCATAGCTGGGGTCATCCTTGTGGATCCCTGAGAATTTCCCTAGCACCAGGTGTCTCCCTAATCCCATAATGGCTCCCTCTGTCACGATATCTCTTTCATCACCCTCCCTCTCTGACCTCTCTCCACTGCCCACATTGGCCACCTGAAGTCAATCAGTAGACAATTTGTGATAACTTCACAGTACTCAAACTCAATAGGATAAACATGAATCCAGTCCCTTTTGGCTGAAAGATGTTTCCAGAAGGTTTAAGGCATATCTGTCTCATCTTCCAAATCATGGCTCATCCTCAAAGATATCTAACTGCAATCAATTACTGAGTTTTTTAAAACATTGTATGATTTTCCTTACTTTCTATAAAGCAAAGCCAGTCCAAGTGTGTGCATACATATTCCAGGAGAGGTGGTGTGTGTGACTGCAAGCCACTTATCATGATCCAAAAGACTGACTCAGAGGCATAATTAATTGGAACGTATTTCAGTGGGAGTTATTTTCCCTTCATCTTGTTACAGAGACAAAGGACATTATAGGCCAGGGAATCCACGAGATTTCAAGAAAGTCTATTGATGAATGAAGTTGGAAGGAGTTGACACAAGGTCGGATGGTTCAGATCCAAATATTCATGCAAAGAAACAGCAACTCTTCCCATTAATCCCATCCCTTCCCTTTGATCTTGAGTGGTACTACGGCTGTGAGTCAAGCATAAACCTACTTGGTGTTAAAGGTCTCTGAAGATTTTCATCCCAGAGAAGCTCTCCAAGAACATAGTCCTAATGATGATGATAACAAATGATGATGATGATAGTAACATAAATAAATAATAAAGCTCAGCTAAACAAAACAATCAATAAAACAAAACCCCAGGAAAATGTGAGCACGCAGAGACTCTTAAGGGAAGTTTCAAAGCTGTGGGATTACCAGACCTGTATTTGTGCATGTTATGGCAAGGGTGCCATACTAGTTTATTAGTCTAGTCAATGGGGGAATGGGTTGAGGTAGAATTGTAAACCCTGGGTTCCAGCTCTTCTTTTTGTAGGATGAAGCAGTTGAGTGAAGGCAAGCACTAGGATCCATTTGTTTACTGATTTTATCTTCTGAAGTTTTAACAGATCCCTTGGTTTTGATAGCTTGTAGACTCTCAAAACTCTTGTGCATGCTGAAGTACTGCGGATGTTTGAGGGCCCCAACATTTGTGGCCACTCTTTGAGTCATCAAATACTGGAAGGGACTAAGAGGACTTTTCTGATCTGGCAGACAGAATCCCTAGGACGTGAGGGTTCCTTTAACTTTGGAAGTGGCCCAAGGTCATTACATGTTCCTTTAGTTCTGGAAGTAGGACGTAAAGAAAGGGAGCATGGTCTCTCCCTGCACAGCTGGCGGTCAGGTCTCTGCTCCAAGTTGCCCAGTTAAAGAAATGAAAGATGGGAATGATGTCAGGAAAAAATGCAAATAAGGTGGGGCCAGGGTTAAGATCTTGAGTGGTTTGGTGGTTAGAGTCACACTCTTGTTTATGAGGGGAAATGGATTTCAAAAGTACTATATACAACTGGGTGAATTAGGCAACCATCTATTATGTAATTGAGTCACAACATAAGCCACCCTAATGGCAGTGAGGGCGGCCAAACCATCCTGAGCTTGGGAGGTCATGGTTTTCACTATTCTTACATTAGTTATTAGAAGAGCAAGCTTTGAGCTACCAGGTCACTCACTCCCTTCCTCTCCTCCTCCCCACCCCTCATCTCTCTCGGGCCGGTAATGCCTTACAGTTCCCCTTCAGTTTTGGATTCTTGCTTGTCTCCCCACAGATCTTGAGTTACCTGGCTTGGTAGCTGGACACTACTCACTGGAGAACATTAGGACAGAAGATAGGGGATTTGATGCCAAAGTGGCTGAACTTGCTGTGCAAATTGAGAAGTAAAAAACATTGATGCCATAACATTGAGCCAGAAGAGGCAGCTCTGCCCTGTCCTTTAGACTTTCCCAGATAGACGAGGAAATAGAACCGAGAGGTGTTTTCTACTCTGTAGGGTTTCCAGCATAAGGTGGGCTTTCCCTCATAATCTTACAGTCAGTAGAGGGAATCAGGTGGGGTGCCGAGGTCAGGACTGAAAGCATGTGTGTACACGTGTTCACAAATGTTTGCTAGTATGTGTGTTTTCAAATCTACCCATGTCATTACACATCACAAAACCTATCAGAGTAGATAGTATGGTGTACCCTCAGTTCATGTGTGATGCCCAACCGTGCCATGGAACATCACAAAAGCTTTCAAAGTGAATGGCATGGTGTACCTTCAGTTTACCTGTGATGCCTGAAGTCTTCATTTATCCAATTGTGGACAGTGTTCATTGACACAGGATGCCAACCAGAAGGTATCTCCCACCAAAGGCAGCTAGCTGCCTCAGCAGTTCTGCTGCTAGGGTTGGGCAAGCTACACACTATGATGGGTCCTTGTAGCTGTAAGCCTTCAGACAACTGCCTGGATTTAGGACAATGTTGAACTCTGCCTCTCCTTTTCCAGCCCCCATAGAGGTGACAGATCACACAGAGGTAAAGTTATTCTGCCTTTTCCCACTTACTGTCTCTCCTCTGGAGCATGGATCCTGGAAACTTTCCCTGCATGCAAATACTAGCTTGCCTCATAGACAAGTTCAGGTGACAGGAAGTGATGCTGCCCAATCACTGCTGATCTCTTTTGTGATCATGTGGCACTGTAATTCCATAAAGGTGCAGGATGTCTCACAAAGTCCAGCTGGTTTCCTGAGAACCCTCAAGATGACAGACCGTGGAGACTCAAATGTCAAGAGCCATGGAGTATTGCCTCCATGTAACTTGTCATTCTGCCTCAAGCCACGACTTTTTGCTACTTACCTGTCTTTATCTGGGGGCTCACTGGTCATCCCTGACCAGTTACTTGAAGTCATAGTGTGGTGCTTAGAGGCAGTCCATGTTCAAACTCCAGTTCTGCCACTTTAAAATCTCCATGATTTCGGAGTTATCAGAGGACCTCATTGGGCTTTGGATTCTCATCTGAGATAAGGAAATGTCACCAGCCTGCCTCTCAGAGCAGAGGTAAGGTCCAACAAGAAGCTGCTTGGACACCAGTAGGGGCACTGGCAATAGTCTGAGCTGAGAGAGCTAGACAATGTCTTAATGCACCAGTTAGCAGGGTCCTACTCCCAGCTCTGTCCAGGCTCTGCCAGAGTGGCTGCCAGAGACCCCGAGCAGAACCATCAGGCAGAACTTCTGTGTTTATAAATGAAATGTACTTGTGGTTATTGTGTGCCTGTGTACAATGAGTGGATGAGGCAATCAGGGGACAACTTTGTGGAGTGGGTTCTTTCCTTTCACAGTACTGTATGTTCTAGACCTGAACTTGGGTCACCACGCTTGTGTGGTAAGCACCATTAGCCAGCTGAGTCATATCATTGGCCCCAGAGCCTTTGGTTTTGAGTCTAGGCAGAATAGTGTTCAAGGTGCTTTTCACTTCTTTTTCCTCACCCATCCATCAGTATCCTTGCCATCGGAAGAATACTTGTAAAATCAATGAACAATTTAAGCAAAGGATTTAGGGAACAATCTAATGAGCACCAGCTTTGCTAGAGGCAAAGTGGAACTGACTCCCAGCTCTCTCACATTTAATAACTCTCCAGCCAACCTTGGTTTACTTATCTGCAAGATGGAATAGTGCCACCTGCTTTTTATGGCCATCCTAGACACCAAAGAGAAAATACTCGAAGGAACCAGCATTACCTTTCTTACTATAATTGCCATTTCAGAGAAAGTTTATCTCCCTTGAGGGACCAGATAAACGGCGGCAGGACAATGATCCCTGGAGAACTGAACTGGGGGTAGAGGTCCGTCACCATCCCCAGGATAATGGGTTCCAGCTTTCTTAGCGAGAGGGAGAAATTCCCCAGTGAGTTCTCATGCCAACTTGTTTATTTCCTAGCAGGGAAATAATAGTGGAACTTGGCCACCCCAGGCTGGTGTCTCACTGTGTTCTGAGAAGAGTCTGATGTTAAGATTTTCAGTGTAGGTCCTGGCCCAGAACAGAGAGCTCTGCCAGGCCTCACACAAAGGCCCCTTAGTCCCTGAGCTGGCTCTGCTTACTGCCTTGGACAGGTGTCTGCTGGTTGGCTTTCAGGGTATCAGGACCATCTCTACTTAGAGATATTCAGATAGAGACTAGAGTCCTAGCTGGGCCAGGTGCCACATCCATAAGCTGGTGAGGATATAGAGAATTTCTTTTTCATATTGAAATGCCCAGACAAAGGAATCTATGTCAGGGGAGGGAGCAGGTGTGGGTCACGTGATGTCTCCTGGCCATGGTACAGATGTACAGAATGAGACTGCAGCCCTCGGGCCCTGCAAGTTGTGGGGGGAACGATCTGCTTTACTTAGCTCCAGGAAAACAAGGCAGCCTTTCCCTCTGCATTCAGATGCAGCTCCTGCATGCTGCCCACCTTCACTGTGAGTGCAAAGTTACCCCCGTCTCTGCTGGACCACAGGTGGCTGTCTGTCCCTACACTACCTTCCAGGCAGGCCTATTTTCTGCTATTATCCCTGATTCCAGACTTGACACTATTGGGCTCTTCCAAATTCACTGACAAGATAATGACTTAAATTCCAAAGGGGAAGGGGAGAGGAGCAATGTGATTGGCTTGACTCTGGTCAGGTGTTAGGTACAGGTCCAATCGGCTCTGCTCAGAGGGAATGGATCCCATGATGTCTGCATCCAGAGCAAGTGTGCAGGGTCAGGGGCAGGGATGGACAAGGAACACTTGAGTAACATTGCCTCAGTTCTCTGGGCTCGTTTCCTGAGCTGGAGAAAACACTCACTGCTCATGAGGTTACACGTGGGATTTGATTGGCCTCCCCAGGGCCCATGGCCACCAAGTAATGCTTCAAGGTGATTAGAGCATGTTACAGGAAATAGGCTCTCTGTAGCCCAGGGTGTGAATCAGATCCCTGCAGCTGACTCAGCTTGCCTGGTGGAAACTGTATTCTGCCCGTTAGCAACCCCTCATCTCCCCTCCCTCCACAACCACCATGTTTCTGTGTGATTCTAGGCATTCCACACTTAGATACTCCACATAAAGGGAATCATGAAAAATTCTTCCTGTGGCTAATTATTTTACATAGCATAATGTCCATAATGTCTTCAGAGCTCATCCATCTTGTCTATATCACAGTATTGCAATATTTAAATATTTATTGTATTTTTATTATTTTAAAGAGTGTGTGTGTGTGTCTGTGTGTGTCTGTGTGTATGTGTCACACACATATGTGCATCCTTAGATCCCAGAAGAGGGTGTCAAATCCCTCGCAGCTAGCCTCAGGGCTGTTATGAGCAACTTAATGTAGATGCCAGGAACCAAATTCAGGTCCCTTCGAGAGCAGTAGGCACTCTTAACTGCTGAGCTGCTTCCCCAGCCCTGCTTAGTTTTGTGGTTGTTGTTTGTTTGTTTCTAAGGTGAACAGCATTTCATTTAAAATTCCAGTTCACCGGATAAGCACCCAGAAGGGGCCGCTGCTGGATCATGGCGGTTCTGTCTTTAATTTTCGGAGGAATTTCCTTGTTGCCGTCTGTGAATGGCTGCACCACATTTGCGTTCCCATCAGTGGAGCGGAAGTGTTCTCCACATCTTCTCCGGCATCTGTCCTTTGAGAATGAAAGCCTTGGCCTTGTGGAATAATATCTCATTGTGACTTCAGTTTATCATCTCTCTGACAGCTGAGTAGCAATGAGTACCCATTTGGAGGCCACTCATGTGCCTTCCTGAAGGAATGCCTGTCAAGCCCTTCGCCTGCTCTAGCTGGATTTCTAGTGTTTCTTAAGCTACCAGCTCCTGGTAGTGTTGGCAATTACCTCCGTACCCTGTTTGCTCTGCCAACCCTTTCTCCTTTCTGTAGCTTGCTTCTTCGCCCTGTCCATCATGTCCTTTGCTCTCAGAAACATTTTAACTTGATGCACTTTTACTTGTTTATTTTTCTGTTTGTTGCCTGTATGTGTGGTATCATACCCTCCCACTCTTCAAGGAAGGCATTCTCCCAGCGCTCCTAGGAATGACACTTGCTCTGCATTCCTGCTGCTCCGAGGCACAGTTGGCAACATCTTGGGTGCTGTTTGCTGAGAAGCTGCTTTTGTCCTGACACAGGTGTGATTTTCTCCCTTCGGACTCTGAAGCACGGATAGAGGATGCCGAAGGAAGTGACCACTTTACTGGATGCTCAGTGCAAACGGAATGTCAAGGAAAGAATAAAGCTTCAGCTTTATGTGCTCTGCCAGGCTTTTATGAGGCCAGAGGACCACAAGGGACCTTGCTGCCCTGTCTGTAGATGAGTTCCAGGCCACCCTCAGACTGGAGGGGAGACAGAGGGAAGGAACAATAAATAGCCTTTCCAACCCCAACTCCTTCCTCCCCTGACTAGGCGCATCCCTTTTACTCTGAGGGACAAGCACCTTCCCACATGCCACCTGCTGGCATGACATGGACCAAGCTTCTGCACTCATCATCACCCTTACCCGAGTTTGTCTTCCTCAGCTTAAACATCCCCACGGGAAGAGCTCAATAGCCTGGTGTGGTATGAAGGCTAAGCCCCAGCCCCAGTCTGCACATGAAGCATTCTCACAGGGAAGAGGAGATGCATCTCCATCCTGGTGGGCCACGGATAGCCACTGGATCACTTGAGAACTCCATTCTGATCAAAGCGATAAAGCGATTAGGTAATCCTCCAGCACAGGACAGAAGACGGTGTCTGTATTGACATTGTGTCTGCTAAGTCAATGAAACTGTCAAGAATGGGATTCTTCTGTACCAGGTGCAGGCTCGGGGACATGGGCATGCCTTAAACCAAGAGGGCAGCTCTCCAGAAGGGAAGACCCTTATTGCTGTCACAGACTAGGACTGTCTGAAAGTCCCCAGTGGCTGCTTTCCCATGGAATATTTAAAGCCTCCTCGCTCTCCAGCTGCATCCAGAACAGTGTGAACTTGTGATTCTCTCAACACCTTCATGGGGAAGAGTATGGTTTCATTACAAGAGGAGGTCCAGAGGCATACAGATGGATTCACATCCAGCTTCAACAGCATACTGTGTCCTACAGTGTGCTTGCCCTATGACCCCTCCAGAGTGCAGACATGGGGTCCACCAAGGCTTCGGGGCTCTGAGCCCAAGGGAAGGCAGCACCCTGCTGATCTTCAGGGCTCTTGCTTGAGTGCTGGGCTGGCCTTGCCATTCCCGGCGCCTGCTAAAAGCACTCTTAGGGATTTTGTGCAAAAGTCCCCATGCATTTTGGGAAGGTAATATGATATAGGACATTAAAACGGTCATGAGGACTTTGTGCATGGCCGAGCCCTCATGTGGGTCACACACCTGTTTAGCCCATGACCTAGACCGGAGGCCCCTCACTCCTGAACAAAGCTCGGGCCACAAGGGGAGCTTGTGCTAAAAGCAAGCGTTGGTAGCTTCTTTTTCCTGGGCCATCTCCCTTGCCTGTTGCCGGGAAGCACTGACTGTCAAAGCCAGCCGGACACCAAAGGATCGACCGTTCCAGATAATTTTCGCAGTTTAGCTGTCTTCATTCTTCCCCATTGTTGTTGTTCCAGCGATCTGTGTGGCCTTTGAAGGAATTTGCTTCAACTGGTTTGAGCTTTAATACGATATGAAGAAGTCGGAGGCAAAGGGGTCCAGTGATTTTTAAAAAATGGCTTTTATTTGGCGCTGCAGGCTCTGCAGGCTCATCAGAAGCCGTGGGTGGCACGGGGCACGGGCAGCTGTGTGCTACTCTGCTCAGCTCCCAACAAATGACAACGGCAGGCCTGAAAGCTGAGGCAGAAGGGGAGGAGGAGACAGGAAAAGCACAAGCTCCTACTGCAGGACCGCCACACCGGGTGGGATACTTCTAGAGGGCAGCAGCTGATGAAGACCTTGAAGTCAATGTCTGCTGAGTGATGACCCCACCCCCAGCCCCATCACCCACAAGGTAGAGGCATTAAGGCATCTGGCTGTTGTGCCCCGATGTAGGGTTTGCCCGAGAGGGTCTTACGTGATCTGAAGCTGCCCACACCCCCAGCTCCCTGGGAAAGCAGCCTCTGACCTGGTGAATTGCTCAATGGCTCTCCAGTATTCTAGATTCAGGTAACCCCATGGATTCAATGGCTCGCAGCTGGGTGTGGTCCCTCAGGTTGGAGGATGGACTGGTAGGTGGATTCGCAGAGGATGTGGTGAGAGGAATCTCCAGGAGGGCCATGCCATCCTCAGCAGACCTCTTCCTGACACACTTGAAGTCAGAAGGGTGAGTGAAATGTATCTGAGTGTTGGCAGGGTGGGAATGATGATTAATTTTGGTTGACAGCATTATTGAATCATGCCCTTGGATGTAACTGAGAGAGGAAGTCTGGCCTGAATATGAGCAGCTCCATTCCATGGGTGCCGTCCTGAGCCGAGGGAGGGGACAAGGAGAAAGCCAGCCCAGGGCCGGCACGCTTTCCCTGTTTCCTGACCACAGAGATGGGAGCAGGCGGCCTCCCACTGCCACAGGCAGGAAGTAGGCCCGCCTTGTGCTTTCTTTGCCAGGAGGGGCTAACTACCCTGAGCTGCTAATTTCCTTCTTCTTGTATTAGTCACAGCAATGAAGGAAGTAACCAGTAACAGGGGTGAGGAGAGGGGTCCTAGCTGAGAGGGAGCACCTTCCAAGGCCAGGAGGGAGGGAGGGAGGGAGGGAGGGAGGGAGGGAGGAGGGAGGGAGGGAAGAGGAAAGGAAGGAAGGCACTTTTCACTGGCATGATAGACATTGGCCTTTAGCTAGCAAATGTCAATTGCTTGCTTGCCACATGCCTCAGCCTTGGAGCCAACTCAAGCACCTGATTTCCTCTTCGACATTTGACTTACGGGCACAATTTCCTACTTTCTCTCTTGACACCCTTACCTATCAGTTAGTGTTCTCTCTCTCTCTCTCTCTCTCTCTCTCTCTCTCTCTCTCTCTCTGATTCCATTAGCAGACTGTATATCATCCCTTATTCCATGTATTAGCAGTCTGTATATCCATCGCTTTGAACAAGTAGCATGGAAATTAAGCACTTGTACAAGATCGCCCCAGAGGAAACAGTGGTTGAGGAAAAGCTTCAGTGAAGCGAGGATCAAGTCTCATCTCTTGTTTTCCATCTAGTAAGTGTTACCTTAAATGTGTGCTCCCACATGGATCTCCACATCACCTCGCTCTGAGGAGAGGCAGGGAGGGGCTTGCAGAGAGAGTATCTTTTGAAGACTATGACCTGGGCAGTACACACTATCTCCACTCACATCTCATTGGCCAGAGTATGGTCATGTGACTGCATACCAGTACAGGGAGATCTAGAAAATGTATTCTACCTGGCTCCAGACAAAGTTCAAGGGTTCTGTCACTGTAGCATGAAGATGGGCACAGCGGTAACTAACGTTACAGGGGCAATGCTCGGATTGGTCCTGCCATGGTTGTCCCAGATTTCATGCAGAGTGGAGAGGGAGAGAATGTCAGTCCAAAAGCCAGACACTACCCCATACCCAGGCTAACCCTTATAAGAGTCAAGTCAAGAGTTGGCAGTTTGGGGAGATGTCTATTCTTCTCAGAGTAGGCCAAGTAAGGCGTATCACTTTCCGGTTAGGTTAGTGCAAAGCCAGTCCTCTTTGAGAACTCCACATCTCTCAGTTGAGAAGAGACAGTGAAGGCTAGAGGTTGTTGCATGTCAGAGCCGGCCTGAATTCCTCAGGTAGGGCGAGGAGGGAAAAGTAGGAAGTAGAGAAGACTGGAGGGCTGTAACCTGAGCGTGAGTCTGTTTCCCTGGAAGCAGCCTTTGGGAGCCTAGAGGTGGGCCACCCTTGAGTGAATGGGTTCAACCAGACAGATGATCCAGATAATCCAATAAAACGCTTCTTGTTTTTGCAATGAATCCAACCGTCACACTGTGTTTCCAGGCGATCAAGTTGCCAGAGAGCGATTCTGAGTGTAGATGTTCTCTCTCTGGTTGCCCTGCGTCTGGGCTGCGTGCTCACACCCCAGACAGTGACACACGAGTCAGAAGATGGTGAGGACATTGTATGTGCCCCACTGCCCAGTGTTTGTTTGAGACCTTGACGTTGTCTATGGTTGGGATTGCCTTCGGCTCCCAGTAACCTCCCTGTAGGCCATCCTCCATAGCATGGCAGTGGCTGTTAATAGTCATCGTCTTTGGGTTGGTTTTAGTTATTTGGGATTGGGTGATGCTTACACTCGGGTTTATCTTTTAGACAGGAATAGGGAATGGTGGGTAAAGGTATGGTTTAGATGGGATATAAGTAGATTAGCCTATTTCCTTGAGAATTTGAGTATGAATGAGATAGTATTTTACAGCTTACATTGTTGTGTATTCCTATGTGGTAAGCTATGTAAAATTAAGTTTATATTTTGTTATATTGTGTTAAATGTTTCCACTTATAATATTTATACACATTATTTTTTACCATATTCTATGTATGTATACTTTTCTTGTGTTCAAGACATTTTGTATATTGATACAATTTGGGATATTTATCTTGCTGCCCTTTATAGTTCTACCTCTTGTCTTGACACTTATACTCTACCTCTATTTTAGGGATTTACATGTAGGTATATGTAAATAGTTATATTGTTTAAGTATTTGTTCCTGCTTTACTCAGGAAAGTTTTAATCAGTCTTTTTAGCTAAGTTCCCGAGTATTACAGATTATCTTCACTCACATTTCCTGTACCTATGAGATTAGTCAGATATAGATGCTTAATCTTCAATCCTTCATAAACATGCAGAACATGACATTTAAATGTTTTAATATTAGTACTCCATTGACATGAGACACTGTTGCTCCTGACAGCACCGTGCACTTTCCCGAAAATATGTTGGACACTGTTGTTGCTCCTGCTGGAGTTCATTCTCGCCTCAGCTAATGGCCTGTTGGGCATAGAATTGCCCCCACCTTGACCACTGATTTGGACATGCAGTCCTATGTGCTTACAGGAGACAAATATAGAAGACTGCTTGACCTTGCCAAGTCAGGGTAAGACAGCCATTCTATTTCCCTGCTGTTGTTGTGGTCTGTCAAGTTCTCTTGGCCTTAGCCAAATCTGGGTGTACCAACGTCGCTGTGAGACCTAGGGTGACTGTTCAGGTGGCTTGCTGTTTCTGTCCTTGCTGCACCGTTTTGGAAGTTGTCCATCCGCATTTCCTGTCTACTCTAGTATTGTTATTTTCCTTCTCAGGTCTTGATGAGGTTGAAGATTAAACTATCACAACTATTATTCTCTCTTCCTAGTTAGATATATTAGGTACTAGACTTACGTTTTCCAGCTTAGGACAACTCTATTGTAAACTCCATTATGCCCTCACCCTAGGACTAGATATGTAGGTCATTTTGTTCTCGATTTTCCTTTTCTTAGAGCACACTTGTTATTCACTGTTTTGTATATAGTTTTGTATTAAGCCTAAATCTTTTCTTTAGACTAAAAGGGGAATTGTAGTGAGGTAGTCCTTCTGTAGCACTGACCACGCCCATTGGGGGGTGGAGCTATGGGCGGAGGTGACCTGAGGAAGGAGGGCGGAGGGGGCCAGGAAGGCGCTCTCTTTCTGGCGTGACTAGGACAGGAGAGGATCGGGTTGAATTTCCTGGTGTTCATCTGTCTAGGTTGTAAGTTATTTCTCCCTGAATAAACATCTATTCGGCTTATTTGTTTATCCTGATCCTTATTTACCGCAATACAGCATCTCTTCTTCCATGGGGCTAGATTAGGAGGCACAAAACCACCGAAGTGTGTACGGCTTCCCCAGTGTCAAGGTGGTGGGTGGCATATGGTGCCTAGCATTCAAGTCAATGATAGCTGAGATTTTTTGCCTTTGTTCAGATAACCAAGGTTGGCTGTGCTTTTTTCTGAGTTAATTATTGGCTGCTGAGTTATCAAAACACCCAGTTCCTTTCCTGTTTGCGCTCTGCAGGTGGGACCCTGTTCTGTCCCCCTCCTGCTTTCTTTCCGGAGCCCAGCACAGTCTTTAATAACGACAGCAGTGTTCCGCAGACTTCAGAGGACATCTACTCATTCTAAAGATTAATGACCTGTGCTAGATGTGGCAACTCGCACTTGTAACCCCGCCAAACAGCAAGCAGAGGCAGGAGGATCACAATGAATTTGAGGCCAACTTGGGCTATGCAGTTGTATAGTGGATTCCAGGCTAGCCTGGGCTCAAAAAAAAAAAAAAAAATTGACAAACACCAAAAAACCACAACAAATTAACTTTTGGGAAATCTTTGGAAATTTATCTACTAAGCATATGTTTGCATGAATTGGTTGCATTCTTGGGTGTTTTTCTCAGAGAAATAAAATCTTAGTATCAAAAAACTAGAACCTGAATGTTCACAGCAACTCAACTTGTCAATAGCTAACTGGAAACCTCCAAGGACCCCTCAGTGAGCAAAGTTGTAAGGAAGCCCCCTGCATCCACACAGTGGAGCACTGTTCAGCAATAAAGAGGAGCACTTTGGGGGCATGCAACATACGAGTTCCCTGGTGCTACTATGAGATGGCCACAAGCCAAGCGGCTGGAACAACAGAAACGTCTTGCCTGGTTCCGGAGCCTGGCGTTCCAAGGTCGTGGTGTCAGTTCAAGGGCACCATGTCAGAAGATGTGGACACTCTTTGACAGTTACAGAAGAGTGTGTTCTAGATTTTTCTCTTACAGTCTGGAAGCGTTCTTGACTGTTTGTGTCAGCACACTTCTGGTCTAAGCATGATATTCATGCCCACATCCCAAATCCCCGTTTAGAAGGACATCATCCAACCTATCCTAGAATGGCTCTATCTTAATTGATTTCATCTACTGTGAGTCTGTCTCCAGATAAGCTTCCGTTCTGGGGCTGGGAGTTGGGGCTTCTGCCTGTGAGTTTTGAGTGGGATGGCATTAAATCATAATATACAGCAGTATGGATGAGGGTCGTATGCCTAGTGCAAGAGGTTTCATCCCGGATGGTTCCATTTGTGCCATGGAACAAAGTGACAAAACCACAGAGGTGGAGAGTTGATGGTTGGTTGGAGGGACAGGAACATGGTGGGGAGGCTAGCCCACTGTGATTTTCCCCGGGTGGCAGATCATTCTGTACCTCGTATGGTGGGGGTGACGGGAACCCATGTGGGGGAATCAAATGACTTTGAAACACACACACGCACACACATGCACACACACTCACACACACGTGCACACACGTGCACACACACACTCACACACATGCACACACACTCACACACACGCTCACACACGCATGCACACACTCACATGCATACTCACACACACAACTCACACTCACACACACTCACAAGCATGCTCACACACACGCTCACACACGCACACGCGTGCGCACACGCACACACACCCGAGAACGCATGTAAAACTGATGGGAACAGACCACTATCCGCATTCTAGTAAACATTATTTCACCAGTGTCGACTTTCTGGCTCTAATTTAACCTTTTTCTTTATTTTTGAGAATTTCGTGCAGGTACACAATGAAATATGGCCATCCCTCATTCACTTCCTCAAACTCCCCCCGTATTTCCCCAATCTTCACCTCCCGACTTCATACTCTTCTTCCCTGCCCTCTCACCTTCTAAGCCCCATGACTGCTGCCCATATGTGCAGAGGCGTGAGACAATCTCCCGGAGCGCAGCAACTCCTCCCAAAAGACTGATGCCCCTCCGCCTGTAGCTCTCCACTGCCAAGTAGCTCCCGAGTAACGGGGAGGTCTACACAGATGACCTGCATCGTCTGTGCTCCTCCATCTCATGCCGGGAGCCGCAGCTGCTCCAGGTGCGAGGGCTGACATATCTGCACCAAGCCCAGAAGCTAGCCTTCCACATCACACACACTAGCACACTCTCCAGCTCCTCTGTTCCTTCTGCTCATCCCCTGTGTCCTCAGGGCCTTGGTTGGGTGGGGAATTGATAAACATATCCTGCCTAGGGGTGATACTCGGTCCTCAGGCCCAGCTGACCAGTTCCTCGTCTCTCTGTTGACTGCTGCCCGCTGTAAAAAGGAAGTTTCTCTGACCAGTAAGAAAGTATCCCAGGTCTGTGGGTATAAATGTAATTGTTGAGACAACATGGCGTTTGGCCACTTAATAGCAACAGGTTCAGCCCTAGGGCCTATCATGCCCTGGTATTATACTGTGATTAAAAAGATGTTGCCATTGAGGGAAGGATCCAAGGGACCCTATAAGTGCCAGGCTTCCATTTCCTGGTAGTCTCTAATTTTTTACATTAACATATTTTATTTTTTTTATTTTTTCCAACTAAGGTTTCTCTGTGGCTTTGGAAGCTGTCCTGGAACTAGCTCTTATAGACCAGGCTGGTCTTGAACTCACAAAGATCCACCTGCCTCTGCCTCCCGAGTGCTAGGATTAAAGGTGTGTGCCACCAACACATGGCATATTAAACTATTTTTAAGATGTTAATCCTATGGCTCTGTTTGGGGCTGTGGAGACAAGTTTTCCCCAATGTGGTCTCATTTGCATAGGCTCCATGCCTAGGTAGGAGTTATTGGACAACACACACACACACACACACACACACACACACACACACACACCAAAGACGTTATTGTAGATGTACTCTCTCATTTTGCTTTGGAGGTGTGTGAGTATGGGTGTGTCTGTATGAGCATGTGTGTGCCTCTGTGTGTGTGTGTTTGTGTGGGCGCACGTGTGTGAGTGAGTGTGAGTGTGTGCGTGTGCAAGAGGGATTTACTAGAATGGCTTACAGAGTGGCTGGGTATTTCAGCAATGGCTGTCTGCATGCTGGAGAATGTGAGAACTGAGAACATAAAGCTGGGCCCCCGAGGTCCCAACCTGATCCTTGAGGGATGGAATATTCTGGAGAGTCACGTGTCCTCCTCAGGCCATGTTGAAAAACTGACAAGGCTGGAGTCTGATGCTGTCGTTGGCGGCCACTGCAATGGGGCAAGCACAGTGGCCAGCACGAACTGCAGCTACCATTTCTTTCAGATCCTGTTTTCTCTGCTTCTGTGGGGGGGAGGTTCTTCCTCAGTTTACCCTTCCTTGAGATGCCCCAGCAGTCAAACCCAGGACGGTGCACTGAGGTAAACACTCAGCTGGTGGACCATCAGCTGTCAGGAGGAGTGATGAAGAGCTTATGAGGAGAGGAGGGCAGAGCAGGCGGGCCAAGGCACAAGTGTCTATCCTGTCTAGGTCTCTTCTCACCATGGTCCCACTAAAGCCTCAGCTTATTAGCAATGGGCTGTGCTTTTAGCACACACATATGTGTATATAATGTAATATTATATAATATGGTATGTAATCAGAAAAAAATAATTACATTACCAATACTTTATAGCTTCTGGTATATTTGACTTAAAAAAACTATTAAAGTGAATTCATTCAATATTAAATTAAGCATTTTAGGGAAAAGAAATAGAGTTAGCACATTCAGTATTGAATAATTACCAGGTCGATCTTGCTCCAAATATTCTTATCACTCCAAAATACAACCCTTTTCCATATGTCTGCATTTTTGTCTCTGTGGATTTACCTACACTGAGTATTTCTCTCATATCCAGTCATGTGCTTCTGACCTTTTAGGGTCTGGCTTCATTGGTTTAATGTACCTTTGAGACTCACCCCCCATTGTAGTCCATGTCGGTACTTCATTCCTTTTCCTGGCTGAGTAGGATTCCACCACATATGCTGCCTATCATCTGTTCCTGCATCCTCAGCATCTGAGCTGTTCCTGCCCTTGGGATGTTGGTACCAAACACCAGGAAGGATTCTTGTGTATGATTTCACTTGGTTTCTTTCCCATGAAAGTATCTCCAAATGATGCTGCCCTTGGGGATCATGGAGACCCAGAGAGTCAAGTCAGCGTTCTCTGGACCAGCAAAGGGAGGAGGAGAAGGCAGACAGCCCATTTGAAGGGGCTAATGAGGATGTGGTAATGCTTAGGTTGTGAATAGTTTTGGGAACCCACATACGGAAGCAGGTGAGGGACAGGAAGTCCTGTTTCAGGAGCAAATCACTGATGCTTTTAGTTTGCAAACTAATTGGAAGCAGGGGCCAGCAGGAACCCACAGAATGGAAGTAAGCAAATAAATGAGGATCACCTTTCTCCAACCCTCCAACCTGGCAACTTCCTAGCAGGTATCGTGTTGATCAGGAAATCAGGGGTCAGGGAGAAGGTGCTATGGGGGATAGCAGCATGAAGATGAAGGACTTGTGTGTGTGTGTGTGTGTGTGTGTGTGAGTGTAAGCTGACACATCTTGGATGGCTTTAGTCACACAGCCAGAGTCCCTACCTGACCCAGAGTCCTCTGATTCCAGATCTGAAGCTCCAAGTTCCTAAAGCCCAAGGCAGATGGCCTGTTCTACTTCCCGGCTCTGAGTGCCTGGGCTCCAGCCCTGTCACCTCCATGCTCCCCGGAAAGCCCCCCGGAGGCCGGTCTTGCAGACGTGTTGGTCACCCATTGCGGCCGCTGTCAGCATGGAGCGTCCAGCATAGCCGAGAGCCCTTTGCTGCTTCCCTGCGTCCTCAGCAGACCCATGGGCCCCTGAGGACTGGGGTCTTTTCTTCTTCTTCCCTTGTTCATGTTCATTTGGGAGTTATAAGAGAGCCACAGAGAGAAAGAACTGGGAAAATCAGGAGCTCGGAGAATGTCGTGAAAAGAGCCCCGGAGACAATACAGTGGATGCTTAGTGAGGTCCTGAATGCCGGCTTACGGGGCCGTGCCCAGCTTCCAATAGGCCTTTTATAGTCCTTTCTATTGACTGTTGCAAACCCCTTCAATGGCCTTGCATTGTGCTTGAAATAAAATCCACTCCCCCCACCCAGGCACCAGGCTCCAGCTTCATCTCAAATGCCTCCCTCCCTCCCTCTCTCCCAACCTGCCCTCTCACAGCCTCCGGGTGTACCAAGCACTTCTCACCCATGAGCCTTTGCACCTGCCGAGTCCCCAGCCCAGGGAGGCATCCCCCAGCGTCCCCAGAGTGATCCTTTCTCTGGCTTCAGATAACACTGCACATCACCTCCTCAGAAAGGCTTTTCGTGGTCTAAACTGGAGTCCCCTTTCCCTCGCCATCCCTGTTCCCTCTTGGCATGTTTGGGTTGTTGTACCTGTCGCTAGGGTGTAGCTGCATGAGAATGTAAGACGCTTTGCCTCTTCTGCAACCCCGCCCTTCAGTGGCCAGCAGAACCCAGGCTAAGGCAAGCACTTGTATGTATCCGTTGAGTTAGCAAATGAATTACAGATTCATGTTGGCAGAAGTGGAGACCGGGCCACTTTGTGATGCTGTTCATCTGTGGAGATCTTACCTTGCTTGTGGAGCCATCTCTGAACACCTCGTGTGTGGCTCTCCATGCCTTTTAATGAAGGAGGGTGCAGTGCCTTTTGATGAAGGACGGCCTGGCCTTTCTTCCTTGGGGGTCCATCTGTGCTTGGGATGCAAGGAACATGAGTTGCCACGGTGACATAGTATCTATCATAGGTCTTGGTGCGTTTGAATATGGGATGCTAATCAACCCTTTACCTCCTCCCTCTGCCACTTTCTTTTCTCCTCGTTAAAATGATGCTGAGATGCAGACGTAGATTTGATTAAATATTGTTTTCCTGTGATTGGCTGCTTTACTAACAGACGTCAGCTTGGTTCTGATTCCGACCTCTCACATCTTACTGTCAGGATTGGTGCTGCACTTAGCTGAGCAGCAGCCTCTGGTTTGTAATGTTTGAGGAAGTCTGTGCAGCATGTTATTACAGGACTACTGTAGAATGTTCTGGAACAAGTGACAGCCTAGGAGTGGTAGGGCTGTGACTTGTCCTGGAGGAGTCATTTCCGAGGCAAGAGGCAACATCTTCATGCTGCTGGGCCTCGGGGACCTTCCCTTCCACATCCACAAGTGACATGTAAAAAGGAGCCTCGCAGGCTGAGATCTCAGCGCCAGGCTACGCCTCGCCTCGCCTTTGTTGTGGAGGTCAGCTCTGCTTTCTTTAATCAACGAAGTTCCAGCTCGATAGAGGCGCTCCAGAAGAGCGCACGCCAGGTGGATGAGGCTTTTGCGTGGCTCGCCTCCAGCACGAGAGCAATCCCCGGGATCTCTTGTCTTCTTGATGGTTTTCTCCAGCTTTTCCTTCTCCCTGTTTCCTCATGCTCGTTTTAAGGTCCCAGGCATGGAAGACAGAGACCTTCTTTCTGCTCAAGGCTCCAGGCTTGCAGTGGAGCTATGCTGTGGCAAATCCCCTTGTCCTCAGTGAAGGGCAGCCATTGTGGGTCTCCATAAAGGAGACAGTCGCCCCTGCTTACATGGACCCCGTGTTTATTTATACGCAGTTCATTCCGTGTTCCATTTAGTGCACAAGGCCACCCTGAAAGCCCCTGGCTCAGAATCTACTCCATTTTATAAGTGACTCCTTCCCCTCCGTAAGCGTCCTTTCTTATTCTTGAGTTAGATCAATAAACCATGAAATTCCTCTGTTGAAAAACGATATGACCAATCTCTGCCTGGGAATTCAGGGGTTAAAATGTGGGCTGGGGCTTAAAGGCCCATTAAGATACTACCGGATTAAGAAGGAAACCCCCTGAACGTGAACTTTGCTACATTCTGACTTAGAAATGTAACCCAGCTCCAGGTTCACGATGTGCGGGCACCGAATACCGCTTTCAGAATACATTAGTGCTGGACAGGTGGCAGATAGGCATGGCGACCTGAGAACACGATCCCTTTGGTCTCGGCTCGTAACGACCTGGGAAGAGAGCCATTCCCCCATTTGGCAGTGAGAAAATGTAACTTAGTGATTCACGTGGGCGGACTATAAACCAGGAGACGCCACGGGTATTGCATGCATGCATTTATATAGGGCTCTATCATCTTGATTTTGAAATGTGCGTTTTGAAAGTTTATTCTGAGCTAGAAAAGCTTTTCCACCAAGGTGAGTATCCTTATGTCATGGGCGACCAAGACTCTAAGAGGGGGCATCACCCAACTGGAATGCTGAGACGGAATGACTCGCTGTGAAGGATCTTTGGTATTGGGGGTGATCTGTGAGGAATTGGGGCTCTGCCGCGTTCCTTGCCTCTGGTACAGGCCGTGCTCACTAAGCCAGAGCGATCGATGGGAAGGGCTGAGGCTCCATTCTGTGGCTTGTAGCATCATTTGGCAGGGCCCTAACTGTGTGATCTTCACATGGGATGATGGAGATAATGCTCACAGAGGGGCCCTGTGGACAGAGATGGAGAGTCAGTGAGATGCCTTAGTTCTGACATATGATGGCATCATAGCCACCCCTTTCCTGACTTAGAAACTCAGGTTTCATAGACTCAGCACTGCTAGACAGGAATGAAAGTTCTGACTCATCATGTCTTGCCATTAGTCTCTGAGGTGATTGGGGGGGGGGTGTTGGCAGGTCTCACATAACCCAGGCTGGACCTCAATGTGTAACATAGCCAAGGATGACCTTGAACTTCCTGACTCATCTCCCACAGAGCAGGGGCCGCAGGTACACACCACCATACTTGGTTTGTGTACTGCTGAGGATGAGCTGGGCTCAGGCCAGGCAAGCTCTCTGCCGACCGAGTCACAGCCCCAGCCCCTCTATGTGGAGTTGTTGAAGACTGAGAAAATGACCCCTGTATTATTAGTGCACATTGAAATTCTTTAGGAAAAACAAAAATCTAATCAGCTGAGCCGACTTGCTGTCAGTAGTGGTCAGATGGGATAGACGTGGAAATAAAAGGTGTTTGAGTAATCCTAGAGCAACAGGAGTGGTACAGATGTCCGTTGATTTAATACAGGGAGCAAGGTGGTGGGTGGGGCGGGAGGGTCTCCACACAGACTTACCCAAACCCAGGAAACAGACTCTCTATTTAAACCCCCTAATCCCATGGAACAGGGAGGACAAATACCACGTTCTTATCCCATGCCTAGGGCAGACATCACTAATCCATCCCAGTGCTCTTATCTCCCAAACATATTCATTTATGTGCGCGTCTCTTATACCAGGCCATAGGCTTGCGGAGAGAGCTAGCAGAGTTATGCCCTCCTTTATCTCCCACAAATCTCACCCAGACTAGATGTTTAATGACTGCTGAATGGGTGAGCTCGGGGGGTTAAGGCGTGTGCTCCAGGGGGAAGTGAATCTGGTCTGTAGTGGTACCTCCTTCCCAGGGTAGCAACACAAAGGATGAGGGTGTAGTGCCATGATATTGTAACATAAGGTTGGAAACATTTTAAAATATTTTAATTGAAATGTAACTTAAATTGACAACTTCCTAAATGTTCCACAAGTCTGTAAAAATGTATACATTGATATACCCTCCCCCACTCATGACATTGTAGAAAGTTCCACCGCTGGTCCATTGCTGTGGGTGAGTTTTGTCTGCACTAGATCTTCATAAAAGAGAACCAGAAGATGCTTACTCTGTTGTGTCTAACTTTTCTCTCCATGGCTGCCCTGGAGCTTGCTGTAGAGACTAGGTTAGCCTCAAACTCACAGAGATCTGCCTGTTTCTGTCTCTCGGATTCTGGGATTAAAGGTATGCACCACCACATCTGGCTCAATGTAATAATGTTTTCTGAGATTCATCCATGCTGCTACATCTGCTGGCAGTTTGTTCCCATATATCGTTGTCTACCACTTGTACAATTCATCTGCACCCAACCATGTCCCAACCATGTCACAGAAGAAGCCGCTGTTATAGCATTAGACAAGATGGCCAGCCAGAGAAGGGGCTCTCGGCATAACCCTGAAAAGTGTCCACACGTCCTTTGCCCCCATGGAAATCCAGGGAAAGTTTCCCCCAGATAGGCTTGGAAATCTAGAAAGAGGATTTATTCCCCAGACCCTAGTAGGTGGGGCCCAAGTTACTGTCTGCATGTGGGTATGGTGGTTTGGATAGGACAAGTCCATGGCTTGGTTCCCATCTGCTGGGAGACGCATTGTTTCATGAGGACGCAGACTTCATCAATGGGTTAATTCATTGGTGCTGACCGACTGTCAGGAGGCGGGGTATGGCTGGATGAAGTGGGTCATGGTGGTATGCCTTCAAGGGCTGTATCTTATTCCCCCCTCTCTCTTCCTTCCTTTCCCTCCTTTCTGACTGCCGAGGTTAGCAATTTTTTCTCCATCACACCCTCTCCACCATGACGCTTCTGCCTTGCCACACACCAGAACAGTGGAGCCAGCCAACCACGGACTGAAACTCCAAAACTGTGAGCACAGATAAATCTTCTTTCTTTTAAATGGTTTCCCTTGGGCGTGTTTACTGAAAGGGCCAACAAAACCAACCACCCTCCCCCCAAATCTCCTTAACACGGTAGTAACCATGGCAACAAACCTGTGGAGGCAGAGAAAGATGAGGCGGCCCCAAGGAAGCTTTTCACAGTCTCAGGGAGGGGAATCAAGGTGACCAACATGGTCAGCGGTGTCCGGATTGGCAGCGAGGACAGATGCAGTTGAGGAGGGGCCTAGAAGAGTAAGGACACACAGCACGCACTGGCAAGAACAGATGCTGGCCGACTATTGCATGCAGGCTCCTTTCTGTATTGTCTCCCACCAACTCTGGAACCTGGATGCACCCCAAAAAAGGTAAATTGGAAGATGCCAACACCGGCGAGTTTCCCTGCAGTTACTAGGATTCATTGCCTGAGAAACTCAAGCAAAACTTTAACTGACCATTGTGCAGTTGGCGACAGTGACTCTGGCTCGCACTGCGGCTGGCCACGTGTGAGCTACGCTGGGGCTGTTAGTGTGGCAGAGGGTCTGGGGCAGAGAAGGAGAGGCCAGGCATCAACTGCTTCTTTTCATGCTCCAAAGGTTTATCTTCAGAGAACTTGACTCTACCCAAACATAACAGCAACAAGCGATTGGTAAGGCCACTGGAGAACCCCAAGTAGCCATCTTCCTTAGGGGCATGCTAAGTTAGGGCCTTTACATTTGGAATTTCTCCTTTGCCTTAGGAGTTTGAAGAAGGTGGCAGGCGTAGGTGGCACACACCTTTAATCCCAGCACTCCAGAGGCAGTGGCAGAGACAGGCGGATCTCCATGGGTTCGAGGCCAGCCTGGTCTATAGAGTGAGTTCCTGGACAGGTTTCAAAGCTACACAGAGAAACCCTGTCTCAAAAAATAAAAAACACAAACACAAACAAACAAAAACAGAATTTAAAGAATGTTAAACTGACCCTGGCGGCAAATTCCTATAAATGGAGCCAATTTGGGAGACCCAGGCTGGGTTTGTCAGTTTGAGATCAGCTTGGTCTACAGAGAAAGACTCTGTCTCTAAAAACACAAACAACCCCCTCCCCCAATCGGGTTGGGGGGGACGGTCCAGTGGATGAAGAGCTCGCCATACACGTATGAAGATACGAGTTTAGATCCCCAGCAATCTAACTCTTGACTCCAAGTCTCTGTGCAAGTGGAGACCGGCAGACCGCAGAGGCTGCTGGGTAACCAGCCTCACCCAATTAGTAATCTCCAGGTTCACTTCAGGGTCACGTACGGTCTCCTCATTCAGTGACAGAGTGGTCTTAGCATACGCAGAAAACGAGCTTGTGACAGCCAATCCTGCCACTGTGCAAGAGTGCAGGGAAATATAGAGACGTTATAATGTTCGAGATCTCAGGGTTACTCCTGAGGTGGGAAGTGTGGGTGCTTTATATATCACGAAGATGGCTCTTCATGACTTTGTGAAAGAATCCTACCCATCTGTCATGTGGACTTGGCGTGCAATTACAATAGCAAGGAAGATGAATGTTTTAAAACAAAGGCCCTGCTATCAGACTATTTGCAAGCAGATGTTTCATTTCCGTCTGTTTCTTTGAAAGAATGACTCAACCTTCCCAATACTAGCATCTATCTTAAGGGATCCCTTTGGGAATGGAGATGTGCAACACGCCCCCACCCGCCCACTGCCCGCCAACCCTTGTTGCAAACATAGTTTGACCCAGATGGCCAAACAGATCCGGGACTCAGGTGGAGATGAAAACGCCGTCTTTCTCTTGCCGATGGTCTATGTTGGAGATGTAGCTTGCGCTCATGGACAAACAGCAACCTGCAAATGTGGGACCTGGGAGGAGGCAGGCCTGAGATCTGCAGCACGTGTTGCTCAGTGCCCAGAGAGAGTAGAGCCAGACACATCAGCCAGGAAGGGGGTTCAGAGGACTCACTGCACCCAGGTGGGGTCCAAGAGAAAATGATAGAGCCAAACAAGCTGCACTTGTCCCTAAGCCCCATTCAACGAAGCCATTCTTCTACCTGCACGGGGTACAGGGAAGAAAGGGAGATTGATGTGATAGCTGATAGTCAGGAAATGCCCCCCCCAAACAAGAACGAAGTGCATATTCACGACCAGGCCACAGGCGTTACTGAAGCCCGGTACTACCCTGCAAGGGCTACAGCGCAGGGCCAGGTTCACGGCCGCCTCACTGAACCTCCTGGTCCCCTGTTTGCACATCAGAACTCTGAAATCCTTAAAGTTCTTTACTTTTATTTGCATGGTTGCGTGTTTGTCTGTGCGGATGTTAGCCACATGTGTGTGCAGGTGGCCGTGGAAGGCAAAAGAAGCCGACAGATCCCTGGAGCTGGAGTCAGATGCACACAGTTGTAAGCTGTCCTACGTTGTAGGTTCTGGGAGTCAAGTCCTCTGGAAGAGCAGGAAATGTTCTTATGCAGGGAGCCATCTCTCCAGCCACAGTGCTCCAGAGTCCTTATAAAATGACTTGAAGTGTTCCTGCTGGAAATAAGTGAAGAGCTTCAGACACTGCTGGGTCTCTCTACATCTTGTCACACCTGCATCCCCTCCCCCTCCCCATCTCTACTTTTTCAACTAAGGTAAAGAAAAAATAAAATAAAAAAATAAAAAAATAAAAAACCCCACACATTTTTTTGAGGAGCTGGGCTCCTGGTGTGCTGGAGGACACTTCGCAGCATGTCAAGCAGATATTGACTTCTGAGCCTGCACTAGCATTGTGCGATCGATGTAACAGCCTTCCTGGCCCCTGGCTCTTCCCTCGAATTGCTGGCTGTTAGCCATGGGGCTTCGGAGGGCACCGAGACAGATCGTTCTTCTCCAGCACAACAATGTCAGCGGCATCATGTACAGCGGAGAGATGTGCTCATGAGGAGGAGGCATCCCTGTGAGGGCTGAGGAAGGCCGCGGCGTTTCCTCCAGCCCAGCTTTTGCCAAGAGCTCTCGCTCATCTGCGCCCCCCCCCCATGTGCCCAGATGCTCTTGCATGGCATCCCCATGCTCTCTCTGCTGAATTTCAAGTCAAAAGGAACAGCAGGGAAGGATAGCCAGGAGCAGTTTGCTTCTGTGGCGTTGATGGTGTGCACGCGCCTTTACACATTCCTCCGTGGCAGCTGGCTGACTCTTGTTCTGGTCTAGCAAGGTCAATAGCACAGTAAGATAGAACCCAAGCTCGGGAGCCAGGCTGTCACCATCAGGCTTCACCTCTTATTCCTCTGATGACCTGGAGAAGTGGCTTCTTGTGCCCGACTTCCTCTTCTAGGAAATAGTAATTAATGCCTACTATTGAGGTAATGCTGGCCCTCCAGAGTACATGAGAGCTCTCGCCGGAAGTACCCATGATTCACACATGTGAATTTAAATCACTGGTAAAAAAAGAATGGGAATTTAAAAAAAAAAAAAAAAGCGTGCAGGGCCAGTAAGAGGTCTCACCAGGTGAAAGTCCGCCCTGCCAAGGAGTCCGCCCTGCCAAGGTCCATCTGACCTGAGGCCTGCATGGTGGGAGGAGAACCCACTCCTGTTCATTCTTCTCTGACCTCCACATACACACGTGCTGTGGCATGAGCCCCCCAATAAGTAAATGTGATTATATATATATATATGTATATGATATATATTTGTACACACACAAATACACACATATATACACACATAACATACACACATATATATCAATCAGACTAGGTCAAATATGAATTAACATGCCAACAGTGAATTATGGTGAGAGTAAGTAGAGTAAGTAGCAGAAGGGGAAATGATAGAATTCTAAAAATCAGAATGTAAATGCAATTTTATTTGTGATTAAAACCCAGTAACCTTGGCTCTGCACTTCCCGAGGTCAAATCAAGAGGAGGAACATGCTCAGATCGCGTGTGGTATGCACTTCACTGTTGGAACGCATACGACCCGATTCACTTTATCTCCTGAAGCATCAGTTCTGCAGCTCTGAATCCATCCACCTCTCCCTACAGCCATGCACACACCTGCAGCAGAGTACTCAGAACAGGAGGAGCTGGAGAGGTGGCTCGGCCGTCTAAAGCACTGGCTGCTCTTCCAGAGGACCCAGGTTCAATCCCCAGTAGCCACATGGCAGCTCATCACAACTCTCTGTAACTCCAGTTCCAGGCGATCTGAAACCCTTACGTCAATGTACATAAAATAAAATTAACTTAAAAAACAGGAGTACGGGAGGTTGGCAGGGAAAATGGGGATGGGGGAGCTGGAGGAGAGGGAGTGGGGGTAGATTTGATCTCAAGCTATAAAAAAATGTAAAAGTACAAAAAAAAAATTAAAAGCTTCCATACATCATTCATGAGTGTGTGTGTGTGCTTGTGTGGCATGTGTGTGTGTGTGTGCTGTGTGTGGCATGTGTGTGAATGCACCTGTGGTATGTGTGTGTGTGTGTGTGTGTGTGTGTGCATTCGAAGGTGGGCAATGAATCGTTGTTCCCACAACTGTAGTTGTTCACAGATCCCCGGGGAACTCTTGTTATCAACGTCAACAGACCTTCTCTTCTGCTCAAGGAGCATTCCCCACATTTAACAGTGGAGAAACCTGTTCTTTCTGAAGCATCCCAGGAGAGCCCAGCTCCTCAGGTGAGCCTATGTACCCTACACTCCTTTCTGCCCGGTCCAAGCCAGGCCCATGACAACTGTGATGATTAATGTCAACTTGACAGGGTCTGGAATTGGCCAGGAGACAAACCTTTGGGGAGGAGCCCTCTGAACACAGATATCATCTTGTGGACTGGGGTCCTAGACTGAATACAAGGGGACATAAGGAGCTAACCAGCAACGGTGACTTGTACTCTCTGACTGTGACACGCTAAGACCAGCTGTCTTACCTTCTTCCTGCTGTCTCCCTGACCGTGGTAGACTGAACCCTCAAACTGTAAGCCAAAATACTTCCATAGATCACGTCTTCAGATGTAGTATCACAGCTATGGAAAATAGCTAACACAACCACATGGCTCCTCCTCACCCTCCCAACCATGAGCTTGCCTTCCACGGGAAAACGCACTGCATTGGCTCTCCCTACCCCTGCTCAGATGTCTTCCTCCGGGGCTTGGCTTAGAGTAATCTCGTTGCTGCTGTGATGGGTCTCAGGATGGTAAGTCTGTTAGAGAACCCAAGGATCCCACCTTGTGTCAGGTGCAGCTGCTCCAAACCACGGGGGAGGTGGCATAAGGAGCTGTCACAGATTCAGAGATCCCGGATTCGAGAAGAATGGCGTGGTAGTTGCCTCCCACGGGGGCCATTGGCACTGGCTTCTGTATGCATCGTGTGCACCCAAGTGTAAGGTGTACAGTTTTTTCCGCCTGCTGCCAATACCCAAGCATAGGTATTTGCAGCTCCCGGGCTTCCAGGCCAGCAAGTCTGTACTTGTCTCATTGAGCTGAACGACCACAAGATCCAGAAGCTGCTGTGTTCTGAAACATGCAGCTGTGTTTGTGCTGAAACCACCCTTGTCATCGGCTGCTCTCAGGGACACCAAGGCCGGCATGTTGCCGGGGCTCAGGACTCTGGATGGCTGTGGTGGAGGAAGTCCCGAGAAGTCCGTCAAAGTTCCCCATAGACCTCGCAGCAGTGCCCGGCTCAGGCACTCACATCTGTTAGGAGTAGGTTTTCCATGCAGGCCTGGACCCACAGCTGCACCAGCCCCAAATAACATGCAGAGACTCTGTATTTGATATAAATCTGTTGGCCAGTTACTAGTTTCTTATTGGCTAGTTCTGTCTTAATTACTAACCCATTTCTATTAATCTAAGTACTTCCATGTGGTCTTATCTTACCGGAGAGAGGGGCTGGTGTTCTGCTCTCTCCATCCTCTATCTTGGAACTCCTCCCTACTACTTCCTCTCTCCTCCTAGTCACCTTGTCCCGCCTATCTTGCTTTCCTATTGGCCAACAGTGCTTTATTCATTAACCAATAAGAGAAATATATTTACAGAATGACGTCTCCCATCACACATCTTCTTCTTGAGCGGGGAGCCATCTACATAGCTTGTGGTTCCGCCCAGCATTGTGGATTAACCCCCAAAGCAAAGCCCTTGAGAAGGGGAAGCAGGCTGAAGCTTGATGGGAGATGTCATTCTGTATATGTTTCTCATACTGGTTAATAAATAAAGCACTGTTGGCCAATAGGAAAGGAAGATAGGAGGGACTAGGAGAGAAGGAGAAAGAGGAAGTAGGAAGGAGGAGTCAAGATGGAGAGTCTGAAGAAAGCAGTATGCCGCCGGCTCCCGGGTAAGAGAAATACATAGATCAGCAGAAATGGGTTAATAATTAAGGCAGAGCTAGCCGATAAGAAACAAGTAACCGGGCCAACAGCATTATATCAAATACAGAGTCTCAGTGTGTTATTTGGGGCTAGCTTGGTGGCGGGACAAGACCAGGCGGTGGGGGAAAAACCCGTACTCGTTACAGAAGCTGACTCCCTGTTATGGTCCAGTCTTGGGAAGCACCCAGCATCAGCATCCGCTCCACCACTCCTGACCCCTTGGAAGAAATGAAGCCAAACCATCCTGGGGAGGAGACAACCAGGCCTTCCCACTCTCTGGGAACCATATTGAAGAATGTGTGAACATGTTTCAAATACGGCAGGGATGCAGTATGTGCCATGAGCAGGGAATCCTGTGGAGGGGATGGGCTTCCTAGGGGCCTACGACCACGGACTACCGTAATTTTATAAAAGGGGCGGAGATGCAATTGACCCTGGGTAACTCCGTGATAATCATGGGTTATGTTGTTACCACCCTGCCTGTCTCCCTCCTGTGTGCTTGTTAATGGGTCTGTTTCCTGGTACTCGGGACAATAGACTCACAATTCATGGGCAGAGCAGGTGGGGTTTGTACCGTGCCCCCCCCCACTCAGGGTCTTTGAACCCCATCCTGCTATCGGTGCTTCCCCTGTGGGTTACTTTCAAGGAAACCTGGTTGAAGAGCAGCACCTGGGCGGATCCCCGCCCGCTCTCAGGCTGGCCTACCCTACCAAGTACCACGGGGTTTCCTCCCAACAGCTCAAGCTGGGGTTTCTTATCCCCAGCCACAAAGACATTATTTTTAAAGCCAGCTGGTCTCTTGTTGGTTGCCGCCTGCTTTCCCCCGGGTCACCGATGAAGATGTTTCCAAAAGGAAGCAAGTTAAAGTGTCATCAAATCTCTAGCATGGACCGCTCGCTCCTCTCAACACTCCTGAACACAACTGAAGACTTCCTTCTTACCAGCGAGTGGCAGGTGCTAAGGGCTCTCCTTTCTCACTCAACGGAATCAAAAGGAGAGAATGACTGAGGTAAAACATTCGGAAGACGTGAAAACTCTGTGGCATTTTACAAAAGGGAGGAAAACACAGACAGGTTTCTGTATTAATAAAATAAAATGAATTATTAATTATATATTTCTACCTTCCTAGCCAAAAAAAAAAAAAAAACCTTGTGAAATAACTTAAATTTCATGAGGAGGACTAAGCTCCAGTTTGCAATGTTGGTCTGGTTAGATCACCACACGCTATCTCTGGGAACCTGTTAGCCTGTGATTCCAGGGGGAAAAGGGAATCTAGCCGTTATTGTTCAGTCAGGGTGATTTGCCTTATGTGAAATGCTGAGCTCATGATAATGTGGCAGAGAGGCTGCCCAGGGCTCCAGAAGGTCTGAAACTCCTCTCCAGGAGCCTTCTGCTATGTTCAGTGTTCACATGGAATTCTGCTTCCTCTACACGTTTATTGAGTTCATGCTGAGGTCCCCATAAGCCTACCTGATCGTCTCTCTACAAAGATGACCACGGGATGCTCTTACGGGGTTGTTGCAGGATACTTCACTGGAGGATTCTGCCAAGCCCCACCTGTTTTTCTGATCACCCTGCATCCTGGTGCCACCATGCATTTCTTCTGGGCTGAGATCCCACATGTCCAGAGATGTTTCAAAGCACAAGGCAGAGAGGAGGAGAGATGATGTAATCTATAAAGTGTTGGGCTTGCAAACCGGAGGGAGGATCCAAGCTTGATCTCCAGAATCCCTGTGAAGAAAGCCGAGTGTGGTGGCTTGTGCCTGTAATTCCAACACTGAGAATTACAGGCAGGTCCCTGGGGTCACCACCCAGCTAGCATAGCTAGCCTGCTTCCAAGCGTTAGGCCAGTGTGAGACTCTGTCTTAAAAGCGAGGTGGCCGGTGACTGAGGAATGGCATACTTGAGATGTCCTTTGTCTCCTCAAGCACATATATTCATGTGTACCTGCAGACACACACGGGACAATCCGGGGAAGGTGGGACATTGAACATCTATTCACTCCAAACTCAGCCAGTGTTCTGACCCACTTTCTTGTAAGACCCCTAAGTGGACGCCAGTGATGACATAATAGGTTATGAGTCTGCTCTTGAGGTATCATGAAAGATCATGAAAGCATCACTTAACTTTTCAAGCCACCCCAGGGCCTCAGCTCAGGCCCACCCCTGTAATGAGAGGTTCTTTGTCCTGGCTGGTCCTGCCACTCTTCAGCCCCAAATAAACACACAGATACTATATTAATTATGAAACGGTTAGCCAGTGGCTAGGGCTTCTTAATGGCTAGCTCTGTTTTAATTATTAACACATATCTATTAATCTATGTGTTTACTCGTGGTCTTGGCTCACCGGAGAATGCCTGGTCTGCCCTCTCTTCCCAGGATCTACATGACGACTCTGTCTGCCTACGTTTCCCAGAATCCTCCTCATCTCCTAGCCCTGCCTATACTTCCTGTCTGGCCAATCAGCCAATCAGTGTTTTATTCATCAACCTATAAGAGAAACATATATATAGAAGGACCTCTCCCATCATACCCCAGGGCCTGGCTCAGGCCACCCCAGGGCTTGGCTCACCAGTACTGTTGTGAGCATATTGGTCTCCCTTGCTGCTTGCCACAGAAAATTTGGCCTTAGCAGTCAACTTTGCATACATTTTTGTTGTTGTTTTTTAAATCTTAGAAATGGAACTGTAAGACCTTATGTGGTTGTGGGTGACACTGGCTGTATCCTCATACACACTGCGTATGGAAAGATATACCTAGTCCTGTCTGACACACAACTACAGGAAATGTCCTTTGGGCACCTCCTGGACAGCTTGCTGTCACTGCCCAGTGTTATGGGCACTTTCCTGCCAGCCTGGTCCCAGAGCCACATCAGACCCAAATAACACACAGAGATGCTGTATTAATTATTCATCTGTTGGCCAATGGCTAGAGATTCTTATTGGCTAGCTCTGTCTTAGCTACTAACTCATTTCTACCAATCTAAATGTTTCCATGTGGTCTTTCTTATCTTATCGGACCTCATACTTCTCTCTGGTCCTACATCTTGACTTCTCTTTACTATATCTCCCAGAATCCTCCTTGTCTCCTAGTCCCACCTATTTTGCCTTCTTATTTGCCAACAGTGCTTTATTCATTAACCAATAAGAGAAACACATTTACAGAATGACATCTCCCATCAGCCCGGTGATCTCACAGCTCTTCTCGATCATGTAAGTCCTCTGCAGTCTATGCCTCTAGTGGTCCCTGTTCAAATGTGCTTAACCGTAGCCACCCCACCCTCTCGGCCAGCTGGCCTCTATGTTAGGGTCTTCTCTTCCTTGCAGTCTCTGCTAGAGCCATACCTTCTTTGTGTTTTAGCTAGATCCTGATCGTTCGTCATGGCTCACCTGGGGCCACCAGCCCTGGAAGGTTTCTCTGACAACCTTGCTGCTTCTAGGGATGAAAGTGGCAAGGAAGGACCTAGAAATTCTCAGAATTAGGTTAAAAGGCGTATCTCTAGCCAGCAAAAAACTTCCACACAAAGACAGCCCTAGGCCAAGCACAGAAGGGAGAGCTCACTAGTCATGTTTGCCAGCATCTCCAACCCCACCCTCAACCCAGTCCTTGGACTTGCATGAATAATTGAGGTAAAGATGCCTCAAAGGATCCCACCAAGGCCTTCTAAATTCAAAATACCTGCCATTACATCAGCCCAAATATGAAAGCCTGGGGCAACAGAACAAGATATAAACAGTGTGGGCACACGTTATAAGTCAACAGTGAGTGTTTGCAGGGCAGAGGCAGTGGGACCACCAGCTTAGCTGCAAGATGAGTTAGCGCCAACTTGGCCTACGTGAGAACCTGTCCTTGAAAATGAAAAATCAGCAACGATAATGAGAAAAGCCAGCTTCAGAGCACGGCCCTGGCAGCCTGTCTTACGGGCTGAGTGAATACCCAGGGCGCCACACCAATCTCTGGCCTCCAGGACTCACCGGTGGAATCTAAGCGGAGGAGGTTGCGTGGTCCCTAGACGCATGTTTCCTGAAGTTGGATCGTGAAGCAGGGTGGGCTTCCCAGGGTCAGAGTGCTCAGGAGCCCTGGCGGATGACTAAGGAAGAGGGAAGTTTCTCCCAGAGCAGGTGACCCAGATCTCAGCAAAGGCCACTCTTGATCCACCGCAAGCCTAGGAGGAGAGTCGAGCTGCTGAGCACCTTGTGTTAGCGCCCCCCCCCCAGGCAGAACTCAAAGCGTGCATTTGTTTGCTTGTGTTTAGGATTACAGACACTGCCAAGTCCCATATCGTCAGGGAGCCTGGCAGGCAGGAGATGCAGGAAGGAGCTTGCAGTTCAGACCCAAGAGCCCTGTGTCCACTGAGCTCCTCCCTGTTCCAGCCTGGCTTTTAACTGACTAGACAAGGCCGACTGCATTATGGAGATGAATCCACATTACTCAAAGCCCCTCATTTAAATGATAGCTTCATACAAAATCCTCCTTCATAGTAACATCTAGAATTAGATTTGAACCAAAGCCCAACTCTCTGACTCCGCCAAGCTGAAGGATGAAATGAAGGCCCACACCGCTGAGATCTGTGTCACCTGTCCTTTTCAGCTGGGCTCAGCCCAGCCCTTCTGTTAATACTAGCCCCACCCCTGCGGGCTTGGAGAGTCTATAGCCCCACCCCTGCGGGCTTGGAGAGTCTGTAGCCCCACCCCTGCGGGCTTTGAGAGTCTGTAGCCCCACCCCTGCGGGCTTTGAGCATCTGTAGCCCCACCCCTGCGGGCTTGGAGAGTCTGTAGCCCCACCCCTGCGGGCTTTGAGAGTCTGTAGCCCCACCCCTGCGGGCTTTGAGCATCTGTAGCCCCACCCCTGCGGGCTTTGAGAGTCTGTAGCCCCACCCCTGCGGGCTTTGAGAGTCTGTAGCCCCACCCACCCCATTCCTGTTCTTTCCCTCCCTGCTTTCTCTGTGGAGGTGAAACCCTCTGCTTGCTGATGTCCCTTACTCTCCGGCTGCCGCTACCATTTTCCCCCACCAGCACGGACTCTGCCTCTGGGACTGTAAGACAAAATAAACCCTCTCTTTCTTCAGCCGCTTTTGGTCTTGGCATTTAACACAGCAACAGAAAAGTCGCGCACCATCCAACCACGTTCTCTCCTTCCCAGCCTTCCTGGCTGGATGTCATTCATCTCAACCAGTGCGCCAGCTGTGAGCAGAGACTCTGGCTGACATCAAGTGCTTCCTCTGTCCTCTGAGACATTTGTTCTCTACTGGAAGAACCAAGGCGGCTTCAGCCTGGGCCCTGAATGAGCTGAGCCCGGCAGATCTATGGCTTCTCTGGATAGCCCTCTCCGTCCCCAGCAAGACATCTGTGTTTTTGGTCTGGTCTATGGCTCAGTGGTCGTGTGCTTGTCTGGCCTGTGTAAGGCTCAGGCTCGTATCCCTCACTCCACTAGGGGGGTGGGGGGATGGAGTGGGGGAGACAAATTTTAGTGGTTGGGGTGTTGAGGGTATGTGCTTTTCAGTAACTGTAGACCCATGTATTAGATAATACAAATATGATTTTACATTTGAACTGAGCAAGTATTATCCCAATTCTTCACCCTGTTTTTTCCTTACACACAAGCATACACACACACACTCACTCTCACACACATATACACACTCTCATACAATACTTACTCTCACACACATACACTCACACACACACACTCTCACATACACACACTCTCACACACTCATTCACTCACACACATACACACACTGAAAATTGAACACAGGGTCTTATGCACGCTAGACAAGTGCTGTATTACTGAGCCATAGCTCTGGCCCACAAAAGATGGTTTGAAAGCCCATTGAAGTCTTCTGAGGCCCATTGTGAACTCTGAGAATATAACATGTTTGGCAAAGGCTCTGGCGTGGAAGAATAGAGGCAGATCTTGGCTTCCATGCTGTGTAGACTTGCCCAGTAGCATGCCCCCACCTCCTGGAACTTTCCTGGAATCAGAGCATCGGGCGGCTCACGGCGACCTTTGTAGGAACTCTACCTCACACTTGCCTCTTCCTCTTTCTTTCACATTTGGGATGGATGAAAAGGAGAATTTGAGGCTGCTCTGAACTGTGCCAACAAATTCCAAAAAAAGCATCTCCCATTAAAACTAAAACAGGAGAGAGCACAACCCTACCCTAAGTCACCGAGGGAACTTCAGTCTTCTGGAACTGATACAAAGAAAAGCTTTATATCCCGTTCATTTTTTCCTGTTCCTTCCTCTCGTTCTTTGCTCAGTTTGTACTGGGAAACTAAACCATTATTTTTCAATGCTGATTCTTACATCCAGTCCTTCCACAATTGAATTTAGGTTTCCAGCTCTGTGAGAGGATGTGAGATTATTTTTTGCTATTGGAGTTCGGGTTGAGTTTTGAAATGAGAGCATTCATTCTGAGTAATAAAAGGCTTCGATTCGATAATGCAAGCAGTGACCTTGCAAAAAAACAGTCACGATGGGTCTTATATAACCCATACAGATATTTTAAGAGCAAGGCAGACCAATGAGCATTCAAGCAAAAGGTTGGAGAAGTAGGTTAAAGAAGGAAAAAAGGTTCCTTCTCATCCAGGCGATATCCCCTCCCCCAGATAGGCAAAGAGACTCAGCCTTTCAAGTAGGTGACAGTGCTCATAGGAAATTATGACCTGGTAGTTTCATCAGGGCTTCTCAGTTGGCTGTTGTTAGGGATATATTTTTTTTTTTTTTTGATGGCCAGGCATCCCTGAGGGATCTGGGGTATTTTGGGCTTTTCACAGAGTGGTCCAAAGGGCCCTGCTGACAGTTCATAAGAAACCCTGTGAATGTCTAGATTCCAGCCTTGACATTCACAAAAGCTTCAGCAGGAAGTGTTGAAGGCAAATTCTGATGAAATCACTAGGAGAGACCCAGCCACAGGGATGTATGTAAAGCCCTGGGAGCTGCTGGGAGAGCAAGTCTTCATATTCATAATCAGTGTCAGCCTTCTGCTGGCTCAGCCTCGTTTTCAGCTAAGTGCACAGCTCTTTGCCTGTGTTCCTCCTCCCTGCAAACTGGAAGTGTTGGATGGAAGTTTGGTTCGTTGGAAGAAGCCAGGGTTTCTGAGGTTACTTTGGGCTGATTTCTTTAGCTGAATGGGAAAGCTATCTCTCGGCCTCCTTTGTTCAGTTACAGTCTGGAATCAGTCAGATAGTGAATGTGCTCAGAGATGTAGGAAGGCGTACAAAGCACTCAGGACTTCATCTATGACAGTACTGAGGAGGGGCCTTGACATCAGGTCTCTTGATGATGTCCAGTCATTTTCTGTGCCCGCAGAAGACTGCTCAGAGGGATGCACTCGGGATGGCATGCTTCCTTCACGCCCTACGCCTTGCATGTGGCCTTGACATTTTTCTGTCCCCACCACAGACTCCTCTTCCTTCTTTAACATGTCAGACAGGTCCTTAGTCTGTCCCTTTTCCCCTCCCCCACTTTTTGGTAGGACTGGGGCTTGAACTTGGATCCTCGTGGGTCCGAGGCCAGCACTCAACCAGTGAGATATCGTTATCTGCTCCCTTTTTCTGCTCCCTTTTCAGCTGCAGCCTGTCTTCGTCATTTAACTAACTAAAGGTGAATCTCGGCTCTGTTTCTCATGCGCCAGGTGCAACAAAAGTTAAGACACATCAAACGGGGTCTCGTTACACCACACTTAACGCGACGAGGCTCACTCAAAAGGAGAGAGCAGCCATTTTCACCCCAAGAATCTGAAGCTGGGAAGTCAGTTGACCTGTCTCCTTATAGACGCTGTATTATAGCTTCACAGACTGTCCTCTGCTGGTGCGCCACCTCACCTGGATCCACCGAACTCTCCTGAGCTCCAGCCACTACCCTCCCCTGTCCTCTCCCTCAACCCAATCCGCCAACCGACTGCGTCTCGGCTGCCGACTGCCTTTGTTTGCATGTCTGCCTTGTGTTCGGTAAAGAATGGAAAGTCAAAAGTCTTCCTGGCCGCGGGCTTCGATCTGGGACCAGAGAGGGAAGCTCGTGTCATTTGAGTTGTCATCAATAACAGATTTGGTCACCTCAACTTGCTCTCTTCTTCTTGGTGATGGTGGTGGCACTGGGGACTCGGTGGCAGTGTGGGTTCGTTGTCTCACCTGTAGATCAGAACACAGCTAGGATGAGGCCCGGGAGTTTAACAAGGGGTGGGGTCGCTAAACCTTGCTGTACTCAGGACCACACACCCTGCGCCCTTCCAGGCCCCACCCCCATCCCAGGAGCCCGTCTACAGCAGCGGAGCTAAGGGAAGGAGGAAAGTAAGACACAGGCCCCTCTCCCATTGTCAGTCATCACAAACAGTCCCGACAATCGCACCTGACATTGGATTATACTTTCCAATTGGACACAATTTAGAATTTTCAAAGACTTTTATAGATATAATTTCTTTGATCCTCCAGCAGCTCTGTGGGGTAGCTACATCTTTCAATCATTCAACAAATGCTCGCTAGAGGCTCTATTGAGGGTGACTGAGGGGTCCCCAGGACATGGGCCTTTCTGTTTTAAACACAGGGCCGTCCAGGGCAAATTGGTGTGAGTTATCCTTGCTTCTGCCATTCTGGGCAGAGGACTCCCGAGATGAGCAGGGCAGCTGTGGTCCCAGCACACTTGATATTATGCTGGCTGGCATTTTCCCGTGTTTGATGTCTGCTGGATATTGCACAGAGACGTTGCAGTTTGATGTTTAAAAAATGATGTTTTCTGATGTCTATTCTTTACATTCCTGATTCATGCATTAGGCCCAGAGCTAGACCCTGATAGGAAAACACAAAATCTAGCAGCTTTTAAAGACTGTATCATTTGGTGCTGATGGAGTTAGGGGGGCATTAGGATAACATTAGCCCTGCTGGAGTTTCCAGGTGTCTTTAAGGTCTCTTACCCTACTTCCCATTCGATTCTTCTACTGTCTTCTGGTCACCCTCCCGTGCAATATCAGACTTTGCTGTGACACGGCTTCCTCCACTAGTGACTTTATCCTCTCCTGTGTGTTTGACGTTTTGGTAGTCTTCTGCTAAAATTGGGATTAAAATCATTATATTGATAGAATGAAATTATGGTTAATTATTTGTTTGTTTTGGCGTTTTTTGTTTGTTTGTTTTTGAGACAGGTCCTCTTATGTCTCAAGCTGGCTTCAAACTGGCTAAGCTTCCAAGAATGACTTTGAATGTCTGATCCTCCTGCCTCTACCTCCCAAGTGGTGAGATTTCAAGTGTGTAGCGCTGTATGTGGTTTAACTGGTGCTTGTGTATGCTAGGCGAGTAGTCTACCAAGTGCACTACTTCCTCAGCCCTGGATGCAATCTTCTGCACCCACTGAGAATCACTGACCTCAGACAACTTGAGAGAGAGAATATTCTCACCAAGAGACAAGATGGGAGTTCCTCTCGGATAGTAGGACATCACTGACTTTCTTTTCCAGGTGGCAGGAGGGTGGGGGAGGGGGGTAATAAGCTTGGGGCCAGTTTAGAAAACAGTACCCATATGAACCACTTTTTCTATACATTTCCACAACCAGGAACCTCCTAATTGAATAGTGTCCCATTATGTGACCAGATCATGAATTTCCAGGAAGGACAAAGTAATCAAATTAGCTTTGAAATGTCAGCCCTGCTGCAGATACTGCTGTGAGTGGAACTGGAGCTCCAAAGAAAGGCTGTTGTCAACAGTGCGGTTTACTCTAGCAGCTATGTGTGGCATCTGGCATAGATGGATGCTCATCTGCCTGAAGAAATGCAACCCTCAACTTACTGTCTTTCTGGACTCCTACTCTGTGGTTTGCTCCAACGTAGTTGGCTGGAACTTTTGAGGGTATGGACTCATCTTCCCTTCACTCGATGAAACGCGCAGAGAAAGAATTGCCCCGGTTGCTGATGGAGGGTTTGCCGTCCACCACAGAGCTCTGTTTGGTCATTTTGTTCCTTTATTGGCTCACTCCATCACCTAGAGCTGTGAAGGGCTTGTTACAGCTCAGACGTCCTTCTGGGCCTTAGCAAACAGCAGAGAAGGAGCACACCTGATCTGTGATCGCTAAGGTCTAGCTTCGTAGTGTTCCAGCCAAAGGGAACAGATGCAGGCGCCGTGAAGAGGAAAGAGCTTGGTCCGTGACGATCGATCGGTGGGGAAGGAGAATGAGGCTGAGGCAGAGAGAGCTGGGGACTTGGTGTGGATGGGAAGAGCAGGAGGCGTAGACAGCGCCGGGTGACACTGAGCCTTGGGATTTCATCTAAATACAACAGAGAGGATGGTGGGAGATTTATAAGCAGGGAATGAAGGAACTTTTGTGGGTTTTCAAGGCTCATTCTGGGTAATGGACTTAACAGGAAACGACTGCAGGTGGACGTGGTGATAACTGAGATAAGAGTAATAGCCGTGGGATTAGGAGAGAAACTGACACGGTGTGTGTGTGCGCGCGCGCGTGTGTGTGTGTGTGTGTGTGTGTGCGTGTGTGTGTGTGTGTGCGCGCGTGTGCACGCGTGCGTTCGTGCGGGGTGGATAGGAGCAGAAGAAGAGTCAAAGGTCATTGTGTGGCTTTGGGCTTGGGCAAACACATGGATGGTGTTGCTATGGCTGAAGTACAGATGGCCTTATGGGAATATGCCTCAAAGGTTATATCCCCAGGTATTACTGACATTACTCAATGTGATGTTGTCTTGGCCCAATGACACATGATCTCCTTGTTTCCATGACCCATTGGCATAGGGATGCATTTACTTCCTTCTGTGGGCTAAAAGAAGATCAAGAAGAAAAGAAAAAAGAACATCCTCTGCACACAGTCAGCAGGAGCCTACTTGTGCTGTGCTTTGAAGTGCTATTCCGTTCTGGGATTCTCTCTGGCAATGCAATCAATGACAGAAGGCAGTCTCTAGTGAGTGAGTGAGTGAGTGAGTGAGTGTTGAGTGACAGGTGAATGTTGAGTGACAGGTGCTGTTCTATGCAGTTCCTATGAGTCATTTCATTCAGACTCACATAACCCAGGAAGTGAAATGCATTCTTAACCCTTAGATAAAGAAATCAAGAGATAAAAGTCACTACTTAAGGTCATACATAAGGGAAAGGTCAAAGGCTGGATTGAAACCCGATTCCCTTTAACCTTTGTGCTGTGCTTCCAAATTTCTCTCTGAGCACTGGCTGGGAATCCACACCCATTTTCAGGGTGGGCTATGTGTTAGCATACAGCTGGCTGATGCATCTGCTTTTGGTGACCCAGGTGCACCTCAACCATAATAGCAGTGACAGTGATGACCATCACCCCCTATGCAGAGGACACACTGTGGGAGCTTTATGGCTGAAGACACTATGGGCTGAGACAGTTGGTAATGCCTTTTGTTGGGCATGGGGGAGAGAATGGAAATATTTGGAGGCATCTTTGCTCAGTGATGGTGATAATAACTTTGGCTTCAGAGGGAGGGATAGCAGGAATGCTAAAGATCATGGCATGCCTGGATGAACTGTCCCATCCCAAATGCTGGGAATTACCTTGAGACTCTGGACCACAGATCAGTTTCTAAACTCTGGCCTCTTACTAAGAAGAATTTCTCCCGTGAGAGAGATCAGAGCGTGTTGATGGTGGTTGACTGCGTTAATGAGGTTTTGATTTGGGATTCTGACTGAAGATTGAAGACTGCCCTTCCATGACGTTGTGAAAGCTTAGGCAAATCGAGCTCCTTCAGGAGGTTTATAGTAGCTGGGGTGTTTCCTCCCTTTACTTCTTCCACTACTTAAAGAAAAATTTTGGCCTGTAAGATGAGTACTTAACCTGGAAACTACAACTGGCATAGCCAGTACTGTGATACTCAAGATCCGTTAACAAAGAAACTGTTTGCTTTTTGTTCATTTAATTTGATGTTTTAATGGTTCTTCAGATAATCTGAAATACTCTATTTCAATGTACCTTTTATTTGATGTACTTGTACCTCAAGGCAGGTTGGTAGATGGTGAGATACTTAGAAATCTCAAATGATAAATTTCTGCTTGAAACCAGAAGCAGAAAGGCAGTATATCAGGAATGCTCCAAAATATTAATAATAATAATAATAATAATAATAATAACAATAATAATAATAATCAGCCTGAATCTGAATTCAGAGATAAACGGACCTGCCCAAATCCCTAGAACTCAACTTTAAAACCAAACAACCAAAAATCAAAATGATCAGTAAGCAGACAGTGGGGCCTTAGTTCCAGATATTGGAAAGGAGTAAATTAATATATTATTTTTGTCTACCTCTTAATCTTGAGTTGTAGGATTAAAGGTGTGTACCACTACCTCCGGCTGCTGGGACTAAAGGTGTGTCCCTGGCTTCTATGGCTCGTGGCTGACTTTGCTTCATGAGTCCTCAGGCAAGCTTTAATAAATTATAAATATTATATCACTACAGTCTCCCATGCCCTCTGGGTCTTATAATCTCTCTACTTCCTTTTCTGAATAGCTCCCTGAGTCTTCAGGGAAGGGATTTGGTGAAGACATCTCATTTAGGACCGGATGCTCCAAAGTCTTTCAATCTTTGCACATTGGCTAGTTGTGGGTCTCTGTCAGTTATCATTTACTGCAAGAAATATCTCTGATGATTGCTGAGGAAGCCACTGACATACAGGTATAGTATGCTATTAGGAGTAATCTTATTGCTGTGCCCCTGGAGCATAATATTAAACAGTATTTGGCTTTCCCCCAGGTCCATGGCATATGTAATCCTAGGTCCTTGACCACTTTAGCAGTATCAGGTGTGCGCTCCAACTCATGGGAGGGGCCTTACATCAGATCAGAAAGTGTTTGGTTACACCTGTAACATCTGTGCCACTATTTCATTAGTAGATCTAGCAGGGAATATGGGGAGGGATAACTAACACTTAAGGCCATTGAAAAACCATATGGAAACCTACGCCTGTAGAGGCGTCCACCTTATATTCTGAAACGAGATCTCTCACTGGATTTGGAACTCACTTATCTCATTAGACTAACTGGCCAGAGAGCCTCGGGGATCCTCCTGTCTCTGCCCCAAACTCTCGTGTTTATATTATAGATATGTGCCACTATGGCCCACTTTTCACACCAGTGCTAGCGATCTGAACCCAGGTCTTTATGTGTGCTCTTCAGTACTTTACTTACCGAGCCACCTCACTGATATATATATAATATTTTTCTCCTTTTCCTTCCTTCCTTCCTTCCTCCCATTTTTCTTTTCTCTCTCCCTTCCTTTCTCTCTCTCTCTCTCTCTCTCTCTCTCTCTCTCTCTCTCTCTCTCTCTTTCTTTCTCTCCTCCTTTCTTTATTCCTAAAATAGAATGTGGAAACATTCCAGAAAGGGAAGCGTTTCTTCTATACCCAGGCAGTCACCCACAGATCTAGTCAATTTTAGGGAGATGGGGTAAATGCTTTGGTCTTTCTTTCTTCACCACAATTCAGTTCAATGACATGGCTTCCTGGCATCCTGTAATCAGTTGCTTAGTGTCTTCCTCTCTCTACCATGTACCTGGAATCCTCAGGAGGAAAGGGCTTGGGTTATATTTAATTACCACCAAGACCAGGACCAGATACAGGCCTGGAATAATAGACTCCTGTCACGTCTTTATTGAATGAATGAGATAGCAAAAGAAAGACCATCCTTTTTTTTCTTTTGCCTTTTGCACCCCAGGGGCCCTTCACTAATTCACTGTCCTCTCTTAGTTCTAGGTAGCTAAAACATGGATCAAAGAACTTTGGACCAAAACCACACCTTAGTGAGGTGGTGCCCTCAGAGGCACCAGAAGTTGTTCTGATACAGAACAACTAATTCAGAGCACCCCATGACGATGCTCTATAGAAGTCCACACAAGTCTTTAAACAACATCCATATAATTTGTTGCTTCCCTTCTAGTTAATGGCCTCTTAGGGTTGCTTAGAGCCGTAAGAAGAGGCAGTGTTAATATGGTGAAGAATTACACATACAGTCCACCATTTGGTTGGCTCAAAGTGATTGCACATTGAATATTCCATTTGTCCTTGAAAATATCCTCTTGGATGTCTGGCACTCAGGAGGCAGAGGCAGGCAGATCTCTGTGAGTTCAAGGCTAGCTTAAGCTACAGAGTAAGTTCCAAGACAGGCTCAAAGCCACACAGAGAAACCCTGTCTCAAAAAGCAAAACAAAAAGAAAAACAAAATGAAAATATTCCCTTGATGGGTCCAGCCTCTGAGATATTCATGAAGGAACATGATGTTCATTCTTTTTGAAAACAATCCTTGGGAGATTAGGAGGCCCGCTAGTGTGTCTCAGAGATATGATTAGGACTAGGCATTTGTCCACAGTCTGGGTCTGGTTCTAAGTTGCTGGTGGAATGTGAGCTGGAATGGCCTTTGAGATGATTGAGTTCTACTCTGTGTATCCGTTCAGCATCATTACCACAACCCACTGTGCGGCGAAGCCATGAAACTGCAATGGCACAGAACCAGGGAGACCTTGTGGCTCCTTTCAGACACAGGCACATCCTGTGTCCAGGGCTGGCTGTTGACTAACCAAGGCTGCAACTCGCTAAAGGATGGGGTTGTGGGGTTAGACAGTGGGGACACATCCAGGATTCCCAAGACCCTCTGCCTCTCAGAAGGACCAACTCAGGGTTAGGGAGAAGTAAGGAACTCAGCCTCATTGGGAGAGGAATCCAGAACTTCCCTGGTAAAGGATATGGACTCAGGGAGGGGAAACAAATTAGTGTCCTGAGTGCTGGTCACCTGCTGTTAGGATAACACACTGTTCTGAAGATGGCTTAGGACTTGTCCAATGTCACTCAGGGAGGGGGAACAAATTAGTGTCCTGAGTGCTGGTCACCTGCTGTTAGGATAACACACTGTTCCGAAGATGGCTTAGGACTTGTCCAATGTCACACAGCAGAAGGGAGATAAGACCTACCACTCTTTCCAACCTGTTCCAAAGGTTTCTCTGCCCTTCTCACATGCTAAACCGACAGCCATTGGCATCTGCTCTAAACTCACAAACCGAGTGCCCTGTGCTGATGAGTGTGAGCTCATTAACAGCTGAGTGTGAACTTCAGCACAAGCTCTCTTCTCCCATGTCTACCCTTAGCCTGGCTTCTGGGTGATAGGCTGGCAGATCAGCTGCCTCTCCTCCCTCTGCCCCGCCTTCCTTGGCATCCTAGAGGCTGGACTATGGAAGACATCTTTCCCCAAGAAGGGACCCGTATGGTCTGTAAAAAGAACCTCACAGGGTCCCCTCTGAAAGGAAGGTCCCTTCAGAGCCTGCAATGGTGCTCCGCCCCTTACCACCAACAGGTGGTTTGGGAGAGAGGGCATGCTGTGCTGAACTTTCTTTCTGACCCCGGGGGAAATAACAGTCATTTTGGGGGTCTGTTTAGTCTCAGAAGGAACCATCTTACTAATTAGGGCAAGAGACTTTACAAAATATGTTTTCGATTCTACTGATGGTCAGTTACAAGCGATAACACTGTTAAATGCGGTGCCTAATAAATCTGGAAAAGCTACCCAATAAATGTAAGTAATAACAGTGATTAACAATAAATTAAATGCAGGGAACCAGGAATGTACCACATTATTTTTAACTAGTTTGGGCCATCGGGTTCTGATTATTCAGTTTGTCCTGTACACCTGGAGTTTATTAGAGTGTAATACAAACTAAACGGTCCCTCAGAGAGGCCACTGAAAGGGCTTAGTATAAAACAATACACAAGTTTAATAGTGGTAACTGACCTTTCTTTCTTTTACGAAAACATATCTTTGTAACTCGAACCCCGAGGAAATGTAATGCTTTTTACCTAATCCTGATTGTTAATTTTCCCTTTATTTAATTTAGAAGGTTCCATTTGTTTCATGCGATCGGAAGACACAATTTATATTCAGTAATTCTTCCTGCTTTGGAAAGAGATCCAAGACGATTGTTTTCCTTCTGCCGTGTCCGTTACAAGAACAGCTAACAAGCGGGTGGCACACTCACTATTAATGGTAGCCGTTTAAAGCCCACATTCTAAAATAGCCAAACGAAATGGGTACATGTGTTTATAATCAAGGTACGTTTGACTAATTTTCCCTAAACCTTTCAATATTACTCGTTCTCAAATACCGGAAAATTGGGCTCTTTTTTCCCCGTGGAGGCAGGAAGGCTTTTCGATGGAGACTCCTCAGGCAGGGTCTCCCAACGCTTGTCTTCCCGGGGTCCGGGGACAGCAATCTTCCGTTTGTAGCCCTGTGGGTGATGTGGTTGTCGCTCTGACATCACTCGCTCGCTGTGTCTTCTCTCTGTGTCTGGGGTTCTCATTTGCACCCTCCCACGCTATAAACCTGAGTGAGTGTGCCTTGCACAAAGGCACACTCACCTGAGTCAACTCTTGTAAACATCTGAGCCCTGGGTGCCTCCGACAGAGCGGGGTCTGGCAAAAAGTCCATAAACTTTGCCTTCCAACAATTAAAATGAAATGGCCACCAGGGAGGGCAAAAATGGCACTGCCCCAGGGGTCAACAGAGCAGACAACTGTTTTCTTTAGTCTGTTAGCATGGCTGGCTCTGGCCTCACCTGCATCCTCAGTAGAACTCCAAACAGCATCTTCCTGGCTGGACGGCAGCCTTCATTTCATAATCAAAGTCATCTTTGTCCAGGGAGTTCTTTTCATCTCTGAAACGGAACAGGTTTGACTTTTATTTGGAAGCAGAGTTCTATTCCAATGAATAGGTTTAGGTCAAAGGCAGACATGGATTGACTTCTGTGTTATCTACTGGAATGGGACTCAGTGAGCCAGAGGGAGGTTAGGGTGTCCCTCTGTCTCCCCTTGGTTGTTAGGAGTGGGCAGGAATGGGGAGATATGGGAGACTGGAATCTCTAGATGCTTCCCAAGTCTTCCCTGGGGGATGGATCTGAGACATGGGTGCAGCTCCATCAGAAAATCTCTCTCTACCAAACTGTCATAAGCCGACTACTGTCTTCTTTCTCCCCTGGGGATTTCTTGGGCTCGAGCACAGTGCTAGGCACACACTGGTATTTCGAATGTCATCTGCTCAGTGACTCTATAAGTCATTGACAATGCTCCATTTGAATTCCCAAACATTCCTCACCCCATTTAGGAGCCAGCAAGGGAACAAAAGCTTCGTGGCCATGAAAAGGCACCACCTACCTTGACATCTGGACAGAAGGTCTGCGGACTGGGGGAAGGTCTACGGGCCCTCTGACATGGCCCCTCGGGATCCACCACACTAACAATTAGCTTTGCTCCTGACAGTAGCTGTTCTCCAATTGGAGTCCAGCTGCCCCTCACTTGCTTAGGTCAGAGGACTTCGTAGCAAAGCTCTGGTTGTTTATTTCCTCAGGCTCCAGTATTTTCCTCTTGACTATAGAACAGGATTTACCTCAGTCCCACAGAGTACCTGATCTTCCCCTCCTGCCTCAGCTATGAGGAGGTAAAGAAGTCAGCACAGGGCGCGTAGTGGTGTGGGTTGGAACCCTAGTGTCGTTATTGAACTGCTGGGTCATCTTGGCAAGTTACTTCACTTTTGAACTCAGTTTCTTACGTAGACAGAGCTCTGACTGTGTGTGTGCCTGCACACCAGAAGAGGGCACCAAATCTCATTACAATGGCTGGGAGCCACCAGGCTGCGGTCGGTCGCTGGGAATTGAACTCAGGACCTCTGGAAGAACAGTCACTGCTCTTAACTTCTGAGCCATCTCTTCGGCGAACTCAGTTTCTTTACATGTAAAGTAACAATGGTGGTAGTGCTGTCTGTGTTGTAGGTAGGATTCTAAAAACAAGAGAAAAAGAAAAACAAAACAAAAATAAAACAGGCTCTCATGTGGTTCACACTGGCCTTGGGACTTGCTTTGGCCCCAAGGATGGCCTTGAAGTGTCTCCTGAGTGTAGATTCCATGTACACCTGGCCCAATCATGCCCAGTTTGTGCAGTGTTAGGGGTGCGTCCAGGGCTCCGTGCCTGTTATACCAGTACCCCACCATCTGAGCTACATAGCTCAGATGTTCCCAGAGTTCCTAGAGGGCTCAAATGCATTGCAGAGCCTAGCACGGATAAGGACTCCAAAGTGGTAGCTATTTCTTGTGACCAGAACAGTTGATTATATTATTATCTCTAACTAGCACTTCTAAGAATTGAAGGAATCCAGAATATAATTAAAACTTGATTTATAGTGTGATTTTTGTCTTTAAAATATCAGAGAGTTTGCCTACTATGGAGGATATCAACAAGAGTCTATGCCGTTAACATCCAGGGTTTTATTTTATTTTGTATTGCTGTTATATTTTTTCCCAAGGAATTTCATGTTAGAGGTCAACGTTCCCAGGAGTTGAAAGCCTGGGAAAGTCCTGGCCTTGTGGAAGTCGTCCCCAGCTTTGGTTGCTGTGCCAATCCTTCTCAGAGCAAGAATGGAGAGGAGAGGCCAGGCCATTTATTTCACAGCTTCCTGTACAAAGAACCTGAAGTGTCCTTGTGGTCCTTCAAATAATGTGAAAATGGTCCCCCAGTCACTGTCTCACAGGGAGAAGGCCAGATCCCCCTCGTCCCCCCAAAGAAGAGGGCTTCCTGAGAACAGTTCTAACTCACCAGATTTTAGGGGGCATGCACTCATTCTTCTTTTATAGATTTTCTCAGCTTCCCGGACAGAGGGAGTACCCTTGTTGATAGGCCATAGAACATTCTGTAGACTTGGCCGTTCCCTCCGGCCTCTCAGACACAGGCTGTAACCATTATTTCATGGGACTTGGAGCCAATAAAATAATCACGGAGAGATGGTTTGGTCTCTGTGCTTAAGTCAGTGAGGTCTCTGTGCCATCATTGATGGTTGGAACGTTAATTTTGACTGACATTGGATGAGAACCTGGATCTAGGCTGGACCAGAGTCATACAGCTGTTCTTTTATCCTTTGTCCAGAAAGCTAGCCACACATTCCGCCAGCTCATCTGCGCATTCTTGATCCGGCCTCTAACATTTTATGTCTAATTCCCCTGATAGCCTCAGTGAAAGTTCCCGGCAGAGATTGATTGCAGGGCATGACCCAAATTTGTAACTGGCCACCAAACGCTGTAAAACAAAGTTCACCGAATACCTTCCAGCTGATTGTGAGTGATTTTTGAAAGTGATCCGGATATGTTTTCCTTCCTTACTTTTTTTCACCACTTAATACGTCTAAAAAGAAGAACTTCTCTCTAAGCTTTGGTTTTCAGAGTATCGTCCGCAAAGCACACAGAATGGTCCGCACAGGCCTGCTTAGGGGGGTGAGGGTGGGGCTCCAGAGCTGGTGGCTGTCTGTCTGCTGGGACAGGACTAATAATGGAATGAGAGCAGAGATGTGGGTTCTGGGGATGCTTAGAAAATGTCATAGGCTCCCCGAAGAGCACATGGCTGCCGAAGTCTTTCTTAAGAATGGATTCGGAGGGGGCTTTCCCAAGCCTGTAGAGCATGTAGAAGTGATTAGGGAGATGTCTCCATCTCAGTTTGTTGCCTGTGATGTGGGGACGGAACGAAGAGTCTCTGGCATTGCAAGGGATTACCCTGCCCTTGAGTACCATTTCTCCCATACCTCTGTTGGTCAAAACCAACAGAGGCATCAAACAGAGGCAACAAGAGACATCAAACAAAGGGAAAGTCAGAACCCTGGCCTGGAAAGACATTGCTCTCCTCTGGTGTCTTGGCAGAGCGTGGCTGACATATTTTATCAGTCACAATGTCCCTGGTTTATGCCATGGGGTAGAACACCTCCAAAAGTCTTCCTCTGGATTTCAGGCCTATTTGGATACGTACAAGGCTGTATTTGTTCTTTCTGGGGTCTTGGCTCATGAGAAACAGTTTGTTATAGGAAAGGGCTGTGCAGGTCGCAATGAAAATCTGGGGATCAATGGGTAGGATGACTTAAACTGTCTTCTGCACCCTGAATCTTCTACCTACAAAATTCCCAAATGTGGGACTCTGCAGAAACCAAGAGGAGACTGCAGCCCTTCCCTACCTCCTCTGTCAACAGTGACATTGATTATGATGGCTCTGGCAGCCACAGTGGACTGGGACATTAGTGCATTTGACCTATTGGCACCCTGTGCTCACATGGACTCTATTCTTAAAATTAATTTTTATTTAAGTCAAAACAATCTTATTTTACATACCAATCCTGGTTTCCTCTCCCTCCCTCCTCCCATTACCCCCACTAAACCCCCATCCACTTCTCAGAGAGGGGGGGCCTCCCATGGGGATCATCAAAGTCTGCCACATCATTTGGGGCAGGACCGAGGCCTTCTTCTGTGTATCCAGGCTGAGAGAGTATCCCTCCATAGGGAACGGGCTCCCAAAGTCCATTTGTGCACTAGGGATAAATACTGGTTCCACTGACAATGGTCCCATAGACTCTTCAAGCCCACCAACTGACACCCATGTTTAGGGGCCTGGTTTGATGTTATGCTGGCTCCCCAGCTTTATGACTGGGGTCCATGAGCTCCCACTTGCTCAGGTCAGCTGTTTCTGTGGGTTTCCCCAGCATGGTCTTGACCCCTTTGCTCATCACTCCTCCCTCTCTACAACTGGATTCCAGGAGTTTGGCTCAGTGCTTAGCTATGGATCTCTGCTTCTGATTCTATCAGCTACTGGATGAAGACTCTAGGATAGCACTCAAGGTAGTCGTCAATCTCATTATTAGGGAAGGGCATTTAAGGTTAGATTCTTAGTTGGGTCATCCTTGTAGAAGTCCGGACATTTCCCTGTTTCTCTATTAAGTTATCTTTCCTTGCTCTCCTTCTCTGTTCTTCCCCTAACGCAACCTTCCTGATCCCTCATGTTCTCCTCCCCTTTCCCCTTCTATTCTCCTCTGTCTCCTACCTCCCTCCCCCTCAACCTGCTCCCAATTCACTCAGGAGATCTTGCCTCTTTTCCCTTCTTGGGGGGGGTCCATGTATGTCTCTCTTAGGTTCCTCCTTGTTTCCTAGCTTCTCTGGGGTTGTGGATTGTAGGCTGGTTATCCTTTGCTCTATGTTTAATATCCACTTATGAGTGAGTGCATGCCATTTTTGTTTTTCTGTATCTGGATTACCTCACTCACTCAGGATGGTTTCTTCTAGTTCCATCCATTTGCCTGTGAATTTCAAGATGTCATTGTTTTTTTTTTTTTTTTTCTCCATTGTGTAAATGCACCATATTTTCTTTATCCATTCTTCAGGTTAGGGCATCTAGGTTGTTTCCAGGTTCTGGCTATTACAAATAATGTAATAATGTTGCCATGAACATAGTTGAACAGATGTCTTTGTGGTATAAAAGTGCATCCTTTGGATATACATCTAAGAGTGGAATTGCTGGATCTTGAGGTAGACTGGCTCTCATTTTCCTGAGAAACTGCCATACTGATTTCCAAAGTGGCTGTACAAGTTTGCACTCCCACCAGCAGTGGAGGAGTGTTCCCCTTTCTCTACATCCTCTCCTGCATAAACTGTTGCTGGTGTTTTTGATTTTAGCCTTTCTGACAGGAGTAAGAAGGTATCTCAGAGTTGTTTTGATTTGCATTTCCCTGATAGCTAAAGATGTTGAACAGTTTCTTAAGTGTCTTTCAATCTGTACCCCACTTTTTAATTGGATTATTTGATATTTTGGTGACTAGTTTCTTGAATTCTTTGTATATTTTGGAGATCATCCCTCTGTCAGATGTGGGGTTGGTGAAGATTTTTTTCCCATTCAGTGGGCTGATGTTTTGTCTTATTGACTGTGTCCTTTGCCGTACAGAAGCTTCTCAGTTTCAGGAGGTCCCATTTATTAAATGTTGATCTCAATGTCTGTGCTACTGGTGTTATATTCAATGTTCAGGAAGTTGTCTCCTGTGCCAATTCATTCGAGGGCATTTCCCACTTTCATTGATGCAAAAATACTTAATAAAATGGAACCCAAGAACAAATCAGAAAAGCCATCCCACCATGATCAAGTAGGCTTCATCCTAGAGTTTCAGGGATGGTTCAATACACAAAAATCTATCAACATGATCCACCATATAAACTGAAAAAGAAAAACCACATGATCATCTCACTTGATGCTGAAAAAGCCTTCGACAAAATTCAACACCCTTATATCATAAAGGTCTTGGAGAAATCAGGGATGACAGGAACATACCTAAACATAATAAGAGCAATATACAGCAAACCAACAGCCAACATCAAAGTAAATGGAGAGAAACCCAATGTGATTCCTCAAAAATCAGGAACATGACAAGGCTGTCCACTCTCTCCATCTCTCTTCAGTATTGCACGTGAAGTTCTAGCTAGAGCAATCAGACAACAAAAGGAGATCAGAGAGATACATATTGGAAAGGAAGAAGTCAAACTTTCAATTTTTGCAGATGATAAGATAGTTTATGTAAGTGACCCGAAAAACTCTACAAGGGAATTCTCACATGGAGTCTTGCTGTGTTCCGCAGATGTGGCCTCAGTGTGGAACTTCTCAGACCCGATACTTCCGGCTCTGTGCTGCCATCTGGAGTCACAAGCCTCATCAGAAAGAAGTCATGTTGAAGATGTCTCAGCAACTAGGTAGAGGGCGGTGCTGACTTCCTAGGACTCTGATGGATGAGAAGGAAATGAGCTAACCTGGGTAAAATCTCTAAGAAACAATTATCCTGTTCTAAGGCAAGAAGGAGCCACTGGGCCATTTTTGAAGGCGTGCCTCTGGGTTAGAGAAATACCTCAGGATAGTGTAGAATTGTGTAAGACACACTCAGTGGCGGCACAGAGGCTAGTGGCAAGGCTGTTTGCAATAGCTGGAATCAGGGAGTCACCCTGGAGGCCTGAACAAGGCTGAAGAGTGAAGGAGGTCAGACCAAAATCTGAGCCGACACCGAATGAATGACATCCAGCAAAGGGAGGTCTCCCCTACAATACCAGAGGGCATCTCCAAGCCAAGTGGGTCATAACATGCTTGCTCCCTAGATCTATGCCACAATATGGTCAGGAGAACCAGAACCAACTGGAACGTCATCAAGGAACCCAGCGACCAGACCACTGTGAAACCCCAGCCAAGGCCCTGACTGAGTTCTAAGCCACCACCCTTCCTGGTTTCTTTCAAGTAGGAGAGATGAAGGATGGGAACGAGCCTGTGATGCGTGAGTCCGTGAGATCTGTGTTCTTCCAGGAAATCACTGAAGTCTTCCCTGGTATAAGAGGATCAGCAGGAACATTGAGGATGCAGCCATTTCCAGAGATTATGGTCCCTCCAGTTGGGTCTCCCTCAAATGGCATCAGAAATCAACTCGGGCTGCTTTTCCCAAAGCTCTGGGTCTCTCAAGTCAGGCATAAATATCGGCACAATCATTTCTTGAAAATAATAATAATAATACTATTTTTAGTATATATGTTTAGTGTGTGTGTGTGTGTGTGTGTACATGTGTGTGTGCGTGTGCCTTGGATCTCCTGGGACTGGAAACAGAGACAGCTGTGATTTGCTGTGTGGGTGCTTAGAATTAAACTCTGCTTCTCTGGAAGAGCAGGCAGTACTCTTAACCATCGAGCCCTCACCTTACATCAACACAACCCTAGTTCTCATTTCATTTCTTTTCCTTATACCGGAGCAGAAGATTATTTTTCTAGAAGCCAGATGTTGAGTGATGGGGTTGTGTATGTTAGAGGACAGAACAGCAGGCAGGCAGGGAGCTGGGAGCCTCACACCTTCGTCTTACCACAGACCCACACACCGGCTGTGCTGACTGACTTTGGTTTGTTCTCCTGGCCAAAGAAGCTTGGGCCCAGGGGTAGTGAGGGTCTGTGTCAGCATGGACTGAGTTCTGGAGGACGGGCTGCTCATGGATGTTGAGAGATGCCTTGGCCATTCCAGTTCTCTCCCTTGAGAAAACACGAGTGGAGGTTAAGCTCTATGGCTCTGGATTTGAAATTTGACTCTGTAACAAACTGATGGTGGCCTTGCTATAAACTGACAAGCTACTTAATGAGTTAGATGTTCAGGATCCTTACCTGTAAAATAAGTCCATAGACACAGCAAACGTTTACAGGGGATGTGGTACATGCACGGTGCTGCTCAGTGGATGACAGTGATGGCCTTGGCCATGGTCCATGCAGAGAGGGTTTCATGGAGACCAAGCATCCTCTTATCTGTCCCTCCATGTCGTCCCTTACCGATGGAGCTGGACCGTCACCCGTGTGACAATCTGTTTTGTCCTCTGCAGGTTGAGGTTCACCGATGGAAAACTGCAGAGTTCCCAAAGGAAACATACCACTTTGTGTGGAATGTTAAAGAGCCAATCTATACGCGACATATGAAAATCAGAATTATAGATGGGCAAAACAATAAAGATGGAGAGAAAGCATATTTCTATCATGTGGGGAACATAATCCCACCAGTACTCTTTAAGATGAACGCGTTCTTCCTCCTGGGACAACTGCACATGTGATCATGTGGCAAGAATGGTTTTGTGAATGTGGTCAACTTAAAGATGAGGAGATTGTTGTGGGCATCAAGGGGGTCTCTTATGGACGGGAGTCCTGGAGGGCCAGCATCTGAGAAGGTAGTGGCAAGGAGCAGTAGAGAAGGGTGTGTGGTGAGGGGCAGGGGTCAGAGTAAAGTGGGTTGTGAGCCGGGCATGCAGGTGTCCCTGGGAAGCTGGGGAACACAGACTCTCTTTGAGCTTCCTTCGAGTTTAACTTGGTGAATTGTTTTAGATCTCTAACTCAGAGACCCATCAGATAATAAGTTAGAGTTGGTTGAAGCCACTGAGCTCCATTTGTTGTTAGAGCAGCGATAGGGATGTGTGTGTATTTCCCAGAGAGATTACCACCATAATACATTATATGTGTGGTGTCCTTCTGGATTGTCATGCACATGTATGCATGGACACACACTCATGCACACACACGAACATGCACACTCAAGAACATGCACACCCCGTGTACCCAAGGCATTTGGTTTCTAATCAATGTGAGATCATCCTAAGCATCATCCCTTCTAATTTGTGTGTGTGTTGCTAAACTACCACACTCTCTCTCTTGTAAACATTAAATTTCCCAGCGGACTCCAATATGCCCATTAGAGGCGACTGCCCAGCCCTCTGTATAGACACGTGTTGCACGCTGCATTCGGTAGCTGCAGCCTTCCTTCACCTCCATGAGGTACGTCCTGAAGAACGCTCCTCCATCTGGTCTGGTCCGGTTGCTTCTCTGTGGTGTCACTTAGCACATAGCCTATCCCTTAGCTTCCTTGTGAGTCATATCTCAAGCCTTGATGGGTTCCATGAAACATTTTGGGTTGAAATGGTGACACAGTGCCATCCTTGGTGCCTCATCCTGTCCTTTCTAGTTGGCCTTCTACCATCGCCCTCCTTTATTTAGGGCTGCTTCTATGCCCTGAACATCAAGCTCCCATGTGGGCTTCAGAGGCATCAGGAAAATGGCCATCCTGGTTCCAGGAGTTCCAATTACTTCCAGAAACCACTGAAACCCAAGGCTTTCTGGCCTAACAGAGCACAGGCCGGCCTCAGCTCCAAGGAAAAGCACACAACAGGATGCACCAACTTGCGAGCTTCATTCAGACCCATAAATTACTAAGAATGACCCTGCAGAAAGCAAAGCATTTACATTTCAACGGACCTTTCTCCGCTAAGTGTACCAACATCTGACTGTTTAGACGTCATTAAATACATGGCACCCAATATGTTTACCCACACCCATCCCTATTACCCAGGCAGCTCATTCATCAGCTTGTCAGCTTAAATGGATTTCTGCACACAAGTGACTGTGGAGTGCTCTGAGAACGTTCCAGAAGAAACTGGGCTTTCGTACAGTAACAAAAATTATTCAAAGCCTGGTTTCATGGGACCCTCTCTATCTGAGTCAAAAGAACAGCAATGACATTTTCTGTCAGTTATTTCTACTTTAACTGATCACACTAATTGTTGCAGTAATAACGATAAAAGCGCCAGTCCATGTTTACAGAGAAACTTCCTGAGATGGAGACCCCGAGACTGTCATTAATGTCTTGGCCCAGAGTTGAGCTATTTGCATTGCACACGTGTGTATGCATGTGCATGCCTATGTGTGTTTCCTTTAGACTGTCCAAACTTTCCTCCACACAATTAAATGTGTCAGTAACATCACAGACATGGAGCCAATCTTTGATTTATATCACATTCGGGAGATTACAAACTTGAGTGTTCCAAGTTTGACTGCATCTAGGGTGCTCTCTCTCAATAGGCATACAGTATTTTGAGGGCTCACTCTAATGAGGACCCTCTTTGTATGTGGTGCCTCTTGCTTACATTGCACTCTCTCTCTCTCTCTCTCTCTCTCTCTCTCTCCGTTATTCTTCCCCTCACTCCCCTTAGCCCTAAAGACTAAACTCCGCATAGACCCTAGTGAAAGCATACAGCATGGGCAAGTGTACTTTGGGCAGGGCACAGAAAACAGTATGCTTAGTATTTATTACTAAAAAAGAATAGAAAGGGGAATCTTTGGACATGAAAGACACGAGCAGACTGTGTGTGTGTGTGTGTGTGTGTGTGTGTGTGTGTGTGTGTCACTAACTGCCCGTTAGTGTTTGAAGGGGAACCACCAGAGCATCCCCACATCTCTGCACGCACGAAAGCCGTGGTGAGTCCGTGAATGGGTATCACTCACCTGATGAGAACACCAGACGCCCACACGTAGCAAATGTAAAGAAAGCAAGACCCTTGTAAAATTTTATATATTATCCCTTTCACCAAAATATGAAAACCAGATTAGAAGGAGGAAAGGCAAAGCCCTTCTATAAATAAATGTGAAGAAACACTGGACCAAAAGGAGACACTTGTTTAAACACAATGTCCAAGAGAGAAAAAATGTCAAATAAACAGGAGCCCACACTTCAGCCTGGACAACTCAAACACTCCGTGCCATTAAACTTCACAGCAGAATTCTCTCTCGCAGCCTGTGCCTGAGTGATGACTTCCGAACTCAATCTTCTTCAGTATTTATTAGGAATGGTAAATAGTGCGAGCTGTAGACCTGGATCCTCTCTGTGAGGACGTGGCGACATTATAAAGACATTCCTATCGAGTGCCTGTTGAAATCTTTAGCTTACGGTTGGCCTAGTTTTTTTTTTTTTTTTTTTTTCACTGCTTTTCTGCCATTTTTTTCCTTTCACCTTCCAGTGCTTCTAGGATTACTGCTTTCCTGAAATCATAAACAATTAGCCATCTGCAGAGCTGCCATTGAACTATCAAGAAAAAAAATACCTGTAGGCTAACAACCCCTTCCTGAGGCCTTGCGGAAAATTGGAGCCTTCAGATTAAAAGCCTGCTACACACCCAGCAACCAGGAATATGCAATTAAGGGGGGGGGGGAGGAGCAAAGCACTTCAGATTAAAACTTGATGGTTCAATAGAAGTGACTAGTGAGTACTCCCTCTTAGAAAAAACAAGGCAACACAACCACAGGTGTGTGTGTGTGTGTGTGTGTGTCTGTGTCTGTGTCTGTGTGTCTGTGTGTGTCTCAGAGTGAGTGGTGGTGTTCCTGAGAGTCACAGAAGGATGCAGATCTGAAGAACAGAGCGGTCAGCCTAGCAGCAGGGTAGATTGAGATGCCTGGATCATTTGAGTCACTTATTACATCCTCTTGGGTAAACCACCACACCACTTAGAGCTGCTGTCTCTTTATAGGGAGACAAGAAAGACCAGCCCTCTAAACAAGTTCCTGCACAGAGTGCCGTCCAGAACTTGGGAAAGATTCCATCATCTTCTATTCCCTTCCCTTGCTGCTCCTTCCTAACTTTGGATGTGTCTTATATAAATCTTATTTGTAATTCTTGACTTTGTCACACTAGCCCTAGGGGAGTAATGGGACCAAGGATGATGCTGAGCACTGGGAGAAGTAATGATGCTGAGCAGTGGGAGCAGTAATGATGCTGAACAGTGGGAGCAGTGATGATGCTGAGCAGTGGGAGCAGTGATGCTGATGCTGAGCAGTGGGAGCAGTGATGATGCTGAGCAGTGGGAGCAGTGATGCTGATGCTGAGCAGTGGGACCGATGATGGTGATGAGCAGTGGGAGCAGTGATGATGCTGAGCAGTGATGCTGATGCTGAGCGGTGGGAGCAGTGATGCTGAGCAGTGATGATGCCGAGCAGTGGGACTAATGATGATGCTGAGCAGTGGGATTGATGATGCTCAGACACTCCTGGATGAGCACATCTTGGCTCTGTGTGGTCTCCTTCCTCTTGTCTGTACTCACATTTTACATCTCATTATATCATTCAGCAGGAACTAGCACTACACTGCTTGGAAAAATCAGTGCCCCATGGGAAGGTAGTTTAGTGATATCTTTGATGTTTCCCAGGTTCTCAGGAAACACTCCTATATGTTCCCTGGAGTGATCTCACAGTGCCCAACGAAACTGGCCCTGCCATCTTCCTCTTACAAAGAAGGAAACTGGGGCATAGAGTAGATTCTTGGATGTCCTCCCAAGGTCACAGAGCACGTGAGGGCATGAACTTGGTCTAGACCACACATTTCTTCAGTACAGGCCAAGTCTCAACTACAGATACTCAATTCTTCTGTCACAGGATGAAACCCCATGACAGACAGTATGTGAACAGGTGGAAAGGGCTATGTCTCAATAAAACTTTCCTTACAAACATGGATACTGAATTGCAAATAATATTCACATTGCATGACATATGTATTATCACTTCCTTCAACTTTAAAAACTATTCATGGCTGAGGATTGTACCTTGGACAAAATACTTAGCTAATCATGAAGAAGACCCCAGTTCAATCCCCAGGACTACTAAATAAATAGAAGATAGATAGATGAAAGATAGATAGATAGAAGATGGATATATTGATAGATGATAGGCATAAGATACATATCGATGATAGAAAGGTGATAGATCATAGATAAAAGCTAGATGGATAGATGGTAGATATAATACACACACACACATATATATGATATATATCATATATATATGAAAGATGATAGGATGGATAGGTGATAGATAGATAGACAGACAGACAGATAGATATCACTTTAAAGGCCACATAAAAACAGAGAGCTGGATTTGTTTCATGGCTGTAGTTGGTTGATCCTTGACCTGGGCATTTATTTGTAGCTCTTATTCTCTTGACTGCTGTGGTGAAGTGTCTGCTGGAAATATCATTTAATCTCAATTTACAGACCAGAGAACTGAGGTCACACAGAACTGCTATAGTGAGAGCAAGCCAAATACAGGCATCCAAAGCCCAGTGCTGAGTTTTACCTACACATCAGACAGGTACCGAGGAGGCCTGGAGCTGCTTCATAACATGGGTATAGAGATCAAACAGGACCGTACAAATGGCGTGCACAGAACACACTGATTTCACTGCCAGCTTGTAAAGAAATGTGTAAGAGTTCTTATAAACTGTATAATGAAGTGACTGAGATCAATTAGATTCTGAAAGTCTCTAGTGGAACTAAAGTTTCTCACCCTTTTATTTGCATTTATACTAAGTTTGTGCTGATGATACTGGGTACCAATGGTGGATGACAGGTGGAGCCGTTTTCTGGATGAGGAGACAAGCATGGCCATGAATGTTTATGGGGCAAAAGGTTAACTGCTACCAGGAGCGGGGTGCACTCAATGGGGCTCTACCTGCATCCATTACCTGGGGCAGGCACTTCTGTGTTAGAGAAGTGTGCTTCTTGATGCAAGTTTCCAGGCTGAAGGGGATGCGGTCTCTAGGCTGAGGGGAGAGGTGGCTGTGTAAAGACGCCGAGGCATGGAAGGTCAGTGTGGCTGTTGTAGTGGAGACCTGGGGAGAGCTAGATATGGTCCCAGGAGTCCTCAGATGAGAAGGTATACTGAGAGGGTACATAAAGCCAGAATATCAACATGGCAGTGATCCCAGACCATCACTAACGATTTTCAGATGGAAATTATTGTTTCTAACTGAAAAAGAATAAGGTTGTACTCAGTAAAAAGAAATGACTGGGTTATATTCTAAGGCAATTCATTATATTTCAAGGACGTTTGAAGCAGACACCCAATTCACACTTCTATAACTTTCCTGTTGGGGGAATATGATGAGAAGTTATGTGGTTGGAGGATGGGGAGAGACTGGAAATCGTTCAAGTGCAGGAAATTTATGGTTTGTTTTTGTAGAATGATAGCTTGTGCTGCTGAGAAGGGGGGCAGGAGGAAACCACCACAGGAACTAAGGAAGGAGAGGCTGAGACAAACACAGCTCAGTGCAGGTGAAGATAGTGTTTGTCACTGAGTGCACATTGCGCACTGCAGAGGGTTGACTGCTACCAGGAGTGGGGTCTATCAAGGTGCAAAACAACAAGAGACGATCACTTGCCTTAGAGTCAAAATATCCAGATTGGAACCCACGATATTGACTAGTTGTGTGGTGCTGGGCCAAGCAGTCAGGCTCTGTGAGTTCACTTTTCCCATCTTCCAAAAGAGGAAACCCAATCGGTCTTGTATGCTACGTCTTTCCTTGGGCCACCGAAGATGACGTCTACAAGATCCTTCTGAATGATTTGAACCTTGATGGTGGGAAGCAAAGGGCCAGAGATCATTCTGCTTGATGGCCTTCCCAGGAGGAATCAATGGCTGCTCCTACTCTTTTCAGCTGTTGGGGCTGCTGATCAATTGCAACCAAGCTAAACAGACAAACAAAAAGGTAGTCATATACGATCAGCAAAATGGTACAAATGATGTCATCCATCAAGATGGACATCCCAATTTGCCAACTATTTTCTCATAAATCAAACTGTGGTCCCTGAAGGAACAGGGGCAGGCCTGGGAGAGCCAGCGTGGCTTATCGGAGGACCAGACGCAGGGAAGCGCTCCCTGAAGGGCTCCGTAATTATTTTCACTCGATGGGAAATAAAGAGGGGCATGATGGGAGGGAGGCTGGAGAGTGTCCGCCTCACTTCATTACAGCTCCCCAGGCAAGGGACACAACATGTGCTTTTCATTGGAAAGCCAATAATTCTGAATCGTGGGACAGGTGAAAACTTAAATGACATTTGCAAACCTTGATTTATTTCTCTGCTTAACTCTGGAACATGCTCGAGACTCAGCCCTGTGAGTTTCCATAGATTAGTGGTCAATGTCAAGTATTTTCAATGACATCTTCAAGTGTTTCCTGTCCCTATCAGTTAATTAAATATTTTCAGTTCTAATATCTTCTTATTGAAATGGCTCTCCTCCTTTTTGTTACGGGTTTGGAAAACAACGGTATGAAGTATGCACTTTATTGAACACAAAATAAAAATACAGAAAAGAAAAGAATACACCCCACCCCCCAATGAGCTATTTTGCTTGCTGGAAATCTCATTAAAAGTTATTTATGAGCTGTTAGGGATCCCATAAGGATTACACCTAAGTCAGTCTGTAAAGCTTTTGAGTTTCTTTTACATGGAGGACCTCCTTCCCCATAACTCCACTTTGCTCACATCCAAATAAATACTGGAGATTAACTTCTTCACAAAAGAGGGCTGCTTGCTCTCCAGCCTCACAGCACCCACACAGCCGGTGTTTCCCTTACCCTTCTGCTGCACCCAAGCCTGAGGACATTGACAGGCTATTTTACTATTACTGTTATCATTATCATTATTTTTGTTTTTTAAAAAATGTTGTGGGTGTTATGTGCACACATGTGCAATTGCCTATAAAGTCCTGAAGAGGGCATCAGATCCCCAGGAGCTGAAGTTACAGGCAGTTGTGAGCCCTTGATGCGTGCTGGAGACCAAACCTGGGTCCTTGGCAACAGCAGTAAGAACTCCTAGCTGCTGAGCCATCTCTCCAGCTCCTGGTTTGTTATTGTGAATGTTATAGCTACGATGCTGAAGCCAAGGCTACCATTTGTATCTCTAAGTTCTGGAGACTTCACCATTGAACAGTTAGGCGGTCTAAACGGATCATCTCATTTTCACCTGTAGCCTCTCCTCGGATTCCCTCAGAAATCAGACAGTGGAATTTTACCAGGATGAGTAATTTCATAGGTCCTTTGTAAGGGCCACAGCTCACTCTTTGCCATCTCTCAGAACTTATTCTCAAGAAGTGAATATTAACCTGGTAATTTTGGTGTCTTTTGTTCATCTAAGCTGTTAAATAAAATGTATTTAATTTTTAAGAGATCTACTTTGTACTCATATTTCTAGATCACAGAAGAGAACATAGCCATTCAATTGCTTCACAACTCATAACTGAATTTTAGCCAAAATAAAATAAGAGTAACGACGATGGTGCTACCAGGTCTGTAAAGTTAGCTGTTGTTATCATTGCAGTCTTTCCTCTCCCAAATTTGGGCTTGTGAGCTTGTCGCTCATGCACCGGTCCCCCAAGGGAACACCAGATACCGGTATCACTGCAAACCACACCAAACCAGTCACATACATCGTGTGTGCCTGGGATGTCATTCTGATCATCACAGGGAAGGTATCTTCTTGGCATGTCATATCTTTCCCTCTTGCATCACAGAGAATTCGCAACTATTCAAGATGGAAACTTCACTCTCTACCACTCCATTTAGGCAAGGGTTGGTCCACTGAATGCAGCCAGACAATAAGGCACTGGTTGCATATTTTAAGAAAAGAGTATATTTTCCCTTAATCCCAACCATCTGGAGAATCCTAACATTCTATATTCTCTATGGAATTCTGTCGAAGAGGTCAGTTTAATTTCTTAAGAGTCATTTAAACATCCTGAGTAACACTGTAAGCCCTTAAACAAGCCATGCCTCTCTGGCTAGACCAAGGAGAGGCACCTGGGTGTTTGTGTGTTTAGTCTGGTACTGTCAATCTATACTTGACAACAGCGATGCTTACGTCCCACTGGCCCTGTCCTCCAATCCCCAGCATCATTGTTTATTGCTTTTTAAACTTTTCCTTAAGGGTTTTCAGGTGACCCTAATGTTGCTTGAGAATTCTAATTCTAAACGAGTCTGGGTTCTATGATAAAGACATGCCCAGACTTCCTCTTGGGTGTCTCCTTTCCTGAGTTCTCAGACTTCTCATTACCCATCCACTCCAACATTGTGAGTTGACCGGTGACTTTGGCCCCTCCCTTCAGGATAAGAAGACACTGAAATTCTATTCCCAAGTACCTTAGAACATGACCTTGGTGCAAACAGGGCCTTTGAGGGCGACCTGGATACTACAAGGTCATTGGGGTAGGTTCTAATCTAAATAATCATATCACTATAAAAAAAAAAACTACAAGTGTGGATACAGAGGTAGAGTCACGTGTGGGCGAGTGCCATGTACAGATGGAGGCAGGATCGGCAGTGTTTTACCTGGAGGAAGGAACACAGAGGATGCCTGGCAAAGTGTCAGCAGTGAGGGGAGGAGCCAGGCAGTGGACTCACCCTGACACACCCCACGACTGCTGGACCCCAGGACTAAGCGCAAGGAACTCCTGGTGTTTAAGCCCCCCGGCTGGTGAGCCTTTCTTACCATGGCCCTTTGTAAACAGATGCACCGTGTAGCAGTATGTTCTCATCACACTATCCCTGAATGAATCTCTGGCCCACAAATAACACCGATACTTATTATTAATTATGAAAGGTCAGCCTTTAGCTTAGGCTTATCTCAATTAGCTCTTATAACTTAAATTAACCCGTATGTATTAATCTATGTTCTGAGAGGTGGTGTTACCACTCTTCCATCTGCACCTCCTATTTCCTCTCCATGTCTGGCTGGTGATTCCACCTTCAACTTCCCAGAGTCCTCTCTGCCCAGAAGTCCCACCTATACCTCCCGCCTAACTATTGGCCAATCAGTTTCTATTAAAACACAGCACACAGTTCACACAGTGTGCAAGCATCTTCACCCAGTGTGCAAACATCCTCACACAGTGTACAAACATCTTCACAGTGTGCAAGCATCTTCACACAGTGTGAAAACATCTTCACAGTGTGCAAACATCCTCACAGTGTGCAAGCATCTTCACAGTGTGCAAGCATCTTCACACAGTGTGCAAGCATCTTCACAGTGTGCAAACATCCCCACACAGTGTGCAAGCATCTTCACAGTGTGCAAACATCCCCACACAGTGTGCAAACATCTTCACAGTGTGCAAACATCTTCACCCAGTGTGCAAGCATCTTCACAGTGTGCAAACATCCTCACACAGTGTGCAAACATCTTCACCCAGTGTACAAGCATCTTCACAGTGTGCAAACATCCTCACACAGTGTGCAAACATCTTCACAGTGTGCAAACATCCCCACACAGTGTGCAAACATCTTCACAGTGTGCAAACATCCCCACACAGTGTGCAAACATCCTTCAACAGTGCCCAGTGATTCAGTCTAGTGTGCTCTGCATCCCCAGATTGATGAAGCTTGAAGATAGCAGGCCATAGCGTCAACTACCTATTGTCTGACTTAAAGTGACCTCAGCATCCAGTTATCACCAAGGAAAAGCATTGGTGTGTATGACCTGAGTTTTGGGGAGGTGTTTTTGACAAAAATGAGGTGGGCACGGAAGCTCCAGGGCGAGGATGCCTTGATAGTCAGTCTGGGAATCTGATGGAGAACAAGCAGAAGCCATGTCTGCCCTGGTATTGCAAACATGCTCTGAAGATATTATATCTAGAGGCTGTATGTGTACATACAAGTGCACATTCGTGTTAGGGTGTGATAATCTCTCTCTCTCTCTCTCTCGTGTGTGTGTGTGTGTGTGTGTGTGTGTGTGTGTGTGTGTGTGTGTCTGGGAAGATTTAAACTGACACTAAAGTCACCCAATCCAGGCATGTGCACGTGTCTATCAATACACATACACACAGCACGTGTTTGGAATCAATATTTGAACAGTGATAAAAAAAAAACAACAGGAGTAATGGCAAATGCTCACTGAGGGCATATTCTGAATGGAGCACTGAGTGAGTCAAAGCATATTCCGACCTGTGGGAAACCCCCAAGGACCTCCTAGGCCATTATTATTCCCACTTCATAGATAAGAAAAATGAGACTCGAAAATTAAGTCAGACCACACAAGCAGATCTCCTGTGTTTAGCCCTACACCCCTGTGCTGGCTGCCTTGTCCTCAGAGGCCACTCTAGGGGTGTAGTATGTAGATAGAGGTGGGGGAATGGAAACAGGCTTGGATCAAACACACATCTGCATTTGAGGGGCATGGAGCAAGCCTGCAATCCCCATCCATGTGTGGGAATAACACTGCCCACCACTGGCCGGGTCAGAGCCCTCTTGTGGGGGTCACCAACAGGCCAGGGGAATCCATGAAGAGAAGCATGCACTCTGACCGCAAAGCAACCGTGTCCTTCCAGTGAGTATTACAGGGGAAGGCGAGAGGGAAGAGGAAGAAACATAAAAAGTTGTGGCTTCTGATTGGCGTTGGCAAGGCTCTCTGTGCTTTCAGAGCCAAGTCGCTGTACATGCTCTGGGGAGAATTACAAATAAATGACGAAACATTTTGAAACATGGCTTATAGCTAATTAATCATGGAACTCAGAGAACAAAGGGGACATTCCTTCAAAGTTTTCAACATTTTCCCTATTAAGTGGAGGGGGCGGGGAGACGTCTCGACGATCTGTAGAGGATGTGCTACACTCCGTCGGGATAAAGAATCTCTTAGCTTCCCCTGGCCCCCTGCAACCTCTGGACCCTTACATCTTTAATACCTCATGCCCAGTATGTTCATATTAATGGAACTGGAGGCTCCCAGATCATGAACTAATCTTCCAGATTGCTCAGCCCCAATACTTGTTTGGCACTGGGGAGGCGGAACACCGGTCACTTCTTAAGTACCCATGCTGCTGTGCCGTGGGAGTTCCGTGACACATGTAAACACTGCTGTCTGCAAGCAAGTCAGCAGGCGAATCCTACTTTAGAAGGAAAGCTCTAAGACACAGGCTTCACGGTGTGTTCAATTGTTCCATGCGCCCATAAGCTCTGGGGCCACATTAGTGGCAGATCACCAACTTGTTTTGAATTCTTAGCAGAGAGTGCCACAGACACAGTCAGCCTAGGACACAACTCCTCAAAAATGGAGGACGTGGTTGAATCTTCAGCTATGCTTTCCATTCTTTTCCTGTCCACGAATTCCACCACCAACCTGCTTAGCCAGCCCAGTCACCTCTTCAGACATGTTACTCGCCGGGAACACGCATTAGAGTCTAAAACTGACCTATAGCACGTGTCCATAGCTCCTGAAGGGTGCCACCCCTTTGCTTCCCCTGAATTTCCCCACAATTGTTCATTGAGCTTATCATGGACACAAGTTATTAGGAATGAGCTATCCAAGTGCTTTCTCATCAAACAGTGATATTTGTTTAGCGCACAGCTTTGGACAAGTGGACCAGGATATTAGGGTGTAGGGTCTCCCTTCTCCTTTGCCCCAAGGGCAAGCCAAAACAAAATGTGTGCCATATTAAATGGTTGTGAACAAATGCACGCCTTGAAACGTCTCCCTGTCCCATGTGAAGAATGAGGAGGAGACTTGCCTAAGGGTTTCACCCTGTTACAGTATCTTCCCAGGATCCTGCAGAACTCCTGCATTCTTCCCATGCACCACCAGTGCAACCATGATCACATGACCTGCAGTCAGCCAATGAGGTGCCACGGAGACTTTGAATCGGAAAGAGTGAGGCAGAGGCTCTCTGAAGGCTGATAGTGCCCGTGCTGGGTGTTTCACAGTGACCAGACCAAGTCCAGGGACATCAGCCGTGACCTTCGCTCTGCAGTCTCCTTGATGACCCAGAGCTACTCCGCATCTTTATAAAAACGTCCTTCTGCTCCAGGCAGTCATCAGGCTACCTTGCTCGCAAATAAAGACCCGGAAAAAAGAAAAGGAAGGAAAGGAAACGAAAATAAGATAAAATCAGAGCCACTGTGTGCGAGGTAACTTGCCAGGTTGGTGTTGGTGGTCTGTGATTTATCTCCCATCTGCGTGCTTTGTGGGTGCAGTGCACGCAGCACGCTAACCCTGGAGCCCACCCTGTGTGTTCACACTTCCCCCGTATCTGTACTGAGCTCGCTTCATAGCTCAGTCTTTGAAAGCTGCAGGAAAAGCACCGACAGCGCCACTGCTCTGTGCCCATAACTAGAAAAGTGACAAGGGACAAAATGAATTGAGTTTGGGCATCTCCGTGAGCGAGCATCTGTGTCAGCCTTGGTTGTAGCCTCTCCTTGGTACCTTCAGAGATGGATGTGGGAGCCTGGTTTGTCTGGTCACTCGCCCATCAGGTGCCGACATCAGCGTCTCCTCATTTTCAAGGGATGTTCGTCTCTATTTGCGTGCATGTGGTGTGACTGTGTGAGTTAATGCTGTGTGTGTGTGTTTGTGTGTGTGTGTGAGTGTGTGTGTGTGAGTGTGTGTGTGTGACTGTGTGTGCAAGTGTGTGTGCGAGTGTGTGTGTGACTGTGTGTGTGTGACTGTGTGTGACTGTGTGTGTGTGTGACTGTGTGTGTGACTGTGTGTATGAGTGTGTATGTGTGACTGTGTGTGAGTGTGTGTGTGACTGTGTGAGTGTGACTGTGTGTGTGAGTGTGTGTGTGTGTGTGTGACTGTGTGTGAGAGTGTGTGTGTGACTGTGTGAGTGTGAGTGTTTGTGTGACTGTGTGTAAGAGTGTGTGTGTGACTGTGTGAGTGTGACTGTGTGTGTGTGTGTGTGTGTGTGTGTGTGTGTGTGTGTGTGCCTGAGGAGGCCAGACAAGGACCTCAGATCTCCTGGAACTGGATTTACAGGTGGTTGTGAGTAGCCTCACGTGGCATTGGGAATTTGGGTCCTCTGGGACAGAGGTGTGAGGCATCTCTCCAATCTCTACATTTGCTATTTCTCCAACAAATGGCTCTCTTTTTCTGGCCTCAGGGTGGGCAGTCCAATGTTGCTATCACATTTCAGAGTTTCATATCTACTGGAGCTTCTGTGCAGGGGTAGGGCAGCATGTACAGAACAGGAAGACACCCAGGTTCAATCACTTTCCCTTAAAACAAATACACCTGCCACTCTCTGGTCACATGTCTCGCAGCAACTTCCCTTTTTTCTGATTCTTGCCTCCTTTGAGCACATTGGTGAGCCTGGAATTTGGTGGTTTCACTTTCCTGCAGTTCTCTTTTTTAAACGAATTACTGGAAAAAAAAACGAGAATCTTAGAAGCTGTGTAGGCACAGGATAGAGTGTCCTTGGTCAGCCATCCATGCATAAAACACAGGAGGTGAATTAAGCACAACTTGAGGGTACAGGTTGTACCTTAATGAGAACAAAGATTGGTGGACGATATTTGTGGATGTGTTATCCAATAAAGTGTTAGCAATGGACTCATAAAGCTGCCAGCAGGATTTAACCACAGCGCTGAGCACTTTTGTTAGGCTGGACGCTGAAAGTGAGGGCTATTGGCTTTATCACAGATGCAGGAAGGGGCAAGGGGTATTTAAAACACATGGAAGAAAGACATTTGGGTAGAGAGACCGAAAGCGAGACAGAGAGCAAGCAAAGACAGAGAGAAATGCGGGGTAGAAAAAAGCCAGACGTGAGGAAATGAAGTTGGCCTGACTTGAGGTGAGGGTTAGGCAGTCTAACCGATGGCAAGAGGAACGAGGAGCATAGGCTTCCTCTGTGGCAGCTGAGCAGTTCATACCGTCTCTGTTGTCCCTGGCACAAGATTTGTAGGTCGTTCTCAGCCAGCCACCGGGGCTAAAGGGCACGGGTCATGACCCACTGACTTACCAAAGTATAATCAACTCACACAAATATAGGCATAAGAGCGTCCTGACAACTTCAATATGATGCGCCATGAGCACAATTATTTGTGACATGTGAAACCAGTGTGAGACCATAATTCTGTCACTGCGTGACAAGGCATTATTAGCCGGGGCAGGCAGTGGCTTGAACCAGGAGCAGCTGGAGGAGAGGAGGGGAGAGCGAGAGGCTCTGTGAGAGAATGCTGTGAATGCCAGTGTCTTACGGAATGTGGGGCCTCCGAGGACAAAGTGGCTGTCCTGCCGTCTGACCTGGTAGAGAATAAAGAGAGGAATGCTCACCCACCGGCCGGCCTGGGTTCCTTCTCTGAAATCAGCTCTGATATTCTTCATGAGACACGCTGGGGTGCTGTTTGCAGGGGGCCGCATGAAGTGCATTTTCTGCTGTTGAGCTCAGATCTTGGCTCCATCCAACCTCCTTCCCAACAAATCCCCAGGAAGCTGCAGATGGCTGCTCGGTGGCACAGGTGACCTCTGGGCTCTCCTGTCCTTGGAGAACCGAGTCCCTCCCTGCCTGCGCCTCAGAGGCGTCAGTGTGGATTGAGCCCCAAGGAAAGAGATCCGCATCTCCCCCACAGTATTCTAGAGTTACGGTCTGCTCAATGCAACAGCAGGACAGCTGGTCCCACTCCTCAAGGAAGGGCCTGACAGACAAGACAGCCTGCCAGCAAGTCTTTTTTGTAAAAGCAGGGAGCTGGAATGTTCCCCAGAACACGCCTGTGGTTTAAATTGCTACAGGTGGCCCGCTCAGGGTGCGCCATGATGTCTCTTCACACAGCTAGTAAGTGGGGCGTCACTCCTTCCTACCCGAGCGTCAGGGATCTTGTGACAAATATTCACACCCTCCTGAGAGAATACTCAGTCAAGACAGGCAGAAGACGTGGAAATGAGTAATTAGACTGCACCACCTAACCACAGGCATGCAAGCAGACTGGCCTTATGGCCTTCCAGTCTCTGCTCAATGCCCCAGGTCAAAGGGGCAATTAGACTAGCGATTTCTGCATCAGGGACTGAACACCCGACAGAAAGAAGGGGAGAGGGGTTGATATTTGGCTCATGGTTTCCATCTGCCATAGTGGAAACGGCGGTAGAGCTGCTGGTGGCCAGAGGGTATGAAGAGATGTCTCACACGGACGCAGGGCCAGGAGGCAGGGCGCACACTCCATCAAACCGCCAAGAACAGGTGCCTCTGCAGTGCCCAGTGAGAAACGAACACCCATATCGCATCCCTCCACCAAGGCTAAGGGAACACCTCGGAAGAGGGAGCCATAAAGGCTGTAAGAGCCAGACTAGAGCGAGGACAGGAATTACTGCACTTGTGGGCGCAGTAGTGATGGCCTGTCCAAGACCAGGCCAGTCAATACTGCAGCATGGATGGGGTGGGGTAGACCAGGCCAGTCAATACTGCAACATGGATGGGGGAGGGAGAGACCAGGCCAGTCAATACTGCAGCATGGATGGGAGGGAGACCAGGCCAGTCAATACTGCAGCATGGATGGGGTGGGGTAGACCAGGCCAGTCAATACTGCAACATGGATGGGAGGGAGACCAGGCCAGTCAATACTGCAACATGGATGGGAGGGAGACCAGGCCAGTCAATACTGCAACATGGATGGGAGGGAGACCAGGCCAGTCAATACTGCAGCATGGATGGGGTGGGGGAGACCAGGCCAGTCAATACTGCAGCATGGATGGGAGGGAGACCAGGCCAGTCAATACTGCAACATGGATGGGAGGGAGACCAGGCCAGTCAATACTGCAACATGGATGGGAGGGAGACCAGGCCAGTCAATACTGCAGCATGGATGGGGGGGAGGGAGAGGCGTCCCCACCCCCACCTGAGGAGTCGTTGGTAAGTGATGTTTCCTAAGGGTGGGAGAGTCCGTTTTCTTCAGCAATGTGGTCCTTGGTAGGTTGACCACACTACAGCCAATAAGCCACACATTTCCATATGTCTGGATAACACAGATTGTATTCAATGGGTTATAAGACAAAAAGAGAGCGTAAATTTGGGGGGTGTGTGGAGGGGATCTGCAAGGAGTTGGAGGGGAAGTTGGGGGTAAGTGTGTTCAAATTGTGTGTGTACATATGAAACGCTCAAGGAATAAATGCAAACATACATTTTAAAATAAAACAGGGAAGGAAAAGTAGTGTGTGGGGCATTGCTGAATCAGCCACAGCAGCGGCTAGGGAGACCTGTCTCCCAGGCTCCAGTCGCCCGCATGGATTGCCTTCATGGAGCTTCTTGAAGGCAACCAAAACCAATCAACATGCACACGAGCGAAGTAGAAGTGTGTTCCAGCAACTCCTTGGCGGAAATCGGTGCTCGACAGTACAGTGTTTATTATTGATCATTTGCTACTCCTCCTGTTCAGCATGGGCCACAGGAAGTGAGAGAGCGCCTTCCTCTTCTAAGTACCCTGATTGCCTTGAGCAATTTTGGGCCCAATGTACTAACCCAAATAAGGACATGCCAAATACCACAACGTCAAGTTCTATTTCAAATACATTAGCCTGCTTAATCCCCCCAACAACCCAATGATGTAAGTTTGTCAGGTACCCATTGCCACATAACAAATCACCCCCCAAAGTAATAGTTTCAAATTACACCACCTATCATTTCTTGAAATTCTGTGGCTTGGCTGGGCTTCAGCTGGGCAGGTTTCCTTGTTTGGGGTTTTTCCTGAGGCCCTGCTCAATGGAAGAGCTTTGTCAAGGTTTGAACCTTCACAGGAGCCTCTAGTCGTTCATTATTCTAGGCTGGACTTCCTTAAAAGTTGGAGCTGGGCTCAGAAGAGCCAGAGTCAGAGCTCCAGCCATGGGCTTGGAAATTCAAGAATGTTACTAGCCTCGGCCTGGTTTTATTGGCACGAGTGAGTCCCGAAACCAGTGTGGGCTTAAGGAGCAGGCATGAGTCCCTTCCCTTGATGCAGAGGGTGCCACCAGGAATGGAAGGGTGGAGGGATGGCTGGCTGCTGTGATTAGAGACGCTGTACTACGGTATGATTAGCCTTGCTTTATGGCAGAGGAGAAGCCACTTGGAGGGTTATAGCGGTCTATAAGAGGACTGGAGGACTAGCTGTATACGCAACGTTCATTGCTTTCTAGTGGCCTCTTACGAGAACCTTCCCAATTTCTAGTGGGAATTGATATGCCCCAAAGGGTCACTCTTACACATTTTATTTTCTCAGCACACTGTCCCAGGTCTAAGGAGATACAGGATACACCCAAGGCCTGGATTTGTATCCAAGCTCCACGGTTCATTTTGGTGTGACCTTGGGCAAGCATTGAGCCCCTTACGTCCTCATCTCTGAAAGGGGGATGAATGGTATCTGCTCGAGCAGGATTGGGGAGGGATAACAACAAGATACATGCAAGTGTTCGCCCTGGGGTACTGAGCCAGTTCCTAAAGCTGAACCCCAAATGAACCTCCACAGACCAGTTTCACAATGGTAGGTAGTGTGAGACTTTCCTGACCCCCATGGGCGGATGCCTTCTCCTTGTATTCAAATATAAATGAAAGGGTTATTAATCGGCTCAAGACTGATTTGAACAATTACAGAATCCCAGAGTGTGACATCTGACTGGGTGTTGCTCAAGGTTTGCCCAGAGACAGGGACACTGCAATGGACACATCTGTGGATAGGCAGACAGTTCTATTGAAGCGGACTTACAGCAAATTCCCTGATGATGCTAGACTCTCGATTTTCCAAAATCTCCAGAGAAGGGCTCATGTCACCATGGACTCAGCTTGGGTGGTGACTCCAGCATAGGTGTGGGAGGGGGCATTTTCCTATCCATCATCCCTTCGTATCCTACTTGGCATGTTTATTTGTGGGAAGTGGGTACGTATTTGCATACAGAAATGCTCAAAGTAAGCACATAGCCACCAAACAAATCCCCCAGCTTCTAATTTAACACCCAGATGTCACCACTATATTTTGCAGCTGGTGGGTTAACTCGGGTTCACTTGGTAAACCAAAATTTGTGAATAAAGATTGTTTGTTTCCAAATGTTTCCATTGTATTTAAAAAATGAGACAGTGTTCCCTTTGGGGAGAAGAGCTTCTACTTTGGGTTTAAACCAAACCAAATAATATTTAAGGAAACGTTAAATAAATTATTTATCATGTTGGTCAACGGGTTGGGGAATATAGCTTAGATAAACACATTTTTAAGGTCAGCCACTTTAAGGGCTGGGTTTTATAAAAACAACCTCTGAGGAGCTTTAATAAATCTTAAATAAAAAACATGAAGCACTTGTTTCCATTACTGAGCCGTCCACTATTGCTGAATAATGGCCACTCAGAAGCTCCGTGTCACCAGCACTGCCCACACCCAGGCTGAGGAACGCCTGTGCTGTGGAAACCCTGCCCAGATAGCAAGCACCATTGGCCTTGCCTGCGCTCTGTGGAAGCAGTCTCGTCTTTGGGTTGCATTTAAATTAGAAAAATGGACAGAGCTGGCTGATTTAGGTCGTAAAATTGTGGGAGGCCTCAGAGTCAAATTAAGATGGGTGTAAGTAAAAATAATAAAGTAATAATGTGTTTTTAGTTCCTTCAAATTAAACAGGATTGCCAAATTTATCAAGAGCATTTAATTCAGCACATGGTCCAAAGGCATCTTTGGGGATATTTCCATTGCTTAATGACAGTTCTTCAGCCACAGAGGTATGGGGGGGGGGTGGAGCCTGGATAGGAGGGACAGAAAAGAAAGGGAGAAGGGTTCTCAATGCAGCAGCCCCGGGGAGCCAGGGAAGACAGATCTTCGGAAGAGCCCGGAAGGGTCAGAATAAAGACATGGGGGACATTCACCTCCGTGGTGTGTATGTGTGTGTGTGGGGGGGGTGACCACCTGTGAGCGTATCTGTGTGTGTATCTGTGTGTGTGTGTGTGCGTGTGCGTGTGTTCTTGAACATGCAAGGGTACATATGTGTGCAGGTACACATGTCCTTGTATGCATCTAGGTGTGGAGGCAAAGGGACTTACTCCTAGGTGTCATTTTTGGGTACCTCCCCTCTTTGTTTCTGGTTTTCATCTCTCTTTTGTTGAGGTAGAGTCGCTCTCTGCCCTGGAATTCAGCAAGAGGGCAATATTGGATGGCCAGAAAGCACAGGAATCCGCCTGTGTTTGCCCCCCTAAATGAGACAGAACAATGCCTTGTTCTGTCTGGGTTCTAGAGACAGAACTTGGGTCCTCGTGCCTGGAAAGTAAGCATTTGACTGGTCATCTTCTCAACCCTGAAGATCAGTTCTTATCCATACAAAGAGTCACCCATCTAGATATGGTGTAGGGTTCCCTCTCAGTTGGGGGAAAGGAGGCTGGAGCTGAGGAACGAGTCCCTAGGTTCTAAGTCTGCCTCTCCCAAGGGTTGTGTAAGTGGGAAGGAACGCCGCTGAAGAGCTGAAGGGGGTGGGTTGCATTACCATAAGGGACGCCAGGACCCGAGAGTCAGGAGGGAATCCAGCTAACCACACCTGGGACCTGAGGTCTCCTTGAACTTGAAATGAAAATAACCTTTGCAAAATATTTTGAAAATATTTAATAAACACCGGCTAGAGGCTGACGCCTAGCTGTGTAATTTTTTTCTTTTTAATTAAGGTTTGAATTCAGATTAGCAACTGGCCTGTGCTTGGCTTAGAAGAAAGATTAGAAACGCATGCTTCAGAGAGACACAGGGCTGAGTGAGGACCACAGCTCTGCCCTTGCCTGGTGTTAAGATAATGTGAGATGTCGTTGTCTTCATCCATAGAATGGAAGTGAGTTACCCCTTCATCAGGCAGCCAGGAACACTCAGCATGCAAGAAGATACCATGATATATCAAAGAAACACGCCTGTGTCCTTCCTTCCTTTTCTCCTCCTATGAGGCAGACACTTCAACAAAACAAAGCCTTTCTCCAGCTCTAGAATCATGCCTAGCCAGGTGCCCTGGGCATTAACAAGTATGAAGCAAGTAGGGGAAATTGAAACTTTTCTCCCTCTTGCTGGCCTTCTCCCATCCCTCTAATTAAGCAAATGTTTATTGGAGGATGAAATACCACGTGGAGGAGAGCCCTGCTACTCTTCATGTACCCTGCAGATCACCTGATACACATACACGAGAGAGGAGATTACAAGCCACATGGTTGGTCATGAAGTCATCTATTATCTATAGCAGCATGAGAAGCCAGGGGCAGATAATGGAACCAGCTAAGAGCAGGAGACCCCACAACCAACTCAGGGGTTTGTGATCTAAACCAATGGTAGGTGTTTTATGTTCCAGACAGTGTGGCAGGGGTTGGTTATAGACCCAAAGCAAATCCAGGAAGGTGATAGCCATGTATTATTATGGTTATTCATTAGGCATATCTGTCATTTAATAGAATTTTCAACTGACTTTGCTCAAAGTGGTTTTTATTTTTCTGTAAAGAAATCCAGAGGATAGCAAGCCTTAGAGTGCCTATATTTTGTTGTCACTCCATTTAAAATAAATTACCAAAGAGAAGAAGGTTTGAGACACTGATATTTTTTTCTGAAAATATTTTAAACTCTTTCCTTCATGCATTTAAAAACTTTGGCATCAAAACACTCAAAGCCGTGGCACTGGGTGGGACATAAACTCCAGACACTGGAGCCCACTGATGTTCAAATGCTGTGAGGATGGTTTAAACAGAAAGTAACTCAGAAGTGCTCTGTGCCCCAGTCCAGGGCACCAGCTGGAACCACAAGGAATGAAAGGGGATGGTACTGGTCAGAAGAAGGCTGCCATCTTGGAACTTATCCTCATTTTCTGGAAAGGGGATGGCACTGGACCAGGAAGGCCGCCATCTTGGAACCTATCCTCATTTTCCGGTGGGAGTAACAGGCTTTATGAAGGGAGGCCAAGAGAGTGTATGGACCAAAGCAGGATGCTGAATTCTGGATAATTTAAGTCAATCAAACACCTCCATTTGTGTTTCTCAATGTGCTGTCTGTCTCGCCCTTCCCTTCCAATGAATATTCATGTCCTTCGCATCCCAGCTCCCTTCTAAGGCCTGAGTGCTTCACCCAGGCTACTGCTCTCCGAGGTTTTGATGTCAAGACTTTTCGGTAAGTTGTGGAAACAAGCTTTTGGCTTAAACAGAACAAGGGGTTCATCTATTAACTGGCATTTATTATTCATTATTAAGTATCTGAGGCAGGTACACAAGACACAAGAAAGTTTTCCGTGGGGCTTCAGTATAGTGTGAGGAAAGATTCTTAACCAGGCAGCTGTAATATATTGTGAGACTTGCTGTGGTGGGGAAAATACAAGGTGTTGATGCAGAGTTGTGGGACAAGGCCCTAACTCAAGCTTGGCTGAAATGCCAGGAAGCTCACTGTAGAGGATTTAAGGGATAGAGGGGGACTAAGCATAAGGATCACGCTATGTGAAGAGGTAGGAGAAAGAGCAGGACAGACCCAGCCCGAGACACTCTTGAGGAACTGAGTGTTCGTGTGGCTGGGTGTTTGGATGGGTTCCAGGTGCTCAGTGGAACTCCAGCGCACGGAGCACAATGGTGCTAATCGTCCAAACCATGGCCGGACCATAACCACAGTGTGTCATCATGGGATACAGACTCTTGGCTGCTGAGATGAATACCCGAGAGAAACAAGAGGAGAGATTTATTTTGGCTCATTTACCCCAAGACTTGCTGAACCGTTGGAAAGTATCGAGGCATCAGGAACCTGTGGCAGAGACCGCAGGCCTCATGGTGGCCAAGAAGCAGAGAAAGTGATAAAGGAGGGAGCCTAGGGTATGAGCTAGCTCGGGGGACATGCTCTAATTATGAGCTAGCTCAGGGAACATGCTCTAATTATGAGCTAGCTCGGGGGACATGCTCTAATTATGAGCTAGCTCAGGGAACATGCTCTAATTATGAGCTAGCTCGGGGGACATGCTCTAATTATGAGCTAGCTCAGGGAACATGCTCTAATTATGAGCTAGCTCAGGGAACATGCTCTAATTATGAGCTAGCTCAGGGAACATGCTCTAATGGTCTGTTTCCCACAGCTACAACAGTTACTCTCCGAAGCGACCTTCACCTCCCAATAACACCACCACACGGTGAACTCTACCTCGATCTGCTGATGAAGGGAGCACTCTCACGATCCAGTCACTTCCTCAGATGAAGGCAGCACTCTCAGATGAAGGGAGCACTCTCAGATGAAGGGAGCACTATCACGATCCAGTCACTTCCTCAGATGAAGGGAGCACTCTCAGATGAAGGGAGCACCCTCACGATCCACTCACTTCCTCAGATGAAGGCAGCACCCTCACGATCCAGTCACTTCCTCAAATGAAGGGAGCACCCTCGGAATGTGGCTTGCACGAGCCTTTTTGGTGACACTTAATATTCAAACCACAACACATGGCCTTCCTTCGAGTTCTTGTACAGACTCCGGGTGGCCCTCAGGCTTGATTGGTGCTTTTGAAGACTGCATGTGCATCCTCAGAGACCATGCAAATGGGGATTGCCAAATGGCAGCCTGCTTCCTGACTGGGGATCAATTCAAAGTGAGTATGCATGTGTGGAGGAAAGCCAGATTCCAACCAGTGGAAATGTGTGTTAAGAGTAAGATGAGGGACTAGCAAGATAAAGGCACTTGCTGGCAAGTCGGAGGACCTGAGTTCCATCCCAGGGCCCCTCGGTGGAAAGAGTGATGAAGCTAACCCCCGCTGGTTGTCCGAAGACCTCCATGCATGCACGAAGTCACACAAATACATACGCACACAAACTAAATAAATGAAATAAAGTGAAAGCAGGTTATAACCCAGAATTTGGAAACATGTTCCTGCCATAGGATGGGACAGTAATAATTTTACTTCACACTTCCTTATAAACACATAGGCCATGAATCAACAATGCAGGTTTGGTGCATGAACGGTTCTTGCCACAGTTCTCTGTTGCCTACTGGCTAGACCCAGCTCATGTGAAATGGTCCATAGGATGCGTGGAATCTTCACCGAACTCTCCCGGGGCTCTGTTTCTCCCCTGCTCCATCTCCAGTCTCATGGAGTCAACCTGCTGAGCCTCTCAACTCCCAGGGCTCAGCCTTTCTGTTTATACCGGAACATCAGCTCTCTGTCTGGGGAAGGGATGGGCAGGCCCAGAGGGACCCGGCAGCTGCTCGGTGCGTTCCTGTCCCTTCACAAAGCCAAATGGACTTTTCACTTTTTCTGGCTAAGAGAATTTTCCTCCCAGTTCCATTTTTGCATTTAAGGTATTTTAGGGTCTAATTGTTTATCTTTGCCTACTTCCTGTTACGAGTCTTTCTCTGGCACAGCCGCAGACAGAGGGATGGGCTGGGCTGTGGAGCAGGATGGGATGTTAATTTGGAAAGACTTGCAATGTGTTTAGAGCCACTGATGGAGAACAACTGTTCCTACCCAGGACATCCAGTCTTTGCCAGGGAAACGGAATAGAAATTCCAGAACTATGGAGGGGCAAGTGAGATTAAAACAAGGAGGCTCTGAAATGAACAAGCAAGTGAAAGTTTGAAGACGTTCCAGGGGGAAACCAGTTTTGGCATTTGGTAGATTTCAGGCTCTGGGATTAAAACCTCTAATTTAGGAGAGTAATTATTTGGATTTCTACCTTGTACCTCTAGGGACAATCATTTTCAGTGAAAGGTGGCTCATGGCACTGAACATAATGCTAGCATCGCAGGCTGCTTGCCCAAACTTGTTTTATTTTCATCTGTGTTATTGGCTTGAACACTCCCCCGAGTCCCCGATCCATATCATGTTGGCAAGTGTCCCCGAAACTGAAATGCTGAGCAAGCGTTATGCTCTCCCTATTTTTCTTTACTTGGGAGAGGCCCAAAAACTTCTAGCTTGCTACAGTAAGAGTGATAAAAGTCCCAGATCTACTCCCCAACAGATCATACCCCCAGGGGCAAGAGCCAGATTTTTTTCAGCTGAGCAATAGTTGGACAAACATCTCCATGGTGCTCTCTCTCTCTCTCTCTCCCTCCGTGTGTGTGTGAGCACGCGCGCGTGCGTGTGTGTGTGTGTGTGTGTGTGTGTGTGTGTGTGAGAGAGAGAGAGAGAGAGAGAGAGAGAGATGCAAGAAAATCATGGTATCTGCTTATGATCACACCCCCAGTCTGGACAGTTGTTAACAGTAAGAATGGTATCTGTTTTCCAACCACATTTACCACTGTGACACTTCTTAATTCCCACCAGCTCATAGTTCCAATGAGAGATGTTGCCTATTTCACCCTGGCAGAACCCGAGGGACTAGCTTATAGCCACAGAAGTAGATGGTGGAAAGTAGGATAAAGACCCTGGGCTTTGTGACCTTCTTGCTGTGCTTAACTATACTCCCCTCTCAGCCTGAGCATCCTACACAGAAGAAGATGCTGTCTACAGGATTTCCAGGTGGAGAGCCCAGTGAATAGAAAGTGTTTGGGTCCATCTGCCTCCTCAAGGCTGACATACCTAAGGAGGCTTTCTCCCTGACTCTGCTCCAGCCCAAGGCTGCAGAATCTTGTAGGTATCGTGACTACTTTCTGCAAGCCAAGGGTCGCCTCCGGCTGTCTTCAGTGCTCTGCTCAGAGGTAACTACAGCCCATTCTCTGCCATGAGACACCTGGCTTTTGGTCACTTACATGTATTAGTTTCTCTCTTCACTGAGGGGACATCATACCTGAACGGGTACTTTGGCTTACAGGCCCAGAGGAGGACCAGGAGACGGGGAGACCCTGGGATGAGGGTGAGTCTGGACTCACCCGCCTTCGGGAAGAAGAGGCAGCGAGCGCAGGCGTTAAACCCACTTTCCCCTTTTTGTGTAGTTCAGGACTCCAGCAACAAAGAGGTGCCTTCCACAGTTGAGGAAAGCCTTCCTACCTCAACCGCGTGTACATGATCCTCCACACGCATGCCCAGAGGTCAGCCTAACCTAGATAACCCTTCACGGTGAGCCCAAAGGATTGCCTCCTAGCTGATGCTAGATCCTGCGGCAGGAATGTCAACCATCTCATCACAGCGTGGCGAGTGTTCGTGACGGGGGGGGGGGGTTCACTTTCTCCTCCGCCAGCCGCCCTGTGGGATGTTGGCAGGAACGTAAGGTCTGTGCTGTGCTCCTTCCATACAGAAGCTGTCTTTGTTACCACTCTATTGCTGGGAAGAGACTCTGTGATGAAGGCAACTTAAAACAGGGCTATTTAACTGGGGCTTATTATCGGTTCTAGAGAGGGAGTCCGTGACCATCATCACAGGGAAGGTGGCAGAAAGCAGGAAGGCATGGTGCTGGAGGAGAGAGGGAGGAGAGGGAGGGGGACAGGGAGAGGGGGAGGGGGAGAGGGAGAGGGGGAGAGGGGGAGGGGGGCGGGGGGATGGGAGAGGGGGAGGGGGAGAGGGGGAGGGGGAGAGGGGGAGGGGGAGGGGGAGAGGGGGAGGGGGAGAGGGGGAGGGAGAGAGGAGGAGAGGGAGGGGGAGGGGGAGAGGGGGAGGGGGAGAGGGGGAGGGAGAGAGGAGGAGAGGGAGGGGGAGAAGGGGAGGGGGAGGGAAGGGGGGAGGGGGAGGGGGAGAAGGAGAGGGGGAGGGGGAGGGAAGGGGGGAGGGAGAGAGGGGGAGAGGGAGGAGGAAGAGGGGGAGGGGGAGAAAGGGGGCTTTTGGAACCTCAAAGCCCACCCCCTGTGACACACCTCCTCCTCATCCTTCCTAAACAGTTCTACCAACTGAGAAGCAAGCATGAAAGACATGAGCCTGTGGGGACCATCCTCATTCAATCCGTGTTCCTTCCGATGGATGCTCAGGGTTTCACATAAAGGGCCAGGTAGCAGGTAACTGGACTCTCCCTTGGCCTGGCTCTCTGGTTGGCCGTAAGGGAGAGAAAAGTAGGCGGTGGAACTTGGAGGCTTTCTAGACGGCGAGGTGGCTGAACAAGGTCACAGAGGTGGAAACAAGCAGGGGCCATGTGTGAGTAGAAAAAGAGGACGTGGTAAGTTGAGACACAGAGGTTTTGAATGGGAAGCTGAGGGGGTGGGAAGCAGGCACCAGGCCCAGCATCGGTCTACGGAACAGGCAGGTCCTGATGCTTTTACCTCCCTCTCAATCTGAGATGTCCCCAGATACCAGTGCTGTTCTGGGGGTTTGTGAGGCCATGTGGGCCGGAGGTGGGGACTTTGAGGGCTACAGCTTTGCTTCTGTCCCTGTCTCCTGCTTTCTGGTCTGCCAAGATGTGGGAAATGACAGCTGCGAGATTGCCCAGACCAAGCTGTCCCATCATAATGACTGCCCCCACCAGCCCTGGACCTGTGATCCGAACATAAGCCCTTCCCCTTTAGCTTGCTTCTGTCAGATACCTTGTCACAGAGATGGTAACTAACTCACTCTGTGTGACTCTCCGCCATGTACCTCTCCTCTTGGTCAGAGTCCCAGAAACAACTTGAAGAACCATGGGGACCACTGCATTTCTGGTGAAGAATATACTAGATCTTCTCAATTTCACAACAAAAATGCATTAAAATTACTGCTGTATATGGCCACCCAAGATATTAATGTGGTCTCTTTTCCCTTTGATCAAATCCTGCCAATTCTACCATCCAGAAACTGGTCATAACACCCCCCATACACACACACACACACACACACACACACACACACACACACACACACACGCGCGCGCGCGCGTGCGCGCACAATGATCTAACACCACCCTACTGCTCTTGGAACAGTGTTCTAGGCACCTAAATGACCTTCTGGCCCTGAGCGAATTGTCTCTTCCATAATTGGGCTCAGGGTTCCTCTGCCGAGAACTGCCAGAGCTGGCTGGCAGTTTCTTTCATGTGTGACGGTGTCTCTGGGAGTCAGCCAGTCTCCGAAATTTGGCATGGACAGCCCATTGTGACTTCAGGACCTCGGCTGGCTCCTGTCTCCCTGTCCTTTCTCCTGCACTCTCTTCCCGCACGCCATGGTCCCTGCCTTTGCCACCCCACACCTCCATGATTTTACGCGTGCTGTTCGTTCCTCCAGGGTGCCTGCTTTCAGTCTTTGGAAACTCTTTCTTATCTTTTCAGACTCTGCTCAAGTGTCACATCGGGCACGTTGCCTGGCATGCAATAATTACTCATGGTTGAACTGGATCTTAGCCAATCCTCTTGCCTGTCCCTTGTCCCCTATTATCTCTTTCTTTGGGTCCCCAGGGCTCTTTGTATGCAGATACCTCTTCTACAGCATGTCTTATATTGTATTATAATCTTTGATTCTCTCATTATTACACAGCAGGTTTCCTGAATCCATGGGTACAGTGTGTGTGTGTGTGTGTGTGTGTGTGTGTGTGTGCGTATGTGCTGTCCTTCCTCTGTTCCTCCTTCCCAAGAGCATTTCCTTCTAGGAGTAGTCAGAGTATTCTGCAGGTACTGTCTCTTGCTGTGCAGCACAGCTGAGCAGTGGTTATGGGACCAGAGTTTGGCCAACTGGCCATGCTTACCAACCGCTTCTTAAGCAGTTGGTAAGCATGGAAGGCATGGCCAGCACTCACAGGAAAAACATCAAAGGGTACCTGTCACAGAGACCTCATGACTAGCTCTAGTTTGTCCCTAGCTGAGCTCTGCAGGGTCCCATTCCATCTTTGCATGCTTCAAATCCTTCTGTTGTTCAAATTTATCTTCATCAGCTTCTGGTCCTTGTGACCCTTACTGATGTGTTGAGATGAGGGAGAAGTTGGTGACTGTTTTCTTGGAGTCTGAGGCTGAGTGTTTTCTGTCCATGCAATGAAGGGAAACTCCTTTCTTTCTCTACAAGAACCAGAAAGCTGTTGCCGTGATGAAACACCATGACCAAAGAAACTTGTGGAAGGTAGAGTTTATTTGAGCTTATGGCTCCATAGGGTTAGAGTCCACAATAACAGAGACGGCACAGCATCAAGCAGCTGACATGGCAGCTGACACATGATACATGGAGCTCACTTTCTTAGCTCACAGATCATGAAGAGTGACTAGAGAGCACACAATTCGGGTAAACTCCCTGAACGGCATCCAGCGCCATACCCCTTCCAACTAGGCCAGCCCTCTTACCCCTCCCCCACCTCGGTCTCAGCTTTCAGGGGAGCCAGCACAACAGTGCAGGTGGCTCCCTGCACACACGCCTGCATCATTCCAGATCCATCTGCCCACACTTGGGACAACTATCACACAGAAGAAGCCAAAACCTCTAGGGAATCAACATCTCTCACGAGTGGCCTCTAAGCCACAGCCAGAGGCTAAGTACCCCCCACTCTCCCCTTGGCTACCCTGGCTCTCGGAGCTCTCCAGCAAGGGTGCCCTCTGTGGGCACGAGATCGGCTGACTCTTACCCTGCCCTGTCTCACTTGCCCGTCCCCAGCCAATGCGTTTTGGGTTACCTCTCTAATAAACTCAGCAGTCTATTGAGGGACCCGCTCAAGCTGCCCATCATGGCTCTCATCCAGCAGTTATGTCTCTCGGCAGCTCTGCTTCCCTATAGCTCACTGGCAATTTCATTTCATCACACTTCGTTCAAATTCCCCACACATAGGTCTGCTAAACCCATCTTTTCAAACTCCGTTGCGTTCAGAGGTGACCAGCATGGCCACAGATGGCCTGCCACCTTAGTTCAGACAACTTACCCAGTCCAAGCATTGCCCATCATTATGGGCAGAGAGGTACCCTGGGACTCAACTGGTACTGCTTGCCTTTCAAACAACTGTCATGTCAATAGATCTGTGGGATAGCCAACAGGCAAGGGTGTTTAGCAAGCATCACATTATTATTTTCAAACAATAATTGTGTGGGTTAGGATCAGAAGACATATGGGCTAAATCTTCACTGCAATACACACTTGGATTTGCAAATTAACAGGAGCTGTACTTGCTAAGGGCATTTCCTCTCATTTGTTTTTTGCCAAGTCAGATTATTTGGAAAATGACTTAGTAATTTTTTCACCGTCCAGACACGCTCTTGGCCACTCCCTCTACTCCTTCATCTCAGTTTCCCCCTCACACAGAGGTAATTAGTAAAAGCAACATTTGTCAATTATGGGAAGTCAGTCGTATGATGCTGTGCATGTCATACGGAGGTGGGGATGGGTGTAATAATCGACAAGATGGGTCCACGTCTTCTGGGAGACATGAATGACGGGCATTCCTTGCCCATTGCAGAATATTTAATATGATCATTTAGCCCTGTGGGAGAGCATCCTCCTTGAGGGAGGTACTGCCATTACTCTTCATTTACATATTAGAGAGAGCGATACTAGGGTTGGCTGTTTATGTCCCAGCTGCACACAGCTAGTCAGTCAGTAATGTAGCTGGCATTGAATCCCCTCTCTCCAGAAACTACTGGGTGCTCTTGGCCTCTCTATGAGTAGTGGATCACATGACTCTGTGTTGCAAGGGATTTGAAAGTTCCCTCAACCCCACACCTTTATACAGAGCCAGAAACAGAGACTCAGGGAGACAAATGACTGAGCTAAATCGCTGAACTTGGGAGTCTGGTTTAGACAGAAAAATTGCCAACCAGTCATTTGATGGCTTCTCCAGATATGAAATAGTTGAACGACGCAAAGGGCAACCCTTTAGCCATAGACATCTACTTCTTCAGCTATAATTTCTCACTCCTCGTTTATATAGAAGGCACAAATATGAGGATGACGGTTCTTTCACCATCAGGCTAAGTGCATGTTGGGAATCCTTAGGCATGGCGCTGAGCAAAGAAACTTTATTTAGGGGTGATCAGTCCCTAAATGTTTCTTAAGATTCCTAGCTTACTGGAGGCAGGGTTTAAATGGGTCCACCAGACCCAAGATAAATGATCAATAGGTGTTTATTAGAGAAGCACTTACACAGATCAGAGTAAATAACCGCTGCTGTCTTCCTGCTCCAGAAGATGCAGTCTCTGCCCTTCCGAGGCTCTCTGAAACCCAAGAGAGTGTGAGCCAGCCTCTCCTCTACCTTATAATGGGACACATCTGCACCTGAAACCACACCCAGAGGGTGTGGCCACCACCCCAAGTTCACTGGCAAGGCAAGATGCCACTACAGCTTACCCCTAGCATCCCCAGCCATTGCTTCTTTTGTGGCACTTGGTGGCACTACTCGGTATCTCCAGGGAGTCCAAGACCTAGGCGAAGTTGTCACAAAGGAAGGATAGCTTGAACTCTTAAGGGCAGTCTACCTATTTGATGGATTTGCAAGCTGCGGGGAAAGATGCACATGTGTACAAGTTCTGAAAGACAGGATGGAAGTGCACGGAGATGATCATTGCCACCTGGACACACCCAGAGCTAGCCACAGAGACATGTCGTAGTGCAGATTTACCTGGTTGGGAAGGAAGGAAACCCACCCAAACTGACTGAAGCCCAAAGTGGCGAACATTTTCTAGGACACGGCAGGTAAGAATCTCATCCAAGTTTAAGGAACGTCACCGGTTAGGCCCCTGAACCAGAAAAGCAGAAGATGGTAGGACCGCCGCCTGGCCGGAGTCACGTGACTCTGCTCTTTCTAAGCTTCTGCAGGCACATCTCCACATCCAGACAGAGTCAACAGGAGCAGACTTCTCTGCAGCATTCTGTGTTGTTCCTGCCTGAAGACCAGCAACGATCGGAGCCTTGATTCTGAATTCCCAGGACAGAAAACGTGTTTGCTGTAGCTTGAGCTTTCTAAACACTATCAGTCTAGTTCACGAGCATCTCATGCCTGCATTATCATTTAGACCACAGATTGATCAGTCTGTCCCTGTTTCCAGAAGAAGGTGGCATGGATTGAGAAAGACTTTACCCAAAACTCTAAGACCCTGGGAATGATACAGAGACGCAGGGTTGTTGCCCAAGACCTCATCTCCCGTCTTTAATAGGTGCGGGATCTCTTGACTTTTAGCTGAGCATTCATTCTCTCCAAATAGTGGTTACATCCCCATCTCTCCTTGCAGTCAGTTAAGGCCAGTAAGGACTTACCTGTAACCATGGATATAAATGTATGAGTTGTTATATTCTATTCTAGGCAGGGCTTCTTGGGAGGAGGGGCCATCCCATCCTCCTCTATTTTCTGAGAGCAAACGGCAATGTTTAGAGATAAAGCAGCCATCTTGAGCCATAGAGTGGAAGCCCGCACAGAGCTGGCAGTGGGCCCTGAGTGTTCATGCTGACTTCCCATGACAGGGAGATAAACGTCTGTTTTGTGTGTGGTTTTGTTATTTTGGGCTTTCTATCTATCTTGGCCAAAAGAGTCTTTTATATGAGAGGGCATCTAGAGAAACACACCTAGGAATTTGGGATTTGTTTCTCTACACACACACACACACACACACCAGATAATTATTTCTTCAGTTACAATGACCCCTAACTATTCCTCTCTAAACCTGTGCGCAAGACCTGTGTCTCCAGCGTCTTCCTCTTTATAAGCTGTTGATGTTTACTGAGAGATTGCTGGGAGAGGGTAACCAGGGATTCCAGGAGGGTTTCCTGCTAACGGACATAGTCTCTCTACTGGTAATGGCAGGACAGCTTCTGAAGAGAAAAGAAGCCCTTTGTTCTTTGTTCTCAAGGAGACGCGTTACTGTTTCTGTCCTCTACAGAAGCTTCTCAAACGCTGAGTGAAAAATCACAGCTAATTAGGCCAAATAGGAATGAAAGCTCCACTGGAAACGATACACCAGTTATTCCACTGTATCTATCTTCTTGTCAGAGCTTCTGCCTGGTTTAGCCCGCTGTAAGGTAGCTGTGGATAGCCCCTGCCCAAGAACTCTAACCATGGCCTTTGTTGAATGCTTCCCATTTCTTATCTGCACCTTCCCTTGACCTACTGCTTCATAACCAAGAAGTCCTACTGCTCACAGACCTCTACAGCCTACAGATGCCTTGTTGATGTGACGCTGATATTGTGGTGAAGCCTCTGAGCATGTTCAAAGGCTCGTCTACTGTGCTAACTCACTGTGCTTAGTGGTGTTAATGAAGAAGCCACCCCAGGTCTAATGAGTTAACCAAATCACCCAGATACCCAGGACAGAGAGCTGGCAGGAGAGCCACCTGGGCCTGTGTCTCTTTCCCAACAAATGAAATCAGATGGGAAGCATGGGGGCTCTGGGAAACCACTGGCCCTCAAACAAACAAACAAAACAATTTGTCATCTGGTCAGTAGAAGTTACAAGAGTTTTAAGGTAAACTAGAGACAAGATGTTGATCAAATTCTGCAGCGGGCAATAACATCAAAGGCATGGAGGACTTAGTTTGATTTATGTTTCATTTCTAAACTCCCAATTGCTGTGTGAAGGAAACCCTTGTAAGGCCATCAACCAATAAAGGAGTAATGGTGAGCCCTCACTCTGTATGCAGCACTGAGCCAGATGTCATGAGTCATATGGAAACAGGAGACGCATTTCCTGCCTCTGTGGGCCTTCTAATCCAGTCTCAGTAAGGGAGTAATTTAGCAAGGATGTATGGATGCATGAGGTATGTTTATAAATAATGAGACTGATTCAGCAAGCCAGGATACCAATTACCTACGGTAGGGAACTAGCCGAAACCTCCATGGCATCCAGAACTATTCCTGTTTAAAAACTAATAACAGTCACTGCTCTAATTTCAAATTCCTAAGAGGGTTAAAAAAAAAGAAAGAAAGAAAGAAAGAAAGAAAGAAAAAATCAATGCAGCAAAGAGGCCAGAATTGAGGAGCAAAGTCAAAAGCTCCTGGTGGCATTGCAAGGCTTTCTGGGTCCGTGATAGACACAGACATGTCTTTACCATGTGCAAGACAGTGTAAGGCAGTATAAAAGTTTAGCATATCTTCTATTGCTGTGGTAATGTATCCCAAAGCAGGGAGTTTACAGATTGTTGTCTGTGTAGTTCACAGCATTAGAGGTTGAAAGGCTCAGTGTCTGGAGCCAGCATCTTTGAGGGCCTCCTGGCTGCACCACGGCATGGCACAGGGCATCACATGGTGAGACTCAGCTAGTGTGCCAGCTGGCGTCTCTCTCCCTCCTCTCATGACCCCATAAGCGCCATGATGGGGCCTCACCCGCAGGACCTCCTCTACATTGACTTATCTTCCACAAAGCTTCTGCCTCTGGATGCGATAAATGTCAGAACTGGGGGGGGGGCTAAGTCCTCAATACATGAAGTTGGGGCAGAGGCATGTTCAAACCATAGCTTTCCCACAGTGGGAAAGCTCCAAAGGAGGACGAGGGATCAAATCCCAGCTTCCCTCCACACCAGCTCTGCCAGCGGCTCCTCACAAGTCACCTCTTTCCCAAGCCTTACTTTCTCCACCTGGACGAGGAAGGTTTGGTACTGTTAGAATCTGCTTGACGGGACTCACTGGGAATTAAACAAGGTGATGCACATGTAGTCCGTGACTTAGGACAGTGTCATTTCATCTCAGCCTGGCTAAATGATGGCGATGGGAACCTCAGGAGACTAAGCAGATGCATATTCACAGAACCACGGTTCACTCAACCACCACTCACGAGTGTCTGCTCTGGTACAGGCCCTGAGCACAGGGTGATATGTAGGAAAATATGATGCCCAGCTCCTCCAGCTTACAGCACAAAAGGAAAAGTGTTTCGCTTCAGTAACAACACTAAAAGATCTGTGAGAAGAACTGGAATTGTGGAGAGAGGAAGCTACGAGTTTGCAAAAGCTGAAAAGAAAGGAACCCAAGCAAATTTAGGACCCAAGACAAGTTCCAAGGGGAGTCCCATGAGCCTGAGTATGGCTGGAAGCTCTCAAGAGAGGAGAGCAGTGAGCAAGCAGGTTGCCAGGCCGGGGGAGGGGGAGGGTTAGAGAGAGCCAGTGCCAGGGTGAGAGGCCCTCAAGAGAAGCCAAGGAGTAGAAGATGGAGGAGGAGGGCCCAAGGTCAGGGGTCAAAGAGGACAAAGGTAAAGGGTGCCAGGAAAGAGAACCCCAAACCACCTGAGCCCTGGAATCCTTGCAGCAGATGCCGAGATTGAGTCTTTCACTGGGAGACGATGGTGTGTATGTGGGGTGTGGGGGGGTTATATCTATGGAACAGTAATGTTAAATCACATATACAGGTGTTCACATAGGTAATACAAACAGTTACACATATTGGTTCCCCTAGTTTTCTTTTTAAAAGTTTAAATCATGAAGTAATCATGCCATCTTCTTCTGGTTGACATATGTCATCTGCCATCATTGTTACTGAAGCCATCTCGGATCATCTAACTTAGCTCTTCATCATGTGGCATCTCTACTAAATTGTTCAAGATGGGGTCATTCAAAACATTATTCAAAGTCCCGTGAACTCTTTCTCTAGTTGTCCTTTTGGAGGATATTTATCTCCTCAAGGTCACTGCTTATAACATGCTTTTAAAAAGAAAGCAGGAGCTTTATTTGAAATAATACTCCAACACTTTCAGTGATGAAGTCATAGCTTCAGAAATAATAGCCGAGCCCATGTTGGGTAGTTCTTGTTCCCTTTTCCCTCCTGATACTATCAGGTGACACCTGTAAACCTCCTAGCCCATCTTTCCTACCAACCCTCACCCAATGACGTCACCTCAGGCTAATAGCATCTTTCTCCAAACACTTCCTTCACGTTCAAAACAAGTAATTGAGAAAGTGTCAGGAATGTGACATGGTTGGGGATCTCCGTTCTGTGGAAAGGCCTTTGAGTAAAAAGTTGGCCTTATAATCAGAAATGTACATTAAGTGCTTGTCCAATGAATGTATTTACTTACACTTCACCTTTGGTCATGGCTCAAGGGACACAAGGTAGCATGCATATTTTTGCCAGAAAAAGTATTATATTGTAATGTGAGTCCAAGACTGGGGTGATGGTGATTTTGTCCCCAGAGTACATTAGGTAATGTCTGGAGACATTTTTGTTGGCCACTACTAGGGCAAGGGTAGCATCAGGATGTAGAGGGTAGAAGCCTAAGATGTCACTAAACACCATTCAATTCACAAGGAAGTCCCACAGCAAAGAATTGCTGGGCATAAAATGTCATTGTTGGTAATACTGAGAACCCTGGCTTACTCGGAATCAAGGGACAATTGTCTTAAACTGAATGGAGGACAATAATGGATCACTGGGGGATGTCTGTCCCCACAGGCTCTCTAAGGTCTCTCCTACTGAGAAAGTAGTCTCAAAATCCTGTGTCTTATTCCCTGTTCTTGAGAGGAACCTATTGTTCACATTTCTTCCTTCCCTCACCCCAACTTCCAAGTTTCTTTATGAGTGAATGGATGAATGAATGAATGAAGAATGAATGAATGAACGAATGAGTAAATGAATGAATCAATCTATCTATCTATCTATCTATCAATGATGCACGTGCATCTAGTCTAGCCTTGTTTACTTAACAAACGTGGGATCTCAAAGAGTAACAGTGATTGTAGATCCTTCCTTCCTCCCTCTTTTAAGACTGGCCCCAAGATTCAGTTGGTTCTGGAAGCATCACCTCTGTGATGAAAGACTCTAGTATCAACCAAAGTCTGAGCTCTGGCATTAGGGTGAGTGGGTTCTGTGTCTCACCGAAGGGTACCCATGGGATGGGTGGTTAATATTTCTGAGTCTCTGTTCCTTTATTTGTGAAATGGCAATGGTAACAGTCCCTTCGGCACAGAGCTCTTAGAAGACATGCTTAAGGTAACGTAAGTGGTGTCAATGGTACCCACTACTGGAAGGGTAGTATTAAACTTGTGGCAGACGTAGATGCCTCGGTACCTGTAGACTGTGAAATGCTTAACTGGCTGTTCAGGAACTCTCCTATTGATTGGGTTATTGCGTTGTATGACACCTCCATATCTTGAGATGCGCAAAGATTAATTCCAATTGTCAGCTTGACCTGGGGAAACTGGTGAAGAGCATCCCAGGCTGTCCGTGGGAGCATTTGTAAGGACTCTGGTCTAATAACAGGGTGCAGTGATGGCTTCAACATTTGATTGGAGGTGATGGAACTGTGGAAGGTGAGGCCTGACAGGGAGCCCCTCTGGGAGCTGTAACTCACAGTGGCCACCTGCTCTCCTCTACTCCTACCTGCCTGCATTGATGAGAGCTGCTCCATGAAGCCCTTCCTGTTGTGTGATAGATTGAGATCTCTGAAACCCCGAGTAATAGAAATCATTCTCCCATTTACCTTGTTTCTGTCAGACACTCAGTCAACGTAACAACAAAGCGAACAGCAAATATCTCAAAAATGTGCTCGTTAAGGATTTTGAATTTCTCTGTTCAAAGCTTTGTCCGACTGCAAGGCTTAAAGTAGGAGATGAACAGAGCAGGCAGGGCTTCTCTGGAGGCAGGCATTCTCAATCACACAGTCTAGCTTCTCTGAAAGGTGGGTCCTGGGGACCAACCTGCAGATCCCAGAGCAAGGGTCACCTCCCTGTTGGCTCCTCCCATTGTTCTTAACTGACAATCCATGAGGGAAGGCAAATTGGCTGCTGTTTGGGCTGGCTGGTCCTTTTATGCACTTCATTGTGGACTTTCTCAGACTCCTAAAAACCACACCCTCATGCCATAAAAAATATGTAGTGAAGGGAGCTTTTATGCCTCCCTTCAAGGCACAGATAAATGGATAGCCTGCATGGATGGAGGCTGGAAGGCTTCCTGGCAGGGGGAGTAGTATCTGACTGTGGATGCCACTTGCAAGTCATGGGGTGTCCTCAGGGGTGCTCAGTGAGCCCTGGCAGAGGAAGGCAGACCAAGCCTTGTGTTAACCCTTTGCACTTTGACACCATCCTGGAACAATTCCAACACTAAGGGAAGAAACATCGCCTCTCCCTCTCCAACGTGATCTTGATGGGCACTGATGTTTTTATGGTTATTAATAAAATCTCCCAGGTTGGATTTTATGGGCACGTAGAGACTCTAAAGAGTCACCCTTTGCCCTTGAAAACTGTATATGTGAAGGATGATGAAGGAAATTTTAAATTGGAGTGGTCAACTGGGGAGTGGGGATGCAGGAGACAGACTTTAAAGACCAGCAGTGAGTGGACCAGAAAGGATTCGATCTGCTTGCTGCATGGGCTTTCACGGGAAGTGCTTCCCAGGAAGTGAGGGTGAGGCTTAGGTGGGTGGCCAGAGGTCCCCTTGGGAAAGGTGAGTCTTTAAATATGTGTATGGTCTTCTCTACTCTCTTCTTCCCCTCCCCCACTTCCATCCTGGGTTTCGTGGATCGATCGGTTCACCAAAACTGTGAAACCAAATCAGCGGCTTAAAAAGAGACCCCAGTCCCTTTTGAACATCCCAATGAGAATGGGTTGGAAAATGAGACAACCGTGACGGGCATGGTGACTTAAACACCCGAGCATCCTGACTGAACAGGAAGGGCAGATGTCTGACACCTGGTTAGAAGGGAACGTCATAATCCATGCAGGTGTCAGGGAGGGCATTCCTCAGAGAAGCCTGGAAAAACTTAGCTCTGCTTGCTTAATTCAAGGACCGCACCATCGTTGCTTCGGAGAGTGAGGGCATCCAGGAGCTGGATGGAGCCCCATGGTGACTCCACACCACCTTCTGCTCCTTCCTCTCAGCATCCAGGCCTCTCTAAAGTCCCGGAAACCTTGGTCATTACCAGTGCCTAATTGCATGGTGGTCAATTAACAGCAGGCCTTCAAAACAGGAAGGTCACAGTCTAGGGAGCTAATTTTGATAAGGAACACATTTGAAGGTGCCAGATGACAAGTCCCTCTTTATGCAGTTCCGAACTAGTCATGGGTGTTTTTTTTTTTTTTTTTTTTTTTTGGATTTGGCATTAATTTCAAAACAACATGCCAAATTGGTTGATTGAAAATAGTGCTTCTTCCCAGAGGCCATCAATCTGCTACCTTGTTCAAGAGGTGAGAAGTTGCTAAGGAGCATGTGGAAGGTAACAGGGCCTATGTGTGGCCCTCGGGGAGCACCTTCGTGGAATGCCTCAGAATTTCCATTCAGGGTCATATCTCTGTGAATGTGCTTGTGTGTCTGTGTTCCTGCTTATTGTTTGATTGGCTCTGTTGTGAGAATGGACAGTACTTCCATCTGGGACATTGCCTTCTTAGTGGTAGTCATAAGGGATATTCTCCCCTAAAGTGGAGGTAAGCCATTTTAAATAATCTAGTGCTTTTTTTTTTTTTCCTGAAGGGATAGTGAATGGTTATAAACTTTAAGAACTCAACAACGTCCAGTCTGGGGTGTTAAAAGGAAGGAAGGAGAGAGGGAGAGGAGGAGGGAGGGATTGGAGGGGGGAGGCAAAGGAAGGAAGGGGAGTGGAGGGAGGGAGATGGATTGCTTTGTGATTTTAAAATCAGACAGACACAAAGCCAACACTTAACCTTTCTTTGCACAATAAATAACGTCGCTAAGTTGTTGAACTTTAAGGCCTATGATAAAGTGGTACTTGCAGATGCTGTACACAGTAGGGATAAACATTTCTGTTCCCGTGGGATTTCTACGTAAGAGATAGGAAAGGCCGTCTTAGCAGAGCATGTCTAATAGCACACAGTAACTGGCTGCTTATGGCACAGCAAATGTTAATTTCTGAATCACATTCTGTTAGTAAGCAGGGTTCAGCATTTATGTCTCCATGCAAGTTGACTGTTCACTAAAAGGCCCACAGCACAGGGCATGGTTTAATGGGAACTAAAGATGTTCCTGGTTTTAAGGGGGCCCTCACTAGAAGGATGCCCCCCCCCAATATCAGTGAGGTACTTCAGATAAGGATTCAGAATTACCTTCTGGCTAAACAAGATGGTCAGGGGGAATAAAAGAGAGAGAAAAAGAAGAACAATTCAGTCAAGACTCCAGGGGCAAGTGGGTAGGATTTGGAGCAGCTCACGGTTTGAGCCTGTAGTGTTTTGTGAGATGCTTGGTAGGGCTCATTTTCCTCCTCTAGATGGTAAAGCATCCTTGCTTGTTACAAGATAAGTAAAACTAAACATTCAGGCATCAGGGAGAATTTGACTGTTTTTTGTTTTCTCTCTTTTCCTCGTTAGAGTCTATTTGGAATCCCGCCCCCCCTTCACACCTGCAAGCCTTACTATTTCATGCCAACTCTATTAAGACGAGAAGGAGACGCAAAACCGACAGAAGTTAGAAGCAAGCAGCCTTGCACCGTGGGCTGGGCCAGGCTCCCTGTGAATGTGTTTAGAGATGAACACACGTCTTCCTTCACCAGCGTTTATGAAACCCCACCACCAGGGCCACTGGTTATGAGAAAGGCATGGTTTTGATTTGTTGTAGGTTGAAGAGATTTAAATCCACTGGAAAGGTTTTGTTCCGATCCCTCTATCCATTTTGCCTCAGTTCACCGACTTCTCAAAGAAAGATTTCACCAGTGTTGCTGGCCGTTCCCCACTCCGAAGGGGTGATACGGTGGCAAAGTTTGTCGCTGTGTTTCTTTGTCTTACCTTCCCCAGTCCTGCAGCACTCTGGGGCCCTGGGGGAAATCCTTGACATGCACTTGGCCAGTACGGGCCGTTATAAATAAAATACCGATCAAAGTCATCATTGATCTGGCTCCTTTAGGTTTCTTGGGCGGAAAAAAAAAATGTTCTGATCACTGAAGCCATTTCAGGGCCCGAAATTAGAAAGTAATAAAAAAAATCACACTCTCCCTGGTGGGCAGTGCATTTAATTGGCTCCGCAGCGGGAGCCCAGCTCTTGAGTCAGAAGTGCTTACGGTGTGGATCCCTGCGTTAGAAGGACCACATGCAAACACTACTTTAAAAACCAGCAAATGAAAGGGGGGGACACCAGAGGCAAACTCAGAGATGGCTGGAAAAGTGCTAGAGGATGTGGAGGGAAAGATACACTTCTCCCGAATTCATTTGAAAATCCACTACATGGGACTAGAGGGTAAATTCATGTGTTTACATCATGTGGGACCCTCCCCGTGTTCCTGCCTGTTTAGGACTTGATGTCTTTTGGATTGTATCCTGGCTACATGATGCTTTTAGATAGAAAATGGACCGTGTCCATTTCCTGGGTGTTTGGGGTTTGTCTTTAAAAGCTGCCCAGAGCCTGGTGTCCCTATTACTCCTGGCCTAAGCACGCACGTCCTCTTTCTTAGCTGCTCCAGTGAGTTTGAGGCCTGAAGAGGAATCTGGATGCCAGAGAAGGTTGGGACATCGCTCCTTCTTCAGTGCTGCTTGGGCTCTGTAGTCTGGTGCTCTGCTGCCACCTTCTGTCCCAGCTGCTAGGAAGACCAGCTCAGTGGTAGCTCGGCTCTGGGCCCTGGGGAAAGCTCGGCAGCCGGCTCCTTCCAGGGAACCGGTGTGTTCCCAGAGCAGAAATGTCCCCTCTCAAGGCCTGGAGGATTAGCTCTTGAAATGGCTGCTTTCGGGGGGGAAAATGTCAACTTGTTTATCTTGCCTCCCTCCTTCTGCCACAGGCCCCCTTCCAGATCTGGAAGCTTCCACAGGTAGGGGATCTTGGAATGGAAAGGTAGGTGGAGGCTTTTTTGTTTCAAGCACATTGCATATGCCCATCCCTCTATGCCATTGCCAAAGACCAACGTGAAGTGTGAGGCTGTATGGGGAGGGGAGGATCTCAGCAGGCAAGATCTAGCGCTGCGGTGGAGAGGTATTCCCAGGGATGGCCCATCGGTTGAGATATTTAAAACCTGAGTGGACAAAGCATTAGAACCTTCACCACAGAGAACAAGGCTACAGTGGCTCTGGGGACATGACCCTGGTATGCACAGATCCCTTCCCAACTCTACTTTTTTATGATTACTCAATTGACTTCTCATTCTATAAAAAGTATTGTGTTTCTGCTGAAAAATCCAACAGCTTTGACATCCGGTCTGAGGTCAGGCTGGCTTCAACATAGTTTCATTCTGTGGAGCACTACAATGCCCCTGTATCTACTTACTTTGAGCTGAGGGCAAGCGAACTCACATAATTAAGGCTATAAATACATATTTTAGGCAGGAGATGGGGGAGTCTTCCCTTGACAACCAGCCCAAGCTTCTCTTTCAGAGTACCGGGGAGGTGCCAGCAGGTCCTCGGCAAATCTGCACCTACTCCCAGCTCCGCGGTTTTAATTTGTTTGTCTGGTTGGTCAGGGTTGTGGCATCTGATGCTGGACAGGACCGTGAGATGGGAGAGTAAACGTAGTTTGCATTTCCGGGTCAAATGTTCCCTGGGCAGACTTTATGTCCCATACTGGACAGCAGGGAGACAAAGGGAAGGAGGAAGAGGTGACATGTGCCACCTTGCTTAGAAGTTCTCCTCTTCTGCGTGACTTGGTTCTGCTACACAGTTGGTGGCAATGAGGTTCCCATTAGTCGCCAGGAGTTGAGTTCGGACCCAGTGGGGCAAAGTGGAATAAGCCCATTAGGAGAATTCTGAACTGTTCTTAGGGAAAACTTTAAAGTCCCACCCTCTTCAAATCACCAGGTCCCTTCAGGCTCTGAGGCTCCTAAAGGCTGGACCGGCCGGCTCTCCTGTCCTTGGGAACTAAGTCATTCCATTCTTCCAGGCCTCCCTGGGTGCTCAGTCTAAATATGGCTAGCCTTCCTCCTGGCCCTCTCTCTTCATCAGACTGCCTCCTCATCTGCCAGTTCCCAGCTCAAAAGTCATATCCGTAGGGAAGGCTTTCAGCCTGGGCCAGGTCTCCAGGGCGTTCATTTGCTCCTTGGCTCTCGTCCTACCAGAACACATGTCATAAAGAGACACAGGAGGCAAGGGCTGGTGGTGTGCTGGCAGTCTCCGTGAGAGAAATACTCACGCTAGCAGGCACCTCAGCCATGCTGCTTGCTTGCCTTCCTCCCCGGCCTTTTACTGGGTCTGCTATCAGGTGGATGGATTAACGATGGGCTGAAATAACAAAGCTCGCTAGCCATTCAGGTAAGGCAAAACACACCGCTTGCAGAAATAGAGCTAATGCCTTCCACCTTGAGGAGCTTCCTAGCAGAAGTAATTTCCCAGAGAGAAAGAATTTTATTTGTGGAGAAGGTTCTAGAAGCAGTTTCCATGTAGCATGTCCATGCCAGCCTAAGGACCATTCTTTCCACATCGTAGGACCAAGTAATGCATAACTGTGGTAAGAAATCTAAGCACGGTGGAACTATAAAATGCTAAGATGCACGTGCCACTCTCCGCCTCCATGCAGCCCATGCTTTATGGAGAGCCATTAGCAACCAAGCATGCTTTCTTCCTATCCATACCATCACTTATTTAAACATCTTTCCCCAAGTTGTGATGCTATTTTAAGAAGTGTTTTATTGATGGGAGATGTCATTCTGTGTATGTTTCTCATACTGGTTAATAATAAAGCACTGTTGGCCAATAGGAAAGCAAGATAGGCGGGACTAGGAGACAAGGAAGAAAGAGGAAGTAGTAAGGAGGAGCCAAGATGGAGAGACTGGGGAGACGAGAGCTGGCCCCACTGCCTGGGAAGAAGACCATGTGGAAATACATAGAAATGGGTTAATAATTAAGACAGAGCTAGCTGATAAGAAACTAGTAACTGGCCAACAGGATTATATCAAATACAGAGTCTCAGTGTATTATTTGGGGCTGGCGTGGTGGCGGACAAGACCAGGCGGCAGGCGGGAAAACCATACTGCTTACAGTTTTATTCACACAGAAAGGTATATAGCAAAGTCCCTGAGAGGGCTGAGCTCCTCTTACTTAGCTGGGATTCTTGGGCAAGTATGAAGAAATTTGTCATCATGGTTTACTTCTGCAATCCAGGAAGATTCAGAGAAACTGTCATGATGCAGCACACCTCCCCCCGAACTTCCTCACCCTAGGAAGCAGGGGTCTTCACCCGGTGACAGCTCTGTCACAGATACCATACTCCCAGATCTGTTGCTTTAAAAAGATTGAAAACCAAGACATACCAGGGAATCCTGGTAGAATAGAAAGTATGGATAATGCCCAACAATTCCTAAGCCATATGGCTTAGTCAGGGTTTCTATTGCTGTGGCAAAAACACCATGACCAAAAGTAACGCAGGGAGGAAAGGGTTTATTCGAACTTGCAACTCTCAAGTCTCACTCCACTACTGAGGGAAGTCAGGGAAGAAACTCTGGGAAGGAACCTGGAGGAAGAACATGAAGTCGTGACGTCGGGATCAGGGAAGAATACCCCTTACTGGCCTTATACAACCCAGGACCACCTGTCCAGGGTGGCACTCCCCACAGGGCACTGGGCCTTCCGACATTATTAATTATCATCATCAATCAGGAGGATGCCCACAGACTTGCCCACAAACCAACCTGATGGAGGCATTTTTCTTAATTGAGGTTCCTTCTTCCCAGACAACTCAACTTGACGAAAAGCTAACCAGGAAATCATATAAGACTTTTCCGTGGTATCCTCTTGTCCCTCTCTTTCCCTTTTAGACAAATCTCCGTGGACTAGCCCCTGGTGACACTAACCCTCCTGGTCCCATCTCCGTGGACTAGCCCCTGGTGACACTAACCCTCCTGGTCCCATCTCCGTGGACTAGCCCCTGGTGACACTAACCCTCCTGGTCCCATCTCCGTGGACTAGCCCCTGGTGACACTAACCCTCCTGGTCCCATCTCCGAGGACTAGCTCCTGGTGACACTAACCCTCCTGGTCCCATCTCCGAGGACTAGCCCCTGGTGTCCTTATTGGGAGATAAAGGGACCAAGGATGTGTGAGCAGATCAGTGAGCACCCGTGGCTGTTGCTGTGGCCGAATAGCCGAGAACAGGACATAAGGGAAGGAATTAGTATCGCAGCCCCTGGTTGGTCAGTCCCATTTTTAGGGAGGGGGGAGTGAGACACAGCAGAGCAGCTCACTCTGTGGTAGCCAGGGAACAGAGGAGGGGGTATAGGAAGGCCTCTTAGCTATGGAGCTGGAGGGAATACTTTCCGAGCCTCACTTTGAACTCTTATCAACCGAGTGATGAGAAGGCAAGGACTCCTGAGTGGAATCACAAGGAAAACTATTTGGTCAACTCTAGCACATCCTATGGTTTTCCCGAGGGGCGCACCCTGGTAGTGTCAACATAGAGAAGGCTGGCTGAGGTCCCTGAGAACAACGCAAGTAGCCAGCGGGAGCTGGGAATATCTGGAGATGGGCCGTCCTTCCTAACAAATGGTCTACTCCTAGTCTTGTTCCCACCCGACCGCTAACCACGCGATCATTATCGAGGTGGCTTCATGTCCACAGTCTTTAATGTGGCTACTTAAAATTGTCTTTATCAAGTAATTTGTGCTAATAGAAGAGTCAAAAAATGTAGAAAATGAATTTTAAGATGTTCATCTCTGTGCTTTCAAGGCTCTTGGCTTGAAGGGGGTTAGAAGTTTCATATCACGTAGAACCAATTTTCCAGAGAGTGTACAAACTCCATTCTTCCCGAAGTCTTGCTAAGATGTCAGTTAGAGTAAATAAAGTAGAGAAAGTCTGTTAAAAGAATGAAGTGAGCATCCCCAACCACAACAATGAACACCAGATGTCTCTCCTGCTTGCAGCTTACGGATGTTCACATTTCAACACCACACAGGGGGACAGAGGACATTCACTACAACGCCCTGAGAATGCCGATTTCATTTTTTATTTTTTCTAAATAAAAACTCCCAAAGCCTCACAGAGGATGTGAATACCTTTCCTCTCCTGCTTTATGGCCTCATTCCTTTGGCGATCATGTGTGAAATCTCACACCTATTCACACTCAACTGAGGTTGATGAAAGATGACAGGACTGTTCTCCGGGGCGTCTGTCAGATGTGCCAGAACCCCCAAAGCAAAATAGGACCAAACAGGAAACCATCGACCTCTGTCTTCTTCATTGTGTCCTCACCTCATTTGGCATTCATCAAGAGAAAAGACCAAAGTGGTCGATCCTAGCTCTAAACCATGCAACAAATGGGGTATCTTCACCTTGTCCAGTGGAAAGCCACTGCCATGTCCATGTCCAACTTACTAGGTTCACCTTCGTCTCTATAGAATGAACCCAGATGCACTGTGGGAACACAGGCTATCCTGACAGCAACTGTGTATCATGGGTTGACTGACGAGCTGCCTTCCTGGCCTAGTTTTGGTGGAGTGAAGGGAAATCATGGAATTCTTTGTCTCAGCAGCTGGCTGAGCGGAAGGTTCCTTTCGCTTGCACAGAAAGATAGCGAATGACGGTAGCAGCCGAGTTGTCCTCAGCGCATCTCAGACTGCCAACACTTCATGGTGAGATCCCTTTTGACTCTTTCAGACACTGCAAACTGAGGAAAGCTCTTGTTCCTGTACCACAGGAGGGGGGCATTGAGACTCAGGACGGTTGAGCCACCATGTAGCTTCATCGCCTAGTGATGGGGGTGGGGAAACATTCATCACGCCTCTGCACGGACATGTGTTGGGAGCTCCCAATGGCCCTGCTGTTCCCAGAGCAGCCAACAGTTTCAGGGAGCCACTCCCTCAGAACCTCACTTTCAGTTCTATGCTGGGTTGTTTATTCCTGCACAGCGGCCTGTCATGATCTGAGGAGAGAGCTGACAGTGGCCAGAGCTGGTGTGTCTGGGAGTACGTACCACTGTGAGCGGGGCAGACTGACCTTGGGGGAGGAGGAAGACGCTGTCTAGGTGACACTTTTCAAACTTGTTTTTGAAAACCTGAAACATCAAGTCTGCTTATCGTCTGCCTGTTCTGGCAGGTGGGGTTGTGGGTAACATCAGACATGGCCGTCCTGCGTTGCCCCAGGGTAGAAAGAAGTGTTGAGAGAGAAGCAGTTTGTGACCTGCAGGAATTTGAAGGAAGCTGACACACTATAGAGTTGTGTTGGCCCTTGAGTCCAGCCGCTGACACTGATCAAAGATCCCAATGTTTGCCATAACCCTGGCACTCACCGTCTTGGATTTGCTAGGCGACCACGCTCAGGTGTGTAAAATCCTCTTATAAGGGCCAGCCACGTGGTTGAGATTTGCATAAAATTCCACCACTGAGATCTGGGGGCCACCTTACTTAAACTGCCTTCAGCCTTAAGTTCTAGACACATCTCCTGTACCCGTCAGCCATTTCCTCTTTCCAGTCATTCCGGTCTGCCTCAGACTGCAGTGCCAGGCAGGAGCCTGCGAGGCAACTGGAAGAGAGAGCACCAGGAGAGACCCCCCTCAGTGAACCACGTGCTTATTGGATGAGTTTGAAACAAAGGAACATTTTGTAATAATAAGAGTGTTGACCCAGGCACTATGTTAAGAGCTTCTTAAGATGGTCTCAATTAATTCTTAGACTAATTGTGAAGCAAATATATTAGTATAAGTACCTTATAGATGAGAAAAATACAATGCTTAAGAAGTTAATGACCGTGCCTAATATCATACATGGGCGGAGAGAGGTGAAATCCAGACAAAGGTCCAGCTTGCTCTAGAATTTGTGCTGTGAGCTACTGTTCCCTGTTGAGTGACTCCCAAATCCTCCTCAGTGCAGCCTCTGGCAGTATTTGTCTTTTGGCTTCACCTGAAACTCTGCATATCTCTCCCTCAAGCTCTGTCAGCGACAGAGCCTGCCTGGTGACTCTGGGATAAATCTATTCCACAGTCAATAATTCAGCTACGCTGAGTGGACAGCCCTGACTCCACAGGGGCTGCATTCTGGAACTACAGGAAACAAAAAACGGTCAAGGACAGGGCCCTTTTCTGATCCAAGTGTCGCCAGATAAAATGCTTTTCCCCGGTTGGATTTACATTCTGGGTGAACAATACATTTTTACAATAAGCATCTCTTATGTAAAATTTGACCTACCCTTATCCTTAAAAACTATTCACCGTTTACCTGAAAAGCAAATAATTGTATACTTTATGCTTTACTCTTTTAAAAGGTTTATTTAGTTTTCTGTGTGTGGGTGTTTTACCTGAGCCTCTGTACGTGGTGCATCATGCAGGTTCCATGAAGGTCAGGAGAGGGCGCCAGACCTGGGACGGGAGTTATAGATAGATGGCTGTGAGCTGCCATCTGGGTGCTGGGAATCAAAGCTGGGTCCTCTGGAAAAATAACCTCGGAGGCATCTCTCCAGCTCCCAAATACTATTTGTTTACACTTACGGCTCCTACAGAATTCAAAACAAGAACGCCCAAGTCAACCCACAGGGTGTGTGTGGGTCCAAGAGCATCCCAGAGACACAATCATGCTGTAACTATGAGAATAAAAACTGGCCAGCGCTGGGACACTGGGATTTCTGGAGGCATCTGTGATCTGTGTGGGACTGACTTACCCCATCGGAAACCATGGATGCTGAAGTGTGTTTAGGAGGGGACTTGACTTCTGGGATTCTCAGTCCTGAACACACCGTTGGGGTCACATAAGGAGCTGTGGAAACACTGATGTATGAGCCCAGCTTCGGGGGCTCTGGAGTAAGGGGTCCAGAGTGACAGCTGTGGATAGAGGGGTAGGCGGAGAGCAGCAGGCAGAGAGTGCCAGGCTACTGGACTGCTCAACGTAGAAGGTTAGGGAAAAAACAAAATGAAACTGGGCATACTAGGTGCAGAGGTCAGGCCACTCAGACCAACACGGCATATCTAAAGACATGGATTTTTTTTTTTTTTATCATCTGCTTTGGTTTCTCTGTAGACAAAAAAAAAGTATATTAAGTTGCAGAATTTAGGAGAATGTTGTTAAAATCGACACGGACATTGACTGTTAATTCATCATTAAACAGACATCACTTTTAAATTCTTGATGTTATTCTTTGCCCTTTGAGCTGTTTTAGTTAGGGTTTCTATTGCCGTAGAGAGACACCATGACCATGGCAACTCTTATAAAGGAAAACATTTAATTAGGGTGGCTTACAGTTCAGATGTTTAGTCCATTATCATTATGGTGGGTGATGTGCTAGCAGACACCGTGCTGGAGAAGTAGGTAAGAGTCCTTAGGTAAGAGTCCTACATCTTGACTTGGAGGCAACAGGAAGTGGTCTGTGTTACTGGGTATAGCTCAAGTATGGGAAACCTCAAAGCCCGCCACCACAGTGACACACTTCCTCCAACAATCTCACACCTAGTCCAACAAAGCTACAACTCCTAATAGTGTCACTCCCTATGAACTTATGGGAGCCAACTACACTCAAACTGCCAAAGACATAGTTTAGAACATACTTTGTAATGATTTTGTCCATGTGTGTGTGTGTGTGTGTGTGTGTGTGTGTGTGCCCATGTGCACATGCACTCTGTGCACACATGTGGTATGTCCAAAAGCTAGTGGAGGCCAAAGGCTCATGTTGAGTGTCTCCTAAATTAGTTCTCTGCCTTCCTTATTTTTTCGAGACAGGATCTCTCATTGAACTTAGAACTCACTTGCAGCCAGACTGGCTGACTAGTGAGCCACCCAGTCCCTCCTGCCTCTGTGCCCCAAAGCTGTGACTGCCAGTGCTGGGCATCTGAGCTCAGATCCTCATGGCTGTGTGGCCCTCACTCTACCCACTGAGCCATCTCCCCACTTTTTTTTATTTAATACGCATTTTTTAAATATATATTAACAAGCATTTCCCTGTGTCTTTAAAAACATTCTTCTTCATGACATCTATGCTGCAAAGATTGCCATGTTGCCAACATAGTGCAAGGCTCCTGTGATAGTTTGAAGAAAAATAAAATGGCCCTCAAAGAGAGCAGCGCTATTAGGAGGCGTGGATTTGCTGGAGGAAGTGTGTCTCTGTGGGGGTGGGCTTTGAGGTCTCCTATGCTCAAGCTGCCCCCAATGTGGCTCACAGCCTCCTGCTGCTGCCTGTGGATCCAGATGTAGAACTCTCAACTCCTTCCCCAGGACCACATCTGCCTGCCTGCCACCACGTCCCACCATGTTAATAACGGACAGAACCTCTGAACTGTAAGCCACCCCAGTTACATTTTCCTGTATGAGAGTTGCCAAGGCTATGGTATTCTATCACAGCAATAGAAACCTAAATAAGAATGTTAGTACTCAGGCATCTACACTGGCCTGTCCTTGGGGTTCTGGCAGGATACACCCTCAGCTGCAGCCACTAAGAGCACCATCCGTGCACATTCACTATGTTCACTATTAAAAGGCCCTGCCCACCTCCCATCTTCCTCTCTTTCTTTCTCTCCCTTTCTCTGTCTGTTCCTCTCTCTCCCTCTCTGCCTCTGCCTCTCCCTCCACCTCCCCCTGTCCTCTCTCCTGCTGCTCCTGTCTCCCAAGGCCAGTGTCCCTCTTCCCTCTCCCCTTTTTATAATCCCTTTTCCTAATTGAAAAAAAAACCCTTTGATTGGACCCTGTCATGGGGCCTCTTTCTCTGGCTTTGCAACAAAGGCAGCTCCCAACTTCTCCCTAAATTAAACGTTTAGATCACATATATTGCGGTAAATAAGGGTCAGGATAAACAAATAGGCCGAATAGATGTTTATTCAGGGAGAAATAACTTACAACCTAGACAGATGAACACCAGGAAATTCAACCCGATCCTCTCCTGTCCGAGTCACGCCAGAAAGAGAGCGCCTTCCTGGCCCCCTCCGACCTCCTTCCTCAGGTCACCTCCGCCCATCGCTCCACCCCCCAATGGGCGTGGTCAGTGCTACAGAAGGACTACCTCACTACACACATATTTTAAAATGTCTTTGAGAGGATTGATGGCAGGAAAGAAGTGGTAGGATACAAACTTTATGTGTTTCTGTGGCAGCCTGTGACTAAAAGAATCCACAGGTGTCTACTTCCAACTGTGGTCTTTCAAATCCTAGAGAATAAATAACCATGAAATCTTTAGCATCCAAGTTAGGCTTCAGGTTCTTTCTAGAAGTCGAGATGAAACCCACTCTGGAGTATTTTGGTAGTATGTCTCATGTTCTCTTTCCAGCTCCAAAATCATAATTCCTAATAAATAGAGGTACCGATTCTTCCCTCCAACTGGCCAAGGAACTACTGTCGGACCGACGATATTATCAACACCCAATTAAATCGGTGTAATTGGATGGAATTGCAACTTCTTTGCCTGCAGCTGTGTGTGGAAATCTGTTTCACACCTGAGTGTTGTTTTAGTTACTTTCCAGTGCTTGCTCCAGAGTTGTGGGTATGGGTTCAGGGAAGAGCTCATTCTTGGTCCTCTGATAAATAGGTTATTTCCCCATCATTTTGGAGTCACGGTGGTTAAAATAACCCCAGTAGGTTCCCTGTGGTCTCTGAGACTCTGCTGTGAAAGAGCCTAGGTTTTCAGAACTAAACTCTCTCTGTGGCAGGCAATCAACGGTGAAATAATAGAGAAGAACCTGAGCCTGGCAGGAAAGTGTTCGGGTCTCAGCTGAGCTCATAGATGCCCTCAGTGGATGCTCACCAGCTCTATGCTACACTTGTATGCTGGGTTATTGTATGTCTTCCCACCTAAATGTGCTCCAGAATCACTTGAGGACACTGCAGGGAGCCTTACCTCATGTGATGGGTTTGGGCCTAGAGCTCATGGTTTCTAGCTGCTGCTGTTACTATGGGGACTAGCTTTAAGAGGGGCTGTGTTAGACTTTGAAGACTCTGTTTTAAACTCGCAGTCTGACTATGGGATAGCTACAGTAACTCTGTTGCACCCATCATCCCTAAAGGAAGGGTCAATAAGCTGTCCTGCTCTTTTGGGAGGGGGGGTGGCTTCATTGTGTTTCCAAAACTGCAGTTTAGACCTCGCTTCATAGACTAACAGCACTGCATTCCCTGGAGTCAGACAGAACTTTGAACTCTCAAGCCCCACCCTAGAGTCTTTGAGCCAGAATGTGTGCTAGCAAGGTCCTAGGTGAGCAGTCCATACAGCACATGTTGAGGAACAAGCTCTGGGCCACAGAGTTCTAATGGAGTTGAAGCTTGCCTGCGTACTATAACCTAACCCTGTTATGCTAGCGATGAGAAAATCAGAGCTTGAAGAAAATCAATGTGCATCCTCTTGTAAGTGGCTGGTTGTTCTGGGCTCGCCATGCTGATGACTTACATAAAATGTCAGCCGCTGACCTTAGAAGCACGAACGCATAGTTTCACCCCCTCTAGTAACCCACCTCTTCTCCTTTCCCTCCCACTGCTGTTCTTTCACCTTCCCCTTTAGTCGTCTGTCTGTCTGCCTCATCCGTTTGTCTCAACAAACGCTGCTCACTCCATAGCCCAGGCTAGCCTTGCAGTCCCTCTCACCTCTGACTCCCCAGAGCTAGGATTACAAGCATGTCATCACAGCCAAAGAACTTGTATTTTCAGTGAGTCTAGAGACAGGAATGCTTAGACTTGAAGAGAAGATGCAATGACAGTTGACTGGCAAGCAGAAAGGCTAGGGTACATAACACTTCACTAAGTGCACGCTGACCCACATGCATGTCCAACTGGTCTACCCTGCCTCTGCCTGGCTGGGAACTTGGCTATGGGGCGCAGTGTCTATTCACATACACATTCTGCTCTGTACAAATCAGGGCAACAGAACCCGTACTTTTTACCTTTGCTGCTTTTCATAGACACTTGCCTTCCCATTCTCAAACGTTCCCCAAAGCTGGTCTTGTGAGCAGATTTAAGTAGAAATGAGCATTGTACATTATTTTGTACATTATTTTACTCTTGTTTAAAGGTGGAAGGGAGAAAGGGCTTGAATGTAGGGCTGAAATGGACCATGGTAATGAGCCAACTGGCAGGCCTGGGTCCTGGCCACTGGAACCATTTGGTTTTGGAGCCTGGGACAGGGATGACAAGATGATCTAATAGAGGAGGACTACTAAAGGAGGCCCTGGGAGGAGTGTGGTGTAAGGGGTGACCGTGTGCAAACACCCTTGATTCACATGCAAAGCATGCTTAATTTAATCTCTCCCACCACTACCCCAATTTTAAAAGAAACAGAGATGGGTTTTTATCTCTTTTTCCTATGCAATCCCTAGGGAAACTGGTTAAAACCATCTCTCACCAGCTGTGAGTGTACACTTGGGCTGTTCACATCTGTGCATATAATTTTGTGGCTTTAGCTGTCCCAGAGCTAGGGGATCCAAAGACCACAACAGGACACTTCTTGATGGATGTTTCAAGTTGATGCTTGTCCAAGTCACACAGCTGGGCTAGTGGTAAAAGGGGGATCCCAAATCCCTGCATAAAGATCTCTAGAAGGTCTCAGAGTCTGCGGCTGAGAGGCATGGAAGGCAGCAGGAATTTGGAAACTTAACCTAGCTGAGCTTAAATCTCAAAATAATATCTTGTCTGTGCATCCTTGAATGCGAAATAAAAAGCAAAGGTCTAAACTGACACATTCAATCTATAAATATGCATTAAACACCTACTATGTAAAAGCCTGCTCTAAACACAGGATGAAACAACCAACCAGATACTGGCCCTGCCCTTGGGATAGCTGCAGTCTAACCGAGAGACGGAAAGGGAACAAGTGCTAATTATTACCAGTTGCTGCTTAATGAGCATGATAAAGGTTAGCTTGAACTCTTTTGGAGAAGCCGTACTAAATAAATGATTAACTTTAATACTATAAATAGTGTTAAACCCTCAAGTTGATGAATAATTAAGGTGCTTCCATTATAGACACTCAAGGCTTAGGGCATCTCTGCCATGCTGCTCCTTCTCAGAGCGGTTGTCCCAGCTTGGAGCCATGGTCCTCCTATATCCCTGTGGGTTTCTCCTGCACTTCACGTCTGCCTTGCCTGTGGGAAACGTGGATGGGCCACGTGGACCCAACTCTCCAATCAGAGTCCTCTGTAAATATTTACAATATTTCTTTACATCCTCTGCTCAATCGAATGCCAGGGATAATCAGGAAAACTGATGATTGGACCGACCCTGTGTGATGCTCTGCTATACAGTTAAACGATGCATTTGGGAGGCTGGGTATGGAGCTAGAGGAAGTGACTGTGGTACCTTTTTCTAGAGAAAACAACCAGTATCACTCTGGTTTCCACTCAGTCACAACACAGCTGGGGACAGTGACACATTCCACTCAGGGATGATGGATACTCAGGGCAATTTGATTGTGTTAGAAGTGTTACCATCTTGTGTGAGTTCCGGATATTTGGAGACCTGTGCATAGAACCCCTGACTTAATAGAGGAGTAGGGAGATGGAATCATATTGGGGCACTCGAGGATTGTTGAAAGGCTGTTGACGTTCAAGGTTTTTAAGTGCAGTGTGCTTCAGAAGACCGTTAGTGGAATCCACAGAGTTAGTGACCGTCCTGTATTTAACGTGTCCCCTAAAAGTTTATGAATTGGAAATATAATCCCAAGTTTATTTGTTGGGAGCATTTGGAGATGGGGCCCACTTGTTAAGTTGGGGTTGGATGAAACCGTGAGGATGGAGCCCCCTAAAATCAGTGTCTCGCAAGAACAGGTAAGGAAGTCTCAGCTTTGCGCTCTCTCTGTTGTGGGTGTCTTGGCGCCACAGAAAGGTCCTCATCAGAGGCGGTCTCTCTACCTTAGACTTAGCTTCCAGTGCCACAGGCAGGCAGCAAACACCTGCTTGGAAACTACCAAGCCTCTGGCACTCCGTTACAGCAACACAAGGCACACTTAGACTTGCCGCCAGCTATGCTTGGGATGGAGCAGATTTCGGTCATCTTCTCCCATTTCTTTTCTGGGATAGGGACCCCAAACTGTCAGGATCTCATCACTGCATCGGTCCAAGTTAGCCCCTGTAGGGCAGGAGAAGAAGGAGGGGAGAGGCACGCATGCAGGAGTACCATTTCTAAGTGATGGCCAGAACATTAAAAATCCTATTGGGCTGGTGAGGTTGCTCAGGGGTTAGGAGAACTTCCTGCTCCTGCAGAGGTTTCAGGTCTGATTCTCATAACACACACCAGGCGGATCATACTACTTGTAACTCTCCTGGCACCCAAAGGCACCTGTGTGCGTGTGGTACACGTGAATGTGTGTCGTGTGGACCTGTGTACCCACCTGTCAGATTTGGTCATTTGGACTCGGTTACTAGAAAGAGAAATTGGTTTTGGTGAGGCGTTCATTCTAAACATTTACATTTGGGTACATCAACAAGCCTTCACCATCAGTCATGAGGGCTGAATCAGTTTGGAAAACAAATCAACTGTTGTACCAAGCTCCCATCTAAGAAGGCAGCATCTGTTGGCGCACACACTCGGTCACGGCTCGGGGTCAAGGGGCATCTCTGATTTCTGCAGGTGTGGTTCTGCTGTCCAGGACAAGCCACACCCTGCCTCTCTCTTGGAGATTTTAAGCTTATAGCCTACTACACTTGCCATGTGAGTGTGAGACTGGCTCCCTTGGCTTCCTGGATGGCCTGGGGAAGTTGATGCCTTTGAGAAGCATGCTCAGCCATGTTGGGTAAGCTGAGACGTCATTGCTTTAAGGGTCTTGGCTGAGTGGATTTGAGTGTGGGTTGGCTGTTATAACAGCAGAGGCTATGAAGTTGGCGTGGTGCCTGCCCTCATAGCATAGGACATGACTCGCCCAGTAATGTCATCTGCCTGCTGAGTGGCTGGGGTTGGCCAGAGAGAAATTCAAGGCTTAGCAGAAACTATAATTTAGTGGATTGTAACAATTTCCCACAGTGGCGTGAAAGACAAGGAGATGATTTAATCCCACCCTTATTCCCCACTTGACAGCAGCATTTGCCCTGATTTTGTGCTTCTGGGCTCTCTAAGCTGTCCCTCCCAACTTGGTCAAATGGCTGAGAGTTCGCGGTCTTTGGGGACACATGCTTGGCAGGGTAAGTATGGGGACGCCTTCAGAAGGAGAGAATTGGTTACCAATTCTTTGTTTTCTTGATCTGTGACAGAGGTGAACTTTCTCGGCATGTGAATGTTTATACATAGATGGTGAGGTCTGTCTGTGTCATGAGCACCTTACACTGTCCCAGCGTGAAGGAGGGTTACAGCACCTCCCCCTGACCCAGATCAGGGAGTAGCAGGCAGCCCCAGAGTGAAGGTCATAAGGAAGAGGGGGTGCACAGGGCTGTTCAGCAGGGGTAGGCTGCCCCTTTCCTTTGTTGCAGTCCAGAAGGGTGGAAAGCCCAGGACAGCTTTTCTCAAATTTTTTTTTTCTGTATAACCTAGTGGAGAACCAAATAAGACTTGTGATTCCTATGTATGAGAAACAGAAATAGAAGCAGGAAGTACAGACCATCCGGGAATACTCACTGTGTGCCCAGTAAGTCATGAGTTAGTTATTCTTTGAGCGCCCCTGGAAGCCAAATTAAACACTGAAGCATGGGAAGGCAAATGACTTGGCCACAGCTCCGTGGAGTGTGATTCCTACAATGGGCAGCATTAAGAGTGACTGATGGGGTAGCCACCAGCAACAACAGTGGCCTCTCTCACAGTTCTGGACACTGTGTCCAAAGAAAGGTCAGAGCGGAGCGGGTCTAAGTCCTCATGTCTTTGCGGCATGAGTCTACTGCAGCTCTGGCCCAGTTTCTGGGGTCATCGGGGTCCCTAGAACTTCCCACCAGCAGCTGAGTAGCTCTAGATTCTGAGTAGCTCTAGATTCTGCCCTCAACGCCATGTCCCTTCTCTGCCTTGGCCTCTCTGTCTGTCTTTTCTTCTTCTATAAGGCTGCTGCCCATGTTAGGTCAACCCAATAATGACCTCACTTTGAGTGGGTTACATACGTGAGAATTCCATTTCCAACAAAGGTCACCTCACTGGTGGTGGGACTGAGGACTTCACATGTGCTTTCAGAGGACACATTCAACCCTTAACACTTGGTAATCAGTCACACCAAGGTCCAGATTCAGGGAGTCTCGCTCTGGAGCCTACTCCTTAGTCATATTGAACTTCGTCCTTGAAGTAGATGTACACAGTACTCAACAGTCGCATCTTTCTCCAGAATGCATTGTCTCTGCTTCTCACATCTTCATGGGGGAGAAGGGCTACCGTGGAAGGTGTCCCCTCAGGCCCTCTACAAGATCTCAAATGCCATTTGTGAGAGGGTGGCCTCTCTCATCATGTACCAGGACCCAGTTCTTAATCCCATATCGGGGATGAGAGGCGCCAAGCATTCAATCAGCCACGACAAACATTTGGGCCAACGGTAGAGGAAACCCTTGTCATAGACCCAAGGAAACCTTGTCATAGCTCACAGACAGGAAAGAGTGGGAAATTGGCCACAGCTGTTTGAAAGAAATAGCTGTTGGCAGTTGGGGAAACAAGCAGCTGTCTTCGTCTGATATCTCCACGAGACCATAAAACCATGTAATTCATGGGCTCATGCTGGAAGACAGGCCTTGAAGAAGCAAGTCTCCATTAAAAACCCATCTTTTAACCGTGTGTGCCGCTGGGCAAGGGTGCCAGTCTCCCTGCTTCTCAGGTCTCTAACTGCCAGATGCCACAGTCCTGTCATCTTCCTTTGCAGCAGGAACTAAGTGCCAGGGCCACAGCATGTAATACAGTATGAAGTGACACTTAATGCTCAGTGCTGGCCACCACGGGACACAGAACAGGCACCCGATGTGTAGTCATTACTACTAAGAACAACACTCATTATTATAAAAATGGCTTGGGTCAAAGACACCTGAGCAGACCAGAGCGGTGCTCTTAGGTTGGCTTAATAAGAAGATTTAACCCAGCCTCTTTTGTTGGGAACAGCTCTCCACAACAGTGCAGAAACCCTTTCAAGATCAGCTCTGAAGACTTTGAAACGATTCAGCCTCTTGACACAGGTGTGTGTTTCAAGACCCAAATGTTCCTTGAGAAATTACAATTTTAGGGTCTGTTATCCTCTCGACAATAGATCATGAATCCCACAAGGCAGGTGTTTGATCCTTTTCCTCTGAAGGGCTCGGATGGCTCGGATGAGGAAATAGTTCAAGGTCAGCCTCAGCTGTGAGATCCTTTGGATGACAGAGAAAGGCTCTGTGGGTGGCTGAACCCCCGAGGAGGAGTGATGCAGGCAGTTCCCTGCAGGACGGGGTTCGCCCACACTTCTCCACAAGAGACGTGTGCAACTTTCTGCACATTTTAAAGACCTCCGTTTCTCCCAAATACAGGTCCTTGTGTGGACTGTCCGCGATCAAGATCGGTGTGAGGTGACTGGACCCTCGCTGTGGCTCTGGGCAGGTTTGGGTCTCTAGGCAAGCTACTTACCAGTTTACTTCCGGGTGCAAGCCCCCCCCCCCTTCACATTGAGAAGGTCAATCAGGGCCAGGTGTACATTTTACCGCCAGTGTCTGGCCAGCTGCACCGGGGCCGCCTCGCAATTACCAATCCTCGGTTTCCTCTTCCACAAAGGGGATGAGAGGCGGGTGGGAAGGTACAGGAAAGACGCACCTAAGTTTCCGGCCCCCCCTTCCCTCCAACACCAGCCAAGCTGTGCAAGCTCAGCTTCTCCCTCGACTTTCTTCTTCACGATTTCTCTCTGTTCCTACAAGGCCTAGACAAGGAGATGGGAGTCTTATAACCCTGCCTCCTTTGGGCGTGCTCTTATCTAGATACAGGTCTTTGTGGACTTTTAATAAGCTCACACTGTGTCAAGGTGCTACTGTTCCAGTGGCTGCTTCCATTATGTGAAGAGAAACATGGGGACAGAGACAGAAACAGAGAAAAATGACACAGGAGGACACTAGATGGTTTGGTCACATCCACAGAATGATGGGCACTCCCAGGAAACACAGGAAAAGGAGCAACAGCATGGGAGGGCATCAGGCAATGCTCTTCCACAGTGACAGTAAATTACCTCACCTGTCACCCCCCACCCCCAGCATGAAGAAGGGAGCTCCAGATTCCATCCTCACATTGAAATCATGCCCTGCCCACAGCCTCCACTGGAAGCTGCATTACCGGTCTCTGCGAGGAGGCGTTAGGAATCCGGGGGAAATTCTGCAATGCACAGAGGACACTGTCACTAATCTGAAGCCATTTCTCTGCCCCACCCCAGGGTTCTGGTGGGGCTGCTAGAAGGCAAGCAGGGTTTCTCACCAGTTAACTGGCCTAGCACAGCTGACTGCAAGCCAGGCAGTTGCTGGCAGACCAGGATCCAAGGCTGCCCTGGGTGGGAACGTGCGCTCTGCAGGGTGTTAAACACCAGGGATGGGCAGTGTAATGGGATTTGGCCACACACAGTTTTCTCATTTTCTGAACTTTGTCAGCGAGGTCCAGTCCTTTACAGATGTCGTCACAGGACCCAACATCTTTGTCCTTTGTCACAGACAAGTCCTTCTATTTCCCTCCTCAATCGTTTACATATATTTATCCACAGGTATAAAATTCATTTTCAGGTACACACGAGTGTTTGAGGCCTCAGTGTAAGTGGTTGAACCTTTGCTCCTTATCAGATTTTTACCACTTTCAAAACTACTAAGAGTTATCTCTTCTTCAAAAACTCTGTTGGAATAAGAAACGACCACTCTTTTCCTCTCCATAAAGTATCCTCTTGGGGTTCAGACTCCTGTGAGCCCTGTAAACACAGAGTTCACATATTGAACACGCAAAGGACTAAGTGGTTCCAGAAGTTTCTTTCTTGGCCTAGAAAACTTGGGGAGAATGGGTATATGGTAAGACTCTGACTGGCTTTACCCTCCATTTTCTTAGTATTATTTATAAACAACAACCACAATATGGCAGCTCTTTTACTTTCAGTAGAGAAAATACAGATAACAACTGAGAGAAACTTCTAGAAGCACAGATGCCACATAGGACAATCGCAGCTACCTAAAGCCTTTTAGGGAGAGAGAACCAGTCACTGGATTGATTGGATTTTGAGGAAAACAAGGGTACTGACAGAGTTCTGGAGTTTTTGCCTTCATTGATACTGAGTCCCTGAACTTTGGCCACACAGAGGATGTTGGAGGACATAAGAGGAAGAAATTCTTAGATAGAAGGTCCTGTAACTGCCATGGTTTCCTAGACTCCCTCCTCTTCCCACCCCCTTCTCTCTGGCATGACTGCCGGCCCTCACCAGGAGGAAGGCAATGAAGAGGCTCCAGGGAGAAACCGATTTCTGAGGAGGGCCGGATCCACCCTGCTTTTGCTTCCCCCAACATTCACCCCGGGTGCAAACAATGGGCCAGAGCCCAGCAGCCCCTTGTCCTACCATGTGTGACTTATGATCTCACGCTAGCTTTCCACTCTGTCCTTGTGCCACGCCACAGCAGCGAGGACCACCTATGGACACTTAGGTGTCAAAGGGAGCGAAGCGCCATCCCGCGTCTCCGCACTCATGTCCTAATGCATGCAAATGCACCCCCGAGTCCACTTAGGCGTAGACTCTACTCTTCTGCATCCAAGCCGCCCTCTTTACACTTGGAACCACATCCCTGTTTGCCGTGACCGCCACCTCATTTCCTTCCCGACACTTAGTCCCCCCCCCCTCACCTGTGACGTCACTGCCCATCTCAGAGTTGCCCCCTCTGTCTCAGGATCCTTCCAGAGGCATTTCTGTCAGTATTCTGGTGTGAAGGTCACCTCTCGGATTCAGGAGGATACGCTTTGCTCTTAAGTACAAAATCAGCTCTTTTCAAAGACTCCCTAAAAAGCCAAGAGCATGCCCTGTGTAGAGAAAGACACCCTTGGTCCTGGTGATTCTTAAGCACAGAAACACCCCATTGACTTGGCTGCTGGAGTGTGAAATCATTGAGAGAGTGCACCACAGGGGCAGCCACGGTGTAGAGGCTCCCAAATATAGTACGCTGAAGATTCCTGCACATCCAGCTCTGGTACCCGGCCATCTCTGCTCTGGCGGGGCCGGTTCTGCAGCCGTTAAGGCAACACTGAGCGCAGACCATTTTTGCTCGTGTGCTGGTAAGAAAAGGCACCCAAGTACCTCCTGCCTTCCCATTAATTGCACCCCCCCCCCCCGTGGCTTTGCCAAAGGAATGGTATGTGGTTTATACTCAGGCAATGTCAGAGCTTACCACCAGTATCACACTCTATGCTTTCTCTGCCCCTTTAGGTGGTAGAAGCCAAGAGCCAAAACGATGTATGTGTATCCGGATTGCTCTTGAGAAGGGTTGGTCTCAGGAAGGTTGCCCGTGTTGTTCCTTCAGAGAACCGTTTATCCTATAATCTATCTAGGGGGGATTTAAGACAATCTTGTAGAAAATAGGTTTCTATGCCCAACAAGGCAAAATGTCAGCAGAGTGTTCAAGCAGAAGCTGGGTGTACCATTTGTGATCTTGAAAGACTCTTAGCATGACAAGGAGTATTTTCATCCCCTCCCTGTAACTCTTGCAACTATAGAAACAGTAGCTTTGCATGTGGCCTTGGCTCCTTAAAGAGAGACCATTTTGCCTTCCAAAAAATGTTTAATGAGTGCTTATTAGGTGATCTTCTAGGTATCAGGAGGACTTTGCAAAGTCTGAAAAGGGAAGAAGAGATTGTGTGCAGAGATAAATGTGGTTAAGTAGGAAAGGGCTATGGCTGCTGAAAGCAGAAGGGAAGGTTTGTCATTCCTACCAGGTGACATTGGTCTGAAAAGAAGAACCAGCCTTGCAAAAGAAGGGAATGGCAACTACAGGGACTGCGTGAGTTGGGGATAATGCCATGTGGCAGCTGGGCCTGGTAATTTTACGGTAAAAGTAATAGGAAGAAGCTAGAGTCCCGTGAGTAGGGATGATATCATCCAATTGACCAGGGACAATCATCTGGTCATATGGGACATCCTCTTGTCACTCTGGCTCTCGAATGCTGAGACTTTTCTTTCTCAAGGTAGAGTAGAGGAGGAAGTGAATTCTTGCTGTTGGGTCCATGGGAGTAGACACAGAGCCCAGAATTCTGTTTTCCAATGGACAGTGCTTTGAAATGCCGTGAATACATTCCCGGTTGATTCGTGACTCTTTCTGGCTGCTGGCGGCTCACTTGAGCCGTAATGAAGGTGGCCCTTATCAGCCTGAGCTTGAGCTGCCTTAATTAGACCGAGATTCTCTATCTTTAAATTGGTCTCACATCAAAGCTAGAGTTATAATTGCAGGTGATGTATTTGGGAGTTGCATTGTTATGTAGAATACGGCTGCCAGCAGGTTGTGTGGGGATTATTGAAAAGCAATTTGCAGGAGAGGTCTATGGGGGAAAGGTAGATCACCTTACTAAGCCAAAAAAAAAAAAAAAAAAAAAAAAAGCAATAGCTATCTGGGGGTCCTGGAAAAGCGTGTTTAACATGAGGTATTATTATAAAGAGGGCTATTCAGTGTTTTAGCAACTCTATTATACATGCACATCTGGTTTAAGCCACTCCTGCCTTTGACACTCGAGCTTATGGTCTGCGTTGTAAGAGGTAATTATTAGTTTGCATTCAACATGGCTGTGAGATTGGCCTATGGGGAGTCAACACAGGTTATCAGGACAGCTCAGGCAGCTGGAGGCTGTTCCTCCACCACTCACCAAATGGTCTAAGGGAAACTCACAGAAAATATTTGTCTTGGGCCGACTGTAACTTGGCTCTTGGGGACAGGGGTTGCCCGGAAGAAGGGAGGACAGACATCTCTTTACATACTGATTTCAGGGTTATAGGGCAAGCACTCTAACGTGGGATATGACAAGAGATGGAACCAAAGACCATCACACTGAACGGAATCAGCCAGACACAGGCGCTCCAAATTCTCTCTGCTTCCCCGCTCGCCAAACTGAAGCCTCCTCTGCAAATAGAATGGTGGTTACCAGGGGCTGAGAAGCTGAAGAGGCGGGGGGGGGGGGGGGTAATAGTCCAAGTGTAGGAAGCTTTGTAGACAGGAAGGTGAGCCTTGGTCTTAAAGGCCCCTCCTGGAGAACTCTGGCTCACCCTTGTCTTCAGGGTGAGCTTGTTGCTGGAGCTGGTTGCCTGTGTGACTAGGCTTTCTCAGCGAACTCTGGCCTCTGGTTTTTGGCTATCACTGTGTGTCATCTACAACTGTGCACACAGTTCAATCCCAGTTCCCAATGGCCTCTGTGCTCTAGAGGTTACGGACTTGAACCACCATCTATCTGTCGAAGGATGGGAAATGCCCTACTGATGAGCTGAGGTTTCCAAGTCCAACTGTTTTCTAAGGTGAACACTGTTGGCCACTGGGGAGACAAGTGACCCCTCACCTCTTAAATTGAGATAATTTTCCACAGGCACAAGGCAGTTTCTTCTCCAGAGGGTTTAGGCTAGGGGGATGGGAGGTCATGTTAGTCACCAAGGACAGGGTTTCGGGGCCTCAGCTCCAACCCACATTCTCTTTTCTAATCTATGAGGCAGTCATATGATTCCAATTATTTTCCCACCTCTCCAAGGGCAGTGGGCCATGGGGTAGGCTGATGACCTGTGAAATTTCAATTTAAAAATATGAAACTGGTTTTAATTAACTCAAAAGTCAGCCCATTGCCCGAGCCTGGTGCCCATGGAGAGAGGGCACAAGTAGCAGCCAGAAGACTGGATCACATGCGATGACCAGTCCTCCCTCCCCGCATTCCTTCCTTAATGGCCCTGTAGCCTAAGCCTATGTGCCAGTGACCTAACAGTCCTATGGCTCCATAGGACAATGGCTTCAGCCCTGGAGGGATCATGCTGCTTGCTACTGGGCCTGGAAGTGTGGTTGCGGGTGGTACATGAGGCCGGGTCATGCAGACTTCCTAGACGGTCTGGGCTTGCCAGGGCAGCTATGACTGGGAGAGGGCCCTCCATCCTCCCCCTGCCTGGCTGCTGTTGTTGAATGTGGTGTCTGTCTCCATCACTGTGTAGGCCAGGGAGGAGCCCTGCAGACAGTGCTGACCCCTGGGGGACATTCCTCTTGTTCTCTCAGAAGTTATTGACATCATACTTTAGCAAACTGCCCAGGTGTAGGGAGACAGTGTACTGTGTACAGGTACATATACCAAAATACATGAATGTCAAAAACAAGATCTTGCATTAAAAATAAAAGAAAGACAAAGAAAAGGAATGGACTAAGAAATCACTAAAAGATCCTTATTGGGGGAGACATTTCCTTCAGCATTGTAACCACTGGTAAGCTGTCCTTCACCTTCCCTCACGTTCGCAACATTGAGTCACACACATGCATACATACACACATATGCACATACATAGCATACAAATTCATACAAATGTGTACATATGTACATATGCACTCACGAACACCCACATACACACTCACACATACACTCACACACACATGCATACACATATACTCACACACACATGCATACACATACATATATGATACATACATCCATACAAATGTGTACATACATACATATACACTCATGTGTACACACACATACACATTCATACATACACACACATATAGCATACACATACATATATTCATACACACATTCATACAAATGTGTACATATGTACATATACACTCATGTGCACATACACATACACACTCACACATACATTCACACACACACACACACACACACACATGCATGCACGCATGCACATATGCACAAATTGGATTAGGGAACCAGTTGGGAAGAAGAAGGTCAGTGGGAGGGGACAAGAGTGAATAATGGGGTGAATATGATTAAAATATATGTTTATTAAAATGTCATAATGAAACCCATTATTATGCATAATCAATAAACTAGCAAAACAAAACTGAAATTAAAGTCTATAAAGAAGACCCTGGGCATAAGGACATAAGATAAAACAGAAATTCATATTCAATACTAGATGAGCTACTTAGGGGAAGAAATGAAAGAAGAAAGGGCTAAGGAGAATAATGCAAACCAGTGACTAACTGAACCAGCCTTTCAGTGATGCTGAAATGCCCCGAGTGGTCCAGTATGACGTCAATGATGCTTACAGCCCTGAGTGGTCCAATATGACGTCAATGATGCTTGCATGTCCTGGGTGATCCAGTATAACATGAATGATGCTAACATGCCCTGAGTGGTCTAGTATGACATCAATGATGCTGATATGTCCTGAGTTGTCCAGCACAATGTACTCTATATACTGTGTTGGTGCAGAAAGAATAGCAAGAAGCTTCAAACACTGGATATGGAACATAGGAGCCACGTGATGCCACAGTGTGATATAACCAGCTCAGCTTAGGCTCCTCCCTGGTCCTAGAGACAGAACCTTCCAGAAGACCACACCAGCTACATGCCAGGCTACTTCCTCTTCCTCAACATAATTCTCCACACTCTGCCAAGTGGTACACATTGTTAGGAAGCCAGGTTTGGCCGAGAATCATTCTTATAAAACGTGCATTTCTCGTGTCTGCCTCCCGGGGCTGTGAAGAAGAATGTGGATGTGTGGAACCGACCACCCTCGTCACAGAGCCCGACTCTCAGGGAAGACTCACCATTGTCGATTATTGGCATGGCTGATGCTGAACCCATTTTGGCCAGGGTGCTAGAGAACTCACTTGCTGTCTCAAGCCCCTCCAGTTGACTAAGAAGATCACAGCAGAGCAATGGCAATAACTAGACCACAGCATGCCATAGAAGCCCACGGCACATGCCTGTGAACCCAGAAGTTGGGAGGTAGACGCAAGAATATTGGGAGTTCGAGGATATCCTTATTTACAAAGTGAATTCAAGACCATCTCAGGATAGCTGGGACATGAGATATTATATCAAAAGTAACACACACACACACACACACACACACAGAGGAAGGGGGAGTTCTGTACCCCATATCTGACCTCTTGCCTGGGAGCTTTGCCAAACTGGCCAGCATGAAGCTATTTTCTGGGGGTGTAATGGGAATAGGCAGAGGGAGACTTCTGGGCTTGTTTTTAGTTTAACATCTTTGCTTTCATAGGCAGGGAGAAGAAAGAATGGCATGCCCAGAGACTTCTCTGTATTCCCTACTTTCTGAAACTGAAAGGGCCATAAACTGAACATAAGAGAAACCTTAATGTGGAGTCTGCCTTAACAATCTAGCTGGGACCTGATCATCTAAATTCTGTCCCTCTAGTTACTTTGAGGGTAGAGCCAAGCAACATAATTTTCTTCAAAATTACTTCTTGCACATGGAGGATGGGCCAGGCAGCTGTCTGCTTGTTTTCTACTCCCCTTCTCCTTTGTGGTGGGGAGAATAAGCTGATGTATTTTTAACTACTCCTTTATTTTTAACCTTTGTATCTCATTTTATTTGGTGTGCCTCTCCTAAAAACCACACAGCTTTTGGGTATTTTAAATTCAACATGAAAGTCCTTATCTTTTAATATGAAGGCTTTGATCCATTCACATTTATTGTGACCACTCGGCTGGTTGGATTTGTCGAAAACATTTTCTTTTATGTTGTCTCACTTGTCACATCTCTCTGTCTTAGCCATCTGCTTTGTACTGAGCACGAGAGATAAGAGAACATTTTCTGTTGCCTTTCACTCTCCTGTAAAAACTGCACGTGTGTACTTCCCTGACTCCTTCAGGACATCTCTTCTTTATTAGTCTTCCAACTCGTTGTTTGCCTGAGGCCAGGAGATCAATTGTAAGTAAGAAAATATTTCTTGGCTTAGAGAAGGGGTCTTGCTCCCCTCTTTCTGGCCACATAGTTGAATTAAAGGCTGAGGGATGAGATCAGACAAAGCAATAAGTAGAGATGCGGAAGAGTAGCTTGAAGACCTGCCATGGAGAGTTAGATTAAGTTTACCATCTCAATCCTAGAATTCCATTTTCCCAGTTGAGGGTTCTGCTTTCCTGGCATAGGGCTATCAGCCTTCTGAGTCTATGAGACTGGTAACAGAGTTGCCCTTCTCTTTGCCCCATCCTCAGCCATCAGAACACGCCTCTTCCGTAACCGTGGCTGATGACCAACACTTGGAATGCAAACACATAGTCTCCAGATGTCAGCAATTGCCTTAGCTTCCAGGAGATCCTGTGAGCCGTCAGCTTTGCAGCTTCTCCAGTGGCCAGCCCGCAAGATCAGTGGCCACACACTTTCTCTCAGTTTGTTCTGCCTCTGGGAACAAGTGGAGAGCTGTGCTGTTGGGGTCACGTATGTGTGGCCCAGCCGAAAGTGTTTAAAGGGTGCTCCAAGGGACCCAGCCCACAGCATGCAGCTGCAAACTGTTTCATTCTTGTGCCCCGAGCCAGAGGCCAAGAGCTTTCTCAGTCTTTTAATGGAGAAGGAAAATCAGTCTGTAATTCTGGTGCTGCCTGCTTGCCAGGAAGAGCCACGCACATATACAGGGATACTTCAGTGGGCAGCATGGGCTGTAGGGACCTACAGCAACATTAACAAGCCAGGATAGATGCTGGTGGTGGAGAAAGCCCAGCATGGGACCCATGCTGACTCCATGCTTTGTTCAGAGAGAGCCCAAAGTTCTCTCCAGTGCTGTCTGAGGTAGTGGCCTGCTGCAGCTGGCCTTGGCCAAGACACAAAACACACATGGGCCGGAGTAGAGGAGCCTTGGCAGTCTCTGCACATTGGCTGGTGAGCAACTTTGCTGAGGCAAGGGCCTGGATGCAATTCAATTTCAGTGCTATCTACTGGAGACAGGGGTCTCTGCTAGGGTGGCTGTTGGGAGACCAGCAGTGTCAGACACAGTCCCTGGCATAGAGTGTGTGTGCATGGGCGTGTGTGTACCCACTCTCATGCTTGCCCTGCATGAGTCCACACTCAGGATCTTGTGCATGTTAGGCCAGTGATTTATCATCTCCATAGCTGAGGCTTTGGGATGGAGAAGACACAGGAAACCCAATGCCAGTCAACAGGTGTTTGGGAATGTCTTCACTCCTATAAGATCCGTTATGCCCAGTGGTCTATAGAACTAACCAATATGAGACGTTGTGGAACTCCTAGCAAGGCATATGGCCCTGAACATTATAATTAACAACCACCGGATGTGATGAGCACTTACCTGAAGAGCAGTGGACACTGGGGTGACCCCTTGGTGTACACTGAGGACCCCAGCTCTTAGTAGCATTCATGCTGTGGCTTGGGCCACAGATATAGAGGTGACCCCACCTTTCTAGCAAATGGTAGGCTTCAAAATGAGCAGAAAGTCAATTGAAGTCGATGCAATGTGAGGCTGACAGGAGACGTCCGAGAATGTCCATCCTTGACGAGAGTAGCTCCCTATGCTACCACCTGCGCACTGTGTTCGTTACTTTCTTGTTCTGACACAACAGCTGAAGGAGGCAGCATTTATTCTATCTCACCATTCCAGAGAGTTCTCTCCATAGTTACTTGGCCAATGTGTTTGGAGAGAATGGCATGCAAAAGGAGGACCTGGCAGAGAACCTCCTTGTTGGCAGACAGGAAACAGAAACCATGGAGAGGCAGAGCCAGGGAACTCCGTTCCCAAGGCTTGCCCTTTAGCCTACCGTTCTGCACCCTCCCCAAATACTGTCATATCATAAATCCATCAAGAAATTGATTCAGCGTCTTTGGTCAGAGCTCTCATGATTTAATCATGGGAACAATCATAGACAGGCCCAGAATTGTACGTTACCCCGCTTCATAGGAATTTGTGAATCAAATAAAACTGACAATCAAAATTAAGCATCACACCCCTCATTCTGACTTCCATTGGTAGTGTGCTATAGCCATGATGTCACCCACCCTGGATGATGCTGACTCCGTGGCCACCGAGTGGAGCGATGAGAGAGCCCAGTCTCAGATGTTCGAGCAGATGGCACAGAGTCAGCCTGAAACTTTGCTGCCTCTGGTCTTTCTGAATGAGGGATAAATTCTCTCTTGAGCGTTTAAGCTAGTTTGACTAGAGCTTCTACTGTGTGCTCTGCATTTCATCCTAACAGACTTGTATAGTAAAGCAGAGCCAGCAATCCCCTTCAATACTGGCCTTCCTCAAAGGAAGAGGGCTCACCCAAGCCCCATTCCACCGGCATCCTCTAAGATGCTCAGGAACTCCCTTGTGTGGATAGAATTCTACTGGAATTGTGATGGATAGAGCTGTCAACCTTTTGGATGAAGCCATGCTTAATAGTAGCAAGCCCTTTGCAGAGTATGCTGTGGGCAACATCAAGAACCTTCTGGCTAGTTAGCGTGAGTCTTAATCCTGCCAGCAATGGAGCAGTCCTACCCTTCCGTACATTCTAGAAGTGAGTAAACTGAGATAAGGTGTACTTTTATGTCATCTTGACACACCCTAAAATCGTCAGAGAGGAAGGAGCCTCAATAGAGAAATGCCTCTGTAAGATGGGGCTGTAGGCAAGTCTACAGTTGCTTTTTAAATTAATGGTAATGGGAGAGGGTCCAGTGCATTGTGGGTTGCATCCCTGGGCTGGTGGTCCTGGGTTTATAAGAAAACAGTCTGAACAAGCCACGATGAGTAAGCCAGTAAGCAGCGCCCCCCGTGGTCTCCATGAGCTGCAGCCTCCAGGTTCCTGCCCTGTTTGAGTTCCTGTCTTGGCTTCCTTCAACGATGGACGTGTGAGCCAAATAAGCTGGCTTTCTGGTCCCAGCGTTTCATCGGAGCGATAGAACCTTAACCAGGACAGGTGGCATTAAGTTACTTGTCCCAGCACAAATAAGTAATTAGTAGCTGAAACTGAGCCCCAATTTAATTTGGTCCCAGAAGAGCCCACGCTGCTCACTGTCTTGCTTTGCACTTTGTGATGGGCAAAGAAAGAGGCAGAAATTCTTAATTAACATAGAGCCCACTTGAAATTATAATATGGGGAAAATCACCCCTTTTGGAGTTTGCGCTTTTCCTGGGAGGGCACTGAGCGCTTTGGAGAACAGGGCGTTCAGTTGGTTACCGGGCTAGTCTCATGGCATGACCTCATCTTCATGCATCTATCTCTAGCCACTCCTCTGCTCTTCATCTTCACAAAGGCCAAGTGGTCACGGTGCTTCACTGAGAATCCCACACGTTAACCCAGGGCTCAGGTAGAGAGGGAGCCCTGCGGGAGGGAACGATGCTCCCCTCCCTTCCATGGGGCTCAGGCTCACTCTGACCCTGCAGCACACTTGTGTTGCATCTCTTGTTTCCTGTGGTAAACGGCACACCAGGTCATAGAAGCAAGGCGTAGGGATCATAGAAGATCATAGAAGCAAGGCCTGTCCTGGCCACCGGGGTAGGCTGCAGGTGCTCAAGAAGGCTAGCCAACGTGGGAGTCATATTGGAATAAGCCCGACAAGTTGCTGCTGGCCCGAATCTAGGGTCTCATCCCCTCTGCTCAGGCTCTTGGGTCACCAAAAGGAAATGTATTTAATTTTGAAATCTCCCCTAGAGCCAAAAGGAATTCCAGCAAAACAGCCATAAACACTGAAGAAGTCTTGTCTGATTTAGGAAAACATTCCATTGGATTTAAAATGAAATACCCTGTGACTAATCTCGTGTAAGACTTGGGAACGGGTCTAGCTGTTGAGTCTGGTGGTCAGGAGGGGACTGAAGGCAGACTGACCCCCTTCCTACCACCACTTTGGACACAGCACTAAATCAGTTGGGAGTGGGTTTTCAAACAAGGATTTGGAATAGTTTGCTGTTGATTCTCAATTTGTCATTGATTTCCCATCAAGAGAGTTTGTGCAACCGAATCCCCCATGCAATCCTGGCACTTTGGGAGCCAGTAAATAAAACCCAAATGTTAATTCTTATGAGCATAGCACTGCCTGCCAAGAAATGAATAAAGCAGAGGGCAGGGGGCGGGGGAGAGAAACAGCATCGTGTGTGTGGGGGGGTGGGGAACAGTTAGGGAGCTGGGGGAGGTACCAACAAGGCAATGGAAGAAGGAAAGATTTGAGAGGAAGGGGGTGAAACTAACTCTTAGGCAGGGTACACACCCTGTAGCCTTGAATCAAATGTGGGAACGGTAATGAGGGATTGTCAGGTTCCCTGCGTTGGCTCTGCGGGGATTACTGTCCATGCACACTAGCTCAGTCTTCACAGTGAGAAAGACCGCCACTCTCCACTTTATAGATGAGGAAACCCAAGCTCTCACCCCACATGGGTGAGAAGGATGAGGCCCATGCTTGCAGTAGTCAAATGCATCCCCAAGAGTTCACTGATTCCTAGGTGTGGCATTGCTGGGACATGAACTTCAGTGGAACATGTGTGGGTCATGAGAACAAGACCTTCATGAGTGGATCGGTGTCTCCTCTATGAGTTCACAGAACACAGAGCACTGTGCATGCCAGACAAACATTCCGCCAACACGACTACCTACCCAACTGCACACTCATGAGGACTGCTCATGCCAAGCGGCAGGAGACGCTGTTGCTGCGGCTCTCTGGCACATTGGTCCAGAGAAGACAAGCCTCTTCATGCCTTTTGTCTCTTCCCACTAAAAATATTCTTCTCAAATAGCAAATACTGAGAGATTTAGTAGTAATGACACTCTAGCTATTGTGTAACAAGAACAACAACAACAAAAAATCCCTTCATAAAGGGGGGAAAAAAAAGAAGAAAAAAAACTTAAATTCCAACCCTAGGAGATTTGTAAATAATCGATGATTTCTCTCTAGTAGTTTTTAACCAGCAGCCAATTTGAAGGCACATAGAGACTGCCCACTTATCACTGGACCCGTGGAAAGCAGGAGAAAGGATCTCTAAGCAGGCCCCCCATTCCTATTTTTGGACCCCACTGTATAAGCTAAGACCTCTCAGCTGTGAATTATCTGACTCTCGGCCTCTGGAGAAGGCAAGTGGCTCTCGGAATGCGCCCAACAGTAATAGTGCTCTATCGAAAACAGCCATGCGTTTGTCACATATGCTATCTGACGCGGGCTCTGGGAGACCCCGTGACACAGGGCAGGTATACTGAGTTCCATGTTCCATGAAGTGGGGACCCAGGCCAGAAAACTTAAATGACTTTTAGAAGATTGTCCGTTAAAGAGGGTCATGCCAGAAATCAATTTCACACCTTTTTTATTTTGTATTTGTGAGTGAGTGTGTGTGTGTGTGTGTGTGTGTGTGTGTGTGTGTGTGTGGTTGTAGTGTGTGCATGACCCATGCAATGTAGAGGTCAGAGGACAGCCTTGTATATCAATCCTCACCCTAACCTTTAGGCACCTTCTCTTCTGGTTTGAGGTAGGGTCTCCCACTGGCCTGGAATTCTACCATGTAGACTAAGGTAGCTGGCAATGAGCCATGGGGTTCCTCCTATTTCCCATCACTGGGGTCCTAAGCAAACTTCCCTGCAGTCAGCTTTGCACAGGGAGACCCGGGCCCTGGTCCGGATGCTTGACCAGTCAAACCATCTCCCCAATCTCAACCCTATACCTTTGATTCCAACTTCTACATTCTTTTCCTCTATCCTACCACTCTGGTGTCAGGATAGACTATTATTTTCAGACAGAAACTGCCTCACACAGCTCTTTGGAAAGGAGCCGTTGTTGTTCTTAAAGTAATTGAACACTTGGCTCCCCCAAAGCAGAGGAGACCAAGGAAAGCATCTAGGTTTTTATGTCAGCCAAGATTAAGTTGATATCCCAGCTTATTCCCCTACCCATGTGTGTCCAGGTAAATGACCACATCTCTGGGCAGCAGTTCGTTCCCCGACAAATGTGCAGGTTGAACTCTCTTTAGAACCCATGATGGCTGGTGCTATCAGCCCAGGGGCACTTGCCTCTAAGTCTGCTCATACCCGCACACACTATTGCTTTCTGGCCCTAAGATTTAGGGAACTTTTTAATGCCCCAAATGGAAATATTCTGACCCAATGATGAGGCCCCGAATACAGGATATGGGGCCTGGCTCAGAGGCTTCCTGACCCTCTGTCAAGCTGAGCTCCTTCTCCCAATCAGATGAGGAATACTTGCTATCCAGCCAGACATCTACAGGGCCGCTGACTACGGCTTCCTCTGTGCCTGGGGCCAAGCTACAGGTGATAATTAGCTCCCAGACAGTAGAAGGACATTAACTCTGGTATCTTGACTCGGGTCCAATTGAGATAATTAAATAAAGTGCCCACAGGTGGATCCCGTTAATGAGGCATTGATTGGGCAGCTGCTGAGCTGAGCTGAGCTGAGCTGAGCCACGTGGACCAAGGAGTGATTGCAGCACAGACGCTTAAGCCCCAAGCCACGGCTCAGGCCTCCTCCGTGCCATTTCGTCCTTTCCCACCTTCACTGTTGCATGGGCATGAGCATCCTCAGGAACGCTGCTGGGAGCCGGGGATTTGTGCTACAAGCTCAGCTTTGCCACTAAAGGCAGACACTTGGCCAAGCACCTTTGCTCTCCTGGTCCAGTTGATCCAAGCAGAAGCAGAAGCAGCTCCATGCAGAACTCACAAAAACAAAAACAAGAGCTGGGACAATTGGATGTAGTGTCTGCCTGCTAACCCCTGCTTCTCCCTCTTTTCCCCCTGCCCTGCTAGCAACAGGCTGTTTCCTCTGCTCGCACTACCTAAAGCAAAGCCCGCCCGGTTCCTGTTCATGATGAGGCAGGGGCTAGGGAAGGACTTGCTGCCAGAAGACTTCACAGTTCCAACCTGCTTGACCCAGATTAGGTTCAAGGTTCACCTTGCAACCCAATCGTGGCTGTGTGAAAAGACACAGGTCTAATTGACCCGTCAATAAAAGAGGGGGCTAAGTCAGTCTTCAGCTGCAAAACTGCCCTAATCCATACCTGTTACAATGATGAGAGTCATACTGATGTTTTCTCAGAAAGCACAAGTGTGTACTCCTGACATATGTGTGCATGTGTATGCCCACGTGCATGTATGTACCCATGTGCATGTGCGTGCCCGTGTGCGTGTGACCATGTGCATGTATGTACCCATGTGCAGGTGTATGTGTGCAAGGGCGTGTGAATGTACCCACGTGCATGTGTGCATGAGAGTGATAGAAACGGTGTCTTCAGACTTGGAAGACGTTAACTGTGTTCTCCATTCTCTTTCAGCCTCTTTTCTATATTAAAATTTCCATTGCATTTGTTTTTGTTAATTTTTCTTTGTGTGTATGAGAAGGGTCCCCTTGGAGGTCGGACAGGGGCTTCTGATCACCTTAAAGCTGGAATTACAGGTGGTTGTGAGCCACCGCGTGGGTTCTAGGGACAGACTTCAGGTCCTCTGGACAAGCAGCCAGCGCTCCAGCCCCTCCGTTCCCGTATTTACAAAATGAGAACAAAAGTAGTGTTGTCACCACGGGCAGCTGGGGTAATTAAAAGCCAACAGACCTGGCCCTCCGTGCACTGTCTAGGTGTGAGGAAGAACCGGATGGGTAGCCATTATCATTACAGAAAGTGCAGCACGGGCGAGCTCTGTTGGATGAACAGATGTGGCCTCTGTAGAGGCTGGGCAGTGGGCTATGAAGGGGGCTCTGAGGACCTGAGACCGAGAAGGTTTTCTTCCTAATCGTTAGTCATTCTCTCTTTTCTCTGTCCCTGCTTGTCTTCAGTGGTGTTTGATTAGGGCTTGGGGGCAGGAATAGAACCGAGAGAGAAATAGCTAGGGGAGTGGAGAAGGGACTGAAATCAGGATAATCTGGTGTCTGAGGGAAGCGTGTGGTCAGGCTGCGGAAGCTGGTCCTGCTGGCCCTGGGAAGGATGGCGTGGTTGACATGCAGTAGTGAGCCTCGGTGGGTGGAGAGCGCTGTAGAGCAAGAGCTGGGGACAAGTATCGCTTGCCCAAAGCGGAGGCCACACACTCTCGGTGCTGACATCCAGGAACGATTTTACTAATTCTGAGTCATCAGGAGTTGGGCATCTTAAGGGGGAGGCAGGGGTCATGTTGAATGGCCTTTCTTCGGCATTCTGTATGGAGTTCCTCTGTTCCACAGCTACACCCTGTTAAGCATTGCCTTCTAGTCCACCACAACACTCAGCTGGGACCATGCAGTAATGTCCTTATTCTGCATTCAGTCAGTATTTACTAAGGGTCCTGCCGTCTGTAAGGTTGTGGTGACGAACATACCAAACAAGACAGGAAAAATCAGTGGCCTCCTGGAATCCACACCCTGTTGGAGAAGTCCCACGAGGGACCGCCAATGGCACATCACGTGTGGCGAGCACTTCCAGTAAATTCCAGATGCAGTCACAAGAAAGACCACATACAACCTTACAAGATGCTAGTAGCTCAGTGTCTGTTTCAAAAGCAGGGTCCATCTTCTTTCTACATCATTTCTTATGTTCATATCCGTAAAGGAAATACCTTGGTTACAGGAAACGTGGCAAACACACACAAGACACAGAAATCCCTCACAAGCCGTGTTGCAGCCATGCCACGTCATGCCTCCTTGGGATCACGGTGCATAATTCCTAACCTGCTTTTTCACTTCAAATTACATGGCGAGCTTCTCCCCAGTCATAAAAATGTAATGTAAAACATCATGTTAAGTAACTGGATCCCATAGCATTACATAGATATGCCATCGGCTGTTAAATCATCTCCCTGCTGTTTCTACTCCTAATAATTCAGGCTTCCATACTTCAACTGTCTTTGTTCCTAAGCCCTGTGTTAGATTCCACCGGATTATTAGGATGGTTTCTCAGTCAATCAGTCCACACATACTCATTGAGCGCTAATTATATGCCTAGCAGATTGCCTTGGCCTCTTCTAAACCAACCCTGCTGAGAACATGTGATGAGATCTTAAGTTTCGTCCCCTTGATCAGGCAGCCCTGGCTGTAGCTAGCTTGGGCTCTAGCTATGAGGGAGACCTTGCCTTGTCCATTGCTTGGCTCTCCATCACTTAGGACTCCTCTCAAGCCCTGGACAGTCTGTGGCTTAACCCCTTTTCTGGGGGTTTGGAGGCTCTGGAAGGGAAGACCCTCAGAAACTGGCCTGGAGCTGGGTGGAGGTGGTTGGTGGTTCAGATCACACTGTAGTGGGGTTGTTGAAGGGCGGTGAGATCCACAGGAACCTAGACCACCCTATAGCAGCCAATCTGCCGTTAGACTGACACATGAATCACGCAGATGTGTTGAAGTCTCTGCAGATCAGAAAGCTGACTTGTGAGTAAAAAAAAAAAAAAAAGAATATGCTAAGTTTGGACGTGTTTGTTACTCAGCAATGACTAACTGACACAGTTATTATACTGAAGAGTAGAAGAAAGGAGGGCCAAAGGAGAAGAATACACAGGCTGAGGGACCAATAGATAAATAACTCGGAAAACTTCACTACCTGGATTCACCCAGCAGGAACCCCATTAGTTTCAGGCCTGGACTGGGCTTCCCATTTGCTGTGGCATTCTTCCAAGTCTTCTAGAAGCCCCCAGAAGCAAAGTTCTCAACTCTTACAGTACCGCAGCCACTTCACTGTGAGGAAGGTTCTAGAACCGCACCCCGGGCTCCGGAGTCAATGTGGAATTCTCCCTCTGGGACATCAGGGGTCTACTGAGCAGTGCCCAGATTTCCATTTGTCCTCATCTATTCCCCTGCCCCCTGGCCATGTAGTGCCCCCTGGCCTGGGGTTCTCGTCCCTTGGAGCCGCCTGGCCCTATTCTGAGCTCACGACAGCAACCCACATTCAGGCAGCAGCGGGGGCGGGAGGGCGGGGCGGGGGAGCAGGTGTTCTCTGAGCTGGATCAGACCACCTCCAGCTACAAGTGTCACCCCATCTGCTTCATATCCATTTCATAGGTGCTTGTGGGGCTGTGCAAGGCACAAAACCAGAACCAGACCTACAGCCCCCACAGTGCAAGTCCGTGGCTTACCCCTCCGGTTTCTTTTTCCTCCAAGCTGGCTCCCAAACTAGAGAAACGCAAGCCAGCCTCCACTTTCCCTCAGTATTACATGGTGGTTTCAATCCCATTACTATTTCATTATATGTAGCACATCTGTTACTGGGCAGGAGCCAACTATTTAATTCTATTAGATACATCTATACAGCGAAGTGATAATCTACACCAGGCTTGGGGATCAAGCACCTAATACTTGGCAGCAAGCAGCCGAAGGCTTGATACACAGAATGTAGGGGGCTGTGGCTGGGGAGGTTGGAGACGTCCAGAGCGCTCTGCTTCATTCCTCCCCAGGCCGGCATTCCAGTGTGGGAACGGAGTCCATCAGCGCGCGCCGCCCAACATCTGCAAGATATTGCTGGAGAGGGGAAACGTGAGGAGGGGAGGGAGAGGGGAAACGTTTACCTAACCAAAAGCTAACTCTTCCAAGGGGATTCATGTCAGCACAGGCTAAATGATGTGAAAGCCTCGGGCACATGTGGTAGCATTTACCCCCACACACCCCAAGAAATGGATACGGAGTCGTGTCTTGTTCAGTAACTTCATCACGGTCAGCGTGCCATCTGCATTTCCTCTGAGTTCCTATTTGGCTTCATTTCTGCGCAGCAGAAAACGGGGGCATCTCTTACCACTGCCAGGGAAAGCAGGCCCATCCTGTATAAGACCAGGGAATGGCTACTCTGGCTACTTTTCCCTCTGAATTTGCATCTAGAAGGTTGGAGGGAAAGGGACAAAATGATGACAGGATTATGGCTGGGTTCAGCTTCCCCTTCAGCCCAGAGGAAGAGCCATTTCTAAATGCCAGATTGATGAGGGGGAGTGGGGAGCGGCAGGGCGAGAAGGGGTCCAGACTCTAAGTAAGATGTCATCAATCTTAAGAGGAACCTTTATTTTATATGTCACAAAGAAAGCAAAACAAAAAAGTCGATTCAAGCTATGACATGTCAATAATGAAAGGACAATCCTAGTTTCAGAGACGTTACAGTGAGTGTGCATGTGTGTGCAGTGTGTGCATGTATGTGCATGTGTGTATATGTGTGTGTACATGTGTGTGGGGATGATTCATCTCGGGACCAGGCTCTCTGAACTGTTTGATAATGAGCAAATTACTTAACATTTCTGTGCCTCAGTTTCTTTATCTATGAGTGAGGACAGTGAACTCACCCAGTTCACACATCAGTCACAAGGGTTAAACATTCATCAATACAAACCGATTAAAAGAGAACATATGTGTTCCGCACGACTGTGTGACCTTGGACATGTGGCCGAATCCTCACCTACAAAGCAGATACTAACACTGTCTGTTTAATGTCTGCTTGCGCTGGCTAAGGTTGTGCGGATGAGGGGAGCTACTTAAAGGAAAGAGTCCATTACAGCTGGGGTCACAAGGTACCCTGTTCCTCATCCTCATCCTCCTAGCTAGCCATGCTGCATCTGCAAGCACTTTCTCACCAAACTCACCAACCACACCAGGCTCCCTTTCTTACCAGAAGCTCTGGGGAAGTTCAGGCTCTGTTCTTGCACAGGCATACCGCATAGAACCTGTCTTCTGTTGTTATTTTGTTCTCTTTGTGTGTATGTGTGCGCATACAGGCACGCACACGTGTATGCATGAGCATGTGTGTGTGTATATGCATGAGCGTGTGTGTGCATGAGCGTGTGTGCATGTGTATGTGTGCATGTGTCTGTGTGCATGAGCGTGTGTCTGTGTGCATGAGTGTGTGTGTCTGCATGTGTGTGCCTGAGTGTGTGTATGCATGTTTGTGTGTGTGTGCGCGCGCGCACGCGTGCATGTGCATATGTGTGTGTGCAGTGCTCACCCCCAGGCCCAGGTTCTGGTACATGGGTTCTAGGCCTCGAACTCAAGCCCTCTGACAAGGCTAGCACTTTGCCCACTGTACCATCTCTCCAGCCCCCACTGCACCTGTTTGTCACCTTTCACCTTATACACACTGACTTTCTAACAGACTTAAGGGGGAGGGTGCTCCCGTGTGGGGTCCCAAGGGGGGGGGGACCACTCGGGAGAGCATAGCAGCTTCCACAGCAGGTGAGGGTGGCCGAGGCGGAGGGAATAACACGCCAGGCAGACAGAGCTCGAATGAGTTTATTTAGAAAGGGGAGTGAGGGAGAAGGGAAGAGATATAGAGACACCGGGAACAAAAGGAGAGAGAGAGAGGGCGGGGTCTGACTTTTAAAGGGTCCTTTGCACCTGCCTGCAGACTGGTACGCATGAACCCTGGGCTGACCAGAGCACTGCCTGAGCGCATTCTGCCAGGTGACAGGGGCAGGCCAGCGTGATGCCTGAGTCCTTACATTTAGTGTGTAGGGTGCGTTAAGAATCTCTGTGCAGACAGCTTCATAGCATACTTAGGATGGCTTTTCACGGGGCGCTGTCTGGCAGGCAGGATCATGACTCCCATGAACCCATCAGGTAGTCTAAGATGCACAGCAGTGAATGATATCCCAAACTACTGGTCCTCCAAGAACTAAGCCGTGACTGGATATAACGAAGTTACATACTGAATTTCTGCCACTCATGCCAGACCCCTCTTCCTGTGGGAGGATCATACGCTCCTGCCTGTTCACACAAGACTTGGATGTGCAACCTCATCTGGCCAGTGACATGTGAGCGTTACCCAAGAAGAAACCTAGGAGCAATGCATAAATTTCCCAATACCTTTCCCTCTTGCAGAGCGTTAGCAAGCAAAGTCCCGCTCTTGGCCTTATCCGAGACGCTATTGCAGACACAGGGTGTGTCATCCTCCTGGGTCCCACAGGGATGCTGTGGGGCGGGGTCTGTGTGGGCCCCTGTGAACATGTAGGAAACACTGTCTTTGTCTTGCATGAGGCCTCTACTCTCTGCTTTCCCACCGTGAACCACTTAGGAGGAGGCAATTTCAATGGCCAGATAATGATGGTCTCATACTTCAGCATCATCAGCCTTCTTACCTCACACCACAGAGCTCTGAATCTGAACGCTGACCCTGAACCAAGGTGGTACCCTGGCCAGTGACATTAGGATCTTAATAAGCAAGTGTACTTAGTTCCTCCCATCCTCAAAGCTCCTCTGAGTCCGAATGGTTCTAGTTCTGTCTGTGCTTTGGTCCGGTCAGATAGAGCTCCTGTGTGGAGTCCCTGTCCTGATCATTCTCCAACTATCTCCTCCCGAATTCCACATACACTGATGTCGTGAGATATCCACCCCACCCTCACCTGTGTACTGGCCACACCCATTGGGGGTGGGGGCAGGTGCCCGTGGGACCTGGGGGAACTAGGTCTGGGGTTGGGGACCCCAGTGCTCTCTCTTGCTTCCTGGTTGGAGACAGAGAGCATCCGGAGGCATCCTTGGGATGGGAACCTGCGGGGTGCATCTGTTTCTGCTGTTTCCCTGAATAAACATCCATCAGCCTATCTGGTTCCCCCAGATTCTTATTAATCCATGATACACTGATGATAGTGTATGGGAGGAAATGTTCTCAGCCAACCAGCGACTCCGAAATCGGAGGCCCTCATCTTACATGCAGCTGTACAGTATCAGACACCTACATGCATGTGTCAAATGAATGGTTAGTGTGTGGGAAGATCTGCCAGCTTGTGAAGCCACTTCAGGGGGAATTCTAACGCAGCAAAATTTTGCACACTAGAGTCATGTGACGTCTGCATATTACTACATTTCTACAATTCTTACAAAGGTTGATTACTTCCTCTGCCTCAGATTTTTCCATGGAAGAAATAATGAACGTAAAACACCGTGGGAAGGGACATGGGATGGTGTCTTAAAACAGTTTTGTTACCTGTTGCTGTGACGAAAGCACTCTGGTTACTATAATATAGGAAGGGAAGAGTTATCTTAGGCCACAACTCCAGGCGATGTCCATCAAAGCAGAGAGGTGAAGTGTCAGGACAAGCGACCAGTCATGTCCATGGTCAAGATTGGGAAATGAATGCATGCATGCCTGTTTCCTTCCTCTGCTTGGCATAGTTCAGGGTCCCAGCTCAGGAAACGGAACCACTAACAGTGGTGGTGTTTCCCAGCTCAACATAAATACCAAACTGACACACACAGAAGCCAGCTCATCTAGACAATTCCTCACCAAGATTGCAGACTTTGTCCAGTTGACAAGCTAACCATCACAAAGAACCCAGCCCCCAACATCCAAAAGATTCAAGGTTTTTTTTTTTTTTTTTTTTTTTTTTTTTTTGCTTGCGAGGGAACTTGGGCTAACATCTTACCTCTCCAGAACTCAGTTTTCATGTGTTACACTAAGCAGGCAGAGGGGGAAGATCTGTTAGGCTCCTTTCTGTTTTCATCATTCATGTATCTTGTTGTAAAGGCTCGTACACACTGGGTCTTCTTCATCCTCAGCACATCTCATGTTTGGAGATGGAGTCTTTACGGGGATTGTGAAGAGATCACTCGTCAAGCTTTAGTAACAATGACTGGTGTGCTTATTTATAAAGGAGGAATTTGGACTCAGAGACAGGTTCACAGAGAGCATGGCATGCATGCATGAAGACCACCACCCATGAGGTCTGGAACAGACTCTACTCACAGCTCTCACAGCTCTCAGATATGACCGATCCCATACACACGCTGATTTCAGACGTGCAGCTGTCAGGAGTGTGTGGTGACATTTTTACCATGTAGGCCACTTGTCTAGGGACAGCAGCCCTAGACAACCGATGAAAGCCCTAGAGCTGTAACAAACCGTGCCGTTGAGTCGGGCACCATCTGATAAATAAAAATAGGATTGGGGGCTAAATGCAATGGGACAAACCTATAATTTTAGCACTCAGGTTGCCATGAGTTTGAGGCCAGCCTGGACTACACAATGAGACCCTATTAAAAACAAGCAACAGTAACCAGAACCTATGAAGACTAAAGAGCATGGCTAGAGAGCTGGCTCAGCTATTAAAAGCTCTTGCTATTCTTGCAGGGGACCCAGATTTGCTTTCCTGCATCCGGAGCTCACAGCCATCTGTAACTCCGGTTCCAGGGGGGTCTCACAACCTTCCCTTGTCTTTATGAACACCAGACATGCAAATGATGCAGACATACATGCAGGCAGAACATCCTTACACATAAAATGAAAGCTAGTTAATTAATTAAACAAAGAGTAATTTCCCCCAAAAATGATGCAGGGGAGGTAGAGACATACTAGCCCAGGGAGAAACATCAGTATGAGTCTAACGTGGGCCACCATCTTGTGTGTTTGAGGACTGGCTTGTACTTGATGCAGCTCTAATGCAGGGCTGGAGAGGTAGGTTAGGCACCATGGCGGTCTGAGCGGGAAATGTTCCCATAGACTTGGCTTCTGGGTGATGGTGCTGTGTATCAAGGTTACGGAAATTTTAGGAGGTGCAGCCTTGCTGATGGAAGTACATTACAGGGTGCAGGCTTTAAGCATTTGTAATGTTGGCTCACTTCCAGTTAGCTCTCTCTGCTTTCTTCTCGTGGTCAAAGATCTGATGAGGCTCCGTCTAGCCCTAGCTACCTGCTGCCACGCCTCTGTCAGAGGCGTGGACTCTCCTTTTGGAACCATGAGCCAAAAGAAACTCTTCTTCAGGTTGCTTTAGGTCACGGGGCTTCATCACAGAAGATTTGAACGACCCTAACCTGGGCCCACCCTTGATGAATGGTGGGACAGAAGGGTTTTCACTCTGATAGTCAGTTGTTGTCCCAGATCATTATGGAAGGGTTCTATAAGGGTCTGAGTTTGTAAACAGTCAAATTTAATACTAACCAATGTACTGGAACAAGGGAACCCAAGTTGGCATAATAAATCATCAAGTAACGAAAGATTCAAGAGAGCTGGACTTTTGTGACTCAGAACATCTCCCTCCAGGCGCCTGAAGAGCCTGCTTTGTCGGTCAGGTTTCTGGCACTTACGATCCCCTGGCAGTGACTTCAGCCATTGCCTAGGAATGTGGCTCGGCGGTGTCCAGACACAGCCATCCAGAGGATCACCACGATCACCACTCCTGGGAGCCATCCTCTTCCACAGTTGGGAAGCCCAAGGTATTACAGCACCAAGACCTGGCCAGGTGCTCCTGCCTATAATCTCAGTTCCTGGGAGGTTGAGGCAGGAGGATCAGGAGTTCAAGGCCAGCCTGAACTAAAACAAAAGTTTAACACCAGACTGGCTACATGAAATCTTATTTCAAAAACAAAATATTGAAGCATCCAGCGGAGATGGAGTCTGTCGTGAATGTTATGGCACTGGACTGGCCAAGGAGGACCCCAGTCTCAATCTTACCTGCCTTTTGTACTTTCCACCTCAGTATCCCCATCACTCCAGATGCAGAGGATGAGTATCAGCCTGGCCTCTAGGCCCCAACAGCCACCTACGTCACCATCCCACAGAACCCTTCCTCAGGCAAGACAAGCCTTACATCTGGAGAACTGACAAGTCCCTGGACCCAACTCTGGCGGACACTCTATAACGCAAGACTAGCAATGTGTCATCTCTCTGAAACTATCAGCCTTCTAGCCTGGGTAAAGTCTGGCTAGCTATATCACCAGGACTGCCAATGACATCAGGATACTCCCTGCTCCACTCAACATCACCGTCTTCTTTCTACAGAGAGCAGCATATGCTGGCTTGTCCCTGATCTCTCTCTCTCTCTCTATCTCTATCTCTCTCTCTCGCACGCGCGCGCGCGCGCACACACACACACACACACACACACACACACACACACACACGACTGACCACGGACAAATGGGAGAGCTCGGGAGCCAGAAGCTCAGGTTACTCCAGAGCTGCCCCTCTCCAGCCTCTACTCGAGTGCTTGGAATGGGTCTTTTCCATCTGTCTGTCTCCTGCTTGCTGCAGAGCTGGTCCAGGGCTCTGGAGCATGGAGCATAGGCTTGGAATCCCATTCCAAGTCCATGAGCGACAAGCAACTAATTTCCAAAGCTGTGCAGAGGATATTTTTTCTTCCTTCACCCTCTGGGAGGAAAAAAAAGTGATGCAAATGAAATACCCCAAGGGGAGCAGCTTGCTGTAACTTATGATTAATCTTGAAAACCACATGAACTAAGCATTCCAGTCCTGGAGCTACCAAAACCCAGGAACGTGATATGGCTCACTCACCAGCGCCCTGGCTCTCTTTCCAGAACCTTTACAGGGGGAAGGTCTTTGCTGCCCAGTCGGGCACCTGAGTTGGGACCAACTAAGAAAACGACAGCCTTGAGGTCAGTTTTTGGAGAGAAGTCCTTTGGCCAGATAAAAATCAACACATCTTTGTAAGTTTTGCTTTTCTAAGGCCTTGATCTCTACGTTCTCTGTAACAGTGTAATGCTAGTGACCATCTCTCATCCTTTCCTACAGCATCGAGAAGATGCAGCCATGGCTGTTGCTGGTAAACATCTCCTGAAGGCAAAGGATGGGCCATGGCAGAAGTGCGACTTCCAAAGCAGGGCACCTCATAGAGAGTACGAAATGATGCCATTTTAAGGGAAATGCATGGAACTGAAGACCGCAGTGTTAGACAAACAAGTGAGACTCAGAAGGAGACTTCTTGTTTTCTTTTGTGCATGAAGAATTTAGAAGTGCATGGGATTTCTCTGTCTAGGGGGTCCGGTTGTGTATGCGTGTGTGTGTGTGTGTGTGTGTGTGTGTGTGTGTGTGTAATAGAAGGAAGGGATTTTGGGGGGGAAGGGAAACAAGAGAGGGTAATCTGGAGGAAGAAAAGTAAAACATTTTTCTGGAATGTGTACTCATGACAGAAAAGCATAAGAGACACCTTTGGTGGGCTGGCATCAGGAGGAGAGGAGGGGAGATGGGAGGTGAATATGAACAAAGTCCAGTGTACATGTACGTATGAATGTGTCATAATGACACTCATTATTTTGTATGACACCTAAAAAGAAAGAAAGAAAGAAAAAGAAAAACAAAGCATAAGTTAGCCACATGTCCCCTAAGATGGGGAACCCTTGCTAGCTGACCAGCTCTGACAAACAATTCAACCCTCTACCCAATCCCAGGCTTCTGTTCCTCATGTCAAAAGTGTCACTAACAGTGTTTGCCTTACCACTGAGAGGTCTTGGCGAAGCAAAGTCACCTCACCAAGGCCACCTGTCTGTCTGTCTGTCTCTCTCGGCATTTATATTGTCCTGTTACTAAATGTGGAGTGAACACACGTGCGAATGACGTGCCCAGCACACAGCAAGGGTTACCCAAGTGTCAGCCATTCCCTAAGTGTGGCACTGATGAGCATGGGTCCACATTTTCTGAGGAACCATTTAGGAAAGAAGTTCTCCATCCTGACTGTGACCCCCAGAAATGAGGTGGAAGGTGTGGGCAGAGCTATTTTAAGTGAGGGAACCTTAACATGGCACCCTTGTGTTCCAGCTATCACAATGTAAAGACTTTTTTTTTTTCTTTATTGAGACAAAATTTCACAACCACCACTATGTAATCCAGGCTGGCCTTGAACTTGCAGAAATGTTTCTGCCTCCGGGCCTCCTAAATGTTTGGATTACAAGAATAAGCCACCATGCCCTGTTTAAAAAAACAATTTTAGGGTCAGGCATAGTGGTAGACTCCTCTAATTCCTGCCCTGGGAGGCGAAGGCAAAAGAATCATAGGTTCAAAGCTTGCCTTTGCCTGCACAGTGATTTGAGGCCAGCTTGAAACACGCCAGACACTGTCTCAAGACACCAACAAGCAAATGGACACTACCCTTGAAGTAACAAACACTGAGCCAAGAGACAGTCTGAAGTACAATTTTGTCCTTGAATTTTGCCCTTCTGGCATTTAGTGGAAAGTGTCCCTAGTGTCTACATTTAGTGTTTATTTAGGGTTTATTGTTTGTTTCATTGAACTTCCAAGCATTTGTTTTCTAGGATACATAAGAATACTATGGTTCAACATGTGGATGATAGGTCTTTTTTCTTCTTCTCTCACTACCCACCAGTATTTAAAGGCAGGGCCTCATTCTGGAGCTGGCTTCCTGGTAACTGGCCTAAGAAGCTGTCAGGGGTACCCCAAGGGTAGTGTGAGACCCCCATCTTTCCCTAAAGGAAAGGAAACCACATTGCTGCCATAGCGTGGGAAAGCCTGCACAGAAGGACGAGGGTGTCCTAGAGTGAAGGTTTTTACATTAGTAGCCAGTAGCAACAGCTTCATTCCCAGCTCTGATTTTAATTAGCCTCTTCCACAAGGAATCTCTCCTCCATCTGTGTTAATCGTGCAACGGTCTGATGGCCCCTGATTTATGCACATCAATACTGTTTACAAACATGAAAGCCGACCAGCAGTGTTTGAACTTTCGGCACCACCATTGGTTATCGATAAGGACAGGAGTCTCAGCAGGTGGCATGTCAATAGCACCAAGTCAATATTCCACTCAGGAAGATCTAGGCCTTGCTGCCTGGCTGGAGGGGGGGGGGGGAAGTGGCCACTCTGTGACTAGTCTCCAACTTTCTTACCTTTGCCTTCTCCAGTGGCCATCTTTCCTAATTTGTGTGCCCCGGTCATACCATGTTGGACCAATCTGTGATTTTAAGGGCAATAGGATAAAGACATTTGGAACTAACACTTTGTGTGTATGTTTGTGTGTGTGACACTTAAGATCAAGGTGCCCAAGTGAGGCTTATGTCCCTGCCCATCACTCCTCAAGTCTCTGAAAGTCAGAACTGTGGAAATCAGAGACGGCGTTAATCAGCCAGAGCCAGCCTGAGTGTCATCTCCAGAAGTACAGACTGGGATTTGGAGAGGCCGAAACTTCAGACTGGAAGAAACCAAGAGGAGGAAAGCTCTGAACTCGAGCTGGCTGGAAAGACAGACAGCAGTATGGGTGGTGTGACTCACCCTCCGTGGAAATCCACCACAGGCTGCTAGCTCCGAGTGAGTTTGGGCCACACACCTCACACATGCTCGACGCTCTAAGCTGCTAGTCACCGATTTTCAATGCTAACCCCTTTCCCACCCTCAGAGTGTCAAGCATGCAGCCAGACAGGGCAGACCTCAAGAGTCTAGCTATGGCTGCCAGGACTTCGGGGAGCAAGAGTCTGCTTTTTCCCTGGAGATCTTTTCAGGCTTCTCTTCTGTTTCCCTCATACCTTGGTTCCATTTCTCTGGTACCAAGGAGGCCAGCAGCTCTTGGAGTCACCTCCAGCTTTAAGTTTCTGGAAGCCTCCTTCAGCTCCCAGGACTGTGTTCTTCTGTGTTTAGAGCTAGGAGGCTCTGGAACCATTTTGCTAAAAAGCAAGCTGGGTCTGGAAGATAGCTACCACCTTTGCATCCAACCGTTTAGGTTGTAAATTGGGCTTTTTTCCCCTACTTCTTCCCTCCACCTTGCTAATTGGCAGAAAACTAATGAACGAGGTACTGTCTGAGCAGATGTTCCTTGTGGGGAAAAAAAAGGCAAAATTGGAGTTTTTCTTGCCTTAAAAAAAATTCTTTCTGAACACATCAAGAAGAAGAAGATAGCAGCATGTGAAAGCCAGGATGAAGAGGCAGTTACTACAAACAGTGCAAAGCACTCAGAACAGTCCGGATGCTTGCTTGTGTGTGGAATGTACGAGTATTTTCTCTTTTGTCTTAATTTCCTTGCATCTTTTTTTCCTGTCTTCCTTTTCCACCCTCATATTTGGCTGGAGCTCGTAATTAGCAGCTAGGCCTCTGGGACCTAATTAACCAATTCAATTAAGAGGAGAAGCGCACAAGTCACCCTGACATTTGTCAGCCTTTAGGAAGCATGTCAGACTGGCAGCCTCAGCCACCACATTAGTGCTGATTAGCTCATTTGTGACTCGCTCTCACTCTGCTGTCCTGGAGGGAAGCCTTTAAGCCACAGTGCCCAGAGCTGAGGGGTCATCTGCTTTCCCTTCACAGGTCTCTAGGAAACTCCTCACCAGATCTCCCCGTGGGCCACGAGCTCTATACTAATTCCAGCCAAGACACGCCCCTATTTCTCCTAAGTTCCCATGAAAAGCCAGTTTGGGGTGGCTGGAAAAGCTTGTTTGTCTCTCTGGGGTGGAATTCTGCAAAGGTTTCTGTGTAAGGGAAGGGGCCTTTTAAATTTCATTGCTCTTAAGACTGGGGAGGCAGAGGCAGACAGATCTCTGTGAGTCCGAGGCCAGTGTGGTCTAGAGCGAGTTCCAGGACAGGCGCCAAAGCCACAGAGAATCGCTGTCAGAAAAACAAACAAACAAACAAAAAGATTTGGGGCCTCTTGATGCCCAGATCCTCTGCTTTCCCTTGGCAGGGTTGTCCCAGCCAGTGCAGTGGGCAGGGCCTCCATTCTTTGTGCTTAGACTAGATTCAGTCTGGCTCCTTCCAGGACGCATACAATTACTCAAAGTGCTGCAGCCATCTTTGCCTCTGATTTGCCTTAGTTTAACTCCGTTTTCCCAGAAACCCTGATTTACTAATAAGCAAAGAATCCTAGGTAGATAATGATGGTGGTGGTGGTGGTAATAATGGTGGTGGTGGTGGTGATAATGGTGATGGTGGTGGTGGTGATGATGGTGATGATGATTGTGGTGATGGTGGTGATGGTGATGGTGGTGATGGTGATAGTTGTGGTAATGATGATGGTGATGGTGATGATGATGGTGGTGGTGATGGTGGTGGTGATGATGATGGTGGTGGTGATGGTGGTGGTGATGATGATGGTGATGATGATTGTGGTGATGGTGGTGATGGTGATGGTGATGGTGGTGATGGTGGTGATGATGATGGTGGTGATGGTAGTGATAGTGATGGTGGTGATGGTGGTGGTGGTGATGGTGGTGGTGATGGTGGTGATGGTGGTGGTGGTGATGGTGGTGGTGATGGTGGTGATGGTGGTGGTGATGGTGGTGATGGTGGTGGTGGTGATGGTGATGGTGGTGATGGTGATAGTTGTGGTGATGATGATGATGATGGTGATGATGGTGGTGGTGATGATGATGGTGGTGGTGATGATGATGGTGGTGGTGATGGTGATGGTGATGGTGATGGTGATGATGGTGGTGGTGATGGTGGTGGTGGTGGTGATGGTGATAGTTGTGGTGATGATGATGGTGATGGTGATGATGATGGTGATGGTGATGATGGTGGTGGTGATGGTGGTGGTGGTGGTGATGGTGATGGTGGTGGTGATGATGATGGTGGTGGTGATGATGATGGTGGTGGTGATGGTGGTGGTGGTGATGGTGATGGTGGTGATGGTGATAGTTGTGGTGATGATGATGGTGATGGTGATGATGATGATGGTGGTGATGGTGATGGTGGTGGTGATGGTGATGGTGGTGATGGTGATGGTGGTGGTGATGGTGATGGTGGTGGTGATGGTGATGGTGGTGATGGTGATGGTGGTGATGGTGATAGTTGTGGTAATGATGATGGTGATGGTGATGATGATGGTGGTGATGGTGGTGGTGGTGATGGTGGTGATGGTGGTGGTGATGATGGTGATGGTGATGATGGTGGTGGTGATGGTGATGGTGGTGATGGTGATAGTTGTGGTGATGATGATGGTGATGGTGATGATGATGGTGATGGTGATAATGATGGTGGTGGTGATGGTGGTGATGGTGGTGATGGTGATGGTGGTGGTGATGGTGATGGTGGTGATGGTGGTGATAGTAATGGTGGTGCTGGTGATGCTCAGGTGCCTGGGTTAACAGATGACAAGAAGTGGCGAAGCTCTGAAGCATTAGATTCTTATAATACATCTCTCAGAGTAGTTCTTTCCTTTTCTCTGAGTCAGTCTCGAAGGAGATTTCTAAAGCCTTGCTATGCAAGCTTGAAGAAATAACAAGCATCTTTTGGAGATGTGGCTGAGTTATAGTGACAGTGCTAGCAGAGGAAAATATTGTTCTCACAGGACCTCACAGGAGGTCCTATGGGGGCAGCTGGGCTCTGGTACCAATATTTCCAGCTTCCATGCTGTCCCCTTAAACATTAGTGGAGCTAGTCCTCTTGGTTGCAAAATGGTAGCGCATGATTGCACCAATCATGACTGTATTCCAGTAAGGAGCAGAGGCATGCAAGAAGAGTGTCAGATGCTCATCTTCCCTTTTATTGAAAAAAAAGGACCAATAGCTTTCCAGGAAACTGCCCCGCTGGCAACCGCCCCTGATTGGCCAGGACTACATTACACTGTTACCCCAGTGACAGGGGATGCTGGGAAACTGGTTTTTTACTTTGATGAGTGTGTTACCATGCAGCAGGACCCTTGAATAGAGGTCGTGGCACTTGCTCGATTAACCGCACAACTCTTCCGGCTATTTGCCTCCAATCACACCGCTGGTCAGTGACGGTGCAATGACTTGGCTTTAGGTGTGCTATACTCAAAGAATGCCCCCCTCACCCCTGTCCTATCATGCGCAAGCTGTGAGCTCTTCAGTGCTCACTCTGAAGCCCACAGCAGACATCCCAGTCACCAACATCCCCACCCCCACTCCCCTAAAAAACATTGGCTGGAAACCCCAGAACACACTCTTGATTTTCAGTTGGCCTGTGTTGGCATCCAGCTGCATGCTAATGGGGCACATATGGGTCTCATTTCCCAGAGTGCTCACCCAAATAAGCCTCCAGAGGAACCTCGCTTGCTACCCTCTGCTCCTTCCTGTAAGCCCCCCCCCAACCACGCATCCACACAAAGCTGACCCATTCAAGCTGGAGATACCCTGGGCTGTGCAATTAGACTAGAGGAGAAAACAGACCCCCATTTCCAAAGGTGACTCCTACCATGGAAATCAGACTCCATTAATTGCAGGCCTCTATTGATTCATTACCACAAAACAGCCTAGCTTGCTTGCCTGGGGCATAACCTCTCTCCACAGAGGGAGCCGGACATTCTTTACAGGTAATCTGTGGGGCCCAACAGCAAATACCTAGAATGGAGACTATTCACGTAGGACCACTGTAGCAGACCCTTATTGTTATGCCCATTGTTCCCTCACAAAGAGCCACGGGCAGGTGAAATCTATTTTAGCTGGGAAGGCTCGACAGAAATCCTTGCCACTGAGCGTTTGATACTGAGTATAGAGTCGCATCAGGGGACTGTGCTGAAAGGAGAGAGTCATTTGTATCTCTGGACTTTAGAGGAGACAGCCTCTCCTGTGCTCCAGCTCACCAGGACTTGGGCCTCTAAGTAGGGAGTGAGGATTTTGTGTTGTGCTGTGTTATGTTGTATTTTGTTTAGCGTTTAATGATGTTGAATGAGAACAGGTTTTAGGGGTGGCTGAGGGGTAGAAAGCCAGGGAGAAAAATAAAAGATATTACAATGTCGCATGCCGGCAACATATGTTACTCTGAGATCATTGCGTTCGAGAAACATGTTTCCAGGGGACAGGGACTGTGAGTTGTGAATGATAATGAAGGGTGTGGCAGCTCCAGAGTTGGCGGTGCTAAATGGTACCGTTTGGGACATTGGATCCACTGCAGGAAACAGGAACTTGGTTCTGCTTTGCTTTGGCCTCTGTCCATCGGGCAGTACAGATTTTATGAGCTCCCTCCTCCGACAGGACATTCTTCAGAGTGGTTCTTCAGAGGCTTCTGCCAGCCATGCTACCTGCATGAGGGCTGAGGAGAGCCAGGCAGGTGACTCGAAGTTTGGCAGAAAAGAGACCGATGGTAAGATTTTTGTTCCATCCAGTAACAGAGACAGGATCATCGAGGGAATGTGGCTGGCCCTGCTAATGAGTGTGGAGACTGGAAGGCAACACATGACTCTTTCTCCTCCGTGGTAATTTCTAGTAGGAAGCATGGTGCTGTGGGGAGACTTGAGGGACCAGCAGCACTTTAGCTTGGGGTGGCATGTGCATATGGTGGAAACTGTTGATCCCACTGGCCGAGAGTAAAGACCATTACCCAAATTCTTTGGTCAAAGTAAGCAACTTTCGTTTTCTGTCAGGCTGAGCTATCTTCCAAAGCTGCGTTTGAAAAACATAGCTTTAAACCCAGGAGAGGATAGAGTTTATATAGTCAAAAAAACAAAAAACAAAAAGAACCAAAAACAAAAACAAAAAACAAAACAAAAAAAAAAAAAAACTGCAAGACAAAGAGTTTTTTGTTTGTTTGTTTTTAAGGTTTGGGAGATTTCCAGAAAACTTTTGGTTCCATAGGAACTCGGTTGAACATTTTAAAAAGTATTTGACAGAACATCTTATCTTATCAGGCTATATTCAAGGTGTAAGTCAAACTCCATAGGGCAGGGAACATGTCAAATTCCAGAAACAGCTTAAAGCATGGCCAACTTGAGCTGGGCAACAACATAAATGAACTTGTTCTGAACTCATAACGAAATGGCTTCCATCTTTAGGATGGAGTCAGGCTGGTCCATCAGAATGTCCAACATACCTACCAGCCAGTGTGCATTGGTACCAGGCAGGCAAAGGCATGGGGCAATGAGAATGGGTACCGACTATCTGAGCTCTTGCAGAAGGACTGAGACTGCCCATCTGACCTGTTCCTCGGTGGATGCATCCAGGCATGTGCCAGAGAAAAGGAAGGGCCAGCAGCGGTACCCATTCACTGACTGGTGTGGCAAGAGACTGAATCAGGAAAGTGGGTGATCTCATTGGCTGCTTGACATAACATAGTCCACAAGTATGTAGAGAGATGCATGGGGTTAGAAACCGAGCAGATGAGGAAGGCGAGGGCTATTCACTTCAAGCCTGCTGAAGCCGGGCAGAGGTCACCATCTTCTGTGCTGGGTAAAGACTCAGAGGCAGGCAAGAGAGTGTGGAGGAGTTCTCATAGGGAAAGCATGCTTGCTGTGTGCCCTGGCTATTGACTACTAAGTTATTGATGAGTTAGCTAGAAGGGGCATCCGTCAGACTAGTTAAACCCCAGTGGTCAGCTTTCTCTGGCTATCTTCATTATATTAGAGATATTATATTAGATATATATTATATTAGATATTATATATATATATGTATATATATATATTAGATATATATTAGAGATAGCTGTCAGTTAGTTCTGGCTTCCTGGACTGTCATCACAGAATTTACTCTTTGTTTTCCTGGATGTTGTCACTAGAGATGGCAGTTGGGTCCAAGCCAGACAGACTCACAACATACTTTTGACACAGATGACGATATGGAGAAATTCTCTGGTTATTAGAAATCTTCATTTTTGCAGGACTCACTGTAGATCGGAAGTAGCTCAGGCTGTGGGTACAAGTCCTGTCTTTATATACTTATTGTATCTGTTGATAGATTCAGCCTCTTGCATGTGGAAATCTTTAAGTTGGGGCTGACAAACTCACCTCTCAGCATCTCTCTAGTTTGGTCCAGTTACCCCCCCCCCATTCTTCTCCTCAGGAAGGTGAGAACATCCTATATTTCTTTGATGCACCTTCTTCATAGCCCCGTCCGCCCCTCAAGGATTTATGTATGCATTCTCCCCTCACAGAAAGTGCCATTTCCTGCACAGCTCCAAGGACTTGACCTGACTGGGTCAGTGAGTGAATGAAAAGATGGACAGGTACACACAGAAAAGCTGGGATTAGCTGGTCTACCCAATGGAGAAGCCACGGCACCCCTGAAGGTAATGTGTTTATTATACACAGTTGAACAGGGTGGCAGGGTATCCAGCTGACTCAAGGGTGTGAGATTTACAATGCACAGCTGACTCAAGGAGGCAGGTTTAGCTAAGCGTGGTAGGAGCAGTCTCTATCGTAGAGAAGTCTTCAGGTTGTAAACATCCACATCCAGGGGGAAAAGCGACGGTGGACATTTTCTGGGCCAGATCTCACATGGACCAGTGCAAGTCTTTGCTTGCATGGTGAAGGCTTTGCCATTTCCCCTGGGTCTAAGGCATCGTGGGTCCTTAACATGGCTGTGCCCCTGTTAAGAGCACACATTCACTCAGGATTTTATTCACTCATTCCTCTACTCCCCACACCAAACAGAACTTGATGTTGACAATGCCCACTTCATACAGGAAACATCATGTCACTTCATTAGCCACCCACCAAAACAAGAAGGGTTTTTATGTGTATCTCTCGGCTCTTTTGTCCCAATCTTCCATATAGTCAAGTAGTCACTTCAAGTGTGGGCAAATTTCTTCTTTCTTTCCTTCCTTCCTTCCTTTCTTTCTTTCTTCCTTTCTTTCTCTCTTTTTTCTTGGTTTCTTCACCTCTTGAGTCTCATTCTCAGGGCTAATATTCCCACCTTGTGGTAAAGGGTATGTGCTCAGTTCTACACAGGCTGTTACACAGCTAGATGTGTGTTCCTAACCCCACAGTCAAGACACAGGGCAGTCTCATGGCCCCTGTTGTCTTTAACTATACCCATCTCCTTCTGCCTTTACCTTCTATTGCAATCCCTGGAAACTACCAATGTGTTCTCCTTCTCATAGATAGGTAGGTAGGTAGGTAGGTAGATAGATAGGTAGATAGATGATAGATAGATAGATAGATAGATAGATAGATAGATGATAGATAGATAGATAGATGATAGAAAATAGATGGTTGATAGATAGGCAATGATGGATAGTTAAGTAGATAGTTGATAGATAAATAATAGATGAGAGATAAAGAGATAGATGATAGATAAATAGATGATATAAGACAGATGATAGATAATAGATCTTAGATAGATAGATGATTGATAGATGACACTCACCATACACCATGCACGCGCACACACACAAAGTAAAAAGTGTGAGAAGAGAGAAATGGTGTCATGCATGGATGTTGAAGATGCTTTAGTGTTACCACAGTGCAGGGTCCAGAGGAAAGGGGTGAGCAAGAAGACATCAGCGTAGGTGAGCATCTGTCACTACAGAGATGCCCATTGGCTCCTCTGTGGAACGTAGGTTTGACCTGGAGGATGGGGCAAGAAACGCAGGATGACCAGTGTACAGGCTGCCTTGCTGTTTGGGTGAAAGACCCTAGGCTCTAATAATAAGTGATTCATTTAGGTGTGAGAGTAGATGGATTTCCATGTGTTATGTTCCCAGCCTGAACCAAGATCTTGAGAAAATAGTCTCAGACTGGCCTGCGATGAGGTCCTGAGAAAAAGGTTGAGGAGCTGGATTTCTCCAGGGCAGGGACTCCGCCCTCTGTTTATCTTTGTTTTCAGTTTCACTCTGCGCTGTTTCGTACACGTTGGGCGCTCATCAAACAACCTTTGAGTGAATGGACAGATCAACTTCTTCGTTTAAAGTTGTCTTAGCCCATTTTCTGTCTCTGTGACTGAATACAAGTCTGAATCACTCGTTCATCGTAAGTTATGAAGAGGTGTATTTAGTTCACGGTTCTGGAGGCTGGAATCAAAGGGTCATGTGGAATACTCTCTCTCTAGCAAAAATATTTATTGTATGTGCATGAGTGATTTGCCTGTGTGTGTGTGTGTGTGTGTGTGTGTGTGTGTGTGTGTGTGTAACCCATACGTGCTGGCTGGTGCCCTTCAAGGTCAAAAGAGTGAGTTTGTTCCTCTGGAAAAATGGAGGTAAAGATGGTTGTGAGCCACCATATGGGGCACAAACTCCTTAACCTGTGGTGTAGATCTCATGGCGGAGAAAAACCGAAGGGCATCGAGCAAATGGGGAAAAGAGACGGGAGGAGGGGTGGACTAAGAGGGACCCATTTCATGGTAACTAACCTACCCGTGTGATAATTGCACTAATCCCTTCAAGATGGCAGAATTCCCATGATCCAACACCTCTCAGTGACTCTACCACCTCTCATTGTCATTAGACTGGCAATTAAATCTCAACAAGATTTCTGGCAGGGACATTCCATCCCCAAACCACAGCAGGTGCTTGTCACCTTGAACAAATCTACCACTTTTCAAAGAGAGACTCACACAGCAAGAGTGGCCAGAGCAAGATGTCCTTGATCACTTGGATTTTTCCTCCCAGGTCTCATTAAGTTACTGTTTAAGATTATCAGCTTATCCATTTAAAAACTGAGTGTTGGCCAGGGCGTCTGGGGCATTAGGGGCATACACACTGTGGAACAAATAAGTCTGTTGCCAAGGGACACAGAGGCTTTTCCAGTCAGCCCCCTGCTCCCCACCCTTTCCCAATCTGCCCCTCCCTCCTCAGCCCATATTGTCCCAAAGCATTTGTCCTTAACGGTCAATTCAAGTGTATTTCAGGGGAAATTTAACGCATATGGTTTTGATTCATTTACACTTAACTCATCAAAACACTGTTTTACTCTGGGAGTCTGTTGCCATTTGGGAAACATTTTCAGATGTGATAAAAGCTTTCTTAAATGATCAGGAAAGACCTGGAACTCAGTCATGGAAACGAGGCAGGCTCAACATGGAAGGAGGTTGAGGCCCAGGCCGGGTTCCAAGAAGTACAATCTGGGGTCCCATTTTCCTTCCTTACTTTTGGAGATGGTCCAGGCTAACAAGAGATGGAAACCTCGGTAGAGAAGACCCAGTGTGGATGCCTCGAACTGGGCCTATACCTGCAGATGACGACAGGGTGGGTAGAGTTCTATTTCCGCTGCCTTCAGTAAGGCTCCTCACTATACAGTTGTATTGCCTGGGCCTCTTGTTCCCCTGAATTCAATGCTTGTCTGTGTTTACGTGGGAGGCCTGAGGACCAATGATGGGGACATCTTTGATTTATATCCAAGAAACCAAAGGCCAGAAACAACTTGCCCAAATTTACGTGTTCTTCATATAAAACTAGATCTCCTGTAGACTCAGCCCTGCACTGAAATGAAGTCATCAAATTCTCTGTGCTCTCTCTAACAGCTTTTGAGGCTCACCAAGTTTAGGAACAAATGACAGGCAGGTCCCTTCAAGTGAGATGTGACATGGGGCAAGTTTCAAAGCTTCTCTGAGTTTCAAGTGATAGTCGATACAGTGGCCAGGAGGCAAAGCTCTGCGCCACATGCCTGGGTCCAAACCTCAGCCTTGAGTAATCAGTTGGTTGATCATGGGCAAGTTTCTTATATTCTTGCCTCTCATGGTGGTGTTTGTAAACGGGCTAGTCTTACCGCTTCAAACAATAGTCCTTTAATGGCCTAGTGGTGCAAGTACTTCTGAAACTGTCACCGTATTACAGACCAGTAAGCTGAGAGAGACCCATGATGATTGTAGGTTCTACAGTTGCCCAAGGAAATTAGCAGAGCATGAATTCAAACTCTGGTCCTTCTGAACCTAGAGCACAAGTCTCTGGCACTTATTGGGAATGAGGTCTAGTATAATGGCTTGATATTATTTTTCAATTGTGTAAAATGGGCATTTCTAGTATCTTTCATCTCTGTAACATAATAAGGTGATGCTACCTACGTGCCAGAGAAATTTTAAATAAATAACATTTTAATTGTGTTAACACCTAATATGCCGATTTATTTTTAGAAATGTTTCACAGATGCTTGCAGATGTGGGAGACAGAAACTCAATTTCAAGTTGTACATACCTAAAGAAAAATACAAACTCCCACAGTGGAAAGCCCATCAGTGTGTCTAATTGCTCAGATGTTCTCCGTTACCCTCTGGCCAGCTTCAGTCTCAGAGGCAATACCTGTGACCACCAGAAACTCTAGGCCAATGGACAGCCAGTTTAGCAATGTTGGAAAAGAGAAAGTGTGTTGTCAACATGCTCCATCAAAACCTCAGGACTGATTCTCATCTGGTGTGGCTGAAATATCTCCTCCAATCCTGCCACTACCAAAATCTCATCATCACAGATGTGGGGACCAGCCCTTGTAATGGATCCACCTCTGGGGATGAAGCAGAACCCATTCAAACCAGAAAACTGGAGACTGAGCAAACGCTTAAGTGCTTCTTGTTAGACTAGGGACCAGCTTGGGTGTAGCACTATAGTTCCTTCTACCAACACATTCAAGATAACACATTTCCTGGGTGCCTTTGGCCCACACTTCCTGTTTTGTAAAGTATGGATGCTAAAATGCATGACCCATTCTTTGGGCTGCCTTGAGGGTTGCATCTAGAAAGTCAGTAGCTCCTACTGTAGACATCATTCAGTACAGGTGTGGTCTCCTGCATCCATCCACCTTCCCTTGAATGGTTCTCTGCCAATGTCTCTGTCCAACTGGTTAGACAAACCCTCCTTCAGTGATCTAGAGCCTGGCACTGGTCAGACCATGAGTGCTCAGAGGGAGTGGTGTGGATTCATAGCCGATTCAAAAGCATGAACAAGTCCTCCAGGCAATAGGAAGAAAGAGGAAGGAAAACTCATTTTCAGATGGAAGTTGGTCATTAATCAGCCAATGCACATTCTAAAGTCTACCCTGAGGTCCTAGTTAGGACTTCGAACGAAGGTTTAAATCTTTGCATTTACCTCTGACAATTGAGGCATCTAAACCTAATAATAGTGACAGACACCACTATGGAGATCAACTTAGTTACTTAATTTGTTTAGTTAATCCTCTCAACAGTCTTTCAGTTGCATCACAGATAGGTAACTGAGGCTTAAAGGCTAGAGGCTGCCTGTGTAGGTTATGTAAATGGTGCCCTCTGGTGTTGGGAGGCTGCATAGCCGCTCTCACCTGGCGTTTTATAAACCAACACGATCCTTTTACTCTTTAATTACTACAAATATTCCATACAACATCTCAGAGACCAAGCACAAGGGCTCAGCTGGTAACTGACTGAGGCTTCTAGTGTCCTTTGTGTCACCTACAAGACACTGTGCAAAAGAGTTCCACGAATTTGGCCTCCAGCCTCATATCCTAGATGGAGGTTCCAGGATGGAAAAGCTTTGCCCCATTTCCCTAGAGAATATAGCTCAGAAGATGCCAAATGAATGTTTACTTGCAAATATATAAATGAATGGACCACCTGAGTAGACACCAAGAAGGGTTTTCATAACAAAACTGTGTGTTAGGTCACAGACAGCAACTGGTGCTGATGTTGACTGTTGGACAAACAGGAATACCGGTCTTGATGCCAGGCAGAATAGATGAAGTCTTCAGTGCCCAGGCTGAGGCCTGGAGGATTTGCTTCCTAAAGCACACCAGAGTCCTTTGGCCTCATCTGGCCAAAAGGCATTTTCTTGGAGAAGTGAAGTCATCCCAAACCAACATCCAAGCTGCCACTGAGCTGATGTTGAGAGGACTGAACATGAACCTTGGAGATCCAGCCCTTTGGTTCTCCTGCAGAGCGGGGTCTCCCGGCCGGAACTCCTACCACCCTTTAACACAGGGTGCTGCCAGGCTAAGGCAGCCCAGAGCCCTGCAGGCTGGCCCCAGCCCTTTGAGAACATTCAGAAATGCTGCCATCTTGTGGCACCTACTGGCTAGAGCAAGGTGGCTCCCCCAGCTCCATCTAGCAAACCAACCCTTGAGCTCCATCCAGCTGGCTCATCTTCCCCCACCCATCTTTTCCTAGCTGGGCATCAGCAGAATGGAGGAAAATTTATTTGGAATTTCTGAATTTTCTTTCCAGAAAGGAACTGGAGAGCCCTTTTAAATGTTTAGGAATCTCCCAACAGAGCACTTTGTCAAAACCTGCAAGGAGAAATCCTTCACATCTGGGACAAAACTCAGGGTGCAGGCGGTAGAAGCCAAACATGCCCGTCAGAGCAGCTGGTCCTGAGTGGGGATTTGAGACTGAGGATTCCAGGATGGGCATGAGAATTCTTCTCAGCTTCTGAAAACTTTGATCACAAACTGGATAATACCACACTAAAACATTGATCTGAGCTGATAGCGCCTGTTGATCAGGGGGCCCCACGCGTGGACCCTGGGATTCTAGATGGAGTAGGCATTTGATACGCCCAAGGAGACTACACTGTGACAACAGATCAGATCACTCGCCCTTTCTCAGCCTGTCAACGTCTGCAACACTCTGAATAAATAAAGCCCAGACAGGCGATTCCTCGGTGAGGATCAAGGCCTCGCATTTGCATCGCAATCGCAGAGCGGTGTGCAGGTGTGCCCACCCATTGCCGCTCTGCCCACGGAGGCTGCCTTGAGGAAAACCTACAGGTTGAGAAAATTGAATATGGCACAGCTCCCAGCTTTCCTAGAAGTTATCAGATCTGTGGGGATCGGGTCTCTGGAGGAAGAGGTGGGGGGGGGGGTGAGGGAAGGTGATGAATCATGACAGAAAAGGGGGCTGGATGGAAAGCTGGGCATGGTTATGTCACTCGAGTCTGTCATCCCAGCATGGATGGGGCTGAAGCGGGCACTGCCGCCAGTTTAAGGCCAGCCTGGGCTGCAGAGTGAGACCGTCTCACCAAGAGAGAGGGGAGGTTGGGTGTATCACCGAGGTGAAAGAATGGAAGAGGGAAAGAAGGAGGGGGGGGGAGGGAAAGAGGAAACGAAGACCAGGTTGGATCCTACGGGGCCTGCGGAGCACCGAACTGAGATTTAAGCGTGTGCCGGACTCGAGGGCAAAGGACAGTTCATCCAGATGCTTGCAGGCCTACCGTGTGAGAGGCCAGAGTGAGCCTCACAACCACAGGTCTGCACAACAGAGAAGAGCCTGGGGGCAAAGGGGAGGACACCCCAGTGCTTGCTTGGTTTCCACCCTGGCGCCTAAGGCAGGCTGCCCTCCCAGAAGGGTGAAGCAGTCCCTGAACCACAGCCCAGGCCTGCTGGGACCCCTTAACTCAGAACAGAGAAGCTAAAGTAACTACAGCCCACCTATGGCCGCTCAGGGCAGGGACTGCAGCCCAGCGTACAGCTGGGACCTGGGCTCCACACTGTCAGTTCCGGAGTTTAGGATCGCAGTCAGTGTCCCTCCTACCCCGTAGCCCCGGGAAGAACACTACATATGGACTTCCATGAAAGTGGGGGCAAAAACATCCTAGTACTCAAGGACAGGTGATGAGAAAGTGCCCTTTGCGGGACACAGCTCCTCCAGGAGGGTGGGGCTTTCATCCCAACCCCAGCATGCTTTGCTCCAGCCTCCGGGTTAGATGTGACTAATGAGTTTGAGCAGAAATGGCCTGAGCACCTCTCAAACTGCTTTAGACTTCTGAAGCTCTCACCCTTGGGATTTCAAATCTAGATTATTTGATTGAGGGTAGCCACCATCAGCCTAGTTGGCTCACGGCCACCATTAATAGACTCTCCATACCAACACGGGGTAGACTTAGAATAAGTCCGTCAACAGGAGTGAGGTGTTTGTTACGGTATGTCCCAGCAATGTGAGGGCTGTTTGTTACCACAGCACAGCCTAGTCTGTGGACTTGGGTCAGATGAGTGACGACATGCCCCGGAAGGCTGGGAAGGAAGAGCGGCAGAACTGCTTACTGGTGAGTAACACCCAACAGTTTGTAGAAAGGTCCAGAGACTGCCCTGCTTCCTTCGGCAACCCAAGGAAGGCTGCGGAAGAGGTGGGCTCTCTAAGAAGCTTCTGTGGAGAAGCTTGACTCTTCCCTGTCCCGGATTTCCCATCATTACCCCCAAACCCACCCAACTCCACGCCCAGCTTACACATGTCCTATACATTCCTGGTATGTAGTTTTTTTTTCTGGAAGTTCATAAACACACACAGAGTTCAGTTTTTACTTTAATTTTTTATGAACTAAACACTTACATGTCTCAAAACAAATTCATTTTCCACATGATTTTTCACCCAAGTGACCCAAGTCTATGGTGACAGCTTTGTACAGAGAAAAATGACATTCTCCCTTAAGATCCAATAAACTTCAGATTTTTCCCCACACACATATACATATGTACGTATAGATCTACTTCTCTGCACATGGAATTTGAATCTCTCACAATGGAGAAAATGTGTCCCAATTTCATTCCTAAGCCACACTAGTCTAGAAACATTAATCTTATTTTTTCCACCTGTATGGAGATAACTGGATTAAATATGAAATGTCTCATCTATGCAAGTTAAAGAAACTAATAAAATATTATCTGCATAATAGGAAAAGGGAAAATGGAAGGCAAACTGTTACACATGAATGTCTGTTAGTTAAAGGGGACATCGCCCTGGTAAACAATTTCAGGTTTTAAGTAAGGAGAAAATAGACTCGGGAAGAGTCAAGGACTCAAGTCAAGGACACAAACAGGGTAGTCAGTGGAAAAACCCAGACAACCCCCATACTCCCCACATTCCCTGATGTTCTTTTCTTTGATTTTGCTTTTGCACAAGGTCTTACACGCTGGCCACCAGCTTGCTGGGGAGCCAAGCACCATCTTGAATGTCTTGATCCCCCTGCCTTGTCTTCCAAGTACCAGGATCACAGGCTTGTACCACCACATTCTGTTTATGAGGTGCTGGGGCTTGAACTGGGGGCTTATGCACGCAAGGCCAGCACTCTACCAACTGAGCTACCTCCCAGCCCCTCCTGATATTGTTTAGATGAATGATAGTTTGCATGGTCTTGAAATGGCATCTGGGATAAGGGCCAGGAATCTATAAGTTTAAAGGTTTCCAGGAAGCCTGACTTGGAAATTTCCTTCGCACAGGGAATCTGAGGCAAGAGAACCATGAATTTGAGGCCAGTGTCTGTATACTGAGTTGCAAGCTAGCCTAGAGTTCATGATGACTCCTTGTGCCAGGTCAATCAATCGATCAAATCCCCCAGAGCCACGCCTTTAGTGGTGTGGGTGAGCATTGCACTAGAGTGTCAGATAGATCAGGAGTATTCCTTCAGCCTCTAAGCTTAGGGTGAGTGTGGGGAGTCAGCAGGAAAGCTTCAGGCTGTTTCTTGAGAGGGCCTGTGATGGGAGATGTCATTCTGTAAATGTTTCTCTTATTGGTTAATGAATAAAGCACTGTAGGCCAATAGGAAAGCAAGATAGGCGGGACTAGGAGACAAGGAGGATTCCAGGAGGAGTAGGGAGGAGTCAACATGGAGAGACTGGGGAGAGCAGAATGCCCACTCCTCTCTCTGGTAATATAAGACCACGTGGAAGTACTTAGATTAATAGAAATGGGTTAATACTTAAGACAGAGTTGCCGATAAGAAACTAGTAACTGGCCAACAAAATTATATCTAATACAGAGTCTCAGTGGATTAACTGGGGCTGGCGTGGTGGTGGGACCAGATTGGCAGGGAAAACCTTACTCGTACAGGCCTGCAGTATGGGCCATTGTCCTCTGGAGTGCCTCCACCAAGAACTACCATGGCCACTGCCTCAGCGTGCTCAGGGCAGGGGCTCATGCCCACGCAGTATTACGGATCTTGCCAGTCTGTGTGGGCTAGCAGTCTGACCGGTTGAAACTGGATGCAGACCCACTTTACAGACTGAAGCATTCAGCTCCACGTCAAAGCATCTGGCTTAACAGGCAACAGGATGGAGCCAGGCTCAGCAGTACACGCTGTGGTACCAAACGCTGCTGAGATAGCAAAATAACTACAGGACACTGAGCTAAGGCCAGGGGCCTCATGGAGGGAAGAATACAGTTCCTGGCCTTTGAGGGCACCTGGGTCCCATGGCTCCTGGACACATCTTCAAGGCCAGGGCAGGGCGTGTCGGTGATAGTCCTTCTGAGTCACATCTAAGAACAGGTCTTCCTTTTGTGTGACACCCGCCAGGCAATCCCAGATCATCTACCCATCTCCGGGTCCTTAACCTCAAGGGAATCCACAGAGTACCCTCTGTCACACAAGGTGACAAGTTTGCAGGTTCTGTTGATTCAGCACAGACATCTTGGGGGCAGCTGGGTTGGAGCTACGGTCTGTTCAGCAGGCTCCAGGGTGCATCTGTCCTTCCTCCCTGTTCATCTCTCTCAGAAGCAGGGGTGACTTCACCCGGGCCACATCTGCTTCCAACCCACTCCTGAGCTCAGCCAAAGCCAACCTTGATTCCGAAATTACATGCAGGACTAATTGTTGCTGGAGGCTACTTGTGAAACAGGGATCTCATGCACCACTAAAGCCCAGCACATGGCTGGAGGAAGGAAACGAGCTGCTCTAGGAGAAGGCAAGAAAACACACAGAGCTTGATATGCTCTTAACCCAGACTCTCCAGCGACAGTATCTTATAAAACTGCAATGCTGCTTCTTAACTGGGGTGTTGACATTGATATAATACCTCGATTTAATTCATAATTGCCCAGGTTTAGTTGTTATGTGTATTCTGTGTGTGTGTGTGTGTGTGTGAGCGAGAGAGAGAGAGAGAGATCTAACTGTGCATGTTTGTGAACTTAGATCAATACTATTGCATCTCATGTGAGTAGTTCAGGTATTTATCACTCTCTTCCAGAGACTGAGAATGCTTCAACCATAAAGCTCTCTCATGATTTTTAAAAAAGGAGAAGAAATAAATAATACCTCACCTAATGAACACACACACACACACACACACACACACACACACACGCACGCACGCACGCATGCAAGCACGCACGCACGCACATACAGCTTCAGAAGAGATTAGCGAACTCAGTGGTCCCCCTTACATAAGGTAGATGCTTAGCACCAAGTCCTGTGCACAAGAAGCCATGAATCTGTGCAGCCATTCCTTGGGCAGAGTCAATGCCCTGGCCACTGGTTCTGGGAGTGCACTGCTCACCACACAGGCTCGGTGTGTTCTGGGGGATCACTTTGCCAGCAGTTGGGACACATTTCCTGGCTATGTCTTCCACTTACAACCATGCCTTCTCTACTCTTTCTAAGCACTATGCCCTTGCAATCTGAGGTGTGTTGACAAAATTACCGCATGAATCTCTTTGTAGATAGAAGATTCTGTCTTAGCAACCTCAGCAAAGGATATTTTTCTAGTGATATATTTTTATGAACGTATCTCTCGACCCTATGGCAGACCTCAAGACAAAGTTAATGACACACCTTGATATCATTTAGGACTATGCACTACTGTGTACTCGACCTGTGTAACCTGCCTAGTTTAAGAGAACAGCACAAAACACGCAGCCTTAGACTTCCCTACTATCAGTCTTTACAACCTAAGCTAAATGCACAGCTTTAACCCCAGGTTATGTAGTTTTCCATGCCCCTGACAAAGGGTAATGCATTTGTGTGTGTCACCACTAACATTTGATAAAAGCAGGGAACAGGTTGGAATAGACTTGCTTGATAACATCTGTTTGCAGTACTGTGTGTTTCTGGGTCATCTGGGACAAGTAAAATGACTTCCTTCTTCCCTTGTAAAAACTGTTAAAGATCTCTGCAAAGAAATGCCATGTCATGTTTTCTGTGCAGTCCAATACAAACTAAAGCCCTTAGTTAGGGACACACACACACACACACACACATGCAAACACACACACACACACAGAGAGAGAGAGAGAGAGAGAGAGAGAGAAAGAGAGAGAGAAAGAGAGAGAGAGAGAAGCACAGATTCAGGCACACATGGGTATACAGTCTTCAGAAAGAGCCACAGCTACGAGGCATCAGGCACAATACATACAGCAGACAGATCACAGAGAGGCCACTAGCCTCAGATACAGACAGATGCAGAACATGGGGAGAATCAGAGAATTTGAACATGGGCTTCTTCTTGGTCTGTTTTCATCCCTTAGTACAGGACACATTTCAGTGGTTGTCTTTAGTGTGCTAGCTGACACACTTTCCCTGTCTTTATTAAGTCAAGAGCTTTCACTTCTTCTCTTGGGGGAGGCTCTGCCAGCCCCACGGGCTTGAACTTTGGGAAGGTTGTTAAGTAGATTAAGGGCAATTTGAACATAAGCACAATGATAGGGTGACAACCATGACAACCAAGGTATCTGTTAAGTGGTCCACGGAGAGGTGGTGTGTGCACACTGGCTTTGCATCTAGACTAGGCAGGCTGAGTGTGATGGCTGCGCAGCTCTCCACGCTAAGCCGTACTTTCAGAAGGCTTCAGAAATCAGTTCTGTTAACTAGTCAAGGAAGAGATAATCCCAACCCAAAATATCCTAGAAAGAGCTCAGCCAACTGAATTGGACATGGAAAAACCCAGAATGACAAGGCCAGGTGTGCTTCACAACGCAGAGATGGCTTAACTTAGGAGAGCCCATTGCCACCAGTTCAGCATACTGACGGACTGGAGGAGAAAGCCTGTGCATGTATCAATGCGTTTGGGATGCTTTCAATAAAATTCGATGCCTAATTATTATTTTAGGTCAGACAAGAAGATTTCTTTAAAATGTTTCTTTAGCTTGATAAATGCTAAAATACAAACAGTCATGCAAAGAGTAAACTTGAAAATGTGCAGAGGATTCCACGGACATTGCCAAGATGACAAAAATATACGCTGTCGCTTTTGAGATCATCTAGCAGGGTTGTCCTATCACAACCACAGTATGAAGACAAATAACAACATGCAGACATTCGAAGAATAAGAAGGAACTGTTTGCGTACTTTGAGGGTAGTGATCACTCCCACAGTGACAGGACCAGAGCCTACTGAGTCTCTGCGGCGCGCTGATACCAACACTGTTGCCGTATCAATAGCAAGTTACACGCCTCAGACAAAGCTTCACCTCTGACATCTACTGTGGCCACACTGGTGTCATTTTGACTAGACTTAGGACCTTATGACAAAGAAAAGTAGAATTTTTGACAGTGGGCCACAGGGCAGTGGAAGGCTACGATCCCTAAAAAAGTGAAACAAGAGAAGTTAACACCAGATCCCTGCCTGGAGGAGCATTTTATAATATAACTCAAAGAGGAGGGGCCAGCACATGACCACTGCGGCATCTATGGAAAGTCCAGAAAGCGATGCAAACGGCGCTGGAGACCATGAAGTCAACAGCCTCCAGGTGGCTTTAGGACTTCATGAGACACACCTGAGTTCTAACGGTTAGGTAGACTGTGTGAATCTTACACTACTAACCAGAGAGAATTTGACTCCAAGCCCATCCTAATAACAGACTTTAAAGGCAAGACTCCAAGGAATCACCCAATGTGCAAGTAACTAGAGTACCAACAGGACAAGCTCCGCAGCCGTAAGGACAGTAAACCCAGTACACAACACAAAATTCTCAGTGAATGGAAGTCAGTACAGCTTTTACAAATACCCAGAGGCAGGAAAATATTACACATGGCTGGGGGGGTGGGGGTGGGGAGGAAATATCAAAAGAAACACAAAAATCATAGAAACAACGGAATTACTAATAAGGGCTCTAAAGTGTCTTATATAAATATGTTCAAGGACTTACAGTATAAATACAATAGAGAAATGTGCATAGATAGAAATATAATCAGGGGCCAGAGAAATGATCCAGTGATTAAGCTGTCTTCTGCTCTTGCAGAAGACAAGAGGTTGGTTCCAGTAACTCCTGTTCCCGGGGATCCAACAGCTTCTTCTGGGGTCCACAAGTACTCACACACAGGCACATCTCCCCCAACACAGACACACATACTCCCCTCCACACACAATTGTAAATGATAAAATAGTCAGGCATGGTGGCACACGCCTTCAATCCCATCCCTCAGGAGGCAGAGACTGGCAGGTCTCTGTGGGTTCAAAGTCAGCCTGTTGTAGATAATGAGTTCCAGGCTAGTCAAGGGTTATAGAGTAGGGACCTATCTCAAGAAAATAAATTTTTTTTTGGTCCAGTCTATTTGATGTTCTGTAAGATTCTTGTGTTTTCATAGGCATGTCCTTATTTAGGTTGGGAAAGTTGACTTCTATGATTTCGTTGAATGTATTTTCCATGCCTTTGGGTTGGATTTTTCCTTCTATCCTATTATTCTTAGGTTCAGTCTTCATGGTGTCCCAGATTTCCTGCATGATTTGTGTTAAGGACTTGTTGGATTTGGAATTTTCTTTGTAGATGAATCTATTTCCTCTATCGTATCTTCAATGCCTGAAATTCTCTCTTCCATCTCTTGTATTTTGTTGTTTATGCTTGCGTTTGTGGTTCCTGATCGTTCACCCAGATTCTCCATTTCCAGAGTTCCCTTGGTGTGTGTGTGTGTGTGTGTGTTTATTTAATTGCCTCTATTTCAGATTTCATGTCTTGAATCATTTCCTTCACTTGTTTTATTTTTTGTTTTGTTTTGGTTTTGGTTTTTGGTTTTTCTTGGTTTTCTTTAAGGGATTTGTTGATATCTTCCAATTTTTTGTCTTTTCCTGCATATCTTTAAGGGAACTTTTAATTTCCTCTTTAAGGGCCTCAATCACCCTCATAAAGTTATTTTTAGGTCATTTTCTTCTACTTCATCCGTGTTGGGATGTTCAGGTCTTGCTGCTGTAGTATCTAGTGGTGCTGTATTTCTCTTTATGTTGTTGAGTGTGCTTTAGCTTGTTGTCTAAGCATCTCTTCGTCCTATGGGTATAGATGGAGCTTGTGCTTCAGGGTTTCTCTCATTCTCCAATTGCTATAGTTGGGGGCTGTGGCTCCATCGACCCCTCCTTCAGGCACAATGGAGTAGAGCTTCCGGTGAACGCTCCTCATGGTGGAAGTGGGCCCCATGCTCAGGTCGTCACTCCTTGAGGTGCAGCTGGGGCTACAGCTCCGGTGGATGCTCCTTTCCTTGGAGGTGTGGATGGGGCTGAGGGACCAGTGGCTGATGTAGCAGTGGGGTATCTCCAACTGAGAAATGTCAATGGATGCTGGCTGGGGCACAGGTGCTCTTTCCCAGAGGGACTTCTTGTGATACTTTCTGGAAGCCGCTGCTGCTGCCTCACCTGGGGATCACTCTTCCTCCTGGGGGTGAGGCTGGGGTCTCCCTTTACTGCTCTGGGTCTGAGGCTCATGCCGCCCTCTGATGTTGCTTCCAGGCTGGGGCCTCTCACTGGAAAATAAAATATTTTATAAACATGACAAGCTGAGTTCTGTAGAATTTAGTAGAAGGATGAACTTACTCAAGATAAAAGTGGGAGACTATGAAACAGAGGAAACAAGAAAAAATCAACAAAATAAAAGCTAGTTTATTAAAAGTATAAGTAAAACTAATGTACTTTAAGACAGATTGATCAAGAAGAAAAAGAACACAGAAGAATTAGTAATAAAACAATAAGACATTATTATAGACCTTACTGATGTTCAAATGTAAATATTATCAAAATACTATGCCAGTTAATCCGACAAACCTCGTAAATTAATTTGATCTCTTTTCACAATGTAATATTCTTATTGATCATTTAGAAATGTCATATACTGCATCACACTCAGTTCTCCTCCCTCTCAGGTCCACCTTCCCAGTCCTATGCCCTCCCATCCCCGCAAAGAAAAAACACACAAGAAGTCCAATCTCTGTTGCCCATAACTCTTAGGAGCATCCTCAAACTCCCAGCGGCCAGCCCCTTAAAGACAGCTAAGGCTTTCCCCACCCTCTCCCCACAAGAAGCCATCAACTGTGAAGATCTACACGTCAGCATTTTTATCACATTAAAAAAAGTTTGGCATTTGTGTGTGTGTATCTCACATATTACATTCCTACCACAGTTTCCCTTCCCTCCATTCCTCCAAGCCCCCCACTTCCCCTTTCCCCAGATCTCCTCCTCCTCCTTTTCCTTGAAAGAAAGGAAGGAAAAAAGGGAGGAAGGAAGGAAAGAAGGAGGAAAGGAAGGAAGGAAAGGAGGAAGGAAGAAAGGAAGGAAGGAAAGAAGGAGGAAAGGAAGGAAGAAAGGAAGGAAGGAAAGAAAGGAGGGAGGGAAGGAAGGAAGGAAAGAAAGGAAAGGAGGAAGGAGGGAAAGAAGGAGGGAAGGAAGGAGGGAAGGAAGGAAAGAAAGAAGGAAGGAAAGAAGGGAGGAAGGAAGGAAAGAAAGAAGGAGGGAGGGAAGAAAGGAAGGAAGGAAAGAAAGGAAAGAAGGGAGGAAGGAAGGAAGAAAAGAAGGAAGGAAGGAAGGAAAGGAAGAAGGAGGGAAGGAAGGAAGGGAGGGAGGAAGGAGGGAGGGAGGGAGGGAAGGAAAGTGGGCCTCCTAGTGATATCTACTGACCATGGGTGGCATAACAAGTTACAAATAAGACTGGGCATGAACCCTCATCTCAAGGCATCCCAGTAGGAGGAAAAGGGTCCCAGGTGCAGGCAGAAGAGTGGGAGACTGCCCCCGTTCCCACTGTTGGGAGTCCCACAAGAACACCAAAACACCAAGCAATAAAGCATACATTACAGGAGATATACATATGAAGAGAAGACCCAGGTCAGTCCCGTGTAGGCTCCCTGATGGTCAGTTCAGGCTCTGTGAGTCCCCTAAGAGCCTCGTTAGTTGATTCTGTGGCCTGTGTTCTTGCAGTGTCCTTGACTCACCCTCTGACTTCTGCTACCCTTCCTTCCACTCTTCTGCAGGGTCCCTCTGGCTCCACCTAGTGTTCAGTTGTGGACCCCTGTTCCTGTTCTCAACAGTTGCTGGACGAAGCCTCGCAACAATGGTTATGCTAGGCTCTGGTATGGGAGTATAGCAGAGATCATTAAGAACCGTATCACTGACCTTTTCTGGCCGGTTGTTTGGGTCTATCATGAGTCTCCGGGCTGTCCTTCCTCTGGTTCTTGACTATCCAGGCAGTGTCAGGCATGGGCTCGCTCTCACAGAGTGGCCCACAAGTTGGACTAGTCATTGGTTGGCCATTCACACAAGTCCTGCAACATCATTACCCCAACACATCTTGCTGGCAGGACAGACTGTAGGTCAAAGGTTTTGTGTCCATGGAAAACTTGCCTGCTTATGGAAGATGGTCAGTTTGGGCTGTGTGTCCCCCATTACTAGGAGACTTCTCTAGAGTCACCCTAGCATAGATTCCAGGAAGTTTCCACTATCTACGTGTCTATTTCAGTCTCCAATGCCTTCCAATTCCAGTCATCTCTCCCTCCATCCCCCCTGCATGGTCCCTTCTGTTCCCAACCCCAGCCCACCCCCAGTCCACTCACAAAATCTGTTCTATTCCCCTTCCCAGGGGATCCATGCAATCTCCCTCGAGCCCTCATTGTGACTTAGTCTGTGTCTGTGGATTGTAGCACGGTTATTCTTTACTTTACAGCTAATACAGTTGATAAGTGAGCACAGACCATGTTTGTCTTTCTGGATCTGGGTTATCTAACTTGGGATGAATTTTTCTAATTCCACCCATTTGCCTGCAACTTTTATGGTGCCATTGTTTTTAACAGCTAAGTAATGCTCCTTTGTGTAAATACGGCACATCTTCTTTGGTTGAGGGACATATAAGTTGCTTCTACTTTCTGGCTCTTTTGCTTGTACTGGGGATCCTTTTCCTCCTACTGGGAGCTCCCTCAAAGTGATAACGGTCTTCTATAAAACACTCTATAGTTGACATGGACAGTAAAAGAAGAAAAATTCTTAAAGCCTGGAAAAAAGTAAGGCACTTGCTCTCAGCATGTCTGTCTATCCAGCATTGTAATGGAGGTCCTAGGACAAGAAATAAGATGAGAAAATTTTAGATTAAAGGCCTGGGGTGGATGGGAGATACAGGAACTGATTACAAAGGAGGAAGAAGGAACTTAGCAGGGCAGATAAACTAGGCTGTTTTGATTGTGGATGCACACACACTCACACACACACGCATACACACGCACACACACACACATTCACACACACACTCACACACCACATAGACACGCACACACATACACACACACATACACACTCACACACACATACACACGCACACACTCACACACACACACTCACACACACACACACTCACACACACACACGCACACACACATTCACACACACACTCACACACACACTCACACACACACATACACACACACATACACACGCACACACACACGCACACACACACATACACACGCACACACACATACACACACACGCACACATACACACGCACACACTCACACACACACTCACACACACACACACTCACACACACACACGCACACACACATTCACACACACACACTCACACACACACTCACACACACACATACACACACACATACACACGCACACACACGCACACACACACATACACACGCACACACACATACACACACACGCACACACACACATACACACGCACACACACATACACACGCGCACACACACATACACACACACTCACACACACATACACACACACATACACACGCATACACACACACACACGCATACACACACTCACACACACATACACACGCACACACACACACACTCACACACACACACGCATACACACACACATTCACACACACACACACTCACACGCACACACACACACACAAAGTCTAAAATTAAAATGAGGTTTGTCTTATTGCTTATAATATTTTGTCTCAATAAAGTAGATGTTTCAAAAACTAAAAGGTGTTGAGGAAAGACTCCAGTATATCAACAACAACTTACTAGTCTCAGCCATGAATGGCCCGCCCTACCTCCATTGCCTACCCTAAATATCTAGGAATTAATTGAAAACTGCACAAAAACCTTACACAGAAAAACATAAATAAAATAAGACCTGAATAAATAGAGTTATAGAACACCTTTGGGAACATATTGACATCAAGTCCCTCAATATTAATTCTTTATATTCAAAACGAGTAATTTGATTTTATTGGATCTTAATAAAATCTGTACAAATAGCAAAGGCATTTTATGAAAACTAAGGAGCAAAGAAATAAAACTTTGCCCTGATATTTAGACATTCTACAGGGCATGGCCATAAAGACAGGGGGACGCCATGGGGCAGACAGGAAGAAAATGGAGTAAAGAAAGGAACTCAGAGAGTCCCACCGTGACCCATGAAGAGGAGGCACCAGATTCGGCAAAGGAATGGATCGTGAAGAAGGTGCCCTTTGCAACTCTAATGAAGACTGGAGGATGAAGTTGTAGCTCCAGTTCAAAACACACCCAAAACCGACTTTTAAAAAGTCCTAAATGCAAAAGAGAAAGGTTAGGTGTTGATAAAAGTTCCATCACTTGACCTGACGGTGGCCAGGACTTAGTAAGACACACAGATCATAAGCCACGGAATAAAAAGGGGTGAATTTGATTACGTTAACATTAAAAAGATATGTGCAAGCATGGCCACCAGAGGCAAAGTTAATGAGTGGCAAATAGCGAGCATTGCCCATCTTGCAAATGGGCTAGACTACAAGACCCCTTGGCAGGATGGAAGCAAGAAATCCAGGGGGAGAAAGGACAGTCCCAGAAGGGGAATGGGAAGTGCCAAGCGTGATGGGAAATGTTGAAGCCCACTGCTGAGTAAAAGTCATGAACGGCAACAGGATGCAGTGGCTGCCAACTGTGAGTCCTAAGTAGAGAGCTGCTGTTGGTGAGGATGTGGGCAACAGAGCCCCGTGCCAGCCGTCAGCAAGCCGGAGACGTCCTACCCGTGATGGTGAGCTCCAGGTTCTGAACCGTGTCCTTGAGAAAGAGCAGCCAGGATGCAGACCTGCAGGGCCTGCACCCTGGTGGCCTTCAGGTCCTGTAGCTTGTCCACATGAGACGGGAAAGTACAGAATTCAGTGTCTGGTCAATGAGCACTGAGTGGGTGGGGGTGTATACAGATCCGGCATGGGGTGTTAGGGTCCTGAGCATCAACTCCCTCTCACAGTCTTCCAAGGACAGAAAGCAGCGAGGGCCTTTAGCACACTGTGGGGGACTCTGTGGGCCCTCCCTGCCTCAGAATGCCAGGCAATGCTGTGGACAGGCCGCCGCCCCCACTCTGTCTCTGGGGCCACGTTATATAACCAGGCAACAGGAAGCATTTGCAGGGGCCCTTTGAGGTTTGACCTATTTATTTTTCACCAGGAGATTTTTTGAAAATTCTCTTTGTTAAGATTTCTCATCCACTCTTCTTTTCTTTCCTCTGATTTTGACATCAACACAGAAGCTAGTGTGGACAGAACGGGGGAATTCGGAGCCACCACAGCGCTCTGAGTCTGTCCCGGACCCCTACTCACCCTGAGGTCCCCATAAGAGTTTCACTGCACCCCAAAGACAAAGAACAAGGTTGCTCCTCCAGCCCCCAGCTTTCCTCCTCAGGTCCCTCCTTCTGATTCCTTGTTGACCAGGGCTAGGAGCCCCAGTGGAGGCCTGAGGGCCCAGCATTTGACCTAGCCCTAAGACCTAGTTTACTTCCTAAACCCCTTTCTCCAAAAGGATCAGTGCGTCCGTCCACAGTGTGTCCCCAGCAGAACACACCAGGGGACAAGCTAGATTTGCCTGTGCCAGACACCAGCTTTGTGCCGCTAGCTTCTCCCCTGCCTGGCCATGTCTGGGGATGGGTCATTAGACTTGAAAACAAGGACTCTCCAAAGGGGGTTCTGCCAGTCGTTTACACCTCAGTATGAATAAGATGCACACAGACTTCCCTGAGGAGGAGCATAAGAGCATTCCATCAGGATGCATACAGAGTTCTGAGGGAGAAGCCAGCACAGGGGGCTGTGATGAGGCTGCCTAAGACAGCTCTCGCTCACTCCTAGCTCTGGCTTGGATGGTCCCAAGCCTCACAGAGCCCCCAGTATACAGGACCACCTGCCAGGCCTGGCCAGGCCCCCCAGCAGTGGGTGACTCTCCTACCCAAACCTTCCCTTACTTTTACATCCTCCAGAAACCGTCTTTTTGTCTCTGTAACGTTGATATTCCTTCTTCTGTCTTCTCTTGTCCTCCATTTTCCTCATCTGCCCTTAGTTTCTCTTGTCTGTATTTTCCTCATGCCCTCTCTTCCTCCTCTGTAGCCGTGGCTGTCCTGTTACTCACAGGCAGGGATTACATTCACAGCAATCGCCCTGCCTCAGTAAGATTACACGGGTGGACCATCACAACCGGCACCATCACAACCGGCACCATCACAACCGGCACCATCACAACCGGCACTTTCTTCTCTCATACTTTATCCTGGCCTTTCTCGTGGTATTTCCTTATAATTTTATTGTTCCCCACATCCCCTTTGATTTCTCTTACCACTTTTCAACTTTTAAGAGTCTATTTTTAAAAATTATGTCCTATTTTTTTAAAATGCTTGTATGTATACATTCGGGTGTGGGTTTGAGTGCAGGCCCTCCAAGAAGCCAGAGGAGGACATTGGGTCCCCCGGAGCTGGAGTTAGAGACGGTCATAAGCTGCCCCAAGAGCATACTGGGAACCCAACCCATGCTCTGTGCAGGAGCCACACCCACTATTGACAGCCAAGCATCTCTATGGGCCCCTGCCCACTCTAAAGAGCAGCCTGTGGTTTCAAAAACATGGTTTTTCTCACTTCATTTGTTTGGACCATACCTGTAGACATAGAATGAGTTGTGCACAGTCATGTGTGTATGAAGGGAGGCTGTTAGTAGGAGCACATTATGGCCCTGCACATGCTAGGCAAACACCATCACTGAGTTCCATCCTGGCTCCTTTAACATTTTCCTTTTGCTGGTTGGTTTTGACATGGTCTCTAGTAGCTCTAGCTGGTTTTGAACTCCCCACAGAACAAAGATGAGCTTGCCCTCCTGGTCTTCCCGCTCACCAAGTCCTGCGCTTGCACGACAGCAGGCCTCCTTTGTTCCATTTTTCATTTTGAGACAGACTCCTGCTGTGTCACCCAAGTGGGCTATGAGCTGTCTGTTGCTCAGCATTCCTTGAAACTGCAATCCCCCTGCCTCAGCCTCCTGGGTGCTTGCATTACAGACAAGCCGCTGTGCCTTGCTGACGTTCCGTTCTTCATAATGTGTTTCATAACGTGACTTGCCGGGAGTCACCCTTTTCCTTCCTTTCCCAATACTTGATGCTCTTCCCTGGGAAGCCCTCCCTCCCCTCCCTCCCCTCCCTCCCCTCCCTCCCCTCCCTCCCCTCCCTCCCCTCCCTCCCCTCCCTCCCCTCACTCCCCCTCCCTCCCCTCCCCCCTCCCTCCCCTCCCTCCCCCTCCCTCCCTCCCCCTCCCTCCCCTCACTCCCCCTCCCTCCCCTCCCCCTCCCTCCCCTCCCTCCCCCTCCCTCCCCCCCCCTCCCTCCCCTCCCCCTCCCCCTCCCTCCCCCTCTCTCCCCTCCCTGCCCCTCCCTGCTCCTCTCTTCCTCCCCCTGCCTACTCCCTCCTCTCCCCCCTTCTCCTTCTTCATCTGTCTTACTCTCATCATTTCTGTCTCCTAAACATCTCAATCATACCCCGTCTACAGATCTTTTCTGGCCTGATATTTTATACCAGTCCAGTCTGCGTCAACCATTCCCCTTAAAAATTAAACCCATCTGCCCACAACTGAAAACAGCCTCTCCCCCTACTGGAGACAATAAATATTGATGACTTGAGGCATGATTGGTTTTTATGATGTTTGATGACAAATGGTATTGGTTACAGAACTTAATCATTTAATAAAAAAATAAAAAGCCTAGCAGGGATGTTGCATGTCAACAGACATTATTAAGTGTCAGAAGAAATCCACATCTTCCCAGAGCTGGGGATCTGAACAACGGGCGGGTGGTGGGGTGGTCCCAGTGGGGGAGTTTGGTCAGCTTTTATGCGTAGTTAGGACATTGTTTCTTTTTGTGCCCGCCCTAATTGGCGCCACCTGAGATGTCCTGAGCCCTACTGTATGTAGTGACCGCCACACAGCCTTCCGCACCTAAGTTTCTTCATCTCCACTTGAAACCCAGCCAGTCTGGCATCTTTCACCATCACGGTGGGCAGCCTCTGACACACCTCCAGTTGGATGTATTGAAAGATGCGTTGCTGGGAGACCGATGGGAGGTAGGGACACTGGTGTCCTTCGTTATTTTTGTCACCAGCAAGAAAAGAGAGGTGTGTGGCTCTGAGGTTTAAAGTGCAAGAGCCCAGGACACCGCTATTTATTCTCGGCTGTGTTAAATATAAGTAGCGTTATTAAAGGGTGGCGGCCAGCATTTCTATTTAGAGTGTATGCACTCATAAATAGAAGAGTGGAAACCATTTACTGGGGACTTGAGTGTGTTTATATGGTCTCTGGGGCTAGGTTCTGGCTACCTCAGAAACTTCCAGAGACTCATTGGGTATTTTTAGAAGGATCATAAATTCCTGTGGTCTTGAGGGTGGCTTGAAGGAGCAAGTGCCTAAAGGCTTTGTAATTAGAAAGAGAAACCTGGTTTTGTGAGGCTGCCGGCTGGCCCATCTCCCACCCACCTGCAGCATTGGCTGTGGGAGAGTCGGGCTCCTTTTTAACTCCAAGGAAAGTTATGGGAAAAGAGGCCACGACCAGGAAGATAACGGGACTCAGACATTGACGGAACAGGTTTACCCCGAGAGCTCCCGCAGGGCCCTGGTGAAAGGTCACAGGGAGTTTGAAAGGGCACCGCTGAGTGTTAGCTCCAGAGAAGCAGGGTGCCTCTCGGTTGGAGACTGGGGGGCAGTCATGTGCTCACTGTCCGTGATGGAATGGCACCTGTCACCTAGGAGACCTTGCGTGGGAAGTGTACAGAGTGTGTCTGCAGTTTGGTAATCACAGAAGTGCTGTATGTTTTCATACAGGAAGGCTGCTGTGGGAGCAGGGCTGGAGAGAAGGTACAGGGAGAAGATGCCGTCTGACCCTGGTAGCAGCAGTGGGTGGCTCCACGATGGGGGCACTTCCACACTTCAGGTCTCAGCCAAGGAGCGTGCAGGACCACAAGGGGTAAAGTTGCAGAGAGAAGGTGTATGCAAGATCAAAGGGGTCCACAAATTGCCCTAGATTTGGAGGGTGTCGAGCCCCAACCTCGAGGAGACACAGGAACAGTGCTGAATGAAAGTGAGAGATGAGGCCCAGCTTGGAACGAGGCAGGGGGTGGTTCGTGACGGAGTTGGAACAATACGATGCAAGACCCAGGAAGAGGAGGCTGTGGAGGGAAGAGCCAAGTTCCTCAGGGTCTCTACGGCTGCTGTCTGTCTGTCTGTCTGGTTGGCTGGTTTTGCATGGTCAGGGTGGTAATGAAGCAGGACTGCTCAGTGCTTGGAAGGTGCTGTCTGGGCTCAGCCTGGTCCTTGTAGGGCCACTGGGGCTGGGGAACTGGCAGGAGCCTCTCAGAGATGCTTTTCTGGTGACAGGGCTAGCAGATCCACCCCTCAGCCAAAGCAGAAATGCCTCCACCCCTGAGATATTTGGCAGCATAGTGATGGATCTTCTAAGGACAAATGGCTGTAAAAGTCATGGAGCATGTGTGGTGTGAGGTGTGTGTGTCTGTGTATAGTGTAGTGTATGTGGTGTGTGTGTGTGGTATGTGGTGTGTGGTGTATGTGTGGTGTGGTGTGTATAATGTATGTGGTGTGTGTGTGGTATGTGGTGTGGGTGGTGTATGTGTTGTGTGGTGTATAATGTATTTGGTGTGTGTGTGTGGTATGTGGTGTGTGTGTGTGTGTGTGGTGTGTGTAATGTAAGTAGTGTGTGTGTGTGATATGTAATGTGTATGGTGTGTATGGTATGTGTGTTGTGTGTGTATGTGTGGTGTGTGGTGTATGTAGTGTTTGTATGTGTGTGGTGTATGTGGTGTGTGTGTGTGTGGTATGTGGTATGTGGTGTGGTATGTGTGTGTGTGGTGTATGTATGTGGTGTGTGTGTGTGTGATATGTAATGTGTGTGGTGTGTATGGTGTGTGTGTTGTGTGTGTATGTATGTTGTGTGTGTATGTATGGTGTGTGGTGTATGTGGTGTCTGTGTGTGGTGTGTGTGTGTGTGGTGTATTGTTGTGTAGTATGTATGGTGTGTATGGTGTGGTGTGTATGATGTGGTATGGTGTGTGTGTGTCTCACTTTACTGAGAACAAGCACTAACAGATGAAGGGTAATAATGATGACGGATTCTTCACCAATCCCCCATCACATTAAAGGGCAAACCCACTGGCCCCAGATTCGCTCTTTTTGGGTTTTGTCCCTGTGAGGGAGGTAGGCAGGATAGTTTTACCCCAAGGACTCCAGGGAATGGGCATGCTTTCCTTTTCTAGGCGCATTATGAAAATGCTTCGCTACTTAAAAGTAACCTCCATTTGTTGGGGTAGATTTTTGATTTTTTATTGTTGTTTTTTGATTTTTTTTTCTTGTAACATACATATATAGTTGTTTAAGGTATTGAAACCCAGCTCCAGGAGAAGAAAAGGAAGAAAAAAAGAAAACTCCCACCACAACTCCTAGTTGTCAGGGGCGGGATGCATATCAGTTATGCTGGGAGACAATGAAAACATCAAAAACGCACACAGACCATAAAAAATTCAAGTCCTCTGAAGCAATGTGGGACACGCTTGGTTGTGCTCATTTGCATGTCGGTACCCACAATGCTCTACAAGCTCCAGATCTTTCTGAGCATCCCTGGTGCCTGAGCTCTAGGGAACAAAGCCAGAGGACCCTGCGAGCTTGTGGGGAGGCTCTTCTGTGTCTGCGCTGCCACAGTGGGGCTGGCGTGGGCGCGGGAACTTCCCCCACGGTGGTGATTAGCAGGCAACCCTTGAGGGCTCAGTCCCAGGCTGGGGAGCGGCGCGCGGCCTTTGGTTTTTGTTGTGCTGTTGTTTTGGCCATTCCTGAGATGGCTCTGCACACTGAGCAGAGCGCGCCAGCCCTCAGAAGTGGCTGCCTCGGTTGCAGGAGATGCCTGCTGGCCCAGAAGGGGGGACTGTGTTCAGGGTGTGCTTCTTTTGGCCACACCTCGAGGCACACGGAGAGTTGGCCTTTGGTGTCCCCGGCTCTTGCTGCTAGAGTGGGGCGCTGCTTCTCTCATCCTCGCTCCGGGACTCTCCTTTCCTGCTCGCACAAGCTGCTTCCCCCTCCGGAATTGGAATTGGATCTTCACAGAGCCCAGCACGGCCACTGTCCACATCCAGGGGGTCAAAGCCGGGAGGAGGCTTGAGGTACAAGCCTCAAACTCAGGGCTGGAGAGAAAGAATTACATTCAGCCCTTACACAGCCCCTGACATTCCGCCTCACACACTCCACCCCCTGTGTGCTGGTACCCCGCGGGCCAAAGCTACCCTGAGCGTCCCGGAGTGGCTGAGAACCATTGTTCTTGTGGGTTTAGCGTGATGAAGCATTCGGAAGCATTACGAAACACATTCAAAGACATAATAATAATCTTTGAGTCTGTGACCTTGAAAGTTTGGGCGTGGGTTTGTGCTTTGAGCCAGCGTGGAATTCATAGACCAGATTAATTTTGCAGTAAGAAAGCAGGGTGAGAAAAGTAATTGAACATATCCGTGGGCCTGTAGCACTGAGCTGCAGAGGTAAGATGAAAAGAGCCTCCTGTCCCCGTGCTCAGGAGCGGCTGGTCCACCCAGGCAGCGCCAGCCAGCATCAGGCTCGTTTGCTTTCTAAAGTGTCCAGCATTTATTGTTTGTTTGCAGATGTGCTTATTTTGTGTGGCACAGGGGACTGACCCTGGTGCCTTGCACATGCTTGCCTGAGCCCCACCACTGCCCCCCACCCCATCCACACCCCTCACCCCATCCACACCCCCCACCCCATCCACACCCCCCACCCCATCCACACCCCCATCCCATCCACACCCCCACCCCATCCACACCCCTCACCCCATCCACACCCCCCACCCCATCCACACCCCCCACCCCATCCACACCCCACCCCATCCACACCCCACCCCATCCACACACCCCACCCCATCCACACCCCACCCCATCCACACCCCTCACCCCATCCACACCCCCACCCCATCCACACCCCTCACCCCATCCACACCCCACCCTATCCACACCCCCCACCCCATCCACACCCCACCCCATCCACACCCCCCACCCCATCCACACCCCTCACCCCATCCACACCCCACCCTATCCACACCCCCCACCCCATCCACACCCTCACCCCATCCACACCCCACCCCATCCACACCCCCACCCCATCCACCCCCCACCCCATCCACACCCCACCCCATCCACACCCTTCACCTCATCCACACCCCTCACCCCATCCACACCCCACCCCATCCACACCCCCACCCCATCCACACCCCACCCCATCCACACCCCCCACCCCATCCACACCCCCACCCCATCCACACCCCCACCCCATCCACACCCACTTCCCATCCACACCCCCACCCCATCCACACCCCCAACCCATCCACACCCCCACCCCATCCACACCCCCACCCCATCCACGGCCCCCGAGCCCCATTTAAAATTCTCTGTGAAGGGTTATTTTTAAAACAGGGTATCATTAAGTTGCCCAGGCCGTGTGCAGTAACTCAGGTACTTAGAATTACAGAACTGTACCACCAGGCCCAGCTGCAGGCCAACACGAGGCTTGATTGTCCCACAGGAACGGCCAGCTAGGTCTGTGTGGAGGTGTTCTTTAAAGGCCGGCTACTTCCTGCTGGGCCTGCAATGTGGGCCACCAGTCCCAAGGGCCTTTTCCAAGGGTGCCCTGGAGCATGCATGCTCCTGCCTAGCTAGTTCTGGCAGGCTCGGCATGCTCCTCCTATCTGTCACCCTGAACTGACATGTGGATAGAGAATTCAGCCTATCGTTTCCCGGGTTCTTATTTACCACGTCACTCCAGCTCCTGCATCTCAGACCCAATCCATCAGCATGTACAACCTGCACCTTGCTCCATCCAGCCTGCAGCATCTTCCCTGACCTCCTGTGTCCTCCGAGTATTTGTGTTTCTCTTCTGTGTGATGCTGGGAGAAATATTGGGTGAGCCGGGTGGTGAACAGTTTGGATTTAAAAATTCCTTCCGAGGTTTATTATGTCTAATTTGGGCTGTGAGTGGTTTGGATGTCAACAACTCCCAGTTTTCGTCAGCACGGCCCTTTCGCCCTTTCTCTTGAATCTGCACACTTACCTCACAGGATACATGTCTGTCTGTCTTACCACACCTCAGAAATCACAGAGGGGGTGGGGCGTCTGAGGGAGGAAACAGGCAGGTAAATGTAAACCCAAACTTCTGACGTGAAGAAGAACTGCCTGCCAGTCCCCCCCCCCCCGGGGGATGATGATGCTGGGTGAGACTTCGGTTTGGAATCGTCTTTTCTTATGACCCAAAGAACAAATAATGATGCCACTAAACCAAGGGATGGGAAATAAAGTTGGGAGGTAAGAAAAATAGAAGAAAAATAAAATAAGGGAGGAGGTAACTTTTTTTAAATGACCCCCTTACCTCTAAAATGGAACTGGACCCCTCGGCTATGCCCACACCTTAAGGTCTATCCGTCACCGTCTTCACAGTGGTGGGAACCACGGCTTACACCAGAATTAGCTTCTTGTTGCTGTGAGAAAACACCCGAGAAAAAACCTTAAGGACAGGTTTAGTATGATTGACAGTTGAGGGCCCGGAAGTCGTATCAGCGGGAGCTCGAGGGACAGCCATGGTCAGGAAGCAGAGAGCTCAGCTATTTCTCCTTTTGGTTCCGTCTGAGATGGGTGCCCCCTCACAGGCACACCCAGAGGTGTGTTTCCAGGGGGCTTCTAACCCTTGTCAAGTTGACAGGGATGACATCATTACTAGGTTGCCAGCGTTTATCAAGGGCTCACTTTGTTCTACAGGCCTTTCTACACCAACCTTTCCTTAGGGTTACTCTGAGAAGGTAATGTTATGTTATGTCAAGGGAATGGACACTGGGCATGAGCAGGTCCAGAGCCAGAAGGAATGAGGGAATGGCTGGAAGGTTCTTCATCAGGAATCCCCATGCTGGGCTGGGTCTTGGGGTGTACTTGATGCCTTCTGGGGTCTGACTAAGCTGAGGAAGCCAAGGCAAACTGAAGGCCTGTACTGAGAGAGAGAAACCACGCCACCCTGTGTCACATCTAAGCCCCAAAGCACATGACGGGAAAGACAGACATTGTCAGTGACCCTGGTGACTTCTTAGGTTGACTCTCAGATGTGACCATTGCTTAGTTAGGCAGGGTGAGGCAGAAGAGCCCCCTTTAGACACCCGGTTGCTACAGAGGCATTGCACAGGGATTTGGGGGGACACCAGGTCACTGAGGCACGCTAATCACTCTCTAGCAGCTTATACTCGCCATCTTCGAGTGGGCAGCTAGAGAGCGCTAAGGCTGAATGCGTACTGAGCTCATTCGGGGCGTGAAACTGGGCAAGGGCTCACATGAGCTCAGCTTCCCGGAAGTGAGCCTGGCAGGGGTCAAGGTGCCCTGTAAATTAAGTGTCTTGGTTGGTAGGTAGGTCAAGACTTTAGAGGCTCTTGGAGAGATGTGGGGGGGGGGGAGCTGCAGATTAACAGCGTCAATGTGTGGAGCACGGAGCACGTGTGTGGAGCGTAAGAACCAGTAGCAGCAGGACAGCTCCATGTGTCTCCACGTGACCTTCTCCTGTCTTTCTGCTCTTTTATCTCAAGTGCATGAATTAACCCCAAAACTGTTTCATGGTGCCAGGACAGCTGCTGGGACCCCATCGATGGCTCACACCTCCTTTCTAAGCAGGAAGATAGACCGGGAGAAGGGAGCATCTTCCCAGAAGTCTCATTAGACTTCTACAAATGTCACTGTCCATTTCTAATTAGAAAGGAGACTAGGAAATGTATTCAATTTCCTAGGCATGTTCTCAATTTCAGTAAAATCTGTTCATAAAGACAAGGAAGAAGAGGCCGGATAAGCACAGCGGGGGCTGCTCTGAGAGCCAGGTCTTCTGTACAGAACGCCCCAGGGGAAGGCGTTCATCCTCACTCCCATCCTGAGAGATGCTCAGCTCTGCGGTACTCCTTATTGTGGCCTGACTGTGTGGCATATACGATGTTCCCGTGGTGCCTAGGGCACATAGCTAATTCTCTTTCTGTTCTGATCCTGCTGTCAAGGGCTTGGGTGATTTCAGTGATTTCTCCTTCATTACTTTTCAGCTGTTTAAAGCGACTCTCAGATGCACAGCCTCTGTCGAAAGAAGGGATCCTGACAGATAGGTGCCAGAGCCCCTTGGTGGTGGCTGGCAGGACCACTGGCTTTGCCAGGAGGATGGATGGATGGGTTGGGAGACCTCAACCATCACTCCACGGAGAATGTACTGCTTCTCCCTGGCTCGGGCTCCTACAGAATAGTTAATGACTTCTGCTAAGCAAAACACTGGAATTTCTTGGTTAAAAACAAATCCACAAAAATTAAAGCTATCTTAAAGCTGCTCTGTAAGGCAAGGGCCGGTTTCCACGCCTGTGTTTGCTCAGCTTTCTTTGTCTTCCCCACCCGTGCCCCAGCCCAAGGCAAAGAGACGCTATCAGTTTTCCCAAAACGGTAGCCCCAAAGCTAGCCAGGTGCTCTCAGATAAAGTGAGTTCTTTGGTCACAGAGCTTACTGGGAACCTGATATGTTCTTAATCTCTGTCCCCCAGGGCTAGGGAAGCCAGACCAAGTCCCAGAAGTGGAGAGGCAGGACCAGGACAGCAAAATGGATACTTTTGGGCCCCTCCTAGCCATTGCCAAGAATCACCTCTTGCAGCCACCAGATACTTCCAGGCGTGTTGACAATGACCAGCCTTAGAAAGCAGGGCCCCTGCTGTGCCCTGGTCTCGCAGATGCCCCACTCTGCAGAACCATCTGGAAAGAATGTCTGCCTGTCCTCGTGCTGGCTGGGTTCCCCTGGAGGGGCGGGATACCAGGTATAGCACGGGCCTGTGTCTTTCCTGACGCGGGTTCTCGCTTTGTCCAAACATGAGCAGGGCCCTCAAGTGTTAGTTAAATGATTACTGAGCCAGTGTCGCCTCATTCTTTCCAGAACCTCGCCAGGCCTGGCTCCTCCTTTCTCTTTCCTCCTGCTGTTTTGCCATATTCTCTCCTCCCTCCCTCCCTCCTTCTCCCCTTCACTCTTTTCCTTCCTCCATTCCCTCTACTTTAAAATATTTTTTTCTTTAAAGAAAAAATAAGGTCTAATGTAGCCCTGGCTGGATTCAAACTCACTAGGTAGCCAAGAACCTCAGACAGACCTCTGTTCCAGCTGCCTGCTAAGTGTTGGGATTGCAGGCATGTGCTGTCATGCTTGCTTCTGGCAGGTAGAGATGGAGTCCGGGGTTTCACGAATGTTAGGCAAATACTCTACACACTGTGCTACATCTCAGCCATCTCCTGGGCATTCCTTTATGTGCACTGAGTTCAGAACCGGAGGCCTTGCTGTTGCTAGGCAATCACTCTACCCCCTGAGCCAAACCCCTCCCATCCTTCCTCGTGTGTATTTTAGTGATCAATCTTCTATTGCACATGCATTGTGCAGAATGTCTCATCAAGTGGCACTATAGTATGGTACGTTCCCGTGTATGCTATAAGCTGCCATAACTAAGATAACCCAAATACAGGGGATTAAATTCTAGAAGCGGAACATGATGCCCTCTCAGAGGACTCGTTCAGCTCTGACTTCCCTAAGACACGTGCTCACTTCCTGATCCTTCCTTCAGTTTTCATCACTTCCGAGTCAGGAGGAAAAGAGAAGGAGGATGAAAGACATGTGAGTTCCTCACAAAGACACACCCCTGGGTGGCCTTCTCACTTCTACTCATGGCCCGCTGAGCAAACTGGTCAGGACTACAGTTACCTTCTAAAAGGCTGGAATGTACCATCTCTTCACAACAGTCCCGTGCCAGGAATTGATGCTAACTACTCAGTGTTAATATCCCCCGTTTACAAAGGTGATCTTGGAACTAACTACTGGTAATTTGCGGACAGTCTGCCCTGAAGAGTAATCTTTACATTATCTGTGCACTTAGTGCATCTTAGTGATCTTCACATTATCTGTGCACTACTGTAAGTATCTAACATATTGTTTTTGTTTCCTTTGTATCTATTTAATTTGTTTTTACATTCTAACTGAAGTTTCCCCTCCCTCCTCTCCTCCCAGTCCCTCCCCCATCCTGCCCCTCCCTCCTCTCTTTCTCTTCAGAAAAGGGCAGGCCTCCCATGGATACCAACCAGCCCTGGTATACCAAGTTGCAATGAGACCAGGCAACTCCTCCCTTATTAAGGCTGGATGAGGCAACCTGATAGGAAGAAAGAATTCCAAAAGCAGGCAGCAGAGTCAGAGACAGGCCCTGCGCCCACTGATAGGAGAGTCTAGGTCAGTCCCATGCAGGTTTCCCGGCTGTCGGTTCAGTTATAATCAGGAAATTTGCATATAACGACAGTCTAAAACAACTAAAGAAAATTTGAAAGATACTGGTGAATATCACTGGGCAGCGTTCACGTGAAGTGGTTCTCAAGGCTCCAGCCAATAGATAAAAAGGATCACACCATGATTGCCAATTGGAGGCTGACTTCCTATGATTAGTATTCGTGAGAGTAGAGTATTATTAACTGGGGTTGAGAAACACATGCATCTATATGAACTAATATTATTTCTGATTATGACTATTTATTAGCAGCAGTTGGTCCCAAAGGAAGACCTGAGAATCAGGACAGCACTCACAAGCACTCCAACTAATGATGAGCTCAGGACCGGCTCACAATGTCTTCTAGAGTGTTCCCAACACTGTCGTCCTGACCCTGCCCACACTGCTGCCTCTCACATCCTCTTGGCCCTAGTGCATTTGAGTCAGTGATGCGTTTGCTGTCTACCACGGCTGTGATAAAGTGTGACCGAAGCAACCCAGGGAGGGAAGGTTATACTTCAGCTAACAAATAATAGTGCAATGTTGAGAAAGTCAGGGCAGGGCCTCAGACAAGAACCTTGGGAAAGCTGTTTGCTGGCTCGTGTTCAACAGCTTCCGTATACAGCCCAGGCTAGCCTGCCAGCCTAATGCTGCTCACAATGAGCCAAGCCCTGCTCATCAATCACTAGTCAAGGTGACCTCTCATAGATAAAGTCCCACACTGTAGCTCAGGCTGCCCTCCAACTTGCAGAAATCTCCTGCCTCAGCTTCCCAAGAGCTGGAATTATAGATGTGAGCCACGATTCCCAGCCTTGAGTTATTTTTTTCTCTGTTTTATATTTATTTTTCTGTTCATTCTTTGTTTTTTGTTTGTTTTTTGTTTGTTTTTGAGACAGGGCTTCCCTGTGTTGCTTTGGAGCCTTTCCTGGAACTAGCTCTGTAGACCAGGCTGGCCTCTACCTCCCCAGTGCTGGGATTAAAAGTGTGTGCCACCAATGCCCTGTTCTTCTGTTCATTCTTAAAGTAAGCAAAATCATTAATAGTTAAAGAAGCTCGTATAGTAACAGTACTCAACATGAAGTCAACACTCTTATCAGATATAATGTGCAGTATAGTTATTTATTTATTGGTGAGTGAACCCAGGCAGGGCCTTGCATATGCTAGGCCAGTGCTCTACTCCTGAGTCCTCTGGAAGTTGAAGTTGTTCATTTCTCACAATTGAACACTTATCCTCATGGCTTCCTTTTCCACATTTTCTCCTCTCCCATCTCTGGAAACCATAGTTCCATCCTTTGCTTCCATGAATGTGGTTAACCCTGTGTGCTCTCTAGAGAACATATGTCCCTTTCTAAGCTTGCCAGGCTAGTCCTCCCAAATGTTGCTCTGCAGAGGAATTTTCTCCAGCCCAAGACCCTTTGTTGGGTGTGGAAGATTGGAGATTGTTCAGAGCAAAGGCAGGACCTAAACAGAAAGGCTCTCTGCCATTTCTTCACAACAAAATGTCCTAAAGGGCGTCTTAAGATGGAGATGGGTCTAGGTCTCAGGTAAGATAGAGGAATCTGTCATTTGAAAGGTTCCCAGACTCCTGTTCGAGCTCTGGGCCAATCTTATGTATACTAAATCCTCCCGAGATGATTCCAAGACTCACTCTCCAAGCCTCTAAATCCCACAGTTGCCTGGTTTACTCTGCTCCCCCTGCAACACCCCACACATTTTTAAATGTCCATTTGCTATCTGAGCTGGAAGGCAGGGGCCACTGTGTGTGTTAATACCTGAAGCCATGGCTGTGCTCCAAGAAGGAAATGATTTCCCACTGGCTCAGTCAGCTGGGGAAGCTGGACCTTGTGCACTCAGCTCATGGTCTCAGGAGAGCATTGGTCCGGGACAAAGTCAGTGTTTCCAAGTCAACGCCCAGGGCTCAGTGGTGGGCAGAAGAGCCATTGATTTTTCCCGCAATAACGAGTCAAATGTGTTTGTTCAGACCCTTCCAGCTGCAGAGCTCCTTCTGATTATATTTTTGTTTTGGTTTTGGTTTTTCTGTTTGTTCTGAGAGGAAAAAACAAGGCAGACTAAAGCAAAGTCCTCGGTGTTTGTTCAGTGGCTCCTGGGGTCAAGTCACCCCCACTCTTCAGTCAGATACATCGATTTTCAACACATATTTAATGAGTGCCTACTGTGTGTTGATGTGGGCAATGGGGTCTGTGGGAGAAGTCCAAGGCTTGGTGATGTCTGACACTGGGGGTTTCTGGAACCCCCAGTCCTCCCTGGGGGATCTGAGTTCTCACCCAGGCCCTACGCTGACAAACCAATGCAGGACCACAGTACTGAAAGGAAATGGACCAGACCTTCAGCCAAGCATGCTTGCTTTCTGTCCTGGGCCTCACTTCGTCTTCCTAATTCCTGCCTTATATCTCGTGAGCAAGTCCTTTGCATCGTGTCTTTGGGGCACCAGCCTTGCAGCATGGTGCCAAATGCTATGTGCTTGCTGGCCCAGTTCATCAGCTCACCACCACATCAGGTAAAAACGGCAATTCCCCTTGTATTGCTTGTCTTGTGGAGGTGTGGGAAGCATCTACCCTCCTGTGAGAGGGCACAGACAGAGCGGAGAGATTACCTTCCCCAGTTCAGTGTAGGGAACAAGAGGTTTATCGGAGTTACCCACAGAGGTAACTGTAGCGTGGTGACTCAGGCAACTGCGTCATTACAAAGTGATGGCAATCAACACAAGAGCTGTGTCACCGACATCTGGACCCCAGCTTTCCACCTCTTATATACTCTGGCACCCACCCTGCAAAGATCACATGCAGTCGAGGGAGAACTACAAACATGCATTTGGAGGTAAGGCAATGGGCATCTCAGATGGCCCCTCTCTACAAGGAAGTAGGAGGATCTCATCCGGGTAATCACAGACTCTAACTTTAAGACAGCGGTCGTGGTGTAGGTAGTCTCGATGTCAGCTTAGGTGGCCTCAAAGACCGCTGTTCTCCCTCGACTGCATGTCTGGGACCTGCAGGTATCAAGTGTCTCTTGAAATGTGAAGTTCTTAGGATACCACAAAGAGAACAAGAACCATATTCCTTTCATTTTTCTTAAATTAATTCATGGAAATAGGAAGCCAATAGTTGTCCAGGCAGACCCCCTCGGTCTGCTGATTAACTTTGATGGCATCTTCAATTGTCAGACAGTGACTCTGGTGTCTGCCAGTGCCCCTGCTTCTGTCACCATCTCTCTGGAGAAGGGACTTCCATGTTGGGAAATTTTCTGGACAATCATTTCTCTAGTAGAGTCTTGAGACTTAGGGATGAAAGATGGTACCTAAACCAAGAGTGTAAAGCCTTTCAAACTGTAGCATGGGCTGTGTTTACAGAGCTTATATCTGGTGTAGTGGGTTTTTCAGCAGTTACAGTTGGCAAAGTTAGTCTTGAAGTATTTTCCATGATGCTAGAAGAGCTAAGAGAGCATTCTGGAAACACGCTCCCTGGGTTCCCTCAAACCCGGAGATTCTAAATGACTTCTGATGGATAGAAATGTTTCAGTTCTTCAGCCTTTCATGAATTCAATACTTGGTGATAGGTTTAGACTTGAGTGCTGCCCAAGCCCAGGATTGGGGGAATGGGGGAGGGGGTGGGGAAGGGGGTGGGGGATCCCTGTTCACATGCAGACTCCCTTAGAACTTTGCTTCATGCAGGTCTGCATTGGGATCTCCCAAAGGTAAGGTTAAAAATTCTCTGTTACGTTCCTGAATGCCTGACACAGCATCAGGGAATCTAATTCTGATGAAACACATTCGACATGAGCTTGAAGTGAGTCTCTACCCTCTGGACACAGAACTAAAACACACCTCCCAAGTCAGACCCTGGGGTCTCCGGGTCAGTATGACAGGAGAGAGGCCCAGAAGATACATCCTTCACAATTCTAGGGGTGGTGGGTGCTGTTGAGACAGGGAGTACATTCTGAGACGTGACCTCTTAAGTGTGCTTTAGTGATTCTGACTATTCCAAGGCCTGGTTTTGGACATATATGTAGATGTACAATTTCCCTAACAGTCTCTGTGATGTAGGAATATTTGACGCTGTGAGATGAAATCCCATTTAGGGGCACAATTGATCCTATTGCTGACAAAGGCCAGATATATGTACCTTTCTGTCTGGCAGGTGATTTCTTTCCCTCCTATTTTCAAGCAATTTTTTTTTCTTTTTTCTTTTTTCTTTTTTAAAGAAGAATACATTCTTGTTAGAGAAAATTTCGCCAAAATAGAAACGCCAGACACAAAGAAACTCCCATCAACCAGAAAGAAGTCCTATTAACGAGTGGGTGTGTCTTTTCAGTCTTGTCCCTCCAAGACTTAGAAACAGAAGGGGGTGTGTCTCCGTTAGCGGATGGAGCCCTGGGTCCCATCTCTAGCATCACATAAGCCAGGCAGGGTGGCCCAAACCTGTATTCCCAGCACTCAGGAGGGTCAGGAGTTCAAGACCATCCTCATCTACATAGCAAGGTTGAGGCCACAACCTGGAATACACGATACTATATTCCAAACATGCAAATGAGGCCAACCTTGAAGGCAAGAGCCACATTTGTCTTTACTGATCTCAGTGACTCTGGAACCCAGCCCTGGGTTGCTGGTAAATGTGGCCGAAGAAAACGGTAACGAGCACTGAGTGGGGTCGAGTGGGGTCATTGGAGCCTACCCTCAGACACACAGCAGTATGCAACACTGTGGTGCCGTTGGGCTGATTAATAATGGAAACCGTCATCCTGGCAATCACTTATGTCAGCCCTCCTGAGATGTGCTTGCAGACAGTCCCCGACAGTCCCTGACTGTCACCTGTCTGAGCTCGTTCTCTGCCCAGTTGGGCCATGTAGATATAGAACAGCCTGGGTGTACCAGTGGTGATGACGCTGAGCAGTGCCTCCCCAATGGGGACACAAGTTGGGAGACAATGTCCCGGATCCCTTGTTTTTCCAAGTGACAATTGTAGGGTCAGCTCTGTGCAGCCTTTCAGACAATCTTCAGAGCGTTGTCCCGTTACCCAGCGCACAGCTCATTAGCATATCCCCACTTAAGTTCCCCTCTCGGCCCTGCTTCTCATGGTCCCCACTCCGTGTTTCCTGGGTTATTTCACCACCCAGAGAAACTGCTGCAAATCCTCCTCCCAGCCTCTGCTTCTAGAGGGACCCAGCCGGATCACTCCCTCTGGACAGGCTCAGAAACACAGTTAAACCAGGTAAAGTCTTTAGAGACCCGGGGTACATATTGATTGGCAAGCAACTTCCAGGTGCTCCTTGTTTTGACTCTTGGAATCTGAACCCTGAACTGAACACTTAGGAAGAGGGAAAAGAAGCCATAGATAGCCCCACCCTGTGGGCCAGCTCTGCAGGGCCCGCAAGCAGCTTACCCTGAGTTTTCTCTTTTGTGGTTCTCTTCTCCGCTGTTTGCTTTGCCTGCTCTTCTTCTCTGTGCTCCTGGACAGCAGCCAGTGCTTCCGGAATGTTTTTCCTTTTGTCCCTACAAATGGAAAAGGAGCAGGGATTGAACATGGCAGAAAAAGAACACGGCAGAGAAAAGGATGAGCAAGTGAGAGACGCTCTGGAATATTCCGGAATATTCCAGCGGAATATTCCAGTCGTAGGCCCTGGTAACAAGCAGAGCATGGGACTTTCAGGAAGATGACAAGGGACAGACTGGTGGAAACAGGTTTTTCTCGCTATGAGTCCCTGTGATCTGCGATCTGCGATCTGCTATCTGCGAGGACCATGTAGAGACAAAGCAAAGCTGCATGGAAAGAACTGTCATGGTGACACAGAAAGCTCATTTCTCAAGGGAATCCCACTGGTGAGGTGGTGGCCGCCCATAGCAGAAGGGTTGAGGCTAATTCCTGAAGCAAAAGATAGGCACACACTCACTGTGCTCAGGACCACAGGGACACACCCTGTGAGCCTGAGCTTAGCCAAGTGACCAGCACTTAGTGGAAAGAACCCCAATCAATCCAGTTTCTGTTGTCTGCTGCCCCCCCCCCCCCCCCCCCCGCAGGACAACCGGGCTCCCTCTACCTTTTCCTCTGAAAATGGGGCAAGTTTCTGGCCTTCTTGGCTTTGGGCATTCCTGTTTTACCAGCTCATGAGGTGGCCATGGACTCCAAAGAACAGTATTCACCCAGGTGGCATCCCAAAATAGTGGGGAATATCACCGTACTATCATAATTATCATCATCATCGTCATTAGCTAAATAAAAGTAGATCAGCTTTAGCGCTATGAGTTCCATGACCTTGGGTTGAATTCTTCAAGCTCCCCTGGCCTCCGTGTCTGCCTTGAAGATGGGAGTCTGTAGACACCCAGAAATTCCAGGGAGGGAGTAAATGAAGCGTGCAATGTGTAAGTGCTTCTCATAGGCTGCAGCCAGCCCTTGCTGTATTGAGGCGCCTTCGCTCTGTGCGAGAGCAGACGGTACAGAGGGCCCAACAGCCCATGGAAAATGGCCTTCACAGGCTCCTGCGCTTAACACTGGATCTCCAGCTGGAGGCGCTGTTTTGGAAACTGGAGGAGGCGAGTTGCTCGGGGTGGGGTTTGAGATTCTATAACTCAGTCCATTTCCTGTCCACTCTGTGCTTCAAGGTCCCTCAAGGTGTGAGTGAGTGCACGAGGGACCGCTGTCACCGAGCCCTCTCTTCCTTTGTGGACTGTGTCCGCTGGAACTGTAAGCCAACACAAACCGTCCCTCAAGTCCCTTCGTATCAGCTACGCTGGGGAGGGGAACAAGAAAAGTATCTGATTCAGAGGGCCCAGCAGCAGCAGCTCTCAGCGTGGATGCCAGCTGCTCCAGTACGCACTCCCAAGTTTCCTGATCAACCTTCCGGTGACCTTGAAGGAAGCTGAGTGTTCCCACCGCAGGGAAAGCACGCCCGCCCCGTGTCCCCCAGGGTGGGCTGCGAAGGTTAATGAGTTGGAATTTGCGAAGTGCTTTGAGATCCTGGATGAAAGCCCTACGAAGTCAAAAGCGTTTGGGTGATTATTAAATTGCCTTGCCTGAGGTCAGACAGCACAGGGCGAGGGAAGCCGGAAGGAGGACACTGTCCTTTTCTTCCATTCCCCTGCCGGAATAAGTAAGACAGTAACCTGTGCTTCTTAAGACGGGCCGTCCCTCCGAGTGCGGATGTCCTCGGGCTTCACATCCTGTCTCCTGTATTCACGGAACTCCTGCTAGGACCACTCTCCACACCCCACCAAGTCTGCTCACCAGAAAGCCAAACGGCCCCCTCGGTCCTGGGGGAGACTTGGGTTCCCGGGGCTGAACTCAAGCAAGCTGGTGAGGGATGGACTCTCAGCTTGACCTTTTCCCACTGCTTGGAAACATGGGCAGCCATTGCAAGCCAACCAGACACCAAGGGAAGGAGTTTTGGGGGCTGGGTCCCACCCCCTCCGGTCTTTCCTGTACCCCACTTTCCGGCAGTTGCAGTGTTTGTTTTACAAACATCTCTTCCGCTCTTTTGTCTCCTCCTTCCCCCACTTTGGCTGTTGCATAGAAAGCTCATTGCAATTCAGACACCTGTCACTTTGGAATGTCAGTGTGGCTGTTGCCAAGCTGATTAGTCAAGATGAAGAAAAAAAAAAATACAGCACCATATAAATAAAAAATTACAGACTGTCACATTGTTTCAAAAGAGCCCACCTTGCCATACTAGACCTCGGCAAAGCGGCCTCCCTTCTGTTCCCAGCTAAAGGGAACACTTATAATGTCTTGTTTTTAGTGATTAAGTGGTTAATGATTTAATGAACTAAAAAAAAAAAAATCCTCATTTGTTGCTTCCCTTGGACTCGGCGAGAAAAACAAACCTCAAAGAGCTGATTTTCTGTGTACCTCAGTCCAATATTGCTACCTGCTGGGATATGAACATAGTCTCTAAATAAATTGCTAGTGGCCTTAGGCGGGTAGAAGAGCCTTTCTTTGATCCTGCTGGAGCAGATGAAGTCAAATGTTCAATCAATCAATCACATTCATAACTTGCAGCTACTATCAGGTTGACAACGGCCTATTATTTATTTTTAAAATCATATATTTCATTATTGTAAAACACACAGGCTCTCACAAGGGGGGAAAGACTAAATTATTGATAAGGCATATAGATGGCAGAGTTTGTTGTTTCTGACACGCTTGTCACTAACTATTGTCAGGAGGAATTTACTAAGGTGCAGAGTCAAGAAAGTTGGCCAGGAAAGCATGTCGTGCTGGAGCAGAAATGGAGAGAGGAAATGCTAACAGCCCCCCCCCTCTCTCTCTTATTGAATTCTTGTAGGCAAAAGGCAGCTGAAGGCAGAACAGGTTTCTATTGTAGAGCAAGACTTGAAAAGGCCCCCTGTTTGATTGCTAAGGCAAGGGAGATTTGGTTCTCAAAATAGCCATACATTTGGGAAATGAATTTTTGCTGGTGTCTGTACATTCCTGGAAATAACAATTGTGACTCTCCAGAACTCCCTCATGGAGCTGGGCCAGACATATTTATTCAATAGTGTGCAGCGGGGTGGGGTCATGTGCAGCTACAGCAGCTGAAGAATCTGGCTCAGAGGCCAGATATGGGCTCCCCTGGCTTTTGAGAGCAGGGAAAGAAGGGAAGGACCTTCTGTTGCACCGTGTCATGGTCTCTGAGATGTTGGACATTGGTAATGGGGTCCCTTCCCTTTGAACCCCTGAGTGTGTGTGTGTGTGTGTGTGTGTGTGTGCCCGCACGTGCACATTCTGTCTGTCTGTCTCTCTGTCTCTGTCTCTGTCTCTCTCTCTGTTCTCTCTTCCACTCTGTGGGCTGTAGGAATTGAACTTGGGTCCTTAGGCTTGTTGGCAAGTGCCTTTACCAGCCAAGTCATCTCACCAGCCATGCAATGCATATTTTTTTTTTTTTTTTTTTTTTTTTTGTGAAAGGCTTTGGAGAAAAAAGAATATTTAGAAAAATGTTGACCACACCTCTCCCTCCAAGTAGTAGAGCCCAAACTCAGGGGCCCCTGCACACTGTGCGGGCACTCTGCCATTGAGCTTAGCCCTCAGCTCCTGCACACTCCTTTTTTATAGTTCTTTCCTGTTTCTGGATCACTGGATGATGAGGCCTTGACCAGCTAAGGTTGGAGCTGTACATACCATCCCTGTTCCCAGCTGAGTAGTGTGGTTTGAACCAGAGAGTCTCCCAGATTGTTACCCAGCTTCCATCTGCACCATGGAGAAAGAGTTGTTCCAGAGATATGCTAAAACAACATCATGAGGACAAGTTTGACAACACTTGAACAAAACATCCACAGCCGGTGAACTGAGATTTCCAACGCTATTTACCCCTCCCCAATCGGATGCCCCCTAGAACACAAATATATGAAAATAAAATAAAAGCTTCTTTGGGGTTCTGGGTGAGGTTCAGTTTGTACTCCCAACTCACTCTCTAACCGCAGTGTGGTCTCCCGGTTGCAGGTACTGAGTTGGACAGGGCTACACGTGTGCCCTGGAAGCCAAGATTCCTCAAGGTCAAAGTGCCCTTTGGAATCCGTGTGTTCAATTCTCTGCTTCCGACTCCAGAGGTGAGAAAAGTAGAAAGCAGAAGAATTTGAATCATAGCCAGTTAGGGACGGATTCTGCATGGGAGTGACATAGAAAACCAGCCTCTAACCTCTCCCCTAAGGTAAAACAGGAAGCAAGCGTTATCACAGTTGAAATCAGAAGAGAGATGCCCACTTACTGTGCCTACCACATGACGCCAACTCCTAGGGTAAGATCCCTGTATGCCCATCCTCTGCGGGAACTTAGGACCCAGTCAGTGCCAGAAAATTCTGCTAAGTTGGTTTAGAATTTCTTAGCCTTGGTGGTGTTATCTAGACTACCTTCAGCAAAAAGCTTCTCTGATCAGCTTGGCAAGAATCCCTCTTGCCTTCAAAGACCCTTCTATCTTCCTTCCTGCCCATCACTTCCGGTTCACCTTTGTCCCCGAAGCCTTCCTCTTAGCTGTTCATCTTGTTGCTTTTGAAATGGTTCTTTGTTTAAGAACTGAGATTCCTATCTGTCTGTCTGTCTGTCTATTATCTATATATCTCTTTCATCTCTCATCTATCATCTGTTAGCTATTTATTTATCTACCATCTATTTTGTATCTATCAATCTATCTCTAGCTATCATCTATCTATGTATCTCAACTTTTTTAAACCACTGCTCCACAGCATGGTTCTCCCTAATAACCTATGCATACTTCAAGTCAACTGCCAGCTCCCAAATCTTATATAAAAATCCTATTTAGTGACATCTTCTTTTAACTTATTTTCCAGTGTCGGTTTTTATATATGGGAACACACAGGAAAGGAGTTGACCCAAACTGTCACTGCACTAGAAGAAAGCATCCTTATTATACAATGACACGGTAGAACTAACACTTCAGAGGGCAGAAAGGGACCTTGCCTCTTGACTAAGGTGTGGCATCCCTGCAGTTTTTCTGTTAAATGGGGATGTTGACTCCTTTGCCCTCCAACCAGCAGAAGCCATGACTGCAAGAATTTATGTCCATTCCGTGAGTGAGGGACGGAGCCAACAGAAGCTTAGGATGCACATGGCTGTGGTCCTGTCTGGTGGTGGAGTTTACTGTAGACAGAGAGCCCGGTGCTCTTTTGAGATGCATTGTTAATTGCCTCCAGGGGCTGGCCTCTGTAAACGGGAACCTTGTGTTTCTTCAGGAGAGAGTAGAAGAGAGGGTCGGGCTGGGACTTGCCACTCACTGGCTGGTGTGTTTGTTGTAGCCTCGAGAGAGGGAAGACCCGGACACAGCCACCTCAGGTAGCATAGGTGAAAAGCACTGCCCCTTTGACTCTGTCATCGTCTTCTCTTTCCTGGACGCAAGGTGCCTTCAGCCGCTCACAGCACACTGGCAACTGCTCTTTGGCAATGCCCATAAACACCCATTGCGGCCATTTTCTCTGTGTGGTTCTCTTCTGTAGCTTGTTTGCTGCCCACATCTGTGAGAGTTTCTCCTCAGGGATGCCTGAAGGACCTGCAAGGGATGGATGGGGTAGGTAGGGGACAGACAGATGGGTTCCCCACCCCCACCCCAGCAGGAGGAAGCGCTATTAAGTATGACTTTATTAATAGTCTCTCTCCCGGGCTCCCCCAGGAGCCATCTGTGATTGGTCTCTTGGACAGTTATAATGGGCACTAATTATACCTGGAAGCCATGGATAGTGGCCCTGCCCGACAAGGCCTTTGGTGATTTGGAGTCGGGTAAACATAAAGAGTTAAAAATTGCATTAGTTTTCCAAAGGGACAAAAAGATTTCTTCTTGAAAACATGAGCAATTTAGGAAAACAGTTAAAAATGGGAATTAGAAACAAAACAGAAATGTTCCTGGCCTTTTCCTGGTTGGGGAGAAGATTTAAATGTCCACATGGGCCACTGTGATGTCATAAAACACCGTCTTCATCTCATCCTGGAGGGTACTGGGAATTCTCAGACTTGACAGTCACTACCTAAGTATGACCCTTTAGATCCCAAATGAATACACTGAGCCAAGAAATAGACCATATGGAAAAGCCCCATCTTCCACCTCCAAGTGACCCCCCACAGCTGTGACCCCCCCACAGCTGTGACCCCCCCACAGCTGTGACCCCCCCCCAGCTGTGACCCCCCCCAGCTGTGACCCCCCACAGCTGTGACCCCCCCACAGCTGTGACCCCCTACATCCATGACCCCTCTACAGCTGTGACCCCTTTATGCCGGACTGTAAAGTTAGTTGTTAACTTACACCTCCTCCAATAAGCATTTGTCAGAATAGCTTCTGTAGAAGGAACCTTCTAGAATGAGAGTGCTAAGAAGAATTGATGATTTGCACAGAAGAGCTGACCCCAAAGCCTGGCATATTTCCTCCCTATAGAATGACCTAACTCCCTGAGCAGGACACCCACCCACACCCAACTCTAGCGCAGGATGGGTTTTTCATATACACAAAGGGGTTCAGCTCTGAGAGGCAAATGGTTTAGGGTAGACAAGTTCATTTGGTTCCGTGAATCCAGATCCCAAGTTTAGGGTCCTTAGACCTCATCACCCCATGTTGTCTGAGCCTGCCACTTCAAAGGCCTTGCGTATTACTCTCCTGTGATTTGCAACTTGGCTTTCCATTGCCCTTCGGGCTGATCTGGTCCCTTCCCGAAGACCGTCCTGCCTCTTTTCTGTCTTCCAAATATCTCACTGCTCCTCATACCTTCCTTCCGATCCTTCTCCAAGACACTGCCTTTCACAAGCACCAAACACTCTGAATTCCTGTGTCACCTTTACTGGGATATGAGTCACTATGTGGACTCCCTTACACCCAGTGGACTAAAGCCCCACCTAGAAGAATCTCTGTGTGAAAGAAGACAAGATCGGGCTGTTTCAGCCATGTTTCAACCTAAGAACTCCCTGGTGGGTGTGCCCGAGGCCTCTTAGCATGCTGCTGTCCCATGGTATTGACCTTGATGACTACTCGTCCCAATGGGGAGAGCTCCGGTGGCCAGTCCACGGATGACATGGAAAGCAGAAGCACAGGATGTTGTTCAAGGGATGTCTAGGCAGTATAGGTAGGTCTCTCCTCAGGCTGCTTCCTGGGGCAGCTGCTGAGGACTGGGGTGTGGCTCAGTTGGAGGAGTGCTTGCCAGGAAAGCATTAAGCCCCGCATCATCAACACTGTGTGATTGCAGGTGAGCACCTGTAATTGAAGCACTCCAGAGGATGAAGCAGGAGGTCACTCTTGTCTACATTGCAAGTTCCAGGCCAGCCTTGGCTACGCGGCACCCTGTTTCAGAACGGCAACGTCGAAAGGAGAAGTCAATGACCCATCTGCTGTCCTTCAGGGACTGGCTAAGTGGAGCCTGCTGAGCCCCCGTGTATGCAGGGCCCCCAGTCTGATCTACTTTAGCAGAAATGGGATGTTTTGGGCAAGCATCAACCATTGCTCTACAGTCCCCTTCCCTAGCACATCAGTGACTCTTCTACTGCTGTGAGAAAACACCGTAACCAAAGCGACAGTCCCAGAGGCAGGCATGGCATCCGAAGCAGGAAGCTGAGACCTCACTTCCTCACCAGCAAGCAGGAAGTGTATTGTGCGTGTGGTGGGGTGGAAGGATGGAAGGAAAGGCAAGTTATAAAGTCTCAACGCCGGCCTCCGATGACACATGTCCCCCGTCCAGACTGCGCCACCTAAAACTCCCCACACAGCATCAACCCATGGTCAAATGTTCAAATACCCGAGCCTACGGAGCCGGTCTCATTCAAAGTGCCACACCTAGGACTCGGAGGAAATGATATGCTGTTCTGGGGTTCAGTGGGAGGCATGGACTGCAGAGGGCATCTTCTGCTCCTACCATTCCCTCAGCCCCTGAGCTTTACAGCACCTCACAGCCAGGCCTCTGGGTTTCCACCCAGGCTTGTGGGGTGAGCGAGTTATCCTATGATGTCCCCTTCTGTGATGTCCCGTGCGCTGCTCCCTGTGAGTGGGGTATACGGCTCTGTACCTCTGTTGTCAAGCTTGGCTAGGTGGCTTGCCCTACCTTGTAATGGGGACAGGGATGTGCCGGTTTTGCGCTTAGGTTGACAGAAGATTGCGTTCCGTTTCTATCTGTCCCTGCAAAGATTCTGACACTCACTGTGAGATGAGACGAAGAGCAAGTAACCCAAAGGACACCTGAGCCGACTCCACACCTTGGAGCACAGCTGCCCAGCCAACCCCTGAGTAAGGAAAGCACGTGCCTGTTGTCAAGCTTACGACCGCATTTGTTACCTGGCATTATCGGCGCAATAGCTGACCAACACATTTCAGTCGCTCCAGTGCCCTAGACTTTCCAGGAAAAAAAAAGTGGCAGTAACTCAGAGATACAAGAGAGAGAGAGAGAAAGGAAGTACAGAGGACAGTCGGCGGGAGACGGAAGATCCCATAATGATGCATTCATTGACACTGGAGGTGTCATTATTACAATGGGTTGGCTTTACTTGTCTTTTGTCCTATATTTCAAAAGCAAGTCTGTAAATTATTGATGACTTTGGTGAACTAGGACACTCTCTAATTAATGATGGAGGTTTTCCTGGATGAAGGGGGAAAAAAGGGTTCCCTGGAGTAAAAGCTTTCTTCATTGACTTATTTAATCATTGCCCTGTTTGAACAACAAGGCTTTGGGGTGTCCTTGCCATCAAGCAGCAGGGCACTTTCCTGGGAAGGAGAGGGTGGGATGAAGTAGCTGACCTCTCACGAAAATTGATCCAGGTTGTCATTCCTTTTAGGAGCTTAGAAGGTGCTCTTGGGCAGGGGTAGCGTGGAGCTTGCTTCTAGAGCAGATCCCAGCGTCCCATCAGCTTCCTCCAGAGTGTGTGCACCGTAGCAACACCTCCTGCTCCCCGGATCCCTGGAGTGATGATCCTCGTATTGATGGAGAGCCCACTGAGTGCCACTATACACTTCACACAGGAGGTCTCAGCTACACCTCTTATCAGCCCCGTGGGAAAATCCAATTACAAACTCCATTTTCCTCATGGGAGGTCCGATGTCAGCCCAGCCAGGACCCAGTGGTCTGGGTGTAGACTCTGACAATATGCCCTTGTATTCCAGAAGCTTTCCCCTGCGTTACTTTTTAAATTATTACCTTTTTAATTAATTGATTAATTGATGGGGGCGCGTGTGTGGAAGTCATGGGACAACTTGCACGAGATAGTTCTTTCCCTCTGCCATGCGGGTCTGAGGAATCAAATTTAGGTCTTTAGTCTTGACTGCAGGAGCCTTCACTGCAAGGCTGTACCTTGAAGCCTCCTCTTAATTCTGGCCCAAGAGGATGCACGCCCGCCAGCTCCTGGATCCTTGATGTATTGCTGAAGGCACAGCTGAGCAAATAAAGCAGACATGGACCTCTTTCGCCCATCTCCCCCAGTGTCAGTATCTGGATTTAGGGATCACCAGAGAAGAGCAGCTCTTGACCCTTCCCAATGACACTGCTGAACTGCTGTTGAGATCAAGAAGGCCATCAGCTTCCATGGAGGGTGCTGTGTGAAGTGCTACATTACATTGTCCTTTCATACAGGAAGGGTACCACTAGGGGCACTGGCCTTGGTATAACCAGTGGTGCCCCAGGAAAACTCTTGGAGAATTTCCTTTATTCTAATATCCAGCCAAGACATGGAGGAGTTCCTTATAGAAACAACAAACGGAGTAACTTAGTTTTCCCTGCTTCTCCCTGACTGTGGGGAATGTAGGGACCCAGGGCAGGGCGTCATAGCCCAAGCCTGTGGGCTAGCCTCAGATGGGAAGGACATCATAGCCCAAGCCTGTGGGCTAGCCTCAGATGGGAAGGACAACATAGCCCAAGCCTGTGGGCTAGCCTCGGATGGGAAGGACAACATAGCCCAAGCCTGTGGGCTAGCCTCGGATGGGAAGGACATCATAGCCCAAGCCTGTGGGCTAGCCTCAGATGGGAAGGACATCATAGCCCAAGCCTGTGGGCTAGCCTCAGATGGGGAGGGCATCATAGCCCAAGCCTGTGGGCTAGCCTCGGATGGGGAGGGCATCATAGCCCAAGCCTGTGGGCTAGCCTCAGATGGGAAGGACATCATAGCCCAAGCCTGTGGGCTAGCCTCAGATGGGAAGGACAACATAGCCCAAGCCTGTGGGCTAGCATCTCATGGGGAGGACATCTCAACCCATGCATGTAGCCAGCCTCCTTCTGATCTGACGGGAGATGATTCCTCTAGTTTTGCTCCCCTTTGCCCTGCATTTTTTACCCATTTTCACTGTTTTTGCTGCATTGTGTGCATGTACAAGCACATGCATTCATGTAATTGTATGTTCCTCCAGCTTAGGGCTTCTTGCAACCCTCCAGTGTCCCCCAAACCCACACACCTTTAAAGAAAGTGAAATGTGTGGGTCTGCTTCTACCTATGAGGTAAACAGAGACACAGGGTGACTGACGGTGCCCTGAGCTTTTGCTGAGGCCCCCACTGCTTTCCATAGCCCCAGATCCCTGCTGGGGCCTCAGTGTGTCTGCTGCGTCACGCCTGCCATTTGTCCTCAAAGTCGACTGAAGCCAGAGTGACAATCTCAAGCACACATGCCCCATGCAAAACCCCTGGGTCCTTGGCAAACACGGACCATCCATGAGCGGTGACTCTGCTACCAAGAGCTTTGAGGGAGTCCTTATCGTCTACAGGATAAAGACCCCCGCTCGTAGAAAGAAAATAATGTATCAGGTACAGGATGGATTCGGAAGCAAAAAATCCAGGGTCGCCTCGGTTCTTTCTTGCACGTCACCCTGGAGATGTTTCTTGGTCTCCTCCTCTTATATCTTGGGAAGGGTATGCAAAACCCCCAAGGAGGAAACCCTCGGAGAAGCAAAGGGGGAGGGGGTGGAGAGACAAGTCCAGAGAGCAGAGCGGGGATCAAATAACTCCAGAAGTCCCCAAGATGGCTAGAAGGCAGGGAAGGACCTGCAGTCAAATGTCTCCCAAACATTCTCTTCCTTGTTGGAAGCCATGTTGAAACATGAGCTCAGTGTTGAGAGCAGAAATCAGGATGTGCCCAGTGGCATGTGAGACAGTCCCCTTGTTTTTGGTGCAAGAAAGTTAGGCGGCTCCGTATCCTCCTCCTCTTCTGTGGCGAGGAGAATTCCTCTGCACTTAGCAAATTTACCCACTGCAAACACTCACTGTTTGAGTCTCCCGTTTGGTCATTGTTCCTGTGGCAGGATGATAAATAGACAGCGTGAACACTACACATCCATTGAAAGCAGCAATAATAAATTAGCTAAGGCATTAAGTATTACATTGTCCTTGGAGCCTCTCTCAAAACCCTTCCCAATAGACATTCTCATCAATCAGTGGTAGCATTCAAGGGGAAAGCTACTTCCTTCCCTGCCCCAATGGATATTTGTTCTCCCTGGTAGATCATGTGATAACGTATTTCATCTAGTAAGTACTGAGAAAAGAAAAGGGGATTTCCTCACACCCTTCTTGATGTTAAGTGTGGCCCTGGGTGCACCAGTTGAGATACTGGAGACACTTTGGGGAGCCTTTCACTGTCCCGACGGCAGGGGCTAGTCCTAGTGTCCCACCTTTCCCTCCTCCTAATCAGACACACTCCTCAAAGCCACACGGCTCACTGGCAACCACGCCATTATTTTAGACCCACCAAGAGTTCATTTCCCTTCCGATGATTTGCTGAGTATGAGGCAACACCTGACAGCCGAGTCACTACTGGTTTGGTTTCTCTTACATGCAGACAGAAGCATTCCAAAAAGATTTTTAAAAGGTCCTTCGGGCATACTTGCATTCAAGTACATCCTTTTACGTTAACTACAGCAGACGGTAGATCTAACTATTGTAGATGTGGTGATCACCTTTAACTGTCAGCTTGACAGACTGAGTCACCTGAAAAGGAGGCCTTAATTGTGGAATTGCCAAGCCCGGATTGGCCTGTGAGCATGTCTGTCTTGAGGGGGCGGGTCTGTCTTCATTGTCGGTACAGAAGGGCCAGCCCACTCAGAGCGATGCTGCTCTGTGGACAGGTGGTCCTGGGTGGATAAGAAAGCTGGGAAAGCATGAATTAGAACTTACGTCAGCTTGCTCTTTCTCCCATGGTTTCTGATCCAAATTCCGGCTTGAGTTTCTACCCTGACTTCCCTTGACGATGGCTATAACCTGGAAGTACAAGCCAGAGAGGGAGGCCCTTTCCTCCCATGCTGCTTTTGGGCAGAGTGTTGTATCATGGCAACAGAATGAAGCTGCAATCCTGAGGGTATTGCACAAATTTCTTCACCAGACAGGCAATGTTTTGTAGACAAAATTAAGAGTCAGTATACCACTTTCACCATTATACTTTCAGTATTTCGGAGATGAAGTCTTTTGCTTTAGCCCAGAATGGCCTGGAACTCACTATGTAGCTCAGACTAGACTGGAACTGCCTCTGACTCACGGGTGTTTAGTGCACTCATAATAGCATACATGCCACCACTATCGAATGCCAAAACCTCTCCATCATTCATGAAGGAAACTCCAGTCCCATTGAGCAGTCACCCTCTCCAGCTCCTGGGAACCACGCATCTCTCTGTCTTCATGGACTTGACTTTTCTTAAGCTTGCATAGAAATAGAATCAAACAATGCATGGCCTTTAGTCTGGGCTTTTTCACATAGCATAATATTTTCAAGGTGCATCCATGGTGCAGCATTCATCAGTGCTACAGTGCTTTTCATGGCTGAACAATCTGTGTCCGATCTTCATGTCTGGCTTATCCATTGACCAGGCGATGGGCCTTTGGGTTGTTTCCACTCCGGGGCTATTATGAAGAATGCCACTATAAGCACTCGGGAGCAAGTTTTTGTCCTAACAGATGTTTCCAATGATCATGAGAATTTACCTAGAAGTAGAATTGCTGGTTTCCATAGAAATTCTATTTTTAACTTCTTGGGGAACTGCCAAGCCATTTTTCACAGTGGCTCCAACAATTCACATTTCCACAGCAATGCAGAAAACTTCCAATGGTTTCTCATCCCCAGTGACATGTTGGGTTTTTTTGAGATAAGGGACCCTGTAGCACAAGCTGGCCTGGAACTCCTACCCAGCTCCTAGAGTCGAAGGATTGAGACACAAGCCACCACACCTGACTCTAACCATGGACTTTTTCGTGCTGGCCATGCTGCTAGGTACAAAGTCCTCACTGCAGTTTGGGTGGGCGTTTTCTCTAACCACTATTGAAGCTGCACTTTTTATTGACATGTTTCTTGTCCGTTTACGTGTCTTTCTTGAAAAAATGTCAATTCTAGTAAATTTTTGCCCATTGTTAATAAGATTCTTCCTTGTGTAGAGTTTTGGAAATTCTTTCTCTGTTGTGGATACTCATCCTATAGATTGCCTTTTCATTTCATTAATAATATCCCTTTGACTCAAAACTGTAATTCCAGTGAAATCTAGTTTACTGCTTTCCTTTTTACAGCTGGTATTTTTGACGTCATGTTTTATCAACCATCGCCTACCTAAAAAAATCATTAGGTCTGTGCTCTGAGTTGTATGGGTCACTGTTATGACGAAACATTTCTAGAGTGGTATGTTTGGTAACATAATCCCTGTAGTCTCTTTAACAATGATTATTTGTCTTAAGGTCTGCCATGCTGGGTGTCAACAGTTACTCAGGCTCCTCTTGGCCATTCTTTCTAGACAGATTTTTCCACTTCACACTTTTGACCTCTCCGTACCTAAAATGAGTTTCCTGTACATAGCACACAGTTCTGCTCTGCCTTTCAGATGGTCGCTTTGGATGAATTTCATTTTCTTTTAAAGTAATTATTGATAAGAAAGAATTCAAATATATATATATATATATATATATATATACATACACACACATACATACATATATATAGTTGTACCTCAATTCTACCATTACTGCCTTCTTCAGGCATGTGTGTACGTGTGTGCATATATGCGTGTACATATTATGGGTGTGTGTGAGTGTGGCAATCAGAAGTCAACTTCAGATATCTTCAGCAATTGCTTCCCCGTCCTTATTTTCTGAAACACACTCTCCTCCTGAACTTTGTGAGTGGATGAGCTGGGCCAGTGAGCTCCCAGGACCCTTCTGTTTCTGTCCCTGGGACTGCAGGTGGGATCCACTGTACGCAGACATTTTGACAGAGGTGCTTGGGCTCAAACTCTGACTCTCACACTTACAGGGCTCAGCTTATTGGCTGAGCCTTCTCTCCAGCATCTCCATCTCTAGTTTTGCCGACTCCCTTTTCTTTCCTCACTCAAGCAGGTTGTTGGGTACCCTTGATATATTTTCATCTTGTTTCTTTCAAACCAAAGCATTTATATCCCGGTTCTTTTTATTTTAATTTAATTTAAAATTCACATCATTTTGCTGTGTTCCAATGGCTTTCTTCGTTCCTTCCTCTCTTTGTCTTTTTTTGTATATGATTTCCTCTAGGTCTTTGAACACATTTTATGTTTTTTGGTTGTGAGTCTAGCCTTTAATGGCTGAGCCATCTCAGCCCCTTTAAATAATTAACTTTTTACCTAGCTAACTAGATTGCTAAGAAATCATTGTTAGTGCTAGGACATAGCCACCTTAGAAATCAGAATCCAACACACACACACACACATACACACACACACACACACACTTGCCCAGCCAGTGTGCAGTCAACATCCACAGTCATTGCCTGTGTAGTGACATCTCTAGACAGATATTTCCATGCCTGTATTCCCGTCACCCATCATCCAAGACTACCAGAATCTCTGTTCTAGTAGCACATCGGTTATCTAGTCAGAGCTTTCCTTAAGGACAGAGAGCAGGCACCTACTGCCAGTCTTTGAAGATGGGCTCTGGGGGTGTTTGAGGACATGTCTTCAGCACTCAAGGGGCAGACACTTGATGTCAACTTGCCCTTAACTCCCCGCCTGTGTGGTATCTGCAGGTCTGCCACAGTTGAGAACCTGGAGCCTCCTTGGCTCATCCCTGACCTGGAATTGGTCCTGAGCTATGGAAGTCCTGGGGAAATGTCTATCTGAGCTTTTCCAAAGCCTGCATTTGCCATCCCGTCGGCCTTCCAGACCTTTGCTCTCAAGGTTTTTGGTTAGTCATTCATCTCAATCATTGCCAAAATAAAATACAGAAGAACAAGGCACACTGTCTGCCCTGATACCATATAGTATGGACAGAGACTCTGGGTAAAGTATTTTGGTCCTACACACCGGAATGCCCTGTGGTGGGATCCTCAGTGTGTGGGCACACTTTCTCTCTGCTTCCTCTTCTTTCTCTCTCTCCTCTTTCATGGTTGCCGCTCCCGACTCGCTTTCCTGTCCTCCCACAAATAGATGTCCTGGGCACTGTCTTAGCTATCACAAACTCAAGCACTAACAAACACAGACTTGGTTTTGGGAAACCTGAAATCTGGTAGTTGGGCCAGAAATTCGAAAGGCAGTCACAGACCACAAGTGATCAGTGACCCCAGGTAACAGCAGATCACAGGCTGAGGAACGCATTAACAGGGGTAACGGCGGGAAAATAATGACCCAAGAAAAGGCAGTGAGGGGGGTACCAGGAGGAAGACTGGGGAGATGCGAAGGACCCAAGATGGGTGGAAACCAGAACAAGCCAGTGTGCTGGGGACTACACAGAGGGGAGGCCTGGTACCAGATGACGCAGGAAACGACCAGAGTAAGGTCCTGCCACCCGGAGTCCCGGGGTCCAGATGTGGACCTTATCCTAAAAGCAAGATGATCACCTCCCCCAGTGCTGCGGGGTGGGGAGTATCTGTACTCACCCTAAATTCTCCAGTACAGCACTGGGGTGCAGAGCCCCCAAAAGATGCCCACCAGCCCAGGTAAAGGCCGGGCCTGGGCAGTGTCTAGAGGGCTGCGGCTTCAGTGCTGGTGAGACTATCAAGCACCCTCCACGCCTGCACATTTGCCAAGGAAGAGGCAATCCACAGCATACGCAGACCTGATTAAATAAATACATAAATGAGTGGCCCACTTTGAAGTGTGGGGGTTAAGAGGGCAGGCTTTATGCTGAAGTCGGAAGAGGAACAAAAACCCCAGGTCACGTATCCAGGTTTAAACAAACATCTTCTAATTCTTATTTATTTGGATAACACTTTGGAGCAGGAGAAGAAAGTCAAATGTTGCAGTCTCAGCATCAAAAACACATGTAAGGGAGCTCCTGCTAGCCCACAGTCGGTGGATGGGAGCTGCCCTTCGGGAGGGGCTGGCAAGAACGCTTTGTGCAGCCCATTACTGTGCCCCTCTTGACTCAGCAGATCAAGGGCAGACGTGAATGCATTTTCTTCCTCATAATCAACAAGGATTGTTGCAACCCGAAGCAGAAGGGGAGGAAGGGGGTGACGTGGCCGTCCTTTCTGTTAATGGGAAGAGGGAGCTTGGCCTGTGTGCTTGAATCCTTTGGGAGAAATACGGTTGGAGCAAGAACACAGAGCTGGGCTGTCTCCTGGACCTGTGAGAAGCTCCTCTGTGGTGTCCTGAGGGGTAGACCTACTTCTTCGAGTCTACTGGCCATCATGTCTGGCAGCCCCAAACCTGCAGGAAAGCCATTTGGAATTAGACGTGGGAGAACTAAGGAGGACGTCCCAAACCTTGCATGGTGAATTATATGCATTACTCCATTTGATTTCTTGAAATTTGCAGGTAAATGGATGGAACTAGAAGAAACCATCCTGAGTAAGGTTACCCAGACACAGAAAGACAATCATGGTATGTCCTCACTTGTAAGTGAATATTAGACATAAAATAAAGAATACCCAGCCTACAATCCATAACCCCAGAGAAGCTAGGAAACAAGGAGGACCCTAAGAGAGACATACATGGACACCCCGCCCCCAGGAAGGGGAAAGGGACAAGTCTCCATCTAATTTCCAAGACAATCTTCTAAGGAAGGTCTTTATCCAAAGCTCTACAGAGTCTGGCACGTTTTAAAATTGAGACATTTTTATGTGTATGGGATTATATTTCTCTTTTCATTTTGAAGCAGGGTCTCATGAACTTTCCCAAGGTAGCCTTGAATTTATGGTCCCTGCTGTGACCTCTTGAGTACCAGTTAATGTTTTTGAGAAAAGGTCTCTTATATCCTGGCCCAGACCGACCTGGCCTAGAACTCACTGTGTAGCTCAGGCTGGCCTAGGACTTTGAGCAATCCTCCTGTGTCAAACTTTGAATGCTGAGATTACAAGTATGAGCCACAAGCCCATCTTGAGATATTATTTTTCCCTCTTAGATCTTAAGAAATGGATAATTTGTGTAGCAACACTCTCTGATCAGGAAGATTAGTGTTTTTTTATGAAATTTTATTAATGTTCACATTTGGTGAGACACACAAAAGTTACAATTGGCTTCACAACCATCTGCTATCGTGTATGTTAGTGGTAATGGGTGGGTGAGCATGGCAAGCCGTTCTACTTGAACAGCCTGCTGGCTTTGAGAAAGGCAGGAGGCTGGGTCTGTGTGGTGTAGAGGAAGGTGGACCTCGACTCTGCATCTCGGCCTGGTTCCAGAGACGGCCTCAGACAACTCTGTCTCTTTGGGATATGCGCTCCAGCCTTCCGGAATTTGAGCATCCTCCCCCCCCCTCTCCCCGAGCCAGTCCCTCAGCTGCTGTGGTACCCTCCCCAGCAGAGATCTGCCTACCTCTCTCCCCTAGGTCAACTCTGCTTCTTCCTCCTTCGTTCTCAAGGACGACCGGCCAACGGGTGAAATATGACTCATTTTCACAAAAAATAAAAATGGAACCTCAACTGACATTTCTGCCTGGGGGGGCCACATGGCTTAGGGACAGTCGTTGATGGGTCTCGAACAGTGAACGCTAGCATTTCCAGAGCATCAGGCAAGGTCCTCATCTAGCTCAGGAGATCACCCGGACCCAAGGGGCAGGCATGTAGGTATCACCCTGCCCCTGAAGAATATCCCCTAGGGGTCACTGGGGTCTGGGACAGGTTGCTTTTTGTCTGTGTGAGAGAGCCTGTGGGCCACGTGCAAAGCTGAGTCCTAGCAGAGCCCAGGCCAGCCTTCCTCAAAAGCAGAGTGTTTTGGATTGCCTCTACTGCTCTCTCCTCCGAATTTCTGTTCAAATGGAAGCAAAAAAAAAAAAAAAAAAAAAAGAGAGAGAGAGAGAGAGAGAGAGAGAGAGAGAGAGAGAGAGAGAGAGACATGGCCATAGACAAGCCGTGTGTGCAGTAGAGCCCAAAGCCATGAGGCTGAGGCAATACAGAGGCTCTGTGTGTAACAGGGCCAGACGCCGTGACCCTGCCAGGCAGGGAGCTCTGCCCTGCCCACTGATAGATGACTAGTCTCTTCCATAACTTGCCAACTGTGAGTGACAGGGGCTCCAGGCTCATTGCTCTGGGTCTCCAGAGCTGGCAGCCTCCGAGTTTGCCTTGGCTTCTTCGGTGGGCTGTGGCTGCCTTTCAAGCAATTGAAAAGGCCTCGCCATTCTAAGAGCAAGTGCCCTGGGCTGGGGGTTGGAAGAGAACTCCATCACACCTCGCCTAGCCTCCCCTAGGAGGCAGAAAAGTTTTGCTAGAGCACAGAGCTTCTGTGTATTCGGCTCCCTGCTGACCCAGCTAATGTTCAAACTTTCAAAGAATCAGGGAAGAGTCTGACAGGCTTGCCGAGAACAGAGAGGAGTCAAATTTTCCCGGAGAATCTTGCAAGGTACTTTCTTCTCCCTGTTTCTGAAGGGACTTGGGTCCAAGTTCTTGCCTGGGGAGAAAGTTCTTGCTCTTGGGAGAATGAAGAAAGTGCTCGTGAGGTGCTCCCCACTCCCCGAGGGCAGAGGGAATTCCAACAGGGACCCTATGCAAGATGGCAATGTGGGTAATGAGCGCCATGAGCAATCAGCAGAGGCTCCAAGCAAGACACCTAGGCTGAGAGTTCTGTGTAGGGACCACAGGATGAAAAAAACATCCACTACATGAGATAGCACCCAAATGTGCGTGTTTCTTACAACACATAGCATTTCATCATTGCGATATAGTTTAATCGACATCAGTGTGAATGTGCGCTTGTGTGTGTGTGTGTGTGTGTGTCTGTCTGTGTCTGTGTGTGAAGACCAGGCTGACCTCAGACCCATGCTGGTTTTCCTGCCTCAGTCTCTCAAATGCTGGGACTCCAGGTACCAACAACCATACCCAGCCGAGCAGCGCAGCAGGACCTCTCCACCCGCACGGCCCCTCCTCCCCCTGCCTCCCAGACAGGGCTGAGAACTCTCTAGAGCCCCCCAGGTGTCAGATGTCAGTTTCTACAACCTCGCAGGCTGCTGTTCCCCAGGTGCAGGTCCACAAATTGATGCAAAGTTAATACTTACTTTCCCAGGGTAAATAAATAACCCAAGGCCCTTGGCCCTGGTGCTAACAAACACTACCCCAAGCCTCACCCCCAGGATTCTCAGGCGTACTGGATCCACATTCCGGCCCTCTGAGGAAGGGACTTAGATGACCAGCCTCAGATATGAAACCCAGGGTTCTCTCTCTCCAGTTCTGTTTACCCAGTGTGCCCACCTTGACTTCCAATGTAAGCTCAGATGTCACCTCCTCCAAGATGCCCTCCTGGCTCTCAGACAAACTCTGGGCCTCCCAGTCTCCGGGCATCTTTCTACAAATGCACTAGAGTGTGCCAGTCTACATACCCCCCCCCCCACACACACACACATTTCACAGACAGTACAGAGCTATATTACTGTAGACACTCAATAAATATAGGCTGGACAAAGACAGAGATGGCTAAACGCCCATTCCCGCATTCTGCTGGAAGTTGCAAGGAAATTATCCATTAGATCTTTGCATCAGCCTGCTGTGGTACAAGTGGTTTGAGATTAATGCAGCAGGCACAATAAAAGAAACAAACACCCTCTGCACTGGACTCCTCTGGCTTTATCAAGCCTGTGTAGGGGTTGGGCTTGGTAGCCTTGTCTTTACTGTCCTCTTGTGGAAAAATGTTGCTACTGCATCTGGGAAAGTTGGAAACTTCCACAGGACCCATTTCCAGCCAAGCCCCATACTCCATATGCACCTGTGGCCTTCATCCCATATTTCCCCAAGTATAAGAGAACTGTAAGATGACAAGTAGACCCACTCCAGAAGAGCAGAGACACATCAATTCTGGATTGGCTGTGGTGGGTACCCCCATGCAATAAAGTACAGGACAAGTTTCTGCCCACAGAGACTCTGCAATATAATTGTAGCAACCTCACCCAAAGCAAGTGTCTCAGTAGACACTGCGAAAGGAACTGAGATTCATGTTAGTCTAAGGGCCAGAGTCTTGGTCCTGCCACTTACTGTCAAGCTGGCCCTGAAGAGGACACTTTATCTATCGCTGTAAGTGTTCCCCCATGCCCAATGGCTCAGGTGGAGACCCTCCTTCACAGAGGGGACAATGAGATGGACAGGGGCAGCACTTCAGTGTGGTGCCAACACGTGGCACCCGGTAGCTCTCGTCAGAACCACCCTTGACAATGACACTTGATGCCCACGGAGGACGGAAATGATCCCGACCACCCCCTCCCTCCCCCCAGCCCCTGCAATAAGGTGTTTATGGATATGGTAGCCTATGGTAAGCGAGACAAGCCATCGCTATAGGCTGCATGGGAGAGGCAGGTGTCCATTAGCTGCAGGCAAAGTCCACCCTCCACTTCTACCCCTGTATCCAGGGTAGGCATCATTCATCAATAACAGCTGCCTCCTATAGCCATGGCAGACATCACTAATCAATAACTTCCTCCTGTACTAATGGCATACATCGCTGATCACTGCCCTTTCGTGTAGATCATGTATCTGTTTCAGAGTATACATCATAGAGGGCTCTAGGCAGTTACCACGGCTGAGCCGAGTGGGGAAATGTCAGACAATGGGAGCTATCTTTCCAGGTCATGGCACCTGGGTAGATTAAAGCTGCACAGAGGAAGGAGGAAGGCATTTTAGCCAGAGGCAGCAGAGTAAGATGAAGTGTGAGTGAAAAGACAGATCTAAGAGGAAGAGGAAGTGAATTAAAGATGGGCTGGGTTATGGAGCCCTTGACAGCAGGCTCCCTGGATGTCAGAGGCAGCAGGGGACCGCACACAGCGTTGGACAGGTAAGGGTGTGGTGCTGTTCCTGGGAGGCATGACCTCTGGCAGCCACAGCCAGTGAACCAGACGGGGGACTGAGTTCAGCTAGAGCTTTGGCCAGCGGGAGGGAGGCTGCTGGAGGAACAGGGCCTTGGGGGACCCTCAGAGAGAAAGAACAGGTGCCCGCTCACGTGACTTCTTTGTCCCTGAACTCCATCTGCTGAGGGACAGTGCCACCCCACCAGAAAACAGGTTGGGGAGAGAAGAGAGGAGATGCCTGCTTCCCAGCCTTACAGGGCTTTGGGGCATCCAACTGTGACCTCCTGTGGGCAGCTGGCAGGGAGGTCAGAGGCAGCGCTGGAGTGGAGTGATGGAGAGGAAAGATAGGAGACAGCTAAAGCTCTTCGGGCCCAGCCTCGTGTTCACTCACAGCAGAGTAAGTAGGAGAAGAAAGACAGAGGCAGGAAACAGCTGAACTGGGTGAAGGTCGTGGCTTAATTAAGAGGCATTCCCTGCGATCTGCTTATTGGAAGAGACACTCCGTATCTGGGTCAAGTGTTCCGTTCACATCGTCGCCTAAAATGAGGAGGGAAAGGATTTTTTTTGGTCCTGCGGTTTGAAGAGTCTCATGCACAGGTCCCCTAATGTCCCCGTTGCTAAGAAAGAACGTACACATTTAACTGGAATTTCCAAGTAATCAGAAGCAGGGTCAAAATGACAACCCCTTTATTCCAAGACTCCATTTCCTAATGGGTAACAAGGTCCCTTGGACTTGAAGGTCAAACAGACTTGGATTTGAACCTGGGCTCTACCACTTCCTAGCTGGGTGACCCTGGACAAGATACTTAGCCTTTCTGAACCTTGGTTCCCTCACTCATAGAACAGAGATAATAGAGTGTGGAGTTCATAGGGCTGGGGTGCCAATCAAACGAAATAATACATATGCAGGCTTAGTGCAGGACTTGACACATAATTGGGTGGATTAGAATTGTCTTTTTATCCAATCACCCGCCTGCTTTAGGGACCAATTTGAAACACCCAATCTGTCTTTTCATGGCTGACATGGCCCCTTGCACCTGCCAGGGACACAGAGGAACATGATGCTCTAAGTCAACAGGGCGAGTCCTTCCATGTAAGCCCTCCACACCATCCAGCGAGCAGGCGTAGGAGATCTGGGAAGGCACGGGACAGCACAGCTCACCAGCCACCACCCCGGGGCGTGGGTATCTCTGTCACCTGCTTCACCCTTGTCAAACCCTGTGAAGGATCACCCCATTTTTCACGTGGTCACTGCGTCCCAGAGGCCTTGACCAATCTTACAGGCAATGAGTCCTAAAGCAGGTTTAGAGCAGAGGCGGCTGGGCTTCGAGACTATGGTCTCCACTCTCACTTGGGAATAAACAGAAGGCAGACGCAATTTCTCCCATATACAACTTCCCTGTAGCAAACCAGCGATCTTCCCTTCTGTACCTTCTAGTACAAGGCATGGACACATCTGTTATGGCATTCACTGTCCTCCTCGCTGGTGGACAACTGCAACTGTAGCAGAGGCTCACCCACTCCTTACCCTCCACCTGGCGCCCAGCAAGACTGGGGGTGCAGAGGGTTCAGAGGGCGGGGCCCCCACACCTCAGCCCCTGGCAGAGTGTGGCAATGAGTCCCAGGGGTCTCCGGTAGAGACAGTGGACGCAGGAGGAGAAAACCATCCACCCTTCGGACATGGACACTTTCGAAGTAGGGTACTCAGACCCCCGAGGCTGTCTTGAGCCCGGGTCTAGTTCAGGCATAGGAGCGTGACAGAAGGGACTGTGAACATGCCCCTCGTGGACTTGCTCTTTCATTCTGCCTTTATTTGGGGAGTGTTTGGCTGTGCGCAGAGTCCTGCTGTGAGCTGAGAGCTTGAAGAGAGGCTCTCTAAGGACACTTGGGGAACAGGTACCTCTGGGCACCCCTGTATCCATCCCCAAATCACTGATTGGGAATTCAGAGACCCCACAGTAACTTATCACTTACGTTTGGGTTGTTGACTGAAGCAAGAAGGGAAAGATTTATTTTGACTCCCAGTTTCAGAGGGCTTTCAGCCCATCTTGGCAGGGAGGCAGGAGCATTGCATCCATAGCAGGCGGTCCATGAGCTGGAACAGCTGCTCACGTGGCGGCTGATCTAGAAGTAGAAAACATGGGCCAGAACCAGGGGCCCAGCCCCAAGGCTTCTTTCTCCCGCCAGGCCCTACCTCTCAAAAGCCCTAGGGTCTTCAAAACTACTAGCAACTGGAGCTGAATGTTCTGAACAGAAGCCTGTGGAGATGTTTCAAATGCTAACCACCACAGAGTCCTTTATTACAGCCTCCACTGGGAAGATATTGGCCAACTGACTTTACCCAGCATGGGGGAAGGCAGGCACCCTGTCATGTCCTCCCCAGACCGTGGACCAAGTCCCCATGGCTCAGCCAGCCTTCTTCCTTACCTATCTCAAGGAAGCTGTGCGCTGGCTGTAGCTTGGTTTCGCTGAAGGTGTGGAGAGCAGCCTTCCCCTTTTCAAACGGCACCGGGTCGTGGGGACAGGGACCCCTGGCGTCATCCTCTTTGAGGATAAGGCAAAATATTACAAAGGTCACACACACAGATTTGAAGCCAGATTCATCTTGGTTCCAATCATGGCTCTGCCCTGTGGGCAAGTGTCTTAATCTCTCTGGGCTTCAGCTACCCCACCTGCACACGGTGGAGGATTAGAAGGCCTTCCTCACAGGAACACAGTGACAATGAACACAGGCATGACTTCAAGGCTCTTAGCATAGCGCCTGGCACATCGGAGCCTGCAACAAACAGTGACTATCACTACAATGGCATCAAAAGCGTTTCTCATCACATTTCTGTTCTTTGAAAATCAGAGTGAATGTAGAGTCAGAGGACCTGGCTTAGAATCTGGTCCTGTCTCACCTCGCCATTCTTTATGTCCATCTGTATTCCCCAGGCTGTTCTTTCCTGGTCACCGAGAAAGAATGTCCTGCCCTACTGTGTTGTGAGAATTAAATACCATGGAGGATGGACGGGAGTTTTGAACGTCAAGAACCGTGTAAATGGAGATGGGGAGCCCGATGCTCCAGCCCCCTTTCGTCTCTCTGGGGCAGGCACTGCCCCCAGCCCTCTACATTCCCTTTGTTGTTGGTATTCCCACCCTGGTCAAATCTCTCTTGACTTTGCATGCTCTCTGATGCAGCCCTCCGTCTCCCAAAGGCCAGCCTGCGCCTCATATCACTCACTAAGCAGCCTAAGCACCTCTCCCTGCCCTGGGGACCTGCTAGCTTTCTGTGGTTGTCACCTACAGATGCTGCCATTCCTAGTTCCAGGCCAAGTCCTTAGTGTCAGGCAAATGGGCTGGCGCTCTCCTGGCCTCCAAGCATGCCCTTCTAAGTCAGTTGTCATGGCTGTCTTATCCTCACCTCATGCTATGGACAAACAATGTCAGGACTCATGACCCACCTCCCAAAGCCTCTTGGACCTTTCTGGAATGCTGAGTGTACGGTAAGTAACTAAACAGGCAGGGAGAGGCCTGTCCCTAGAGGCCGGTGCTCAGGTGAAATGCCGCAGCAGATGCACGTGTCAGCCGTAGCTAGAGTGTCAGGGATGAGGGTCCCACTCAGTTGGTGTCAGAAGAGGGGGGCAGAGAGAGAGAGGTGTTTGCCCAGAGTTTCACTTGCCGTGACACTTTAAATGGGGAGACTCTTTCTACTCGTGGGAGAGAGGGCAGAGAAGCAGAGAGACAGGGCTGAGTCACCGAAGAAATAGCTCCCCCAAATGAAGCTGGCTGGGCTAATGAGTTCACTGTAGCTGGCGACAGGAGCACGGGTTAAAGGTGACTACAGGGAGATAAATAAATGAGCGCTGCATCGCCACAACGCCCACCACGGGCGGCATAGGCAAGGACGTAGAGAGGCCGCAAACCCAAGTCTCCCATGCGACTTGCAGGGAGCTCCCCTGGGAGGTCATGGGCCAGGACAGTGTGCGCTGATTACACAACTTAACCCCAGCTGGGCACCGCCACGGGAAATCCGGTAGGTGTGTTGTTTCCCTCGGGATGTGTGACAATTCTCCCTGCCCCCTCCTGGGTGGAAGGGCTCAGTCTAGAGGCAACAGCTAGACAACGCACCTTAGTAAGTGAGGAAACAAGTAATACAGATTCCAGGGATTAAAGAAGCACATGGAACATTCCAAACCTAGGGATGGGGAAAACCTAGCAAGTACGTGTGTGGAGAGTAGTAAGGAGACTGACGACTGACATGGCTGCCACAGAGAACGGAGAAGCCCGGAACAGCCGAGGCCAGCTGGGCGCCCTATTTGTGGCTGGGAGGAGGCTCCCAGGAGGATCCATAGTCAAACAGAAAGGTGCAGCCAGTCTATGTCTCTCTAGTGATTCTCAGCTGGGGGCAAACTGCCTAGCTCCCCATCTAGGACACTCCATAGTGCCTGACTTACCATTCCTGGTCATCAGTAAGTGAGCCATTGGAGGCACAAGGCACACAGGAGTTGGGGACAATGTTACAAACCCACAAAAGCTCAGAGCAGCCCTACAGGGTGGGACATTTTCACCAGGTGCCCTGGGGACCTGGGGGAAGACCCAGGATTTGACAAAGGTCTCTCGAGGTGACGGTGGCTTCTAAAAGTAGCAGACACATTCTTGGACAACAAGTTCCAGGGTAAATACTCCCTGCATGACTACTTCCTACTGCAGGCCACTTCCTGCCATTGACACCTACAAGCCCCAGGTGTGTGTGTGTGTGTGTGTGTGTGTGTGTGTGTGCACATGTGTGTGAGTGTGTGTGCGTGCGTGCATGTATGAGTGTGTGTGTGTGTTTGCACATGTGTGTGTGTTCCTGGTGCTGTGTGTATCCTGCATCCTGGTGGGATGTGTGATTTATTAGCCCCATCCCTGTCTAGAGGATGATGAGTCTTCCCTATAGGAATACTGGGGAGGAGGACTCAGGACAGGACTGTGTATTCTGTGGTCCCTGAGTAGATGATGTAGACCACAGACAGCCCGGAGCCTTGCTGCCCCTTAAGCTGGGGGAAATCCACAGATCCCCACGAACGAGGAGTCCCAGTCCCCGCCCTTATTTCTACCATCCGCTTTCAGCTTCATGCCTAACCTGGTCTTCCCTCGAAGCGAGACTGTGCAAACCCTGGGAAGAGGGCTTCTGGTTTTCCCAACTAGGTGAGTGGACGTTTGCGAAGCTGCTGCCTGCAAGCCACACTTCGTACCCTAAAACCTTGTTTCCAGTCCCCTCTGAAATCACCCCCAATGGAGGCTACAGGGTCCCGTCACACTTTATAAATTCCCCTTCCTCAGTCAGCTCAGGCCTGGCAGAGATGCAGCATGAGATATAGCACAGGCTCGCCTAGTCTTCCTCCTACACGTCCCCAAGAAGAGGCAGCAGTCACCCGTCCTCATGCTCAATGTCAACAATAGCGGGACTCGGGTGGCTCCAGTCACTGGACTCTTGAGTCCTCAAGCACTGATGTAGATTGCTCAAGTCAGCATGATGCCCTCCCAGGGTCTTTCCATCTCCTCCCAGTGATAAGGCTGCGATAGGCTCCATTGGGCATGGCCCAAGGGCTCCCTTCTCTTGGTGTGTGCCAGCAAGCTCACACTCTGCCCATGCTTGCCCTCGGTCACTGCCCACATTCCTCTTCACTGCTGAAATATCCAGACTATGATGGGCCACAGGAAGTCTGTAAGTCAGAGCCTTAAGACCTAGCACTGTGCCGCATGACTGACAGCTCTGGGGCGGGCTCTTCCCCTCTCTGGGACTCCTGTTTTCCCAGCTAGAAACTTCCTCCCCTCCTTGGGTTGTGAGCAGGAAATGAAACAATGCCAGCCAAAGTAGCTCCTGAGCTGCAATGCTCTTCTGATCTGTGGTTATGCAGCTACTGGGGAGGAGGGTGGGGAGGAGGGTGGGGAGGAGAGTAGGAAGGAGGGTGGGGAGGAGGGTGAGGAGGACAGTAGGGAGGAAGGTAGGGAGGACGATGGGGAGGAGGGTGGGGAGGACGATGGGGAGGAGAGTGGGGAGGAGGGGGAGGAGGACACTTCTAGGTTGAATTAGTGTCCAACCCTTGAGCTGAGATGGTGCAAAGCAGTCTTGTTGGGTGTCACCGTTTGATCAGATGAGTAGATGGAGGGATGGGCTGGCATGGCATGCGTAAGCATCCTTGGGGAGAAAGCATCCGAGAATGTTAGGAAATGAGATAATGTGAGGACATTTTCTTCTGCCTGGTGCATGGCAGTGGAGTTGGAGAGTAAAGTTCTCACACTGACTTTTCAAATCACTCCTGTTTAGCTCATCAATAGTTGCTTCATAAGCATGATTCCAAGCCTAAGAAGCATTTTAAGCCTTTTAAGCTCCAAAGATTAGGGTGGGGTAGAAGGAAGACAGATAAACAACAGACCTGAGAGGATTCTCCGTGCAGAGGGGTAGACGGTTCACTTGGGTTAGATTAATCCCCACATTGAAACCCGCTGAATATCGTTCTGAGGACGGAGAGCAGGAGATAAGAGAAAGCCCCCTTGGCAAAGCCTGACATTGAACAGTTTGCAGAACAGCAGGCCACACCCTTCTCTTGGCAGCCAAGGGCACGGAGACTAGCCTGTGGAGGGCAAATAGAGGGTGAGCAACAGAGGGGCGGCCGGACGAGGGGCGGCCGGACGAGTAAGGAAAGGGGTGGAGGTTGCATGGGTGATGCCTCCCCACCCTGTAAAGGCGTGTGACATCTTTCCTCCTCGGACCACGGGAAATCATGGCCTCAGGCAATACAAAGGCTGAGATGCAGGGCAGCCAGCCTTGGCAGGAGGACCTCAGCAATCACCAGAGGAAGCCACCTATTTCTATTTCCGGGACCTTGGTCTTCTCAGAGTAGGGACTTTAGGCTGTAAGAACTGGGCTGGCGTCAGAGAGACCAAAACAGCTGGGGAAAACTGGTTCGTCTTCCAGTGGCCTCAGGGGTTCAGAGAGGGCAGGACTTATTTGGAGGTGTTGGTGGCTTAAACAACAGTCAGATGGCCACCTTGTCACCTCTACAAAGGCTGGACTCCAGCATCTGCAGACAGACCTGGAGGAGCCAGCTGTCGGGAGCAGAGGTGTGTGGGAACCCTGTGTGTCAGGAAGCTCACTGCGACAGTGGACTGAGCTCAGAATGGCCTGAAAGCTTGGGAAAGGAAAACCTGCGGGCACCCGGCCCTCACTTCCTGTGGAAGGTTCTGAGCATTGCTAGGTAGGGTACAGACCAAGCCCCAGAGCCAAGTGAAGATGAGGGACACCGGCTGTGGACAATGGCCCCAGGAGAGCACATTGGGGAGGACCCTGAGATGCCACCAAGTCCCCATGGAGGGGCCCAGCCTGCCACTGCGGGGCTGTGGACTTCAGGACACCTTTCAGTTTTGCTGTCTGGCTGCTCAATGGATCCCCATCAAGGCCCATGACTGTGCGGGTTACGTGGGGGAAGGTTTGTTTGCACGGCCTTTGGAGGATATGGTTCCCCAGGCCTGCAGGAGCTTGAGGCAGCTGCTCATATTCCATCCATCACAGTCAGGAAAGTAGGGTGGACGCTGGTGCTCAGCTCGCTCCCTCTTCTCGGTCCAGGACCCTGTTCATGAAAGCCTGCTTCCCACACTCAGGGCATCTTCCTTCCTTGGTTAAGACTCTCCGGAAATTCCTTCACAGTCTAACTGTGCAGTGAATATTAACAGAGACCCAAGGTGTTTCCCAGAACTCAGACTGGTGCAGGGCTGGAGGACAATGCCTGTATCACCACACACTTACACACATGGTGCTTTCCAGTAGAGGGGAGGGCATCCGTAGCCAAGTTGGAAATCCTTGCTCGGCCCCTCCTTGGCCTACCCTCTCCCAGTTTTGGACTGTATTCTCTGCCCCGGGAATGTGGTCCCCTCTGGACATCTTGCAGCGCCTCCCAGCTCTGTTACTCCCCTTCCTTCCCTGAACCAACCAGCCGTGGGATTCACAAAGATCTCCCCAGCCTGGGCTTTGTGCTTGGATGCCGAGGACCCATCAGGCACAGACACACACACTTCTCTGCGTCCTGGGACTGAGGCATGAGAGGCCGCTGAAATGGGGAGACAGTAAGTAAGCATGGGATGTGGAATCTCTCAAAACGGTGAGTTAGGAAAAAATAGCCCTCCTCTCTGGAGAAAGATGGAAGCCAGCATGTCAGCAGCTGAGGCCAGGCAATGTGAGAGACTGAAGGGGAGTCTAAGGAGACAGAGTCTGCGGTAGTGACCACACGGAGAAGGGCATTTACGGAACCGGGGAGGAATGTTGCTCACTTGGAGTTTAGCAGTCAGAGGGGAGAGGGGTCCAGGGTAAAGTGAACAAAAGCCAAGGCGGGACCACACAGGGCCTGCTTCGCCCACTAATGATGCATTCTGACTTTTTCTACCACACCAGGAAGAAGGCAGCAATCGACTGCAACACGGAAGCAACTCGACCCAGATTTGGGAGCCGAAGGGCACGCTTCCTGGGGCGTCCACAGGACCCCTCTTTTCTAACCAGAGGCATGCACGCCCCATTTTGGGGTCCTTACAGGCTTTATCCCCTGTAGCCAGCAGGCATTCGGGATTCGGGGATCTGCTAGAAGGAAAGGATGTAGCAGGAGAGCCATTCAAACCAAGATGCCTGCATGGCACATTTAGCACGAAGGCTTTCATCCCAAGCTGACGGAGTGCTCCTCGACTTGGAGCAACCTCTCAGGATGTGTGGAGTGTGCCTGGGCCCGAAGCAGCAGCCGCCTCATGCGCTCTGCCCCCAGGGTTCCCACTGGGAATTAGAAGACAGTGTGGCAGCTCTCTATTAACTTTTATATATATATTTTATCACCTGAACTCGTTCGAGGTCCCCCTGGCTCCACAGCAGGGGTCCCCACGTGGTATCTGCCAGGATCCACCCCCACTTTCAGGGAGTGGGTTTGTATGCTGCCCTCCATTTTTCAAAGCCGTTCCCTGGTCATCAGAGACTCTTGTGGGGTTGGGCTCTGTGACATCAGGGGCTCCCTCTCCCTTTCCTGCCTCCTCCACCCCTTCACTTTCTCCTCTTCTCTATAGCGAGTGATCTGTTCAAAGCAAGCCATACCCTGGGAGTGCCAGCATGGGATCTATCTGGTCTCCCATCAAAGCCTCAGCAGCTTCCTGCTGCCTGGCCCGGGTATCTGTCACGAGTAACTGCCACAGATTGGGGAGGCTGCCTGCGGCTGCCTGGAGCTGCAGCGTGGGGCGGGCGCTAGGGTGAGCCTGGAGATCGGGGTCGCAGTTGGCTGGCAGAAGTGAGCCTTGGGCCAGGTCTGCGCAGTTGTTCCATGCCCCACTAGTGAAACAGCCACAGCCTTACACACACTGGTGACCCGGGTCTCTTCCTGGGCGCGTCACTGATCGGCAGCAGATGGTCGCAGACGAGTTCACTACTCTGAGACTCAGTGTTTTCATCTGCAAAGTGGGTCTAATGGTTAGAACAGGCTCTTCTCGGGGTTACTGAGGTGAAGAGATGAAATGAGGTAGTCACTGAATAGTGGGCATGGGGCGCTGGCAGGGGTAGCCCGCCACACGCCACTAGATTCTGAGCAGGCTCTGGGATGGTAGAGGACACCCAGACATACCCAGAGTGGCGACGGGAAAGAAAGGAAGAGGAGGGACCCCCAGCAAGTGCTTCTAATCTCTCTCTAGCGCCCATGAGTGGCTACACCCACGAGAAGTCTGAGGGCAAGAGCATGTAAGAAACGCATTCCCACCATGCAGAGTGGAGCAGGGAAGGGACTGGGCCCGAGAACACAGGCAGTGTGCCGCGTGTCGTGTGTGAGGGCTGTTACATATGTGTGCACACAGACTAGGCTGTGTATTCATACAAGATGGGGTGAGGGACAACAGAGGCCCCCGTCTGACCTTCACAAAGACCCTGAAAGGCACTCAGAGGGGGCCAGACCAAGGTCCAAACATCTGGAGAACAATCAACATCTGTGGGCAAGTGTTAGGACACACTTTATTCAGAGGGCCAAGAACGGACCAAAGAGAACTTGACTTGCAAATCAGCCCTGGGCCCCGGGAGGGTGAGAAAGCACAGACACAGAATGGGAGGGAGAGGCGTGCTGATGAAGGCAAGGGGTCCTGTCTCCTCTGGGAACAGCTGCCATCTCCCAGGAACTAGATGTCACTTCATTTCACGCCTTCATGGTGTTTGTGGTCATGGCGACTGCTCCACGCTTTCTGGATCCAGCCACCCTGTCATAGCCCTGGGCAGATTTCTCATAACTGGACACGCTGATGTGCAGAACTGAGTGGCTTTTGACCCAGCGGTTAAGATGACATGGAAAATGGGCAGAACATGAGGGCGGGAGCTGGGGCACTTTCTCAGCCAGTTCTGGTCACCCACCGCATGTCTACAGACCCAAGTGAAGAGCCAGTGCTTTCAGAAGGACCTCCTCCTTCAACGCCAGGCGTGGCAACCCACGCCCGCAATCCCAGCACTTCGGAGGCTGAGGCAGGAGGCTCAGGGGTTCAAAGCTAGCCCCACTACCCAGTGAGGCCTTACCTTACCTCAGGCCCTGAAAGCGGCCTAGGCCACGATGGTTGATGACATCTCCAAAGGTGCTGTGATGGCTAGGTTAGACGGGAGCCGACACTGCTCTACAGCTGTGCCACCACCCAAGCTAGTGACTTCCGAGACCGCTAAGAATAAGGGAGGTGTACTCCCAGCAACACCGAGGCGGCCACTCTCTACAGGGACAGAGATTCTGATGTAACAGGTTGCTTGACAACTGTGGTGTTATTCTTGGTGGCCAACTTGACTACATCTGGAATTAACTGAAACCCAAATGGCTGCGTACGCCGGTGAGGGATTTTTCTTAATTAAATCGTTTGAAGTGGGAAGCCACTCCTAAGCTGGGCCACACCTTCTGGTGGCAGCCTATTTAGAGGACATGGAAGACGAGAGCTCTTGGTCTTTGGCTGTTTGTCCTCACTCTCTCTGGCAAGGTCATTCCTTCGCTGGCTTTGTAGCCTACTTCTTCAGGATTCTAGCATGTACTGAAGACCAGATCTTGCCTCTTGGGAGTTTCTGTCGGTAGACAGCCATCATTGGACTAGCTAGAAGGTAGCCTGCAAGCCACTCGACTGCACCCCCAAAGCTCTCCTTGGTGTGATATCCAGTCGTCATGGTCAGCTTCAGAATCAGCATGCAATACACCTCCGAGTGTGTTTGTGAGGGGTTTCCGGAGAGGCGGTAAGACCTACCGTGGGTGTGAGCAGTGACATCCCATGCACGTGGCCAGGGGCTGGATTAACAGGAAGAGGCAGCTGAGTGTCTGAGCCCGCCTCCCTGCTTCCTACTTGTGAACACAGTATGACTAGTGGTTTCAAGATGCTGCTACCGTTGTCTTCCCATCTCAGGGGACTGCGTCCCAAACTATAAGCCAAGCAACAGCAAAAACCTCCCTTAGCTTTCTCTGCAGGTACCACACGTCATGACACTGGGCATTGATTTGTCCAAGGTTACGCCAGCCCCAAGCAGCGAACCCGGAAGAGCTGTGCAACTGGCCTCACTTGGAGCAGAGCCTGCAATTCTGATGTCATGGCATCGCATAGCGATGAAGTGGCCTCGCTCCCTCTGTCCGGAAGAGCAGTCTACCCCTGTGGCAATTCCTGCTGAGGAAAATCTCGGAGAGTGACCTTGATAGCTTTGACTATCTCTGTCTGCGTGATTTGCCACTTAGAATTGTTTCCTCGGCAAACTCAGTCTAGCGCTATTGGAAAAGTAGGAATCAATTACCCCAGATAGATAGGTAGATAGTAGCTTTGGGGAAGAAAAATATTGAATTCTGTCCACACAGATAAATTTCTGGCAATAAATTCAAATAAATGCCCCCCTCCTGCAAAATCCGAGCGAGAGTAAGCGGGATTGAAAGAGCCAGGAATGGAGGTACGCGCACCATCAGCGCGAGTCTGAACCGCATCCCCAGCCTGGCTTCCTCCGAGGGGAAGCTGGGGCTTGCGAAGCTGGCAAACAAGCCAGTGCAATGTGTTCCCCCTTGCCCTTTCTCTGGAGGCGGAGTGGGCTAGGAGGGGGTGACCACACCCCTGCTTTTCATAGTAAATAATCTTGGAGACGGCACCAGCCTGGCCAGCCCTTGTCTCCTTTAAGACCATACTGTTGAACTTGGGGCTTATCTTACTGCAAAGAGAGAGTAAACAGGGGACCCTAAAACCCGGAGAGGGGCCAGACTCAGAAGACGTACGGGTATGAAGCTGGCAGCCACTCTCAGACATCTGACAGATTTCAGATTTCTGGTGGCTTTTCTTTACAAGGTCAAACTCTCTGGTCACCGGGAACTAGACTCCAGAGGGTCATGGTGTGGGCGGGACTTTCCAGGTGGACCAAAGGCCTTCACTGATCCCTTTGTGTCATCCCTGAAGTTCAGTGCCACGATCGCCTCCCCCTGCTGCCCCCTCCCTCCCCTGCTGCCCCTCCCCTCCCCCCTGCTGCCCCCTCCCTCCCCCCTGCTGCCCCCTCCCCCTGCTGCCCCCTCCCCCTGCTGCCCCCTCCCCCTGCTGCCCCCTCCCTCCCCCCTGATGCCCCCTCCCTCCCCCCCTGATGCCCCCTCCCTCCCCCCTGCTGCCCCCTCCCTCCCCCCTGCTGCCCCCTCCCTCCCCCCTGCTGTCCCCTCCCCTCCCCCTGCTGTCCCCTCCCTCCCCCTGCTGTCCCCTCCCCTCCCCCTGATCTCCCCTCCCCCTGATCTCCCCTCCCCCTTCCTACTCACTGTCAGTGATGTCCCAGGCTCTGTAGTGATCTGTGTTTGCAGCCCAGGCATCATTCACTCACAGCTGTCATTACCTCTGTCACTTGATTGACATCAGAGCCCTGGAATTACTCCCGCTCTGATTCCTCTTGTCTACCCCTGTCCCTTTTTCAAATAAGGTCTCAATATATCTTAGGCTGGCCTATGCAACTGAAGGTGACCTTGAACACCTGATGTGCTGGGAACATAGGTAGGTGCTACCAATACCAGGTTCATATAGAGCTGGGAGTTGAACCCAGGACTCTGGCATGCCAGGCAAGCATGCTTTTGTGAGCCGCAGGTCTCACGGGTTAAAATCCAGGTGTAGGCAGGGAGCTACACTAATCTGTCCCTTCCTGCCAGCTATCAGCAGAGGGCCATTTCTCTGCTTGGCAAGGCCACGCTGGCTCATGGTCCCCTCTGTCCGACTTCAAAGGCTTACCTCTCACATCTCTGGTGACGGATCCCTCATCTTTGTGACCCAGCCAGGAAAGGTTTTCTGCTGTCTGTTAAGGATTCATGGCTTAAAAATAAAATAACAAGCAAACAAAAACCTGGGCCCACCAGGTAATCTGAAGTCACATTTCTGTCACAATGTCTGTGGAGTTAATCACATCTACAAACTTCCTTTTGACACAGAAAGTTCTGGAGTCACGGGTTCTGAAGGATGGATGGGCACCTTTGGAAGCCGCTGTACGTACTATAAATGCATTTATCTATGTAACCAAGTGTGGATCCATCCCCCACTCTACCTGCTCTGCACCTACCTGATGTCCAACTCGAAGTTTCTAAAACGCCCTTCCTAGGGCACCTTAACTGCTGTGCAATGTGACACAGAGATGACAGAGAGATTGACCTCTCTGGGCCTCGTTTCCAGCAGGTGCAGCGGATGCCGGCTCTTACAGCATCTAGCAATCTCTGGGCTATAAATATTCCCACGTAGCAGACTTCAAGCTGCCAACCTGAAAACAGGAAACAGCAAGCCCAGATCACTGCCCTAGTGCCTACTGCTGTGATAAGACCCCGTGACTAAAAGCAACTTAGGGAGGAAAGGGTTTATATCATCGTACAGCTTGTTTCTCATCATCCAAGGAAGTCAGGGCAGGAACCTGGGTGCAGGAATGTAGGACAGACCTCAGAGGGGAGGGCCGTTTGCTGGCTTCTTCACCATGGCTTGCTCAGCCAGCTTTCCTATCCATCCAGGACCACACACCCACAGGTGGCACCACCTACATCAATCACCACTCAAGAGAAGGTACCACAGGCTTTCCCGCTGAGCAATCTGGCAGGGGCACATTCTCAACTGAGGCTCTCTCTTCCAAAATGACTCTCACCTGTGACATGTTAAAAAAAAAAAAAAAAAAAAAAACTAGCCAGGACAATTGACCCCTTGTCGACTTGACACACCAATGCATTATTACTGAACCATAACCTTTTCTTTCTTGCTTATCCCCAAATCGCACATTAATATCAAATATTATAGTATGAAAGAGCTAGCAAGCAGGTGCCTCGTGATCCAAGCCCTGAGCGCGTTCGCTCCCATGTTCCTGCCTGTGGACGGCAGGCCTCAGAGTAGGCAACCTACATCGATCTGAGTGGAAGCCAGAAGGAGGGTGAGGCTGAGTCAGCGCCCATGACCACCGTCAGTGGGGTGTAGGGAGGGCCTCTTCACAAGTGGAGAATCAGACACGGTGGTATGCAGCCAGGCAGGAGACACCTCCAGTCTGAGATCAGTTTGAATGACATCAGATCTACAAAGTGGAACGCAGGAAGAGAGAACTGGTTTCCCACAGGCCCATTTACCGATGCATCCTTTACTCATTGGCTGCTGCTGCTGCTCCTGTGGACAGAACTATAAAGACCGGCGTCTCAGTAGACTCAGACTGAATTCGGGGACCTGCATCTCTGTTACTCCGTTGGTAAACCCACCTTGCTATTCCTCTCTCTCCTTCACTCCCCCCTCCCGACCACCCCCGTAAGGTCCAGGTTTTCTCACACATTCATAAAATGATGCGTCCAGGTTTATTCCTTTAACAGACAATGCTGAGCACCGGCTGACCACAGGGTCGGCGCCAAAGCGTCCCCAGAGTGGAACACGAGGGCGTAAGGCCACAAAGTAGCCAAGGGGAAAGCTAGCTGCAAATCCCAGGAAAGGTAAGACCTTTGAGCTTCGGTTTTAGAAGATGTGTGAGACTCTCCAAGACCAGGAAGTGAGAAGTGAGAAGGCTTTCCTCAGCATCGAGCCTCGGAGTACGAAGAAAGCAGGACACCTGCTTAGCAAATGTGCCAGAGCGAGTGGACATGGTCATGAAGAGTTGAGCTGGGAAGGGGGACGCACAAGCAGCTGGGAACAGATTAGTGGGGCCTCTCGCGCCACATTAATCCTTCTGAACTTTGTCCTGTGGGCCATGAGCAGCAGCAATACACCAGGTAGGCCTTTTAGGGTTGGGTCCATCCATCACAAAGAAGAGTAACAAGGTTGAAATCCACAGGCTGCCGCGCTGGCCCAGGCACAGATGTAGCCTCAGCCACAGGCCTGGCCTGAAGCTGGGCCGAGAAGGCTGAGGTGCACAGGCAGCTGGCTGGCTCCTTCACACCTGTCCACCTGAGGGCAAGCTACTCCCACTCAGTCAGCGGGTCAGAGGGCCGCGTAAACCCCAGACAGAGGTGGAGCCACTCAAAAGACAAAATTGCCCACTGCCAGGCCATTCGTCAAGCGGGGATGACTCAGTCAGTGGCAGAAGAGAGGACAGAGCGCAGAGCACAGTCATGCCCCGTGATCCGTGTGCAGCTGGCTGGGAAACAGCAGGCCAGCAGGAGCAAGGAAAAACTGGGCTGTGTGCTTTGACAGGCAGGGCACTGCAGTTCTGAACCATGCCGGCTGCAAACAACAACACTGTCCCGATGGGTCAAAAGAACTGTAGCTCATAGTGACGTGACCATGGCACAGGGGAGTCACTTACTTGCTCCAGGGCACAGCGATGGTCCAAGGAAATGAACCCCAATCCAGGTTCCAGTCAGAGACCTGCTGTCCTGTCCCTAGAATTCAGGGACCTGTGTCGTCTGTTCCACACACTGGGAAGTAGCAGCTCAGCCTGCCCTGGAGTCTACACCACCTGCCAATCACAGCTCTAAACCCTTTAGGGCAGTGGTTGCCAACATGTGGATTTCAACCCCTTTGGGGTGGAATGGCCTTCCACAGGGGTCACATATCAGGTATTCTGCATATCAGATGTTCACATTACAATTCATAACAGTAACAGCATTGCCGTTGTGAAGCAGCAATGAAAATAATGTTATGGTTGGGGTCACCACAGCATGAGGAACTGCATTAATTAAGGGGTCACAGCATTGGGAAGGTTGAGAACTGCTGCTTCACAAGCTATAGACTGACATGAGCCAACCAACCATCCCGTATTTGCCGGGGTCTTCTAGAAACAATGGGGACTCTCTTGACACATGGTGGTTGTAGCTACGCCTCTTTCCTACTCACTCTTACCATGTAGTGAGTGGCTTACCTTCTACAGCATGCCCAGAGACAGGAAGCCACTCAGGGGGACGTTCCTATCCGTCCCCAGATGAGTCTCCAGGCATTCTCACTGGCCATTTAGGGAAACGGGCACTTTGCAAACACAGCCCAGCCAATGGTGAGCTGCCCAAGGGCTTTGTAGACCTGAACGTGCACACTGAAGGCAACGGACAGCAAGCCTCCTAACCACGTCTGTTATTTTGCACAGACTGGGGCAGAGGTGTCTGCTCATTCCCTTACTTAATTGCCTACTTCAGCATGGCTCATTTGTTTGAAATGTCTTTTGAAAAATCTTTACACTGACCAACTGGGCTCTTGGTGCAACCTGAGACACTATCACTAAGTCCCATGTTGGTTCTCTGGCTTGCTTGGTAATGAGCCCAGAGATGGTAAGGTAGGAAGATCCTTTTGTAGACACTGAAGGGTGGGCCGCTTCCATACCTTCTGAGGAGCCCGAGCACTTTGAACTTCAGCTGTCCTAACCCATGCAGTTGCCATTCTGTAAGGTGTGTCCTAATATCACCTGTGCCACAGAAGGAAAGTGAAACTCAAAAACAAGGCTGAGTGAGGGTTCTCGTCCCCAATCATACACTCAAAGCTTGTCCTAACACACACACTCTCACACACACTCACACACACTCACACACACTCACACACATACACACACTCACACACTCACATACACACACATACACTCACACGCACTCACACACACTCACACACACTCACACATACACTCACACACACTCACATACACACATACATACACTCACATGCACTCACATACACTCACACACTCACACACACTCACACACACTCACACACACACATACACTCACACACACACATACATACACTCACATGCACTCACATACACTCACACACTCACACACATACACTCACATACTCACACACTCACACACTCACACACTCACATACACTCACACATACACTCACACACACACTCACACGCACATACATACACTCACACACTCACACACACTCACACACTCACATACACTCATACGCACTCACATACACTCAAACACTCACACACATACACTCACATACTCACACACACTCACACACTCACAAACACACACTCTCACACACACTCACACACATACACTCACTCACACACTCACTCACATACACTCACACACTCTCACACACACTCACACACATACACTCACATACTCACACACACACTCACAAACACACACACACTTACACTCACACACCCCAAGTGCATATTGGTGAAGGTACTCGCCCAGGAAACTATTGGTGTTGTTTACATAAAGGTCTGTGGTTGTGGTTGGAATGCACAGGAAGGGTGAGGATCTGTGTCCTGCCATGACGGATGGCAATCATGTATCCCCACCATTCTTCCCACACGCCTTCCTCCTGCAGCTGCAGGTACTTTGGCAAGGCCCCGTCTCGTGAGTGTCTGAGGATCTGTCTGCTGTGTTTTCCCACACAGATGGCCCTGGGGGAAAATGCAATGATGCCCACTGCACGGTGGTGTCACACACCTGGGTGGCACCTGTCTGAGTGTCTCTTACTGTCTGTCCCTTGCCTGACTCATTTTTATAAAATTGCCACTTCCTGCTGTGCCCGCCTGGAGAACGATGTGTATACTTCCCGTGAGGGGCACAGGGACGCATGTACAATCTCAGTTCTCGCGACGTTGACGCAGGAGCATCCTGAGTTCAAAGCTAAGACTGCAAGGTGAGTTCAAGGTCAACCTGGGCAACTTGGCGAGACACTTGTCTCAAAATGAAAGATAAGGAGAATGCTGGGCATACAGCTCGACAGTAGAGCTCGAATCAGTGAGGCCTCGGGTTCAATCCCAGCCCCACATAGGAACGGGACAATTTAAAGTGGGAAGAGACAGGAAGGCAACTCAATACAAATTAAGTGTCTGTTGTGTTTCAGGCCATTTCACAAATGTCATCTTGTACATTGAAACACAAAGTTCCTTTAAGGCAGACTGAGAAAGATTAAACAGCTTACCCAAGATAATGAAGCAAGTTGATGGCTTTTCTATCAGCTCTGTCTGATGCCAACCCGGGCTGTTGCTAGCAGGGCACAAAACCACATACAAATGTACTGTAGGAAGCCAGCAATGCGAGGAAATGTCTGGAAACTGACTGTAGTGGGGACTTAGAGGTCTCTCTTCCCTCAAAGTGAAGAGGTGTTATTGGAAGTGTCTGCACACTGTATTCAGAAATCCAGGAAGTCTAAACGCCCAGATCTCTAGACCCCTCCCTCTCCCAGGCTTTCTACCAGGTTTTTTCATGTGGTAAACGTATGCAGAATTTTACTAAAAACTGTTTAATAAATCAAAGATGTGTCAAGAACAAGACGCGTCATACAGCTCGGGCGGTGGCTCTTTGTGAGGCTGCAGATGCAAGGTGGCAGGCTGTGTTCTCGCGGAACTGAATGATGGGATGGGGGAGACTGGGGAGAACACACTCCCCACCTTAGACAACCGTCTCAATGGAGGAAATTTCAAATGCGAGCAGAAATACTGAAGCTGCACTGGAAGATTAAAGAAAAGACACAAGTACAAATGGGCGAGTCAGTCGCTGGAGAGGGAGGCTACGGTGTGTACTCGAGACCCGGCAGGGCCCTGCCAGGGCTCACAGGGCACAGAAGTCAGAACTATCCGTGACTTCCAGCCACAGTCCATCCATGGGGCGAGGGGGACACCACGCAGTTTGGAACTCACAACTTGCCATGAACTTCGGCCACAAGAGTAGCTCCTGTCTTCTCGTCAAGCATGGCTGTCCACTGTTCCTTCATCCACCCATCTGCCCATCTATTGATCTAGTCCTGTGTGCATGCATTCCCCTGTATCCATACCTCATCTGTGCATTGGTCCCCAGGTACGTCCATTCCCATATTTACCTATCTATCCATTCGCTTGTGAGCCAGCCATAAGCCCCATCCATTCATACATTACCCCACTTATCCACCCATTTACCCCTCGATCAGCCCCCCACCCAGCCCCATCCCTCCAACACTTCATCCCTCTATTGATCCGCCCTCTGTTTAAGCATCCGACCATTTCTCAATTCTCTGAGCCATCTGTTTATCCCCCGCGCCCATCTATGCCTCCATCCAACAGATCTTTATCGAGGGTCGGGTCGTAGCATGTCCTAAGCGGGAGGCAACATATGAGAACTAAGGAGACTGTGCTTAAGGAGAGCAAGGCACAAAGCAGGGCTGCTGGAGTTGGTAGAATGTGGGCCTTGCTGGCAGCTCCCCGTGAGGGTACTGAAGAGTTCTGTGTAGGGCTGTGACGGGATCCCATCGGGGTTTCACACGCGGAAACAACTTCAGCAGCAGATAGGAGGGAAAAGAATGTGAGGGCTGCCCAGGAGTCAGCACACGGTGTCCACTTGGACAAGCATGAGTTAACCAAGAGGAAAGGGCTGGGGCACAGGAGAAGCTTTCTGGGGTATCGGCACGCCTGTGACTTGGACTGGGAAGACAGGAAAGGAAGAGATCTGCAGTGAGTTCCAAGTTTGCAACTTTGAAACCTGAGCGTGCTGTGCTACTGGCAATGGCGAGCTTGGGAGAGGCAAGCCACTCCTCCCTCTGTGTCTGGCTGGCACCGGGTAAGCACCTACTGTGTTCTATGGCTGGCACCGGGTAAGCACCTACTGTGTGCTATGGCTGGCACTGGGTAAGCACCTACTGTGTGCTAGGAATTCAAACTTTCCCCTGGAGAAGAAGAGAGCGGCTGTCATGGGTCCATCCGGACTCGGTGGTCCACAGCGGCCCACACTCCTCTGCCCATGCTAAAGCCCCTCCAGGAATTCAGGCTTCTCAGAGTCCTTGGGCTTTCCCATTGTGTGCATCCAACTCCAATCTGTGCTTATCAGATCCTGAGATTTCTTAAAGATGAACATTTACCAGACGGGGAGCCACTTTTCTCCTAACACAGTGACTTTGTGTGGTGTAAACCATGACCAATGATCAGGTGTCTACTTCTCCATCAGAACTCAGCCATGGTTAGAACACCATTGGGCAAGCATCCCCACGGAAGCATTCTGGCTTTCTCTTGGGTATTGATTAACCCACAGAGCATCTGTCGTCTGCCTGTAAATTTGCCTGACCATGCCTGTGACTTCCGCAATATCTGATTAGACCATCCAGAGACTAGGGAAGTTCATTTAAAGCCCTCTAAGCCAGCCACACTTCCCTACATAGGGCACCTGTCCTAGAGGATGCAGAATAGAAGTCCAGCTCCTAGTTGGAGACAGTGCTATGAGGTATCACCAGATCCTTCTTCAGCAATGAGACACCCAGTCCTTCAGCCACCAGGGGACTGGCGTCCAGGGCTCAGTTGAGTTCCTCACTGGAAGAACCACTGAAGAGTGACATATGGTCACAGTCCTCCTGTGGGCTGTCTCATAGCTGCTGGGAAACATCCAAGTAGAGCGGCCTGAGCCTCCTTTCACAGCAGGACAGTTCTGAGGGGTGCACAGCTCCAGAATTTCCAGAGGATATGCCTCTGCTGTGACTGTTTTGCAACCCAACTCCTCCTTCTGCCTAGTCCTGTCTCCTCCCCAGCTCATATGGATCCCAAAAATATAACCCCTAGAAACTTCCTGCACCCAAATTTCAGTAGCTCTGTCTGGGCCCAGGATATCCAGCCTAAGACCACAGGAAGACACATCTCTTCAATAAACTCCGGGGACTGGTCACCCTGACAGGAAATAGTCAGAGCGAAAGGTGAGCTGAAGAGGAAACAGATGACCTTTGCCAATAAGCTTGTGGGAAAACACCCCAGCACCCAGGAGTCTGCCATATCAAAAAAGAACATTTGCCTGGAAACCAAAAGGCTGGAATCCTGGCCTTGCCTCTACTTACCAGACCTTAAGCAAATTGCTTAGCCTTTCTGAACCTCACTTAACTGAAAAAAATGGGCTGAAGCACCTTGCATGGGAGTTAAAAAGACCTCAGAGTGCTTGTAAGTGTCCCCGGAAAGCAAAGCTGCCCAATAAATGCTGATGTCTCTCACGCTCTTGAGCACACCCCAGCATCTTCCAGGCCAGAGAACACAGAGAGCAGCAGTTTTGAAAATACCAACTGCCTAGGATCCCTGAGTGGACAAAAGCTAACATCCCCGCCCTTCCCAACTGAGTGTCCCTGGGAGTCAATGGAGGGGATAGCAAGCCATTCAAACAAGGGGACAGGAATCAGAACAATGAGAAAGAGTTGTGTCCCTGTGCCTTAAGCTCTTAGTGGGGTGGCACAAAGAACCCACCCGCAGACGGGCCAGTGACTGAGTGGGGTCTTTGAGAGATGTCAATTCTGAGACTAAAACCAGGTCTGTCTTCCTTATTTGCAACACTGCCCAGCCCTAAGGCAGGTACTGAGTAAGGCCTGCAGGATGGGTGGCTAAGCGAGCTTTTGTCCATCACCCCACAAAGATGTCTGCTGTGGTATGCGCTTCCTGGGTTGGCTTGAGGAAGGCCATGCTGCAGCAGTCCAGGGCCCTTCCCGCCTCGCCCGGGGCCGTGTGAGTTGTCTGTGTGTTCCTTCTCCTATGGCAGTACCATGAAAGCTGTGGCCCTATTGTTTGCATTACCCTGGAACACGGCCATGTGCCTGGCATCAGCCTGGCCTGCGGCTGCATTCTTGACTCAGTGGTGGGACCGAGAAGCAGATGTACAAACCGTGGCCAGAAACAACCGAAAATACTTATACTCTCCGGACTGTTTAGAAAAGTCTGACTGCCTTTCTCCCAGAGAGTAGAGTTAAGGATGGGGCCTTGCCAAAAAGGTGGCCGTCCCGTGGAAAGTCTTGATGTTACAGAGCTCTACTCTCCGCCAGTCTCTTCACTAAGCACATTGCCCTTGGCCCATTTTACAGGTGGGAAAACTGAAGCTCTGAGAAAGTAGAAGATTGGCCCAGAGTTACAAGGTTGGTGTGGGCAAGGGGCTAGACTGTTGTGGCTAGTTCTACTGTGAGTGCAGGCTGCCATTTCTGCACACCGGAGGCTTACCAGGGAGAAGACACTGGCTTTGAAGATTGTGAACAAACATGAGTCACATCCATTCAGCCACAACACGTGGCCTCTGTTAGTGAGTCCTGGGCACGCAAGAAAGGACAGGTCCTGGCCAGGTCTCTGTGTGGGTGCCTTTCCTGAGAACAGAAGGAAAAGCTCACTAGAAACAAATTTCCCCAGGCTTGTGACACAAGACAGAACCCCATTCAGAAGCATGCAACCCAACACGTGAGAGTCTGGTGCCCGGAGTAACCAGTGATGGGCCAGCCGTGACCCCTGAAACCAGCATGCCAGTGCCAAGGCTCTCTGTTCAGATGTGAAGACCATGGCTCTTGGTGACTCTGTTTCAACTCCCCAGGAAAGCACAGATCACAGGACAAGCCAGTCCCCTTTGTCCTGTGGAACCAAAGGATTAAGTGTCTTCTAGAGAATTCTCTCTAGAAAGTATAGTGTAGAAATGTACTCAATTCATGTTATCACAATAATAAAACTTTGGGGAAACAAGAGACAATGTGTTGGAGACCTGTGACTATTACAAAAAGTGAAACCTGCCCCCAACCCCACCTTTTTACTATGAAAGGAAAGATTGTCACATAGAGACATGGATCCAGATTACAAAACCGAACAGCCAAACTGCCCTGGTCACTTCCTTTTGACAGGGGAAGGGAAGCTTCAGGCATGTTCTCTGGGAATCTCTCTACCAAATGAGACAGAAGAGAGAAAGCCCAGATGCCTGTGTCCCGTCAGGGCGGCGACAGGGACACCTGCCTGGGCTGTTGCTAGACTCCAGCTTCTAAACCAGAAGGCTGAAGATGCCTCCCGTGTGGCCTCTGAGCTCGTGTTGCTCTCGGATAATCACGGCATCATCGTGAGGTCATCCCAGGGACCCACTCACTGCTTTCAAACCTTCCATCCGCCGTTCCGATACCGCCACCTAGTTCACCTTTTGAGCTAACCACTAGGGACAGTTAACTAATTTACTTTTCCAACCTCAGCCTGTCCCTTAGGAGTGAAGCTCAGGGGCTGGGGATGTGATTCAGCAGGTCCAGTGTCAGGATTTGGATCCCCAGCACCCACATGCAAAGCCAGACATGACGTCACACACCTCTAACCTCAGCATGGAGAGGAGGAGATAGGAGGGGCCCACACACTCGCTGGTCGCCAGTTTGGCTGACATGATGAGCTTTGGGTACAAGGAGAGAGGCTCTGAAAACAAGGTAAAGAGCATTAGAGGACATCAGATGTGTCCTTCTGCCTTACACACTCACACACACACATACACTCACACACTCAACACTCACACTCACACACTCACACACTCACACTCACACTCACACACACTCACACTCACACTCACACACTCACACACTCACATACACTCTCACACTCACACTCACACACACTCACACTCACATACACTCTCATACACTCACACACTCACACTCACACACTCACATACACTCTCACACTCACACACACTCACACACACATATACTCACACACACACTCACACACTCACACACACTCACACACTCACACACACTCACAACACTCACACACTTACACACACTTACACTCATACACAAACTCATACACACACACCCTTACACACACTCAAACACACACACACAAAACACTCTCACACACTCGGTTACACACAACACACACTCAGTCACACACTCACACACACTCACACCCATAAACACACACACTCACACACTCATACACTCATACACACTCTAACACACACACTCACACACAACACTCAACATACACTCTCACAAACACACACACTCTCACACACTCAAACATACTCACACACAACACTCACACTCATACACACACGCACACCCTCACACATTCTCTCACACACATACACACACTCACACGCACTCACACACACACACGCACACAAGGACTGAAGTTGATGGCCACTTCCTTCACCCCGAATCACCAGTTCCCAGCTCATAGTGGAACTCTGTGAGTATGTTAAGGCTATTAATGTGTTCATGAACAAGCAGTGTTATGCTGGACAGTTCACACATGCCTCTGAGTTTTCACACCCACTTTCGTGTCCACATGGAGCCGCCTCTGCTGAGCAGCTTGATGTGAAACGCCCAGTTGCTGCTTCGATGGAGTGGTTGTTCACTTACTCACTTGCCCACATAAATCGCTGAGTGTCCGTCCACTTACGTTGGGAGCTCGCTGGAAACCCATCAGAATGCCCAGCCTCACGAATATTCAGTCTAAGGAGGCAGAGAGGGAGCAGATACTGTGAAAGAGATAATAAGCCGGGTACCTCTTGATGGGATGGCCTTGTGAAAAGTTAGTTGACACAACAAAACCCATCTGGTGAGGGCTTTGACTTCAGGGTTCTCCTGGGCTGGGCCTGTGGGATCCAGCATGGTGAAGGCTTGGCTTCCAGAGTTACCAGCAACCACCGGAGCAGCCGCTGTTTGAGCGCTGGCTGCACATGCCCTGTGGGATGGCTGCTGGGAGAGGTGAGTGCTAACCCATGCATCAGTTGGCACAGTTTCAAGCCTACGTTGCAGAATCGGGTGGGAGGATTCCTGGAGCCTAAACATAGATTACTGTGGACCGACAGGAGCTTGGGATCCTGTCAATTGAGGAGATCAATTGAGTCCACAAGAACCAGCCCTCGCCCGGTAACTGCTGCTTTCCATGGCCCTACCTACAACTGTGCTGCTAAACAGAGAACGCCAGCAACAACGTCCCAAACAATGAGCACCATGCTTGTTTTTCCTCCCACAGATCAAAGACAGTCTCCAACTAAAGGGGAAATAATTAAAAAGTGAAAACCCTTACGTAATGAGGTTTAAAAAAAAAAAAAAACTTTTGAAGCCAACAAGCAACTATGGGCAGCACTTCAAAGCGCCCAGAATCAATGTTTGTCAATAGCAGTTTGGCATCCTTTAATTTATCTTTCATGAATATAAAGTGTGATGTTATTAGGGCCCATCCATGCCTTAGTTCTGGTCGAGACTTGAGATCACAAATCTGCCAGCATCCTCAGTGGGGGCAGAGGTTCTTGCCTGTTCTGGAGCCATTTATCCCGTGGCTGACACCAGCCAGACATCCAGAACCACAGCACTGAACACTCAATAGCACTACCTGCACCACAAGCCATGGGCTCTTTATTTTCGCCGCTATCTTTGGAGACATTTGTTGTTTTTCTGCAGAAGACAAGGCACCCCTTGGCTCTGCCCAACCCCCAAGTTACCATTTGTTTGATCAAGATAGTTGGTTTGCAAAACATTAAACAGTATTTGATGCCTAGTTAATAATTTGCATCCTCTTCATTTGTTCCGGAATCCACAGAGACTGACATCCCCACCCCCACCCCCACCCCCAAAGGCACACACAAGAAAAGAAATTGTAAGGAGAGCAAACCAAGAGGCCTTCAAGGGCACAGATGTTGGTCAGGATGCTGGATCTGCGTGTTCTGCTGTTAATCGTCCTAGCGGGGAAGTCAGCCACTGGGGTAAGTGGTCACTTCGAATTTCTGTGGTCGAGGGACTATGAGAGTTTTAGAAAAATCAAACCATCTAGGTTTGGAGCAAGAAAATCTTAACTGTAGAATGGCTGGTGTGCCAAATTGAATGTGCCCTGACTGCAGGAGTGTATGTGGACTGCCTCGTGGGCCTGTCAGCAGCTTTCTGATGACATGCAGTGACCGAGTCTCCTGTAGCACAGCCTCCGTGAATTCACTCCAACAGAGATGACTGGTACACACAACTCCTCTACTGTATGCATGCACCCTTTGGGAAATGGTGGAAAGCACGTGAGCTCACTGGCCCTACCACACCTGTCAGATTCTCCAGCCCTCCGGGGGGTGCCAAGAGAGGGAACCCTGGGCTTTGGCCTCAGGGGACGCCCTGGTGGCTCAGGGAGCCCAACAAAGGGTCTACTTACTTAGCTGCATCTGACTTGAGGAGAAGCCCCGTGGCTAGAACTTTTTCTTCTCTTTCTCGTGACCATAGTAGATGGGACGGAGAAGATGAGCCAGGACCCAAGGGAGTGAAACTATGTGGTGGGCCAGGAAGGGAGATACTTAAGGCTTTGCCTAGAGCACTGGGTTGAGACAAGTAACGGAGATGCTGGCCAGTCCGTGTCCCCCTGAGGAGCAGCTGCCAACAGGATCTTTGGGGAAGGGAGGAGCGGAACCCTTGGGGTCTCCACGCTGACTATAGGCCGAGGCTTGGGTGTTGAGGCAGCAATAGTGTTGAGTTTGCCACAATAGTCTCGGCTCATTTGGTAAAGGTCATGATAACAGAAGGCCGTATGTGTGGCTTCCAATAAAAATTTAGTTCCTTTGCTTTTGGTTTTCTTTGTGGCATTGGTGATCAAAACCAAGATCTTTAGTGTGTGCTAGGTTAGCTCTCTACGAGTGGGACGAATTCCCACCGAGTGTGAGCTCTTTTCGTGGATAATGTCCAGGATATGAGCAACTTCGCTATGGAAAGCTCAGCGCGGCTAACCTTCCTGCATCCGGTTAATCGCTTTTGAGTTGTGTCTCCCTTTTGGGGTGTTTCCTGGGGGGATGGAATTAATGATAGCCTCGCTCATTGGCACGCTCATGTGATAACATCCTTAGTTCAGACCCCTTCCTTAGTACCAGATGCAGTTTGCCAAGTGGCTTGTTTTAGAAAAGATGCCCATGCCAAAAGACATGGCGGTTGCAGTTCCCTGTGTCTGTCAAGCCTGGTCATGTGATGCCTGGTGAGTACCTGGGGCTGAGAGCAGCTATCCCACAGCTGTACATAAGGCAGCAGCAATGATCAGAGAGAGACCCAGAGAAAACACCAATGGGAAACCATTGAGCCTAGAGTTTACAGGCAAGAAGGGCTAACGCGACTGTTGGATGTTCACCAAAGGATAAGAGTCCCAGCCCCCAACCCTCCCACAAATCTTTTTTCTTTTTTTGTGGGGGGGGGGTTATCAATGAAACTTTAAGTCAATAGAGGATAAAAGCATATGAGGACTAGCCTAAGGCAATGATCTTCGTCAACTCCAAAGAAAGGACTCATGACTTCCCTACGCTTTCTTACTTAGGCGCGTGCCAGGTGGCCAGAAAGTCTTTCCATGTTCTGCGGCCTGCCTGGCATGTTGTATCCAGGGGAAAACAGCCAGGTTGGATGTTTGGGAGGGTTTGAGGCTTCATGGGAAGGCAAAGCCACATCGTCTGATGGTCTTTCCCACCTACATAGATAAAAATAATAACCAGTTGTCTGATAGCACTCAGAAAGTTGAGGCAAGAGGATTGTGAATTCCAGGCCATTCTGGGCTGCACAGTGAGCTGCATAGGCCAGACCCTTCGTCAATAATATGAGAAATATAATGAAATGGTAGTGTATGGTAGAGTCCATCCTTGGTGCTAGCCCCTAAGTTTGCTATGGATTGGGTCACTGCCAAAAGGTCCCCGAGTCCTAGCTACTGTCACGGTTCCCATTTAACACATAGAACTAAGTCCCACAGCTGGGAAATGACACAGTGAAACTCTAAACTTTTAGAGGATAGATAGACCTGGGTCCCTGAGTACCATCTAAGTGCGTCTCTCGGTGCATGTGGCATTGGGGCCACATCCTAGCTGGAGGTCATTTGCAGAGGAGGGAGCGATGGACTCCATGTGCCTCTGAAGTGGAAAGATGACAGCCTTAGCATCAGCGCTGAGGCAGGAGGTGCCTTGTGCGTCATGCTAACTTATTCTTGGGATCATCTATATCAGAAGCTCTTCTTTGTAAAACATTTTATCCTCATTATCATCTTCACCTTAGTGTGTGTGTGTGTGAGAGAGAGAGTGTGTGTGTGTGAGTGTGTGTCTGTGTGTGTGAGTGTGTGTGTGAGTGTGTGTGTGAGAGAGAGAGTGTGTGAGAGAGAGTGTGTATGTGTGAGTGTGTGTGTCTGTGTGTGTGTCTGTGTGTGTGTGTGTTGTGTGTAGACCAAAGGACAACTTGTGGGGGTCAGGTACCTCTTTCTTCCCTGTGGACTCTGGGGGGGCGGTTGAACTCGGGTCATCAGACTTCATAGCAAGCATTTTTACCTGCTCAGCCTTCTCCCTGGCCTCTACCTGAGATTTGATTTCATTTAGAAACTCACTAAGGACAGACATGGCTCAGACACCATGACCGTGAACCGCAGACATCATTCATATGCCTTCGTGTCTGGTCTAGATCGATTTATGTATAAACTAGCATAGCTGTGTGATGTCGTCCCTGCACCCCAAAGAAGAAATCGTTTGGGGGTGCTAGACTCCCTTGTGCCGGGCAGAGCCCGTCTGACCTTCATTCCTGCTTCAGGGAGGAAGAAAGACGGTGGTTTCTGCTGCTCTGCACAAAGGAACATATGGACAAAATGCTCGTTTGTTTACATCTCTGTACTGTTACTCCTGGGGTCTTCCTAGGCACTCAACCACAGAATGGCCTGTGTAGACAAGAGATCGCAGACTGGAGTACCTTCTTCTGCTCGCGGCCCAGTCTTGCTTGCTGTGACTACAGAGCATCTTCTTTGTGTTTTAGTTGCCAGGCAGCATTTGAGAAGCAGAGCACCTCAAATATAGATAGTGCTTCTCCGAGATTTCATAAAAACTGCATATTCTGGTAGCAGTGAGCACACATTCGTGTTTGTACCGCAAAGGGGCATGCACAAGTCTCCCTCTCCTATGGATTGCCATTCTACGCCTTCATCGCCTCCTGAGGGAGAGAGGGAGGGAGGGGAGGGAGAGAGGCAGAGAGATTATGCGGTTATTGCTCAAACACACCATAGATGCTGAAGTGTTTAGTGGGTCAGTCCCCAATCTCAGCACTCAGATCCACACATGCCCCAGGGCAGAATCTGGGAGCCACCCTTGGTGAAACCCCAAACATCCCAGAATTAGGTCTTTTTCATGCCTAGGGGGTCCCTTCCTCTTCTCCAACCTAGGCAAAGACTTCTGGATAAAGGAAAGGACTAAATTCCAAGGGGGGGGGACTTGATTGCAAGCAGGAGTTGAACTCATTAGCTTTGCAGTATACACCGGTATTTAGGGAAATCAGGTCGCTGAAGTCACGTGTGTATGTATATAAGCATGGATATATTTATATTCTAAATGCATTAGGGTTTCCTAAATGCAAAAGAAATTCTGCTGTCACACAGAAACAGCATGGCAGAAAATTTAGCAGCCGGGATTTTAAATAAAACATGCTTTCTCTTCATAATTAATATAACAAGGTTTCCTGGCTTAGGGTTTGGCAAGGATCCCAGGGAAAAATGATGGGGGAGGGGGCTCATGTGACATGCCTGTGATTGACCCAAGTAATAAGTTCCTGGAAGACCTTTGCTGAGGGGCTCTCCTGGTCCTGCCCCTCCCCCACTGTGCCCCTCCCCACACACCATGCCCCCACACATGCCGTGCCCCTCCACACTGTTGCACCAAGCAATTGGAAAGTAATTATAGTAATGAGATTAACTCATTGGCAATGACATCTCATAACAGTACTACCAGCCATTTATTGACTTTTAACCACATATCCCTCGTGGTTTGAATTTCCCTACCAGCCTATGAGTTAGGGCCAGTGTCACTCTGATATCACAGATAACAAAACAAGCAACATAAGCAACCTGTCCAAGATGGCACACACTCACGTCAGTGAGCTGAATTCAAACCCATAGTTTCCATGCTCCTGGCCATGGTGATATGGGTGGTCACTCCAGGCTCTATCCAAAGACTACAGGTCTGTTTGACGTGGAACCAGAGATGTCAGGCTACAGTGTGGCCTCTGAATCCTGCTTGTGCTGGGGTGTCCACCAAGGGAGGAAGTAGGCTCCTCCTGGAGGCTTCTCTTCAGCCCAGGAAGCTTCACTTCCTGACAGCAAGAGCTCAGTCTTGCCAGACAGACAACCAAGTAATTAGACTTGAGAAACTGCCACAGCCTAATCTGACATCGCCACACTCCTGTTACACACACTCACCTTTACCTACTTTACAGGCTTATTTTTAATAGTTGTGTGTGTACCCGAGTGTACATGTGTGTACCTGTATGCTTAAGTACGCATGCCTGTGTTTATACGTGAGTATGTGTACACATGAGTGTATGTGTGTGTGTGTGTACTGTACATGTGTGTACATGCACTGGAGGCCAGAAGTTGGCGTCAGATATCTCCTTCGGTTATTCTCCATCTTTCTTTCCTTTTTTGAGTATCTCACTACATAGCCCAGGCTAGCCCAGAACTCAGAGAGATCTGCCTGTCTCTGCTTCCCAAGTGCCAGAATTAAAGGTGTGTCCTACCACACCCAGCGCATAGTGCTCCTCCCCAGTGATAGACCAGGCCAGTGTGGCTATGCTATGGCTCCCAGACTCTGGCACGGTGGCTAGGAATACGGAATCTGATGGAAATGGGCATCCACATTCCAAGTCTGCATTGGTAGCTGCTTTGGGATAAACTGACGATTTCGGTATTGGAATGCACACGTGCTTTTCAGAACAAACAAGGCAATGTGTATGGAAAACGGTTATCACCGGCCTGGTTCAGTCAGCTTTTAATAAGTGGACAGAGCCCTCCACTTTCTTATTTGACTCTTAACTATCCCACACACACCCCCCCTCACTTCCTCTGCTAATTTCCATCTTTGGGTTCTAGAGTCCCAGGAGTGGGTGCTCTTCTATTCCATTGACTTTGAAGAAGCAGAGTGGAATTATGGGGTGGGGGGACACAAATGGCATCCACACCTCCTGCTTCTGACACAGTGGAGGTTAGCGTCTGGAAACCGGGTATGTCTGGTTTGGGCTGCCTCTCTGTGAGTGGAAAAGAGTCCATGCAGAGCATGGGGTGGAGGAGGGCTGGGATGGCTCTGCTGGGAAGCCTCCCAAGCTCAGTTTCCATTCCCGCCACAGCCATGCCTAGAAAGAGCATGTCTGCCACCTGCTGGCTCCAGGCGGCACAGCATCAGGTGTCCCTCAGGCTCTGAGTGAGCAAACAGGTGTAGCCAGGCCTGGGCCCCGCCCTACTCAGCTCAAGTAGAAAAGGCTGAGTACTATTTCCCTGGGTGGAGAGAGACACAAAGCATGGGTCCACACCAGTTCAATGTCAGGAGGTGTGGCAGAGCAGGGAAGCAGATCTGAGGTACAGCCACTGACCATTCTGGGAGTGAGGCTGGAGAAGGCAACACTCCTCCTTGGGGGGGGGGGCTGGGGCCCCCTCCACCCCCACACGGCCCTCCTTCCAGCTCCTCCTCAGCACTCAGGTGATCTCTGTTTCCCATCTCCCGACCTCCAGTGAAACGTGTGTCCCTGCCTCCTTCCCCATAAAAACAGGGCCGAGGGACTGTAAGGCAATAAACAGAGTCACGGTCCCTTTTTTTCTTTTTTACCCCTCCCCTCCCTAGTTTCTTGTGGTCGCTGCTGAAACCTGAAGGAAAGTTAAAGAGTAACGCCACAAGTCTCCTTCCGGGCAGGTGTTTGTTCTATCCCAAGAACACTGGGAAACCTCTGGAGGGTTTTAAGCATTTGTCCACTCCCAATCTACAAGGACAGTCACCCTAAGAATCCCTTAGACGAGAATAAAACCTAAGTGTTCTCCTCCTCCGATGGGGTTGCCATGGGAACACAATGCAACCATGCCACTCATGGTCCAGGAGCAACTGACTAGTTAGTATTGTGGCAGATGGCAGGCAAGCTGTAATGTCCCAACAGGTGTGTGCAGGAGAGAGTGCCTTCCATTAGGCCTGCAGGGAGTCGCCTGTGTCTGGGGCACAGGGACCTCTGGCTTAGGGCCTCTGGGGGAGGCGCCGGCAGCTCTGTCAGATGCTCACTGTGTGGTTTTATTTTTCAGTTCTCGCTGATGTCCTTCATTGCACCCCCAGACCCAGGTGAGTGTGCCATCCGTCACCCCAGGCTTCCAGCAGCCAAGAGCCAGAGCACAGGATCACCTTTCCAGGGTGTCCCAGGAGCCTTCAAAATTTACCCAGAAACCCTGTGGCTGTGTGACATTCGGCACAGCTTTGAGGTGCCAGCCCCGGCCACCTAAGGGAGAAACTGTTAGTATGGCTAAATGCCCTGATTTTACAGAGAAAGAGACTGAGGCTTCTTGTCCATTAGCGATTGAGGGAAAGACCGGGTGTAACTGAGCAAGGGGCCGTCCTACTTACTCCATTCCCCCACAAGGAAGCCAAGACAGGCAGCTCCAGGATGAGCCACCCCAGCGATGCCCCCCCTCGCCCATGGCACCGTTAACTCCACCAATGTCCTTGGGTTTGGTGTGTCCAGAAAACCCATAGGAAGTCTCAGACTAATAACAAGGCACACAGCACCAAGAGCACTTGAGGTAGATGTCATGTCCAGCATGGCATGGTGTTGGGATTGCATTCAAAGCTGGGCATGGTGGTTTGCTCCTGTAATCCCAGCACTTGGGAGATGGGGGTAGTGGGGTCAGGGGTTTGGGACAGGCTTCAGCTACAGAGCAGGTTTGAGGTCAGCCCAGACTATAAGAGACCTTGTCACAAAACAGTCAATTAAAAGAAACCACAAGTACACAAAACAATTGCATCTAAGAGGTTGTGTCATATACTGCCCGACACACAGATTTCCCCTGCCTAGTGTGCAGGGCTATTTCTCACAGGCTCTCTGTCTCTCCCAGACTCTGTCATCGTGCACAATTTCTGTTTCCTCTGCCTAGTGCCCACACCACAGTGGGATGAACAACATCATAGCACCTGCTTGAGTCTGGGGTAGAAATTCCTCTCACTACTTCAAGGGACCAAAGGCAGACATCCCCGCAGGAATAGACTGGATTGGCCATGCACAGAAGACCAGAACAGGCAGCCCGTGCATGGAGATGACAGATGAGATTCAAGTTTGGATAAAGGACTTACTTAGAGCAAAGATGGTACCCATTAGCCAAATCCTGATCAGTCATCAATATTCTTCAGAAAAGAGTTCTGCATAGGCAGAGAGGCACTTCAGAACAGGTGACCCAGACCTTTGGGAATAGAATAGAAATGTGTGCCCATGTGAACATGGACTGCAGAGGGGACTCTGCAACTTTCTCCAAAGCAAGACAGAAAGTGGGAGCCCAGAAGGCTCCAATGCAGGCTCCAGGCATGCGTGGAGTTCGAAGAGAGGTCAAGGCCATTTCCCTGCCGGGCCAAGGGTTCTTGGACCAGAGAAGGAAGAAAGACAGGGCTGTGAATGCCTTGGGATGAACAGAGAAGGAGTCAGGGTATAGAAGAGCCAAGGGACCCAGTTTCAAGTGTCTAAAAAGAAGTTCCACTTGTAGTCCATAGTTGAACTGTGGGGATTAAGAAGTATTGCCTGGCAGTGGTGGCACACACCTTTGATTGCAGCACTTTGGAGGCAGAGGCAGGCGGATCTCAGTGAGTTCAAGGCCATTCTGGCCTCCAAAGCAAGTTCCAGAACAGCTAAGGCTATTACATTGAGAAACCCTGTCTCAAAAAACATAAAGCACAACAAAAGTATCTTTGTGGGCCAGAAAGATAACTCAGTGGATAATATAATTGCTTTAGCATGAGAAATAGTTCCAGAACCCAGGCAAATGCTAGATGGTCATGGCAGCCATCCTATAATTCTTACCTTGGAAGATGGAGACAGGGGGATCCCTATGAGTCTAGCCTTATCCATGAGCTCTGGGTCTGATTAAGAGACCCTGCCTCGATGAGCAAAGTGGAAGGATGATTCTTTGTACCTCTGCCCTCCACGTGCTCATGCCCACACACAAAAATGGGAAGCTACCACAAAGCGCTTTACCACCATCTCCTAGAAAGTTGTACACAGTGTCTCCAGGATTAGACAGTGGGCTGGTTGGATAAGTGTAATGACCCTGTAGACAAGGGAAGGGGTAGATTCATTCCTTCTATGTGTCCATATAAGGGTTAGTTGAGCACATCACAAAACATAGTGTCGGAGTTGACCTACAGACAGGAAGAATCTCCTAAAATTAGAATATTCCAGAATTCAGTGAACTCCCCAACATCAGAGTCATTTAGGGCAAAGACTCAAGTTAGAAAACAACTTACACAGGAGTGGGCAGTGTGGGGTATAGTATGCCAGGACACCGATCTCTACAGACAACTTCTGAGGGTTGGTGAGTAAAGGAAGCAGGCTTGCCCTGGGCCCCCGAGCCTCTCTCCGGGTGCTCTGTTGGCCTCTGGCTGCGGAGTGAAGGCATTAGATTTAAAGCCTCTCCTCATGTGGTCCCATAGTGCATGGGCTTGATCTTTGATGAAATTTATGAGCTCCGTGCTCCCTTCAGACAACAGTCTGTGGAAAAGACACCCGGCTCACGCCCTCAGGCAAGCTTCTTCCTTGGTTGGTCTTTCTGATGCCAATACATGGCAAGGGCCTTGCTAGAGCAGAAGGTGCCTGGTCCCAAGTCCCCAGTGGGTGGCAGAGGAGGTGGCCATCAAACAGCACAAGCTCTGCCCATGTCCCTAAAGCAGGTGACGCACAGCCGGCAGGCCTGCGGAAACACATCTTCAAAGCTGGCTTGGCTCTGCCCAGCACCACAGGCTGTGCCCATCCATCAGCTGTCCTGCGGCTGCCAGCAAGGCTCTCGGCTGTACTCGCCTGCCAGCAGGGCTGACATGCAGGCCGACAGGGCTGGGGTTTGGGAAAGGCCCTCAGAGGAGCCAGCTGTGGCACAGTGATGAATGAAGCCAACCGGGTGACATTCCAGAGGTTTTCATTCCGTTCCACACATCTGGCAAGCTCCTTTAGCAGAGCAGCTGTGAGATTCCCACAGCACTAACTGTGAACTCTTTCCAAGAGGCCCTCACCATGGACCACAGGAATCCTGGAGAGGGCCAAGGGCTTTCTAACCTGAACCACAGAGATGCCAGGCTCATGAAAAGTCGGACACAACTTGGAGTTAGGCGAACCTAGGTGTTTTGATCTGTGGAATAGTAATGACGATTACCCTCGCCACAGAGGTTGAAAGTTAAGTGAAATTTTGTTCATTCATAGTTGTATAGAGTACCCGACACACAGAAAATATTTAATATGTAATAACATTGAAAGTATCTGTGTCAATTCAGGATACCCTAACACTCCTCATAGTTATTTCCAGCTGGGCTCTGATGAAGTGGTAAGGCCATGGGTTTCTTTTTATATCTAATATAAAAGCCTCCAAGAGCACCCTGTGTCCCCAAGGGTCCCTCTTTTTTAGTAGTTCAGAAGAGGTCTCGAGTAACCTGATGTGAGCCCCAAGAAGCCCTTGTATGTGTGCATGCATATTTGTGGACTCCAGAGGGCAACCTCAGGCATACTCCTGTTTGTGAGCTAGACTCTCTCTCTCTCTCTCTCTCTCTCTCTCTCTCTCTCTCTCTCTATCTATCTATCTATCTATCTCTCTATCTCTAACCCCTCTCTCTGTCTCATTTGTTTGTGTGTGTGCATGTGTATATACAAATAGATAGATAGATGATAGATAGATGATAGATAGACAGATGATAGATAGATAGATAATAGGTAGATAGATAGATGATAGATAGATTGATTGATGATAGGTAGATGATAGATTGATAGATGATTTGATAGATAGATAGATAATAGGTAGGTAGATAGATAGGTAGATAGATAGGTAGATGATAGATGCTCATGTATGATGGACACATGTGCATACATGCTGCAATGTTGGAGGTCAGAGGGTCACCTCACCTTTCACTTTGCTTGAGGTACAGTCTCATTTTGATAGCCATGAATGAGGAATACCAGGCTACCTGACCCACATTTTCTGAGGATTCTGAGATGGGTCTCTTACTGGTCTGGAACTCCATAGTGGGCTAGCCTGGCTGACCCAGGGGTCACACTGTCTCTGTCTCTTGGGCACTAGGGTTAGAAGTTTATGAACTGTGCCCCCAACCCTGCGCACGCTCTTTTAAATGTGGACTCTGGGGGTTGCATTCAGGCTCCCTTCCTTTCTGGGAAGGCTCTTTACCATTCCCCTCTCCAAAGCAGAGGCAGTTTTCTCCAACCTGCCAGAGGGGGCCCAGATTCCATGGCAGGCAACTGTCCCTTTCTACCCAGAAAACAGTTAGACAACTTTATAGATGTGTAGAGAGCTCATCAGGGGTTTTCAAAGGGTGCAAATCTCACCCTTTTTCTAGCGAAGGTTCCCATTCATACTGTGTTAAGGTAGGCCAATCAGAAGGCAGGGAGGCGTGGTCATGAGGAAAATCAATCTGTTGCATGTGACAGCTACATACACATAGGGCTCTGTGCTGAGCAGCGTAGGGAAGAAAAAGGGCAGAAGTGGCCCCGTTGTTAAGATTCAAGGAAATAAACCAGATAGATGGGTTAAGCCCCAAAGAGAAACAAAGAGGTTCCAGCAAGGACATCCACAGCCAATGAGACAGAGAGGAATGCCCTTGTGTCCTAACCCCCAATCCCATGAACAACCCAGTGTGTCCATCAAGTATGTCCGTTGTTGTTGCATAATATAGGACCTCAAACTTGGAGATGGCAGTCGATGGCCATGTATTTAGATGTTGATTCCTTGGGTTAGCAGTGAGTCTGGGTTCTGCTGGAAGTTCTGGTCTATACCAGGTTTAGTTAGTTGATCTGAGCTGGATTTCCTTGCATGTTCAGCCAGTGGGAGGTTGGTCTGGCATCTTGTTTTGCTATTGGCTGGCTTTCTCATGTTTAAGGCCACTTCTGGTCATGCTGCTGACTCATGTGACAACATTGGTCAGACTAAGGAGTCAGGAGGGTCCAGGGAAGTGGGCAGGAAGAGCAGGAGAAAGGATGGAGGAGGGGAGGGGAGGAAGGAGAAGGAGAAGGCAAGAAGGCAGCCATGAAGGTTCTCGGGGTCAGCCTTAGAACAGGTGCACTGTTTCAACCATAGATGCTGAAGCAAGTCCCGGTCGCCCCAGACCAAGGGGAGGGACATGATGAACTGGGAGTCCAGTCCTGATTTCAGAGAGTACAGATTCGTGTAGGGTAGAGAATCGGGGGCATCCTTGTCATCAGATTGGTTCAAGCCAAGTGTCCAACCCTGAAAGTGAAGGCACCAAGGCTCCATGTAGGCACACCTGACTTCTCCCTCTACACCGCGCTTCGGTCTCCTCGTTCTGCTCTCTTCCTCAAGGCCGTTCCGACTGGAGGTTCCTCTATGACCATGCCATACTCGTGTCATAGTATGCCATGGCTGGCACCGGTGCCTTCCGCTCCTTGGCACAACACTTCCTCCTTTGCAGGTTTGCTACACCCTGTTCACACACAGTAGGACGGAGTGCACACAGGACACAAGGGATGGGAATCCGCCCAACTGGAAAGGCCTCGGCAGCAGGCCCACACTGCCTCTCTCCCCCATGAATGGTTTCTTCTTTCCTGGAGATCACGACCTGCCAAGCCTTCTATCACTGAATCCATTTCAGCCTAGGACCTGGGGCCCTCACATCCTGTAGGGACTTCTTGCCTTGCTCTGAAGGATTTGATCCAGGGCTGGCATGTTTCCATTGCTCTTCAGCTCACTGAAAAATGAGCGCACCTTGCACATAGGACTAGGCTCAAGTCCAAATCCCACGACAGGCCTTTTGCCTGTCCCCTAAAATGTCACAGTCTTCCACATGTGTAAGCATGTCCTCTGTTTAAGGTGTGTGTGTGTGTGTGTGTGTGTGTGTGTGTGAGAGAGAGAGAGAGAGAGAGAGAGAGAGAGAGAGAGACTGGTAAGGGAATGTGTACAGGTTTGTGTTCATTGATTTTTATATGTGTGGGTGGTATGTTTGTGTGTACATGCCCATGTGTGTATGGTTGCAAAGTGTACATGTACAGATCTGAGTGTTTCATGTGATTGTGTGTGCTTGTATGTAGGCACACACGCATTTATTCACTTGTGTCTGCATGTTAGTTCCTGAAATCGGGACTCATTGGACCTAACCCTCACCATTTCAGCAAGAGCAGCAGGCTTGTGTGCTCCAGGGATCTTCCGCCCCCACCCCCTGCCCCAGCGCTAGGACCATACGGATCCTCTGAGATCTGAGCTCAGGTCTCAAGCTTGAGCAGAGAGCCTTCTACCAACTGAGCCCTCTCCCTAACCACAAAACAGGGGTGTGGGAGGGGATCCTCAACAATACTCAAGATTAGCCAATGTGCCCTCAATCCATGGGACTATTGAGAGGGGTCTAGGAAAGACTAGAACCCCGAAAGACCTTTATCTATAAACATGTATAGGAAAAGCCAAAGTAAGTCCTCCAGTGAAAACAGAGATAAATCAACATTGCAATCAGCTCTCTGTCTCCTTCAAATGTCAGTTGGAAATCTTCCATGGCCAACTTGGAAAAACATTTCCCCCTCCTTCCTCTCCCCCTTTCTCTGCTTTATCGTATTTATGGAAGGAGACTTCATTGCTCCAGGGAGACTGTGGCCTCATCTCTAGCCTAGATCCTCATCTCTGGAGAGGTGGCCTCCTCTGGGAACATTTTCATCCTGGGGAAAGCAGCCAGGGACAAATAATGAGCAAGAAAAGAGAGTCTTGTCTTGACACTGTGATAAATGAGGTGAAACTTTGCCAAGGAACCAGTTTGGTGTATTCAAAAAAGAAATAAAAAGATAATTCCATTTTAATGGGAAATATAAGACGGCCATTGTGCAAAAGTCAAATTATCAGAAACCATGGATGCAAAGACTATATATATAAGAGTGTTGGGGAGATCTTGAGACAGTGCGCTTGGTAAGCAGGCTTGGGGGTAAGCAGGCTTGGGTAGAGAGCGCCCTCCACGCCAGCACTGACGCTGTTGGGTGGCCTTTCAGGCCAGGTGTCACGTTTGTTCCTGCCTCATTATCCTGTCTCTCTGGAGAGTCTCCTCACAGCTGCCAACTTGCCATCCTCTCGTCAGCAGCAAAGGGCAGAGTGAACTCAACTTTCTTCCCCTTGCAAACTTCTCTCCACCACTCACAGAGCCTCCAGCTCTTTCCAAGGCTCCACACAGCCAAAGGTTTGACTTCAGACATACACACACCTGTTTGACTGTCTAACTGAACTTTCCACTTGTAGACATCACCACATTCTGTCTCCATTGGTAACCAAGGTCCCAGAACAGTCTGAGGGCTGTACTTGGGTGGTTGTTAAGTAGCAGGCTGGACATTCAGTGGGGATACTTGCTTAAGTGTGTGTGTGTGATTGTGTGTGTGTTTGTGGGTGTGTGTATGTGACTGTGTGTATGTGTGAGTGTGTGTGAGTATATGAGTGTGTATTGTGTGACTGTGTGTTAGTGTATGTGGGTGTGTGAGTGTGTATTGTGTGACTGTGTGTGAGTATGTGAGTGTGTTTGTGAGTGTGTGTAAGTATGTGAGTGTGTGTGAATGTGTCTCTGTGTGTGTTTGTGTGTGTGAGTATGTGTGTGAGTGTGTGTATGAGTGTGTGTGTGTGTGTGTGTAAAGCAATGGAAGGAGCTAATTAAATCAATGGAGCACTATCATTGAACTAGAAAGACATGGTGATTCACAGAGACAGACTTTAGTTTAAATCTAGCTGTGAATTAGCTATGAGACCTTGAGTGTGTTGCTTATCCTCTCTGAGTATCAGCTCCCACAATTTAAAGCATAGCCAACATATACTTCCCAGAATTTTTTTTTTTTTTTTTGAGATAGGGTCCCATGTGTCCCAGCCTGACCTCCAACTCTCTCTACAGCCAATGATGGCTTGAATCTTTGACCCTTTGCCTTTGCCTCCTAGATTCTGCTGTGATGCTGTTTATTGTTAACATGACAACTTCTGAACTTATCTAGGAGACAAAGCCCGGGGCCCACCTGTGAGGGATTGTTTTCTGCCTAGGCATGCATATGAGGGAGTGTGTTGATAGCGTTCATTGAGGACAGTGACACCATTTGCTTTAGACCTAGATGGTCTAAAGTAGAGACAGTGAGCCAAGCGCTAGCATTCATTCATCCCCGTGCTCTGATCGTTGATCCAGCGAGACCAGTGCTTCAGGGCCTTGCTGTTGTGATTTCCCCGACATGGGGACTAGACCCTGAACCATGAGCCAGAATAAAACCCACTTTCTTAAGATGACTTTGTTGGGATTGAGGCGTGTGTGTGCGCGCACGCACGTGCGTGTGTGCGTGTGTGCGTGTGTGCGTGCATGTGTGCGTGCGTGTGTGTGTGCGCGTGTGTGTGCGTGCATGCGTGCGTGTGTGCGTGCGTGCGTGCGTGTGTGTTTCCATAGCACATTGAAAGAAACTAAGACATTTGGGATTACAGGTGTGTACCACCACAGCCATTTCATACAGAGCTGGGATCAAGTCTAGGGTTCCCTGCATACAAAGGCAAGCAAGCACTCTACCAAATGAGCAGCTACATCCCTGGAACAGCTTCTCGGACTTTTATGAGGGTCAAGGAAAGTGTACCTGCAAGTGGTTAGCACACGGCCTTGTAAAGGCTCAGTAAAGAATAGCGGTTAAATGCTCTGTAGATGCCACTGAGAGATGTTTGGCGGAAGAGGGAAGTGACAAGGGTCTTGGACTTCACTAAGCTGAGGTGACTAATGAAGCCTCGAGAGAAATACTATCCACAAAGCTGCTAGGGAGGCTCCATGGCAGTGTCCTGTGCTCCAGCCCTGGCAGAGGCTATGCAGAACTATGAAGGCCTGAAGGGCCATTGGATGCTTCCTGCTGTGTTCAGAGCTGAGAACCCAAGGCATGGAGAAATCAGTGGGTGGGAAGTTGGGATTTGATCTCCTTCTCTATTTCTAGTCAGGTACTGACATGCCAAATATCAGCACTGGACCAGTTGCTGAACCTTAACACCCCCCAAATTAAACACCCCCAAGCCTGACCTTCCTGTCTTCCTGCATCACTGGGGATGTGTAATTCCTCCTTAAAGATACTGCATTTTCTGGGGTGTCCCCTAAGCCAAAGACTGACTTCCTCAGGCCCTAATGACTAGGCTGTCTTCTGTCCTTCCCTGCCCTGCAGATTGGAAGCCGGATGACTATTACAGCTACGAGCTTTCCAGCCCAGACGAAGTCCCCAGGGTCATGCCGACCTCCCCTGAGAACCCTGATTGGTACTATGCAGACGATGGTGGGTGCCGATTGGAGGGAGCCACCATGACTGAAGGAATTTATATGTGACCATATGCAGGAGCTTCCCCCTCCCTCCTCTCTGCCCACATGGTAAAATAGGCATGGGAGAGCTTCATGGGCTGGGTTTCCTCCTGCTGCATCCTACACTCAGGACAGGGAAGGTGCTAAGAAGCGTCTACCCTCGAGTGATAAGTGAAGTAAGGGAGGCTAAGGGAGGAACAGACTTGACCTAGGCCACACTGTAAGGCAATGCCCATCATCTGGCTCCCCCCAGCACTGTGAGGAGAAGTCAAGTCCAAAGTCCAAAGGCCAGCGCTGTGTCTGGCCTAAGCTAAGTCCTAACGGTGCAGAAGAACCTAGGGTTTCTTTGAGCACTTAGACTGCAGCATCCACAGTGTGGATTTGAGAGTTCCCCTGCTTCTCCATCTTAGCCCTTTTCCTTTCTCTTCCTTTCTCCTTTTGCTACTTATAATCTCTCTCTCTGTCTCCTCTCTCTCTCTCTGTCTCTCCTCTCTCTCTCTGTCTCTCCTCCCTCTCTCTGTGTGTCTCCTCTCTCTCTCTGTCTCTCCTCTCTCTCTCTCTGTGTGTGTGTGTATATGTAAGTTTTGTGTATGTTGGGGTGTGTATGTGTAAATGTGCTTGTGCATGTGTACATATAAAGGCCAGTGGCCACCCCTGGTGTTCTTTCTCAGGAGCCATCTGCCTTGATTTCGGAGTCAGGGCCTCTCACTGGCCTGAGCTTACCCTGATTGAACTTTGCGGGCTGACCAGTGGGGTCCCGCTATGTCAGAGACCAGTGAGCCCCAGGGTTCTGCTCGTTTCTGCCTCCTGGGTGCTGGGATTGTAAGTAGTTGCTACCATGCCCAGCTTTTTATTCAGAATGTTTTCACAGCTTTTAGAGTGTGTGTATCAATGATTGTGTATATGAATTTGTATGTTTATATGTATGTGTGAGTGAAAATGACTGTATATAGTGTATGCATATGTGAGTGTGGTTGTGTGTATGATTGTGTGCATATCTGAATATATATCTAATATATGTGATTGTGGTTGTGTGTATATATGTGAATGCGGTTGTATGTGTATCTGGGTGTATATGTGAATGTGGTTGCATGTGTATGTGTAAGTGTGGTTGTATGTGTGTATTTGTATATATGTGAGTGTGGCTTTATGTGTATATGAGTGTGGTTGTATGTGTGTATATGTGTGTGTGTGAATGTAGTTTTGTGTGTGTATATGCATATGAGTATAGGTGTGTCTGTTTTGCGGGCGTGTGTGTGTGCGTGCGTGCGTGCGTGTGTGTGTGTGTGTGTGTGTGTGAGTGTGGTTGTGTACATGTGCATGTATTCACATGCTTGGTTTTGGTATATGGCTTCTTAGACTGACCAATAGGGCAAAAAGGGAAATAAGAAGCTGGGTCCAGGCAAAGCCATGTGACTGAGCCAAGAGAAGGCGTGGAAAGCGCTTAGCAGCTGGCATAAAAGCTGCGCTCTTGCAAAGTGGCCTGGAAGGCAGGGCCAAGATACAGGGTACCAGGAGAGCATCAGAGAGACCATCAAAACAGGAGCCGGGCCCCAGGATCCTACTTCCTGAACCAGAGGACAATGCGTGTGAGCAAAGGACAAAGAATTCCCCAAGGGAAGATCCATTCAGACAGCCATGAAAAAGCCAACGGCACAGATGAAATGTGACAAAATCTCACTGAACAAGGAGTTGAAGAAAGATGAAGGCCACTGGGTCACTTCCTCTGTGCCGTCAATTCTCTGTCACCCTCTTGCCTTTGCTCTCCTGATGTTCAGAAAGCCTGTGTTCCGTGAGGGGTGGGTTAGCTTTGCACACTCCTGCCTGACCTCCACCCCTGGGCACTGTAAGTAGGGGAGGTCCTCGGGCTTGTGAAATGCCTTCAGCATCAGAGAGACAGACCCCAGTGTACTCCCAGCAAGGTGGGGGGAGAAGCACATTCAGGAGAGGAAGGGAACTTTCTCAATGAGAGAGCCTGGTCCAAAGCGGGGCTGAGGGACACAGTGACAATTGTGTCTGCCTGCCTCCCCTCGGGCTCCCCTGCATCCCTCTTCCCGGGCATGTGACTGAAGTTGCCCTTGATCTTGAAGGATGATACATGTTTTCCCCTTTGTCCAGGCAACAGTTCTATTGTTAACTTTTCGTTTGGGGCAGGAGGCCAACATTAGGGGAGAAGTGAGGCCTCTCTGCCGATTCCCGTCTCTCTGACCTTGACTTCTGCCTTTGTGTCTTAGATCCATGCCAGTCCAACCCCTGCGAGCATGGTGGGGACTGTCTCATCAGAGGGGACACCTTCCGTTGTAACTGCCCAGCCCCCTTCTCGGGAAGTCGGTGTCAGAATGGTGAGTCCATTCCTTTCTGTTCCCTACAGGTGAAGCATGAAGCCCCCTGGCCCCTGTCTAGGGTGGTGGGGAGGCACTGGATGAGGCTGGAGCAAAGGTTACAATTGCATCTGTGACCATGCATGGTAATGTCAGGCCTCCATCTCTGTCCACTCTGCCGCCATGCTTCGGCGTGGACTCGTGGGTCCATTCTGCAGAGAAAGAGACGGGAGACACAGCATCTAACCCAAAGACGGCCCACACTGGGAAATTTGCTTCTAGACTAACCACAACAGAGAAATACGATCCAGAAATCAGATGGCAGGAAGGGCTCAGGGCTCAGGGCCAGTGTGAGAGGGGTGGACAGAAGGTGCAGTCATGTCCCTGACCACACAAGTTAGGGTGTGAGCAGTGCCCTGACTCCTGCTCTGAGCTTTTCCATCCGCTACCCTCCTGGTGTCTGCATTTAGAACTCTTGTAGAGCTGTGCATCACTGTAAATAAAGGTACAGCAAGAAGCCTTGTTTAGGTTAAGGGAGAAACCTTACCCTGGAACAGCCTGGCATTTCAGAACTGTGGACAAAGCTACAGACACAGTCAGCTGCTCCCACCACTAAAACTGAGGTAAACATGTGCCCCTCTAAGTCAAATGTGCACCAAATAGTGCCGACCCTCATTCTCTACTTCTGCAAATCTCATACAGCCCAAAACAAGTGCAAGGACAACCCGTGTCTCCAGGGCGAATGCCTCATTACCCAGAAGCCTCCTTACTACCGCTGTGCCTGCAAATACCCCTACACGGGGCCAAACTGCTCCAAAGGTGGGTGACAGGGGTCTTCTACACGAAATGTTTTCTCTGCCGTAACCGGTGCCCACGGCGTCTGCATCTTACTGTATGGAAGTGGGTCAGAAGTTTTTGTGGCACTCTTAATTATGATTTAAAAAAAAAAAAGGTAACCTTCCTTGGAGAACTAAAGGAGAATTCACTAGTATCTGCATTCCTAAACACACACACACACACACCACCACCACCGCCTTCACACACACACACACACACACACACACACACACACACGCATGCATGCATGCACACACACACACTGAGCACTGATCTGTTCCTGAGATGGGTTGTGTGAGGGAGTCACACACTGAGTCTCAGCTGTGAGAAGGACACCATCCCAAGAGATTCACTCCTCTATGCAAGGAGGAAATTCATAGGTTAAGAACCTGCAATTCTGAGACATTAACTCGTCCATAGTCAAGCAGCTCTCACCGGCACATACAAGTTTCTGCCCAGCTCAGACTATTTGAAAACTTCCAGATCTGCCTATGCCTCTGGCTGCTGTTCCTTACTTGGTAACCCATATACACAGCTTATTTGTGGGGACAGGGGTTGGTTTTTTTTTGTTTGTTTTTCTCCCTTGCTTGGCCCCCATCCATATGGCTTACCCACACTGTTCTATGTCCTTTGGGTTTCTGTGACATTTGCTAGTGTGTCAATGATCTGTCTGTGCCTTTGGCGTACCATCCTTTGGAAGAGGGTGACCCCAGAAGTGTGCCACCATCATGGCTGCTACGTCTCCTCCTAACCTGCCCTCGGGGCTCCATTTCCTGTCTTCACAGTGCTTCCTGCCTGCAGACCAAATCCCTGCCAGCACGGGGGGATCTGCTCCCGACACAGGCGGAGGTCCAGGGTTAGCTGTGCCTGTCCGGACCACTACAGGGGGAAATTTTGTGAAATAGGTAGGGATCTTCACAACCATGTCATCAAAGACAAGCGAGACCTAGAGGCCTTTTCTGTTCAAGTGTCTCGTAAGCATAGGGTTCTTTTTCCCAAGCTCTGCAACTCCTCACTCTTCCAACCTCGGGACAGAGCTTGGAGGTCCGGGTGGAGGGTTGATTTGCACGCACCACACCCCAGACCATCACCTCTTTGTCAGGACCTCATCGGGGCCCCTTTCCACCTCCCCTAGTCATTTTGTAATCACCCACCTCCTCAACTGGGGTATTTCATGTTTTTAATTCAGGTTGAATGTGGGACACTTTGGAGCTTTGTGATGAAACCCAAAGACAATACATAGTCAGGCCCAGTCTCGTGACCCATTTGGTATTCCCACCAACGCTTATTGGGGAAACGTGTCCATGACTGACAGTGCTCACAGACGGCCTGTTCTCTCCAAGGTCCGGACGACTGTTATGTCGGTGACGGCTACTCTTACCGAGGCAAAGTGAGCAGGACAGTCAACCAGAACCCATGCCTTTACTGGAACTCACACCTCCTCTTGCAGGAGAATTACAACATGTTCATGGAGGACGCTGGGGCCCACGGGATCGCAGAACACAACTTCTGCAGGTACAATCACTGTCTCCTGTAGGAAAAGATTTCGAGCCTGCAGCCTTTCTGAGCAGGAGATTATCCTTCCCAGGATAGGCATGGCTGCACTACTATAACAGCAAGAACTCCCCTAGTCTCAGGGGCTTGCATGCATGGAAGATCATTTCTTACTAATGCTGCATGTGTCTGAGGAGGCTGAGGACCAAACAGGGTGTCTGGTGAGCATTATAATCCTGCCCAGAATGGTTGTGCTCTCTAGTAAGGAGAGTGTAATGACCTTTCCTGGAGATGACTAGACTTTCCTGGTCCTCTGTCTCCGGCCACTTTGCCCATTTCCTTGTTCTAACCTTTTGTCTAACCAAGGCCAATGACTTAAAGTGAGCTGCATATAGAGAGTGGGGATGTTTTGCTTGGTTTTGAATGGTTCCTGTTCTCCTCATGCTCACTGTGAGATGGTTTCTTGTGGTCCAGTCTTCATGGGGAAACCCCATGACAACTTCACAAAGGCTTCTCGTGCCTGGAGTTCAGAGCTTGGGGCCAGGCAGGATTCCAGGTCTCATCTTGTCTCTCGGTCTGTAGTCCATTTCTAAGCATGTGGAGAAGAGCTCTTCAATGGGATTCTCATTTCTCCCATGAAAGGGTCCCCATGTCCCTTGGTCCAGGATAAAGGTTGGAAACTACTTCCTGGTCCTCGGGATACTCGTCTGGAAGTTTAGACTTTGCCAAACTTCTGTGACCACGCTCGCATGCCAAAGTTTGCTAACCTATCAGAGGACTCAAATGAAGACTGTTAGCCAGACTGCGGGGACTGGGCGTCCCCTGATTAGGGTGTTTTCACAGTGTTTAGGCCTCCAAGCTTTGACAGTCAGTCACTTTGATTTCTTTGCTTTAGAAACCCAGATGGAGACCACAAGCCCTGGTGTTTCGTTAAGGTTAACAGTGAGAAGGTGAAATGGGAATACTGTGATGTCACAGTCTGTGCGGCCCCAGGTAAGTCTGTCCACGGCTATCCAGAGGGCCCTGAGATGATGAAGTGACATTCCCGGAACCTGACCACTCCCATCCCACAGTGACGTCCACATCACTCCTACTCCTCTGTAGCCCGAGGGACCCTTCCGTCGTCTCTAGAACTTCCCCTCCCACCCCCAGTCGGCATCCTCAGCGTCACCTGCTGGTGGTCATTCGCTGTGTGTCAGATGTGTGCAGTGGCCATCGCTGTTGGGTCCTCGTGGCCTCTCAGGATGAACGACGGTCTGAAGCCCAGCTTCTCATTCTCCCCGACTCACCTTTGCGCCCACATCTGAAATGGCACGCCCCATCGATCTGACCAATGCCTTTCTCATTGTTCTGAGGCATCTGTCTGTGATCTGTCATGTCTGCTTTTGTCTGTTTCTGGGCAGTCTTTGGGACCTGACCCCAAGCAGCCCTTCCTCTGACAACCCCTCTTGATCTCTTGAATCTGGTGTCATTTCTCTCTCTGAACAACCTCCAGGGACGGAACAAGGTCACAGCCTCACAAACCATTGCCACAGCTTTCCGAGTAGCCGCTTATTCCCCTATTCTACTAAAACAGCCCCAAGACATAATGATGCCATAACTAGGCTTGCTACATGATGGATTTGTATATTTTACATGTGCGTTTGTAGATCCTAGGAGCAAGCGCTCCAAAATATGAAAAAAAAAAAAAAACAGCAACATCTTTATCGTGAATTCTAAGAACTTGCTTCATATTAACTTAAGTTGTCCAACAAACCTCGGTCCCTCACCAAACAGAACCCTGAAGGTGTTTGGTGTCTTGGCTCTGGATGCCTGGTTAGAATGTGGCCAGAGTCACGACTCTAGCTGTGACCTCTGCAGGAACAGGGGGGGCTGGCTCATGTAACTCATCTTCATGTGCCCCGCAGATACTCCTGACCCAGAGGGAAGCCTTCTGGAGCCCGGGATAGAGCTGCCAGGGTTCGACTCCTGTGGGAAGACAGAGATAGCCGAGCACGCGGTCAAGCGTATCTATGGGGGCTTTAAGAGCACTGCAGGCAAGCACCCATGGCAGGTGTCCTTGCAGACCTCACTGCCGCTGACCACCTCCATGCCCCAAGGCCACTTCTGTGGGGGCGCCCTGATTCACCCCTGCTGGGTACTCACCGCAGCCCACTGTACTGAGTAGGTGCCCACAAGAAGGGGGGCAGCGTGACTGGGGTGCACACAGGCTCTCTTCCCATTAAGTGGTATCTTGGAAGTTTTCACAGGACTGGGACTAGACGCACCAGAGGGGAAAGAAGGGAATCTTGAAATGAGTGGGGACATAGCAGCCATGGGTTACAACAGCTGTTCCACGTAGTCAGCTACCATACCAAGAGTGGTTAATTGTGATGTCCGTGATGCCTTTAGCACAGCGGCCTTTCCACATAGCATTTAGTAAGTGTTAGTGGAAGGAAAGACATATTGTCCCTCCCTTTTTATAAAGGGAACAGGGGTCTTAGGAAAGTTTGACGTCTAAAGTGTCGGGGAAAGAAGGCCAGCGAGTGGGAATGGCCTTGGGTCTTTCTGCTTCTTTAGTCTACGCCGAATAGGGCAAAACAGCCCATTGCCAGTGAACCTCTAGGTCAGGCATCCTCACCTACACTCTGGGAGCCGAGAAATTATCACCTGTTCCACATTCCCTAAGTCCATGGTCAGGGATGGTCCCGTGAGCCCTGGCTTGAGAGGCAGCTTGCTTGTCTTCTAGTCTACCTCATCCTCTGGGAATCTGGTGTGGTCCCCTAAGAGAAGTCACACACATTAGCATCTACCCATGAATTGCTGCAGATTTGTTCAAGACTTCAAGGCTGACTTTTAGCCAAGCCCAGAGACAGAGCAGTAAGATAAAATGAGTGTGTGCAGGTGAAGTTTCTCTGTGTCCTGATAGCTGCTCCCAGATAACCACATGGAAACTTCTTACTAATCACGAAAGCCCAGCCAATAGCTTCGGCTTGTTCTTAGCTAGCCCTAACTTAAATCAACCCATTTCTATTAATCTATGTGCTTCCCGAGGCTCGTTTACCTCATCTGTGTACTCCCCCATGTTGCCTCTTCTGTGTGTGGCTGGCTCATGACTCCTCAGACTCCACCCTTCCTCTTCCCAGCATTCTCTCTGCCCCCCAAATCCTACCTAGCTACTGGCCATTTAGCTTTTTTATTAAACCAATCACAGTGACACATATTCATACAACATAAAGGAATATTCCACAAGTGTGTGTCTGGACTCTCCATCCACTGATGGAGAAGTTCCCTTGCATTGTCTTATTTGGAACCCAAGCAGAGTCTTGCAAGGGAGCCAAGGACGGCAGATAAGGATGTTGAAGCTGAAGATCAGGGTTTCACCAAGGTCACATGGTCTCCTAGGGGCAGAGCTCTGCCTCTGACATCTCAGGGCGATTTCTCGACCATCTTATCTTATTTTGTAGCATCAGCACCCGACATCTAAAGGTCGTGCTAGGGGACCAGGACTTGAAGAAGGCAGAATCGCATGAGCAGACCTTCAGGGTGGAAAAGATACTGAAGTACAGTCGGTACATTGAAAAAGACGAGATTCCTCACAACGACATTGGCAAGTATCCCCCAGTCTCCTGCGGGCCTCGTCCCGGGTGGATTTCTCCAATGATAGAAATCTGGGGTTTGATTACAGAAGACCCCCTTGATAGTTTTTTTATCCCTTAGGGATCCTGCAAGGTGTATCACTTATTTCAAAGCTTTTTATGTCTAGGGAGTGTATGATAGCATTGTTGATTGCTGGGTAAAGCTTTTCAATGGAAGGGAAGAGGTGTGGAGAATGTTGTATCATGAAAAGCACGCAGCCTTGAATTCCAGCTCTCTCATTAGCTGGGACTCAGGTCATCTTCCTGAACCTTGGTTTTCTGTTCCATAAACTTAGGGCACTGTCACACAGCTTTCAGATGACTGTGTGTTGTGAGACAATGTATACGCGCACGCATATGACACCTAATAGGTGCTCGGGTACACAGGTGGTGCTGTTTCAGGCTGTTGGATGCTCAGCGCTGTGTCCTACCCCCTGCACAATATGGGGTCCTCTTCTCTCCTTCACACTCTCCCTTCCCATTCAGCCTGATTTTGAAGAATGATTGAGAGTCTAATTAGTTTTGCTAACTGTTGATATTCTTTCTGTGTTTGGCTAACCTCGGCTAACCCTCTCTGGACATTTAAACCATCAAATGTGGATGAAAAGGCTTCTCTGTCATGGGAGAAGTACTGTGGCTTGCTAACTTGTCTTCCAAAGCAAGGTGAGGCCAATACCCCACCCCTCTCTCTCATCCAGCTTTGCTCAAGTTAAAGCCAGTGGATGGTCACTGCGCTCTGGAGTCCAAGTATGTGAAGACCATATGTTTGCCCAGTGACTCCTTTCCCTCAGGGACTGAGTGCCACATCTCCGGCTGGGGTGTAACAGAAACAGGTGAGTCTGGCGATGCGCCCTCCATACACACAGGAGAGCTACACCATCCAGAGAATAAAGGACCAATGCCATCTGCCTTCTTTGCTCTTGAATCAAACTCAAGATGAACCAGCAAAGAATGCATCTGCCTCATTGTTCAGGCTCTACTTGAATGAAACCATTTACATGGAACATTCCCTGTGAGCCTGTGGTCATCATAGTGGCCTTCGGCCTCCTGCTCTAGATGTGTGACCTTTTCCCAAGCACTCATTGTACATCAGGGAAGAACTCTCTTTCTCCAAGCAAATTACAAAGATGCTGGGTGCATAGCAGATGTGTGCACATGTGTACCTGGCAGGATGCTGGGTGCACAGCATGTGTGAGCTCGGGGATAGAGATAGCACTGCTTTAAGCTACTGCATTGGATGGTTCCTCAGTGTGGGGTATTCTTGCAGGAGATTCTTGGTTTTTTCCTCCCCCCGCAGGCAGCTCAGTTTTACTTTGTCATCTGTCATTTTTTCCTCCAGGGCTTGGATTATGTGCACCAAAAGTATTTCTTAAATACAGATAAGTTCAGAAGAGTATTTTAAGTCTTTGCCGAATACTCAAAATATGTCAGCCCCTACTAATAATATACTTAATAACGGACAGCAAACACCACTTTGAATAGGTTTAGATGCATGGAGAGAGGGGAATGGAATGTATGTACGCATCTGCCAGAGGCTCAGGGGAAAGAAAATCTCTGCCTAATTGGACTTAAGGTCAACAAGGAAAGTTTCTGCAGCTCTTTGTTGTAATCTTTCCACTTCTGCTGTCCTTAAAGGGTCCGCTCAGCAGGCGGTGTCTTAGTTGGGAATCCTATAGGGCCTTAGGTTAAAACGTCTTTATTTTCCGCAAATAGTCCTTAAGACTATGTTCAAAGTCAAAGACGCTTTGAGAAATTTCATTATCTTTGAGAAAGGGGTATCTTCTCAGGGAAGCAGACAATCTAATATATCAGGGTGCATCAACCATCCATCTATGAATCCATCTGTCTGTCTGTCCGTCTGCTCCCATGCATCCATGCATCCATGAGACCAACCTTGCATTTCTCCACCCAATCCTTCAGAACCTACTATGTCTTAGCCCTTCTGCTAAATGTAGGAAACAAACCATCCCTACTTTCCAGGATCCAGGATCTAGCTCAGAAGGTGGAGAATGGAGCGATTGATTTGTTCACATGTGATCATAATAGCTTTCAAAGTCTGTGCAAGCATGGGGTGACGAGGATGTGGGAAAGTGGCAATGCATTGGAAGGTGGCACATTCCTTCCCATCCTCTATTAAAATACCTTTCTCCCTCAACTGAGAGCCAGTGGCTTCCCTTTTACTAACGGTGACTTCTAGTAGAGTAGGTATCACTCCAGTCTTCACGGCACTGACTGCTTTTTTACCACAGGGGAAGGGTCCCGCCAGCTCCTGGATGCTAAGGTCAAGCTGATCTCTAACCCTTTGTGCAACTCCCGCCGACTCTATGACCACACAATTGATGACAGTATGATCTGTGCAGGAAACCTGCAGAAGCCTGGATCAGACACCTGCCAGGTCAGAAACTCCAAGTAGTCCTTGGAGATAGAGGCTTACGGAATACAGAGCTGAGAAGAGGGGCCTGTTATAGCTCTGGGGTGGGAACCAGGGTCTACAAACTACCTTCTTCATGGTTTAGACACAGGTGGGCAGACCTGTCTAAGCCTCCATCAAGCTGGGGTGAGTTGGCATAATAACCACAGTGCCATGTTGCTGCATTACCTGATTTAACTCTCACAGCATCCTCTGAAGGAGATGTCACCATCAATATATTGCAGGGCTTTGGAGACATTATCAAGACCAATAACAGCAGTGTACTAAGTGGTAGGACTGGGATTGGAACAATCCAGGTGTGTGGACACCAAAACCTTTGCTACTTTGCTCCACTGTGATATTGGCATACTCCCAGATGCTGACATCTGCGGAGATTCGGTGGTGCTCCTGGACAAAGAAGGGTGGTGATTCCCCTAACCCTATGCCAAGGGGACCTCAAGTCCCTGCCCCAAAGCACAGCCCATACTCTGTTCAGTCCAGGGCTCCTGCCATGGGGGATACATCCTTCCGAGGCTCCCAAGATCAGCTCCTCTTAGGCTGTTTCTTTGTCCTTACCCTCTGCCCAACTGTCCTCAGAAATCCAGCATGGCTACATCCTCATCCTATATCATGATAAAAACCTACCTACAAAGGGACTCAAGCCAACCACAGCCCATTTGGGTTGGGAAACTGGAGTTTCTCTCTCTAGAGTCTGTGGCTCTGCTATGCATGGAAAGCCACAAACTCAGGACAGGAAAGACAAGTGGATGTGGTTTCTCTTAAGCTTTTGGAAGATGAGTGGGACCAACCACAGGCTACTCGGTTCTCTAGATAATTCCAGGGCTATCCTGAATGGACTTCAAAGCTGATAGGTAGCCATGGTTTTGAAGCCTGCTTCTGCCTTGTATCATAGGGCCTGGGTGTCAATGTGACCATAAGATCACAAGGCAGAGGCGATGATTAGGTTAGGAGGACAAGGTCACGTGACAAAAGATGTTAGGTGTGGCGGCTAAGCCGGCTGTTTTCCTCACCGCCTCCCTCCTGCTTGTCTCTCGCCTGGTCTACGCACTGCATAAAGACTGGGAGAAGGGCTCCCGTGTGGTTACCCACAGCTCTCCGCTAAAAGCCAGGCCCCAGACTGAACACACAGGCTGCCTCTGGGTCCCTGCCTACCGTGGTCAGCTACTTGACATCGAGGGCCCCTAGGAACTGGCAATGCAGCCCTTAGCACTCAAAGCCGGGAATCATCACTTGCCCACGGCACCGTGGCTGCGGCCCAGGGCTTCAAGCTTTCTCCAAACAGACACTGAAGCTGGTGTTAGCTCCTCTCTCCCTTTGGAGCTTTGCATCATAGGAAGCTCAGAAAGAGCTTTGGCCCTGATTTCCGGAGAAGCTCAGGGTAGCTAGCAGGTGACTCCATCACCCCCTTGTAGGCAGTTTGGGACATCTCTGAATCTAGTCGACAAGGCTGATACCCTATGACTCTTCTCTCAGGGTGACTCTGGAGGCCCTCTGACCTGTGAAAAGGATGGCACTTACTTCGTCTACGGGATTGTGAGCTGGGGTCAGGAATGCGGTAAGAAGCCAGGAGTCTACACTCAAGTCACCAAGTTCCTGAACTGGATCAAAACCACCATGCACAGGGAAGCCGGCTTCTGAGGCGCTGCCTCCAGAGCCTGGGTGTCCCTCCCTCTTCTTTAGCACAAGACAAGAGGGGCTTCCTGGGCAGCCAGGGATGCCCCTTCCATCCCAGAAGACCATGTAGCGGAAGGACCATGCTCCGGACAGAGACGGTGCCCCCAGCCTGGGCCTTTCCCGGCACCATTTCTTGAGGCCCACTCTGCCTGCCTCCCCTTGGGAGCCAATGAGAAATACGACAACTTCAGCTCCCCTTCTGACAAGTGCACCTTCTAGAAAAGCAGAATTCACAGAGACTGTCTTCACCCCGGACAACTGCAAATGTGAGGTTCCCGCATGCCCAGCGCCAGCTCCAGGGATGTCACCTTGACTCTTACTCCTCAGCCCACACCAAAAGCCAGGGTCCTGTGCAGAACTAGCCGACCTCACCCAGCCGCCAGAGAGAGGCCCTGAAACACGAGCTCCAGTGTTTGCTTTCAGAGCTGTTGTTTTAATAAAGGCCGATGTGGGGATGGGGAGGGCATTCCGTTTTTTAACAACTCGTGCAGACTGAAGCCGTGGGAGGCTGCCTCTGGCCTGCAACCCTCCGTGGTACTTCTGTCTCTCGGGGATGCAGCTGGAGGCTACTGCTCACATCAGCAGCGTCTTCTTCCTCTTAATGTGCAGAATCTCCGCGGCATCTGGGTTCACCTCCCGGCTCTGATGATCTCCATGCCCCACTCCCTCCTGCCCTGCCTGCAGAAATCACACATAGCCCCGCCTGAGTGCACATGAAGCTCCCACAGCCCTGCTAAGATGCCGGCCAAACATCCAACACATTCACCTCCCTTTCTTTGTCCTCTCCTCCACCCTGCCCAAGGAAAAGGACCCTCAAGGCAAAGATGAGAAGGAGCAAAGCCCGTGTCTCATTTAGATGTGATGTCTCTTTTCTGAACAAAGTAGGGTTCAAAAAGCAGACTGCTGGAGCCAGCAAGTCCCTGACCCTTTCCCTGCATATAACGAGCAAGCACTCAGCACAGCCTGGGCTGCCCCGGCCCGGGATTGATGTCGTCCTGGTAGGTTTGCCTCTGCAGAACTAATGGCTGTGACTTCAGAGGAAGCCTGCGGGAAGTTTAACCCCTGTGTCACCCGCCCGGTCATCTCAGACCCATGAAATTAGGCGCCTTGTTCAGCTGCCTTTCACACTTCTTTAGAACTGGCTGACCTTTGCCCAAAAACAAACTTTGAAAAGCAACAATGAGTTTGTATTTCCCGTGGTCTTGCAAGGCAGGGTGCAGTTTGCAGCTTGTTACTCACACAAGCACCCTGGAGACCTAGGCCCCTCCTGTTGGCCAGTTCTGCAGCACGCCGAGCCATTTCCACTCTGTAGGAGCCGGGAGGGGTCCAGCCAACACCTCGAGTCAGGTTCAAGTCAGATTTGTACTTGACCTTGAGGGAGGAAAGAAGCAAGAGGGTTAGTCTAGTCAGTATAGTGGGGACTGGGGGCTTTGACCGCTGAGCGAGTGGGGTTCAAACTGCAGCAAGGAGGTATGGACCACATGGGCATCCTTAATAAGACAAGCAGTCACGTGATGCACAATGAGCCTGGGGTATAATGAGCTGGCCTCCAGGCAGCCACTCCTGGAGTCTTCCCATGCGGTGGGGCAAAGTGGACTGGGGACACCTGGCTCCAGTCTGAGCTCCTGTCTTAATGAACCCTGCGCCCTCAGAAGACTCACCTCCCCTCTCTGAGTTTGGGCAAAGAACAAAACTGGCATAAGTCTTTAGACGCCGTGGAAATAATAAGGCAAAGACACCAAGGGCTTGGGCTCTCAGACTGCACTTCTGCTAAGCGCCAGGGGTTAGTATGCATAAGGCCCTGGGCTCAATCCTTAGCTAGAGGGAAAGGGAAGAGGAGGGAGAGGGGGGAGGGAGGGAGGAGGAAGGAAGGGAGGAGAGAGAAAAGAGGAAGGAAGGAGGAAGGAAAGAGGAAGGAAGGAAGGAAGGAAAGAGAGAAACAAAGAAGGAAGAGAGAGAAAGGAGGAAGGAAGGAAGGAGGAAGGAAGGAGAAAGAAAGGAGGAAAAGAAGTTGAGCTTTCATGTCTGATACCCCACACCTGCTACTTATTTCCCGTGTGATCTTAGGTAGTTTAACTCCCCTATATCTTGGGTCCCTTATGTTAGATAAGGCAGTCCCAGGACTGGAGGGCTTAGTAGCTGATCCTTAGAGAGCATTCGCTACAGGCAGAAGTGGCAATAGCTGCATTGTGCCCTTTCAGCTGGCTCTCCCAGAAGGTAACGGAGTATGTGGAGGCGGCTCACGTCACTCTGCAGTTGATGGGCCTTCCGGGCATGCTTCAGGCCCAGCTGTTCTGGGTCGCTGGTGTGCTGGGGCAGTGGCTGCCTGTAGTGTACATCACTGGCCAGTTGCTGGCTCCTCTTGGCCTGGAGGAAACCAGGTTGGTCAGTGCGGCTGTGGAACTGGGAGCAACCTTTGGCAAAGTCCTTCTTGTACTCATTGTCGCTCTGGAGCCTGCCGACACGGAGGAAATGCCTCATCCTTGGGTCATCACTGACGCTGCGGTACCCAATCTGCAGGCCCCGGTCCCTCAGGAACGCCTCCTTGTACCGGAACTGCAAGTCAGAGAAGCAGGGAGGAGTGGGGTTGCCCCTCTCTGTCAGAGCCAGCTTCCCCAGAGGGACCAGCCCCGGACTTCCCCAGGAAGCTCAGGAGTGGGTAAGGGCATATACTTCAGAGTCAAGTAAAGCCAGGGGCGTGGCCTGGGGGCAGCTATTGAGCCTCTGAGCCTCTGATAAAGCAGGAGACTAAATCTCTACCCCGAGAGATACTGAGAGAAGTCAATGGCATAGGACTGGAATGCAGCAGGCTCCCACGGGCGATGTCCATTTGTATGGCTGCTGCAAGTGACAACTCCAACTGGAATGCAAGAGTCCATTCCTCCTCCCCTCCCCCAGCATGCAGGCACCTAGTCTAATGCTTCTCAAATTACTTAAAGTGAAGCATCTGGTTCATTTTACATAGCTACATTTGTTCTTGTTTCTATGGTGTGTTTGTGTGTGTGTGTGTGTGTGTGTGTAAGAAAATGTATGAATTCTTGTGTGTGAGTAGGAAAACATGTGTGCCACAGTAAACTTACGGAGGACAGAAGGTGGCATTGAGTGTCTGTCTGTCTTGGCCTGCTACATTGTTTAAGGTGGAGTTTAATGTTAGCCATGGTATAGGCCAGGCTAGCTGCCTGTTGAGCCTCTAGGGGATTTCCCTAATTCTGTTTCCCATCTTACCATAGGAGAGCTGTGGTTACACACTGCCACATCTGAGGTGCATGCCATCACACCTGAGGTCACAGGGGCATGCCTCTACATCTGGGATTACAGATGCATGCTACCACATCTGGCTTTCCATGGCATCTGCAAGTCTGAATAAGTCCTCACATTCACACAGAAGCCATTTCAGAAATGGTCCTTTACTACAAATTAAGCAGCCAACCACAGAACCACAGGTTCCTTGGTTTCTAGTATTCTAGCCATCAACTGTTGAGTACCTCTCCTAAAAAGAATTGCTGGGGAAAATTCAAACAAAAGAAAACAAAAAATCCTTTCAAATTTCATGACTACAACCCCAACACACAGGCCTGTGTTCTCTTTCCTTTAAAACACGACTCTGTTTGAGTGTGGAGAAAGGCAGTCTGGTGGCCCAGGAGGCTGTCCTGTGCCTTTGCTTGGGTAGCCGGTAAGAACTGTGTGAGCCACAGAGTTTGGAGTCTTACGTCACTGGCGATGTCCCTGGACACCTTGGCAGTCTGGAATGGGATGGCATCCAGCCTGAAGTCGTAGCCACCAGCCCGGCTCTGCTCCCAGGCCTTTCTGTAGACTTTCTGGTTGAGGAAAAGGAAAGGCTGGTGAGTAAGGAGTAACCACTGCCTGCAGGCTATTTGGCCTCAGCAGGGACCAGGCCCTTTGTGGTGTCTGGGGACTCCCCCACTCTAGCATTCCTGGCCATAAAGAACCGGCTCTAGCATTCCTGGGACTGGCCATAAAGAACCGGCTCTAGGGACTGGCCATAAAGAACTGGCTCTTCGGAGTTGTGGTCTGCGAGTCTAGCTGGCTTGCTGCACCCTGCTATTCTCGGGGGGGGGGGCTGCACCATCTTCCTGTGTCTGCAACCCCTCTCTGGGTCTCAGCTTTTCAGACTCCTGACCCCAGAACCTGGAGCTCCAGAAGCCAGTTGCTCCTTCATGCCTGGGTCTCTCCTCCCTGGGTCTTGTCATCCATGGGCTTGCTCAGCCCTCTGACTCCCCGAGGTTGGGGATTCAGTCTAGCTGTCGTGCCTAACCCCATCCATCACCAGGAGAAATGCTGCAGCCCACATGCATTCCAGAGCCTTCACCTAAACTAAACGGATTACCTGGCAGGGCACCTGACCCCCATGCTTTCTCCTTTGCTTTTATCCCCTCCCCCTTTCAAGTTGCTCCAAGCCCCTCTGGGGGTCTGTGACCACACCCTCTCAGGTCTTCTGCACACCACTGATGGAGGCACCACAGGCTTCTGTGCCTTTGTGCAGCTAACTATTTATTTCCAAGATGAGGCAGTCCCTCCATGAGAGGCGTCTTCGGGGGCCCCGGCAGAAGCTGTTCTTTATTCAGTCTAAGAGGAGCAGGAGGGCAGGAGAATCACAGAGTCAACAGATCCAGCCCCAGACTGTGATGGCCGCTCGCACATTCTGAGGGCTATAGCAAGTCAAGGGCCCCGGATGAACCTTCCTTCTGCTGCCTGGGAGGGGAAGTCGGGGCTGGGTCTCTGTTCTGCGGAGTCTTGGAGAACTGAACAGAGGCAGATGAAAAGCTCAGCTCTCTACCCACATTCCTTCTGTGCCCAGCACTGGAAGGGACCGTGGAGTGCCTGGGCCAAGCAGCATAGATATCAACATCTTTGTGTGACCTTCACCATGACCTCCAACTCCAACAACCGAGCCAAATACACAAGGGCCAAGGAACACAGGCCCAAGCCTGGCATGAGAATCTGCCCAGCTGCTGCCTCACAGCCAGCCATCACCAAATGCTTAGATGTACCTAGTTTAACTGTGAGGACTGGAAGGTCTTCAAGAGATGGAGGCGTCAGACAATAACCCATCAACAATCCCTTTTAGCTGTCTGCTTCCTGTTTTGGTGGCTTCCAAAGATCTCTGAGTAGGAAATGGAGATGGCGATACCCCTTAAATACTCTATGCGGGGACCCAGTTCCTTCCTGGACCAGTTAATGACACCCACAAACTTCAAATCCAACACCAGACCATGTGGGTGGCCCAGGCGCCTCATCCCTGGAGCCTGGGTAACTCGGGGACAGCTGTAGAGACAGTGGCCTGACCTGGGGTTGTCCCCAGTGTGCCTCCTAGCGCCCCCCCCCCCACACACACACACTGCTTGCTTATGGCGGCTTCCTCCCGTGTTTTCTGTGCTGCTGAGGTTTCTGATTCGCTTCTCGAATTCTTTAGATTCTGCTTTGATTCGGAACCCTGGGCATCCCTCCTCTTGATCACAGTTTGTCCTCGTCCTCACACATTAGAGTCATTTGATTTTGAGTTATTTCGGCTGCCTTGCACATCTCAACAGCGGCTTCCTCTGCTCAGGAAGGTCACTCTCCCGCCACATCCTCCTCACAGAGCACTTGATGCAATTGTGCGTGTCCCACACGCCCCTGAAGGAGCGCTCTTTCAAAGGAGGTCCACGAGCTCTTCATACCCATTGAGCCCTGGCGGCTAATTTCAGCTCCAGGACTCTGCACACTGTCCCCCGCCTTGGGAGAGGACCACACTGCCCTTACCAGCCTGGGGTGGCTGTCCCCCTTAAGCTGACACCCCCATGAACTAACTGTTTCATCCCTGTGTCTGGGCTGTGGTCCTCAGAGGGTTAACTCCAGTGGAGACCTGGCCTCCCCATCCTTGGAATTAATGAGCTGGACCTTCTGTGCCAGCTCTGTAGAAGGGGCGGTCCAGCTTCCCCAGATGGAGGCCAGCCCACCAGAGCTGCTGTTCTAAAATTATCCCTCGCTCATCCCTCAAAAGCATCAAATGCTTGCAATAACTCATATTTACAAAGCACAAGAGCATTCACCATGTGGGATCCCACAGGGCTTTACAACAGCAACAAACTAATACACACGCTAACTAGAAGGCGCCTCTCTCCAACCCCTGCGAGGCAGACACCTCTGGGGTGAACAGCAGCAGCTGTCGATCCACATGCAGCCCCAGGACACAATGGGCAGGCCAGAGAAGGAAGAATGGCTGGACTCTAGGAGGCCGCTCGCTGCCCCAGGCTGACACACTCAGCCTGTGTTATTCCAATCCTACGATGTCTTTTGATTGCACGGCTTCTCTACCTGTTAGCTGGGGATCACAGCACTGCTGGCTGAGTGGCTGCTTATTCTATTACAACCAGGGGCCTCCAACCCCTGCCAACAACAAGCCTGAGTTTAGGAAACAGTGTCTTGCTTACATACGCAAAGGGCATATGTCCGGGGGAAGCTGGAGTGTTGGCAGGCATGGTTCCATGCACAAAGGAACCAGCTACATTGAGAACATCTTTTCAAACTGTGGAATGAGATGGTGACATCCTATCTCCTCAGTCATACTCCTCTGAACGGCTAAAGAAAGATGTTCAAGAAATCAAGGGAACGGGTTTGTCTACACCTATCAGAGCCTGGGGACCATACCCCTGGCCATTGCCTGGCACATGACCGGAGTCTTCACAGCCCAGCCTAGAATTAGAATGTTAAAGCTGCAAGAGACTTCCATTTAGCTCAGCTCCGTTCCCTCCTGTTTTACAGGTAAGGAAACTGAGGCCAAGTGAGGGATGTGGTAGGAAGTCACACAGACAGTTTTTCCTGCTCTGGGTCCTGGCTTCTTAGGACTTAGAAATAATAATAATCAAAAAAAATCAATTTGGGGCCCAGAAATGTTACAGAAGCGGGCACACACCACACAAGCCCTACTTACGTCACTCAGGTGCATTGCATTCAGCCGTGCTCGGGTGAAATCCGGGTGGTCCTGGATTGGGGTGTACCTATGCATGGAGTCTGCATCCCCTGACCTGTACAGGCGCTGTGGGGGAGACAGACTAACAGTCAAGACAGAGCCTAGATACTATCATACTTCGTAAAGCTCAAGAGAAAAGTGGTTGATGCCCTATCCTGGCTCTCCCCGTTAGAAACAATCCTTCTAGGAGCATCTGGTGAGTAGAAGATTCCTTTGTGGCCAGGGTCATGTGATGGTGAACAGTTAAAATATTTACCATGATCTGCTCCAAATGGACCATAAACCAACTCCTTGGCTGGCCATGCCTGTGTACTTCATTCTGCCTGTGTGGCTCTGTTTCAGACCCTCTGCAACCCAATCTGTGTGTTCACTGGTTACAAGAGACAACTCCCAGGCCTTTGAGGCTCTGTTGTTCAACGCAAATAGTAGTAATAAAAAACAAATTGGCCCTTTTATTATAAAATTTATTAAATGTCCTAGTGTTTAAGGCCTTAAGGTTTTCATGGTTTACCCAGATTGCACAAAGACACGATTTTAAGGTTGTTTTGTCTGTTTCCATCCTTAGAATTTAAGCCTTGCCAACAACCTTAAGAATCATTTGGGTCCTGTGTATTTCTATAGGTGTGGACTATCCATTCCCTTCAGTTCCCAAATCCAAGTAGGCTTTGAAAATGGGAAGCATTTGGGCCGTGGGAGGAGGGGGTGGTCCTATAACGGCATGAAGAATGGAAACCCTTGACAATCCAGAGGAAACACATGCAGCCCCCTATGTCTTGAAATAGGAAACAGGCCTAAAGCACACAGGCAACAAAGGAGGGGACGGGGGCTTTGACTATAACCGTTCCTTCCCCCCCCCCAGGGTTTATGAAGCCTTTAATTCCATTGCATCCATCAGCAATTAAGATGCATCTGATCTCAAGTTTGGTGAGATCACCAATAATACTATGGTTATAACTCAAACCATAATAGGGCATTTATAGAGTGCTTGCTGTTCCTGGTTCTCACTTTAACTTTATTTGCTTTCGCTTATTTAACTCCCTCAACTGTATGAGGGGTGGTTGCCCTCACGATTCTAATGCCCACTCCTCCTTCAAATAAAGGGGAGGGAGAAGAGACCAAGAGATCAGCAACAGGCCCACAGGCACCCAGACGGCATGCAGCCCACCCACCACCAGGCCACAGCGTCCCAGTGCATGCCCAGGGTTAGAGGAAGACCCTACCTCGTTACAGTGCCTGTAACTGTCCTTGGCATGAACAAGGTCTGCAGAGTCTACCACCGCGGTGAACTTGATACTGTCTGGTTTTTTACGGTACTTGGTCTGTGAAAGAAAAGATTTCCATATACATGGTTAAATGTCATTTCCATCTTCAATGCTGGCTCCTCGGAACCAAATGTGTAAATGACAAGGGCATATCAGAAGACAAGCCACTCTGTTTGATAAACACCTGACAACCAGTAGCATGGGAAGGACACGTCTGACAGACATTTAGTTTCTTAAAGAAGGGATTCTTTACTGCAAAGGGAGTGGCTGGCATCCATGCAACCCTGCCTAGACCCTCTGCAAACAAGTTCTATTAGTAAGAAAACCATAGATGTAAGAAGCTACTAATGTGTTGAACGCCTTCAACACCTCAGCAGTGAATTGGTTGCAGGTAAATATCATTGTTTAAGGTTTGGGTTGCAAGTATCTCCAGAAGAAAACATGCTGGGTGTCCATCAGCCTTGGGTCCACGCTGGCATGACCCCCAGTATATAAACAGGTTCTCTGTTCCAAAGGAAATACTGCCCATGTCACTCAGGAAGGTCGAGCTGGTGGTACCTCACTGATGAGCTCTCCAGCCTTCTTTGCATTCTCTATCTGGGGAGATCTCAGAGCCAACCATCCTGTGCCCTTCATGCCCATCAAGTCTGATCTGTAGCGAAACTGCAGAAAGGAAGTTAAGAGCTTCTGTCAGGCCCATGCACAGTACCCTGAGGGCATTTCAGCAAGGCCCTGGTTTTGTAATAAGAATAATAAATCATGCTTTGCAATCATACTTCATCCCAACAGTTCAGTGACTGCATTGAGAGAAGGTTCTATATCCAGATGTTTAGAGTTTGCACATTTTCCACAAATAAGGTAATGGAGTTACAACAAAGGTACAAGAAGCGCCCCTGCCCTTAGCGAGACTTGAAGCCGACAACGATGACATCCATGGACAAGCATTTAAAGAAAGATCTATGTGCTCAAATCCAAGGATCACCCAGGATTATTCGGGTTCATTCTGCCAGTGAGGCAATCTACCACCTGCCAGCCAAGAACCATCTACACACCATTCAGCTGATGAAAGGGTTTTGAGCCCTGGATCAAAGCTGCCATGACTCAGAGCAAACTACCTTACCAACACACAACTCAGTCTCTCTGCCACATTTGAAGGTCAAAACAACCCTTGCGAAAAGCTGAGAGACCCCAGGGACAAGAGGCCATTAGATTTCTGTCCTTCAGATAGCGGGCACAGAGGGGCAGGCGTCAGCCACAGCAGACATTTAAAAACTAAAACCAATTTAAATATGATGGGCTAGCAGCGAGTAAGCACCTTTTAGTGCGTCCGTGCCTCAGTTTACCCTCTATCCCCCAGCAGTAACTTATCAGGCAAAGCCTTAGCCTCTTTCTTCATTTTTAGGGCTCTGAAGATTAGGCCAACAGCACAATTCCCAGAGAAAATAAATAGAAGCTTTACACCCGCGGCTCTGATTAGAGCCCCTAAACTGTCAGATCTTATTAGGAGTCCTTGATCTGCCTGCGTCGCCTACAATGACACCATCACTCGAACGCCATTCTTCTCCTCTTTATGGAAATTGGGTGTTTTTTTAAAGGTGGCAAAAGGGTCTCTAAGGAAATCTGAAATTTGGATCTAAGTGAAGTTGATGGCATTTCTCTAATTTAGATATAAGTCCTGCTGCAACGCAAAACATCGCCCCGGACGCCAGGCTCTCGGCCTTTTTAGTTCTCTTTCATTTCGGGGTGCACGGCGCTCCTCACAGCTGGCCTCAAAGCAGGCCTGCTTCTGATCTACTGTCTGCCGGTTAATGCCCCTGCGCCAATTCCACACTGCTCTCTGACTGGTGAAGGGAGGCGTCACTCGGGCTCAGGAGCAGGTTTCAAAACCCCACGTCAGTAAGATTGCTTTTCATACGGCGTCTTTTCAGTCTACACCGGCAACGCTTTTGCCTTCGACTCTGATAAAGAGCAGAGAAAATTGGATAAATTTCTAAGTTGGAGAGAATAATCCTACAGGGCCTCTTCACAGCTAGGCCCTGCTCCTTTCATGAGAGAGATCAGGTGGGGAGCACTCTTTCAACTTGTCTTTTGTTGAGCTGAACAGTACGATTACAGGTAAGTTGGGAAACAAGATGCAGGTCCCCAAAGATCCGGCTGTGCCTCTGACTCTGATAAACACATCATCTATTGATATCTCCCCAGCCCAGCTTTGACTATTCACACAGACCCTAAAATCAACACACCTGCCCCAGACTTCATGATCAAAGGAGGGAAGCCTAGAAGAGTCAGCTAACCAAAGACAGCTTCAGAGAAAGAGTCTAAGAATAAACCTTCGCAAACTGCCCACCCCAGTCTGACTCACCCCAACGGCAGATTCTGTTTTCCCTTATACTAAGGCCACTTGAGAATTCAGGGGTGAGACTTTCACAACATCCCCATTCTGGAGCAATCTCTTGCAAAGTGATAATGAGTGTAGGTACCCAGGTGGTACCTGGAGGAAAGGGTATGTCGGACATGTGGATCAGAAGTAATATCCTTACTACCCAAGCAGGACTGTTTAGACTCATTATCTCAACAGAATGTCTTGCAAAGGAGGGGTTCTCGTTCTCACCCACTGAATAGTTTTTGTGATCAAATGATGTTTTGGAGAGTGGGAAGAACTATGGGCCGCTGTGCTCTGGGTAGGCCACACTGGAAGTCATCAAGAATACAGACTAGAGTGCCTGGGTCATAATGTAGCCACCTATGGAAACCAGAGAGACTAGGCCAGGGGTCAGGAGTTCAGAAGCCCTGCCCCCGTCTCTTTCTAGTTCTGGGTCTTGGGGAAAACATTTCTCTGCCAGTTTGAGCCCAAGGCAGATGACTGAGATGATGAGGGCCTTTGCGCCTGTGCGAATACTAATACCTGGGCCAGGAAGTAGGGGTTCTGTACATTTTAGCCATCATTGTTGTTGTTTCTGATGGGGTGCTTTAAGAGTCAACCTAAAGTTACCACCCTGAAAAAACAGCACAGTATGTTTCAAGACCTCCTACGGCCCTGGTATGAGATTATGCTGGAGCAGAGAACAGCAGACTCATAAAAGACCAAGCAAGCTATGGAGGTCACTGCCACGTGTTCATGACGGATGCCCCCAGGCTAGCCTGCACATCTCAAGTGACGTTCAAAGGAAAGCAGAACTTGACATGACGTCAGTAATCAGGGCCCGGTGGGTTTAGCCCAAGTGAGGAGCGTCTCTCAGGCCTGCGAGTACAGCCCAATGCTTTCTTCCTGGCCAGGACAGGGAAATACAGAAGCAGCTGAACCAATGAACTCCTGTTGAGGGGCTCTGCAGTTAAGAGCTCTTCCTGCTCCTGCAGAGGACCGAACTTCAGTTCCCAGCACCTGGCAACCATACAAACCAACTCACAGCTTCTGTAACTGCAGTTCCAGGGGATATGATGCCCCCTTGTGGTCTCTGCGGGCACTACACTCACGCCGTGTACATACACATGCACACACAAACAACTATTTTTAAAACAGCATGTTCCCTTTTCTATATAACCTAGCCGTAAGATGGACATTTTAATAATGGCTATAGCATTATTATTATTAAAGCTGGGAGTGCAAGCTCACATGGCCAGTATGGAGGGATAGGATGTACACCTCAGAGCTATGACTCCAGAGCCTTCTTCCATGACGTGGAGTGGAACTGCTCCTACCCCCCCCCACACACACACACTTGCTCTTGTTCTTGAATAGGGCGGCATCTCACCTTTGAGAGCTGTGGGGTCTAAACCTGTTGACCCAAGATTCCTACTGCTTTAAGGTCCTTCAAGAGAGTCAGAGTCTAGAGGGCAGCGTCTGAGCGCATCTTACCAAGCCTACCCTCCCCGATGCTCCCAGAGCTGCAGCAGGGGTAAAGGCTACAGTCAGTGCCAGCCACGGCTGCATTGCCTTAGCCGTATCCACACCCTTCCTGCCCCAGCCCTGCCCCCCCACTGAGACCACATCACTCATCCTTGTCTTAGTGTGTGTGTGTGGTGTTCATGGTGTATGTAGGCATGTGAACATATGTGTGGGCACACGTGTGTGTGTGAGTACATATGTGTGTGTGCATGTACAAAGTGGGAGTTGGCATCAGGCACGTTCTTCAGTCACTGTCCACTGTGGATTGGCACGGGGTCTCTCACTGAGCCTGAAGTCTCCTGATTTCTGGCTAGCTAAGCGATCCGGCTGACCTGCGCTGTATTTGCAGGCGATTGCCGTATTTATCTGGCTCTCTCGTGGGTTCTGGGGGGGTCCAAACTCTAGCCCTCTCACTTCTGTACCAAGTGTTTGCTCACTGAGCCATCCCCCCAGCTCTGGCTCCCGTTAGTCCCCAAACATGCCGTGACGGTTCCTGCTCATGGCTTTGCCTCGCAACTTACTGTTCTGTTTGCCCAGATTTCTCTACCCCCTCTCCTCATCTCCCTTAGGCCCTTGTTCAAATGCCACCTTTCCAATGACAACTACACCAATGCCCTACTGTAAATGGCACACATGTGGTTTCCACCCCTAATCAGAGCACTTCAGATTTGAGGCCCTGCTGGCCTAAATAGCAAGACCCTGCCTCAAAAGTAAATGAATAAATAAATAAACATGGCATATATGCATGAACACACACACACACACACACCCCTTCCCACCCCACTAATGTGTTCCTTTATCTCCCTAGCGGGTATCACCATCTGAGATATAAGACATTTGCCATGTCAAACACCATTAATTTCCCTCAAGGCGGTGGAAGCTCCACACGCACTGGAGATGATTTTCACTCGCTTGCTGACAATAGCACTCTCTCGGAAGGAGAGAAGCGTTGAAGGGAGGAGAGGAATAAGAGGAGGGGAGAGGGAAGGTCAGAAACTCAGAGCAGGGCTCAGGTGAAGAGAGACAGAAACAAAACCACAAAAGTGCTGGCCATGTAGTAGCTGCTCACTAAAAGTCAGTAGAATAAATAATCCTGCCCTGGGGGTCATAGGCCACATTTGGGATGGAGAGGGTCCAGAGGGTCAGAAGGTGTAGCGGAAAGAGGGCGGGACTAGCCGGCACCGTATAAGCCGTACCTCGCTCTGTAGGGCATGGGCTTTCTTGGCCCAGGCCATCTTCAGATCCTCAGGCAGCGCGGTGAACTCACGGCACTGTGTCCGGTAGTCACGGTCACTGGCCAGGGCCTGGGCCTTCCTGGCATGGACCAGGTGTACCATATCCATGGGAAGGTGGCACTGGGCTTGGCTGCTGGCCGCCTCCTTCTTGTATTGATTCTCACTCTGCAGCTGGCCCATCCGCTGGCAGTGCCTCAGCCGTGGGTCATCACTCACACTCCGGACCCCGATGAGCTGCCCCCGCTCCTTCACGAAGTCGTGCCTATAGAGAAACTGGAAGGGCAGCCAGCTGGTCAGGGCCAGCTAACTCAAACCCACTGGACAGCAGCGCGTAGCCCGTGTGTGTCCACCTGCGTAACAGGCCCCGGGGGAGGGGCCAGCTCTTCTTCTTCTAGGAAGTGGCGAGTCTAAGAGATACCACAGGCAGTTGGCCCAAAGCATGCCTGCCTCCCTCTCTCCCCACTTCCCTCCCTCAGGGCTGAAGGTGAGAACATCAGACCTCTCTTTCTGTCTAATTAAAATCAGATCCCCTTGTGTACCCTGTGGCCAAAAGGAATTTCATCAGAAAAGGGCAAAAAAGACACTTGTATTCTATCTACTCGCGTTTGGAAAAACATTAAACCCCAAAGACAGGCTCTGTTCATTTGAAGTCCACGGTTCCTGTGATTTGTTTGTCGGAAAGAGAAAGTCACCTTCATGTCCCAGAGCTATGGGCATATGAAGCGCAGCTGGTGGCTTGTGGCGGGGAGTGAGAGAGGCCCAAAGAGGGAGGCGGTTGTCATCTCCTCCTCGTCCTTGCTCGTTCTGGGTGGGGCTACAGACAGGCGGCTGTCGCATGACCGCTGCCTGGACTTTGCAGTGACACCCGAGTCACCAGCTCCTCCAGCCACAGGCCTCTGCACGGATTTAGCCTTTTGCTGAAGGACCTCGTTCGGAGCTAATATATTCCGCAGGTGACGTCCCGTCTCGCACAGGTGTAGATTTGCGTGAACTTGGGAAAAATCAGCCCCACACATTGTTTTGCATTACGCTAACAGAGAGGAAGCAAGATGGAAGGTCAGAGCAACCTACTCACATCACTGGCTATGTGCCCGGAGGCTCGCGCAGCCTGGAAGGGGAGAGCGTCCATCGTCAGCTTGCAGCCTTGAGCACGGAGATTATACCAAGACTCCTTGTATTTTGCCTGAGACAGGAACACATGTACATCTTTAAAACACACACACACACACATGCACGCACGCACACACACGCATGAATCCATGAACAAAGGCCGCATGCCCTTTCACTTGTAGCATGGAACCCATTTGTGAGCAGCAAACAATGGGTGTTTCACAGAGCAAACTCCCATCAGCACGTGCCCTGTGGTCGGCTCTGAGCATACATGCATCTGTAACACACATACATTCTACACGGGCTTCTAAAACGGGCGCCTTTCCAGAAGCTTCAACAAATGGTGGATCACTTGCACAGCGCAATGCTGCTGGCTTTGGCACACGCCTGGCCTGCAGCAGGGAGGAAGGCTTACCTCACTCAGGTTGTCTGCATTGGCTCTTGCTCGGATGAACTCAGGCAAACCAAGGGTGGTTGTGTATTGGTGCCGCGCATCCTCACCAGCTGCCCTATAGAGACGCTGCACCCCAATCAAAAGTAAAAATCAGGGAGAAGACACCACACACGATGTGTGAGTCCTGCATGTGTAGCTGGGAAGGCGTGAGGGCAGGGCGCCTCCTGGCACACAGCTTCAGCCTGTAGTAACTGAAGGCTGCTGATGGAAAGAGGCAGCCCGGTCTCCACCCTTCCCTGGCACCTCAGGGTCCCTTCTGAGAGCACGCTGAGCCGGGGCTTCCCTGGAAGACTTGTCCCTGTGCTCAGAAACGGGTGGGCGCTTGCGGACTTCTGAAAGGTCAGAGGTCAGCCTAAAATACAGTCACCCCACAGCTCCCAGTCTGGAAAGGCGGAGCGAAGGCAAGCAAGAACTTTAACTTGATGCCCTCTCTCGTGTGCAAGATGAGGAACTCTGTCCCCTTGGGGCACCCTTATCCTTAGGCGTCACTTCCAGCTTCGGAAGGCTTGGGTTGGATGCGGAGGCGAAGAGAACCCTTCTCTTCATTTTTTTATGGGGAATAGTAGATTTGGGGATGAATACATTTGAGTGAATAATGAACGAGGTTAAGACAGGCAGAAGTTCAGGCCTTCCTTCAGACAGATGCCATGCTCTAGACCTGCCTCTGGGCAGACGCAAGCCCTGCATAAATGAGCGTTACTGCACTGGTTTGCACTCCTGCCAGGAGTAGAGCCACAGATTCCTATGTGCAAAGGAGCCGGCTGAGGGCCTTGTCTGGTGGGGCCTTGGACCCAGCCACTCCATGGTATGACCTGAGGCTGGGATCCCAGCCTGCCCCTGGTCCAGGGGAGCCGGACTACAGCCTGCAGCAGATGCCCGATTCCTTCCTTTCCTCTGGAAGGTGTGTTAGGTTCTGTACGGAATGTTCTTTTCTTTCCAAATCCCCCCATAAATTTGAATGCCTTTCCCCTCTTCAACCTATAAAAATCCACCACCCCTATCCCCCTTTTCTCTTTAAATGTAGCTGTTCTTGAACAGCCACTGGAGAATTCACCTCATTGGTGATCTGGTTGCTGAACTTGGCCTGCAGAAGGTGAGGAGTATCTACCACAGCTGTGTACTTGAATGACCCAGGATGTTGGCGGTATTTACTCTAAGGACAAAAAAAAAAAAAAAAAAAAAAAAAGGCTTGGTAAGGTTAAGGAAAACAGTTAATGCTGTAAATCTTAATTAAATCTCTGTGTGCATGTGGTTTGTATGTGCGTGTGCGTGCATACATGTATGCATATGCACATGTGTGAATCTATGCATGTGGATTCCAGAGGATAACTTGGGGCACTGCTCCTCAGAAACACTATAAATACCTGCTTTCTGAGGTAGGTCTGTCGCTGGACATGAGCCCCGGAATCTTCCTGCCTCTGCCTTTCCCCACATTGGAATTAAAAGTGCATGCCACTATCACCACTAAAGCCTCCATTTGCCCAGCCTATCATTCTAGAGTCCAGCTGGCCAGCCCCCTCTCCAGGTGAACAGAACCAACTATACTTACAATCTGTGCCTGACAAGATTTGTCCTCAGCACTGAGGATGCACAAATGCTAGCTGGGCCCTTCAAAACACCATTCACGAGAAAGGCCAGATGTGGCCCACATCTGTAATCCTAGCTCTGGGGAGGCACACACAGGCTCGCTGCCAGCCTGCTTAGACTGCTTAGTGAGTCTCAGGTCAGGGAGAGACCCTGTCTCACAGAGCAAGGTTGATGACTCCCGCAGAACATCTGGGACCCTGGGTCCACATTCGCACGCACTCACACAGTGGCCCCGGGTACACACTCAAACACGTGTGCATACAAACACCCCACCTGTCCGCCCTGGCAGAGCCCATCCTCTCTGCTCTTTGAAGAGCCACACAGGCCCTGACGGGCATGGGTTGTGCAGGTTTGATGCAGACTGTTCTGAGAACGCAGAGCCCAGGTCCCCTTAGCATGCAGTCTGGGAGCAAACGTGTAACCCATGATTCCCATTCCCTGCCCTTGAGTCTGCCATGAGCATCAACGCAAAGCTCCCCATGCACTGAGACAGCTTAGGATTCAGAGACTACTTAATTTTTACCAAGAAATCAGCAAGACGGCAGCTGCCGTTTCAAACACAGCCGTCAGAGAAACCCTGAGATTGAGTCGGTACCGAACCTTACAAAGCCAAACCGAGGTGTTCTGTATAACCCCATGTGACTAATTTAGAAGCCGGGGATCAGAAAGGACAGGTAACTAGGCTGAGGTCACAAAGTCAGTGAGAGCTGACCTGGAATTTCAATCCCTTACTTGTTGGTTTCCAAAGCCTGCCAGCTCTCCATTGTACCATATGGCTGCCCTTCAAAGGACCTAGGAAAAGCGCAACTTACGAGCTCATGAATCAGTCTTATGTATTAATGGAAGAAATGACTTGATATTCCTGTTGTGTGTGCATTCGTGCGTGTGTATGCACGTGTGCACGTGTGTATATGTATGTATGTGTGTGCATGAAGCCAGAGGCTAATGTTGGGTGACTTTCTCTATCGCCCTCCACTCCAGGTCCCTCACTGAGCACGGAGCTCGTTGCTTCAGGTAGACTCGTTAGCCAGTGAGTTCCAGGGATCCTCCCGCCTCCACCCCCGGATAACTGGGATGACAGACATGCACCATGGTGCCTGACTATTTCAGTGAGTGTTGCTCACTGGGCTCCATCCGCTAAGCCACCTGAGTAGAACCGCAATAAGGATAAACGCTCCAGGTAAGAGGCAACAGCTTAACCTCCAGCTGCCTGAGCAGGGGGACAGAGATCCCCTGGGGCATCTGCCCTGGGATCCCAGGCTTCCATCACCCACTCTGGAGTCCCACGTTACCTCGCTGATGAGCTCTGACGCTCTCTTTCTGCCTTCAATCTCCAGTGTGCCAGGAATAACACAGGGGATGCCACGCATGAAGTTCAAGTCTGAACGGTACAGATTCTACAAGGGACACAGAGACATCAGGGAAGCCAGACTCGACAAAGAAGCAGGAGCAGCCAGGCTCTCGGGCATTGTCCGGAAGCGCGCGTCTAGAACCCCAAGCAGCATCTGCATGGATGTGTGTCTGTCTGTCTGTATAGATATGGTGCCGCTCAACAACAATGCACACGTTTCCTCAATAAAGACTCATCTGGGAAAAACGTGGGCCAGGAGGAAGTAATTCGGCTGCCACTTCTCTGTGAATAGCTGTGACATGCGATGGAGATACCAGATGGGCTTCTGTTTTACTGGGGGCTATCAAACCATAAATGCTGGACAGGATGGTGGCTAGAAAGTCAGGAGTCTTGGGGCAAATGTACAAATGGTTTAACTGATCTTTCAAACATAGGCCAACAATGGCAGGAAGTATTAATTAATCATGGGTTAAGGAAGAAGTAATGGGTGAATCCAGAATAACTTGACACAGACTCACGTGGGTCCACGCCTGCGTGGGACGGAGCAAGAACACCTGAGTGGTTGGGAATGACAGTTTAGGGGATCCCCGGATCTGCTCCCTTCAGCCTGCAAAGCGCCCCCTGAGTTTCCTGCCTTCCAGTTGTCACCACAGCACTGGACAGGATAAGCACCAGGGTGGGTAGGTGACAAACGGCCAAGATTAGTGCAGCCGTTCCCTCAACCCTACAGCTGCGCTCAGGTCCCTGACAGTTCACGTCGTTCAGCAGTCATCGTCCACAGGCACAGTTCCAAGAGAGGACAGATTCTGAATCTGAGCACTGCTCCATTTGCGCACACTGTTGAACCAAGAAGGGGTCTCACTTTCCTCCACACGGCTTGCTGCCTGCACAGGTCTGGAACCTAGCAGGCTGGGAAGGAAGGCAGGTCCAGGGCCGCTCCTGCCGCCTTTGGGGAGGACACGCCTCACTTCTTAAGGGAATGCGAAGCTGCCTAACTCCCCTGTGCCTCCATGCTTTGCAGAACAGGTTTCAGGGGTTGGACATGATACCAGAGGAGTGAAGATGCCTCACAAGGACCAAGACGACCCTAAGAGGCATCCCAGGGCCTAACCGCCTGGGCCTGCTCTCTGTTCTTCCCACAAAACATCAAGAAGGGCTTCCACCCAACCTGACACCAGGGGCAAAACTGGAGAATGTTCCTCAAGTACAGCTGATTCACCTGGGGTGACTAATCCATCCTCCCTGTGCCTTGTACAATTTCTCTTGACAATAGGGGCTGCTGATGCATGGATATTGTGGGGCTTAGATGAGGTAATTCCAATGCTTTGAATGCAGCAGAAACACTCAAGGAGCAGTGACTGTTCTCACTAGGGCACTGTAATTAATTGTGCATCCGTACTGTGTGGGAGCTCTTGGGCTAAGAAGAGTTTGGGACTCCTGACCTCTGGAGGCTCCACGGAGCCAAGAGGAATTTGAGGGTCCCTGCTTTGCGACATGAAATGCCAGGAACAGGCCCTTACAGAGAGGCTCGGGCTCTTTACCTCACTCTGCAACTTGTGAGCTTTCTTGGCACAGCTCAGTCTCAGATCTTCTGCCAAGGATGTGTGCTGGGGCAGTGGGTGCCTGTAGTCCTGGTTGCTGGCCAGGTTCTGAGCCTTCTTGGCATGCACCAGGGTCACCATGTCCAGCGGCAGACGAAAGTGAGTTTTTGAGTGTTCAAAGGCTTTCTTGTAATTCACCTGGAGAGGCAGACAGATCAACAGCCACTATTTCAGAGCCACTCTTGATCCCTGGGAGTCACCAGCCTGGGTACAGGAGCCATGGCCCCCTTACCAGGCGAAAATACAGACGAGCTTCCTGTCTATGCCAATTACTCCCTTGCTGAAGTTCCTATGTGGCCCCACTTCAGAGTGCTGAGAATGCTCCCGGGCAATCGGTGTTCCGCCCAACGTAACGTACCTCTCCCCAATGTCTGCTCCGGTCACAGATTCTCCTTACCCCACCCGGCAAAGAGCTTCGTCAAGCATTATGTGAGCCTTGGCCAATCTTAGAGCTGGTAGGAGTAGACAGCTATTTGAAAAGCCAGTTCTGAGGACAGATACTCATCCCTCAAGCCCAACGCATGCCTGAAAAATGCCCCGGCAGCCTTGGGAGGAACTGTGTGAGGCTGGCGGTTCTCCTGGGAATCCAGGCGCAGAGTCGGTGCCTTTTCCTTTTGCCAGTTGTCCTCTGATGCTTCTACCCAACCCCCTGGCCCAAACTTCCCACTCTGGAGTCACTGATAGTGCTCTCATCCTTAGGACAAGGACAAGGCCTCCCATCTAATTCCATACTCGGAGGCCAGCAGCCCAAGACAGAGAGCACAGTTGGAAAAAGGGGAAGTGAGACAGATCGAGAAAAATGGCAGAGAACAAAGGAGCCACGGGACAGAAGGGCAGGAGAGAGAGAGAGAGAGAGAGAGAGAGAGAGAGAGAGAGAGCTGCACCACCTCCGCGTTGAAACCCCCTCTTTCTAGCTGACTCTGGGCGAGGGACTGACCTTCTTATCAATAAGACGGTTAGGTGAGACAATGCTTAGGCTGGACCTCTATAACATGTGACATTCACCCCTCACACGTGTGCAAGGAGGTTGTGTATGAACATGTATACCAGAGTCCACAGGACCACACCAATTGTCAGAGGGCAGTAGCAAACCAGGTGCCTACATGTATGTGTGCACAAATAAGAATGAAGTGCCGTGTGTGTGTGTGTGTGTGTGTGTGTGCATGCATGTGTGTGTGCGTGTGTGTGTGAGTGTGTGTGCATGCATGTGTGTGTGCGTGTGTGTGTGTGAGTGTGTGTGCATGCGTGTGTGTGTGTATGTGTGTGTGAGTGTGTGTACACACACACACTCACACATGTCTGGAAAGTACATAAGTACACACTCCATCTATACAGCTACACTGTGAGTAACTACAATGGACTATAGCCTCCAGGATCCAGACTACCTTCTAACAAGCAATCTAGAATTTCTCATATAAATCTTTTCTCCATTTCTAAACATTTGCAGGAACTCAGTCTGTAGAGCACACATACCCCCCCCAAAAGAAAAAAAAATCTTTGCAGACCAAACACATCCCACAGACCACCTAAATCCAATTCAAAGAATTCACATCCCAGAAAGGAACTAGGGGGCTCCACAAAGCCAACCTCATTTTATGGGAGAACCTACAACCCAAGTTGGCAGCAGAAGGCATCATCCACTTCCAAGGAGCTGGCCCCCTGAGCTGGCTGTGTGAGGGGCATCGTCAAGTGGGTCCCACAGCTCCCTCCGTCCCCTCCCACTTACAGCACTCTGCAGCGAGGTCGCGTGTACTGCGTGTGCGAGGCTGAGGTCACCTTCCAAGCCCCGGGAGCCAAGCATCTGTCCTTTCATTCTCTCAAATGTTGCTTTGTATTTGTACTAAAGGGAAAGAGAGCGGGAGAGAGCAGCGGCTCAGGGACAAGGGACACAGAATGGAAGAGGTGGGTATTGGGAGAAAATGTTTTGTTCTTTTGACAGTAACTGGGTGAGTTAAAAGAAAACGCGCAGGAGTCGTCAAAAAGTCTATTCTTTCATATGCAAGACTCCCAATGACTAAAGGGCTCCGATTTGAAACGGCAGAAGCGTTAGCACTTGGGCGGCCCAAGCTGGGAGAAGGTGCAGGCATTGTTAGCCAGCTCTTCATAGGCTGGGTTTATGAAAACTCTGGGTGGAGGGTGCATTTCATCTACCCAGGTGCCATGTTTACAGCCGGGCATTGGGCTTTGTGCCCTGGGCTAGGGAATTTTTTTGTGTGAGATGCACTCTCTCTCACTGGTCATTAATCCAGTTGCCCTAACACAGTCAGTTTGGACAGGAGAGGATTTTATATCCACAGGCAAAAGAAGGCAAGAGTTAGAGGTAAAAGAACTGCAAACAGGTTTGGATTCAAGATGTCACCGGATTGGATGCTCACATCGCTTGTGATTTCACTGGCCGCCTTTGCTGCCTGGAATGGAAGGGCATCCAACCTCAGCTTGTATCCCCCATCCCGAAGTCGGCTCCAGGACTCCTTATAGCGTGTCTGGTAGGGAAGAAGGTACAAATCTGACAGTCTCTCCTAAATTTTGGTTTTCTCCGACATAATCTGGGTAGCAGTGGGTTTCTCTTTCCCACCCAGAGCCCCATCTGGGGGTTAGAAATCATTGTGGCTCAGAACAGACGATCCGAGAATCAACTCCTGGCCCCCATCCCCACCCTTGGCAGGTGAAGCCTGAGAGGGGACTGGTTAAAAGCCAAGGTTTAGGAGCCGGGTAGCCCTAGATCTCACTGAGCAGCAAACTCATTGGATTAAGAAGGTTTAAGGCTGTTTGTATAGCTCGTTATGCAAGATAGAGAATAGCCAAATGCCTCAACCAAAGTCCAGGAATGATGGGAGAAGAGTTCTTATAGACACTACAGAGGGGAAGAGTTAAAACCCCCAAATGTGTCCTCAGCAAAGTCACCCGTTACATGGAGCTTTACTGGGGCGCTCCTGCACGGATCCAGCACACAACGGCCTCGTCAGGAAGGCGAGTCCCTGCCTCATTCTTCCCAGTGAGCTTGTGCCTTGCACAGGGTCGGCTATATCGTTTACAGGGCCCAGTGCAGACACAAGTGGATCCCCTTGTTCAGAGCAGTCATGAAGTCACCATAGTGACAGTGTGGGGCGCCGTGCATGCCTTGAAGGCACCCAGCCCTCCTGTCTCTGAACCCAGTGTCCCCAGGGGAATCTCACCTCACTGATGTTCATGGCATTGAGTTTGGCAAGCAGGACTTCAGGCAAGTCCACAGTAGGCGTGTAGTGGTGCTTCATGCTCTCTCCTTGCTCGCGATACAGTCTCTGTGGGTCAAGAGAGGACGCTGCATTGAACCCAGAGCCTTCCCCATGCAGCAGCAGCCGTGAGGCACGCCAGGGGACAGAGGGCCCGCAGCTGCTATGTCGCAGCACAGACATGACCACAGCAGCCTGGCTGACATTTTTGGCAATCTCCGCTCAGCTCTACTTTCCAGCACAGAGCATGACAGGTGCAAACCTCGCCCACCGCTGATGCTACACTCTTAAGCACCACTGACTGAGACACTGAGGTCCGGCCACGCTTGCCTCATCTGGCTGTTCACCTCAGGCTGTGCAATAGGGACCAGGGACCCAGGAAACGCACAGGCAATGGCCGCTCTGCGGGGAGATTCCCCAAACCCACTTCCCACTCTCGTCTCCTTCCCTACCAGCTAGGATCCCTGGCCTACTCAATACCCCCCTAGTAAGTTCCAAGTGAGCTCCGGGCAGCCTACAAGTTTGCTAGATGATGCACAGAGTTAGCACACCACCTAAGGAAATGTCTAAATAGTGTTTTTCCATCCCAACCCCTATCAGACATGTCCAAGGTTCTACATGTCACAGCAGCGCCCCCTAGAGTTGGTCATGGTTAGGACACAGCAAGCGTTTTTCTTCCTGGAGACTTAATTCTTGTCTGGCTGATTCTCAGAGTTCAATGTGATGCTAACCAGCAGGTATACGAGAAAGCTATTCCTAAACCAAAGTATAAGACCCATGCCATCCCACAGCCTGAAGAATACCCAGGCCCTTTTGGGGGTACCTATAAGAAAAGATACAACCAGACTTTCTTATAAAACCATAGAGGGAATTTTGAAAGCTGGATCCCCAGGGTTTATAAATATTTTTGTGTGTCAGAAGTTGGATATTTTAAGATATTTCAAAGCCAAGTCTGCCTTATACACAGATCTGAGGACTTCGCTCGGAAGTGGCAGCCAGTTAATTCCTGAGCTTAGGGAAGGTTTTATAAGACCTCAATGTTCTATTTAGTCTCTAGTGAACTGAGCATTGGGTCAAATCTTGGTTTCCTGCAATATACAGAATTCTGGAAGTGGCTTAAAAGTCAGGCTAATATTCACAAATCAGACTCGAGTCATTTTTCTAAAGCCTGGAGAAATAAGAACACAATGTCAGTCCCTGCCCTCGGATCCCAGACAGCCCCGAGCGCAGCTTCTTCGTCCCAATTAGACAGATTTTTACTCAAAGTTCTGGCTCTGGAAACAACATTTGGAACAAAAGGGAAAGGGGGTAACGCAAGGAAGGAGAGCATCCAGGGGGCAGTGGGGTGCGGATCCCCACTTGGCACTCAGTACAGGAACGCCCCATTTGCATCCTAATGAGGAAGCAACCCTGCCAGGGAAGCTTCATAAAAGACAAGGGGACCCTTCATCCTCAGGACCACAGAAGGAGCAGGCCCGAGATCCCCTCCGCTTCAATCACACGGCTGAAAGAGAGCCCACTCTCAGAGTCATAATGTATATACATTACCACTCACATCCACTGCCTGGGTATAACTAATCCTGGCCTGGACCATCTCAGGAGTGTCTTTAATACTGGTGAACTTCAAAGCTTCTGGATGCTGACGGTACTTCCTCTGTTGAGCAGGGAAAGATCAAAGCTGTGAATTTTGTGCTGCTCTTTCATGCCATTTGAAAGAGGAAAATCACAGGTTGCTTGAGATTAGAGTGAATTTGTGAACATAATTATTATTCGGCTTCCTCCATCTTTATATCCTAGGCACCTTCAGGTTAATATTTGTTTCAATTTAAGAATAACCTCATGTCAATTAACATTAAAGTATTTCTACCTGGTGCAAAGACAACATCTCAAAATTAGATTACACCAGTAAAAGACCGTAGGGTACATACTCCCAAAGTCATTCTTTCTAGGGCTTCAAATGGTGCGTCTCAGTTGTTTACATATCTTAGTTTGGCAGGGAAGTGCGTTCCCAGTCTCATTTATCGATTGAAGCTTTCTGTTTTCCTTCCCCCACAGGACTTGGCAAGTGTTACCATGCAGGTGTATTCACTCTAGCCTACGGTGATCCTCAAATATATTACAACAAGGAAAAGGAGACCCTTTCCGTCACTGAAAGGAGTTATCACGAAGGACTAGAATATATGCATTAAGCAAAACACAAAGCAACAAAACAATGTAAAGTTGGAAAGATCTATGTAGACGACTCATATCGAGGAGCTCTGGGTAACATGATTAAGTTCATTCTCCTTCCTTTCATTCAAAGCACATTTTTCGTGGCCTGAAGTATTAGAATTTTAATGGCGTAATGGAGCTTATTTTCCCCAAAAGTCATGTTATTTTCTAAACACCTGCTCCTCATTTGTCTGCTTGGATTTGTGCATGCTGCACTGTACTGTCTTAGGTACAGTTAAATGCGGCCAGCCACCTGTGCTTTGCAAATGAAGTCTTACTGTAACATTCACTGACATGTTGTCCATACCATTTTCAGCTACTTGTGATGGAGACTATGCAATCGGCAAAATTAAAAATATTAACTATGTGGAACTTCACAGAATAGTTCTGGTGACTCCTGTCCTATAGCGTGTGTGCGTATGTGTGTGTGTGTGTTTGTCTATGTGTGTCTGCATGCATACATGTGTGTATGTGTGTATGTATGTATGTGATGCATGTATACATGTGTGTGCATGTGTGAACCCATTTACACATGTGTGAATACATGTATGTGCATATGTATGAATGCATGTGTGCGTGTGTGAATGCATTTACACATGTGCAAGTGAATGTGTGTACATAAGTGTGTGAATGCATGTATGCTCACACATGTGTGTATGAGTGTGTGAGTGAATGCATGTATACATGTGTGAATGTGTGTATATGATATGCATTCATTTGTGAATTCATGTGTATGTGTGTGAGTGAACATATTTGTACAGGTATGTATAAGTGCATGTGGTGTGTGTGTGTGTGTGTGTGTGTGTGTGAGTGTGAGCAAGTCTATATTCACCCATGACTCTCTCTACACTGTCTGGTTTTCTCTCTGAAAGTCAATCAGCCCAATTTGACAGGAACCTAGAAACATCTCATAGTTGGGAAAAGCTGCTAAAGTATATTTTGCCTAATATATGGTCTGAAAACCAGCGTGAGGCAAAGATGTTAAGGAAATAAGCAAATTTCTTGAGAAAGTCTGCAGAATGAGAAGAGTGATATGACAAAGTTATATCAGTGCAGGGCAAAATATTCCCTCTGCAATTCTTTGCTGCCAGACTTAGACACATAAAGGAACCATCTGGAAATCCACTATGCGATTCCATAAGAAACCCTCTTTTGAAACATCTCAGGAGCCTCACTGCCAAAACTAAAGTCTTCCAGGTATGCACAGAGAGTTCCAGAAAGACCAGTCCACTCTAAAGCCCTGAAATGCTCACGTGCCTTCTGGACACAGCCAGTCCTTGACAACAGTCACTTAGAGGGGTGAATCTGGGAAGTCTTATGGTGCTGGGCACTCAGGTGCTCTGTGTGTGCAGGGGCGATTCTGCCCCCGAAGGGCATCTGCTAGGACACTGGCAGAGTGTGCTGACTTCTAGGGACCAGAGAGACACTGCGGGAATCAACAGCATGTCGATGGCCATGCAGTCTTTAAAACTGCTGCTTGGTGAGGCTGCCCAGAGCCTGGGGAAAGGCGTTTCTCATCATCAGAACCACCGGAAGGTCAGCCAGGGTGGCTGGACCATGACAAAAGCGAGATTTAAAAACAGCACAAGGGAGATATCCCTGTCACAAGAAAGAACCAACCATGTCGCCATGTCAGACGACATTGGGAACATTCACAAACTGTTTACACTGCAGCCACAGAGGGAGAAGCGTGAAACGTGTGAAGGTATAAAAGGGTTTCCTGGGTGCCACGGATGTATCTTTTCATCGTCTCTCCCATACCGCTTCATTAAAAGGTAAGGGCTGGGTAGTGGTCGAGCTCCGTGTGGTTGTCATTATTATACACAACATCGCTTGTCACCCACTTCGTTTTTGCCGGGACTCCGTGGGCCCCTACTGGTATGTGTTTGGTATGTGGCTTCTCTCTAATTACCAGACCTAGTCCGGGTTTGGAGGCCTTTCATGTGGCTCTGCCTTTTGAGTGGAGATTATTTTAATTTTATACAGAAACGTCGCACGCCTAATGCAGCCAAGCCCCACCACGCACACTGTCGGGAGATCTCACCTCACTAATGAGTTCTCCTGCCTTCTTCGCCTGCTCCACATTTAATGACCCGGTGGCGACCCAGCCTGCGCCTTTCATCCACTTCACATCTGCCTTGTATTGGTTCTGACAAAGGAGAGAGACGGGGGGAAGGCAGGCCACTGTCACTGCACAGACATGGAAAGAGCTGCTAACAGCTCCCAGTGTGCCCTCCGTGCCAGCCCAGTCAGACTAAATGACACTTTGCTCAACTGCTTCTGAAGAGTCCTGGGTGAGGCCCCAAATATGCAAATTAGCCCCCTTAATCAGAGGCCTCCCTGTAGATGGTGGCTTTTGGCCCTACCCAACCCTACTTGGGGTCCACAGAAGTCAACCTGGGCCCTCGTTAGGGACAGGCGTCTTCCCTGCAGACAAAAGCGCCCTCATTGTGCTGGACCCGTTTTCTTGTTTGGAATGGCAGGCAGGGGAGGAGACAATGATGGCCTCCAACTGGACCCAAGCAGGAGCAACTGGAGGGACTCTCACACAAAATCTTCCCCTGGAGCCAACTCCTTCCTCCTGTCACTGAGGGGCATGGAGGACATGTCTTCACTAGCTATGAATGAATGGGTTTAATGAAATTATTGAAATGGAAAAATTTATCTTAAACCAGCCTACCTTCTCTGTGTGTGTGTTTCTCTCTGTCTCTGTCTGTCTGTCTGTCTGTCTGTCTGTCTGTCTGTCTCTCTCTCTCTCTCTCTCTCTCTCTCTCACACACACACACACAGAGAGAGAGAGAGAGAGAGAGAGAGAGAGAGAGAGAGAGAGAGCTGTGTGTAACAGCCTGGCTATAGCTGAGCCCTCACATTATATTCTTTTCCAAGAATCAACCTAAAGCAGAGCAGGAGCAGAACCCAGCAAGGGTACAAAGAGGAAGGGGAGGAGGCTGTCGAAAGGATCCACAAGCTGCTCGTTCAAAAACTGGGGACCTTTAGAGCTGAGATGAGGTGTCAGTGATACTCCCGTCATTGACCATAGCTGCAGATAACACCAATGCATTCAACTCCAGCATCAGAGAGAAATCAAAAACGTAAGTCAACCAGAATTCCAAAAAAGTAGCTCTGTCTCTCTGGCTGTTGGCATATAACTTCAAGTCAGCACAGGATGAACAGAGCTAACCAGGAGTAAGTAAGAGTGTTTCCCCTTGGGGATCCAGAAATATGTACCCCTGAAGCCTGAACTGTCGCCCCAAAGGGTGTGGTAAAACAAAGACTTCAAAAATAACAAGCACAAAACCTAGCACACACATACACACATTATATACATACACACACTGTACATACACACAGTATATACATACACACACTGCAAACACACATGTATATACATACACACACTGTACATACACACACAGTATATACATACATACACTGCACACACACACATTATATACATACACACACTACACAAACACAGTATATACATACATACACTGCACACACACACATTATATACATACATACACTGCACACACACACATTATATACATACACACTGCACACACACACATTATATACATACACACACTACACACACACATTATATACATACATACACTGCACACACACACATTATGTACATACACACTGCACACACACACAGTATATCCATACACACACTGCACACACACATTATATACATACATACACTGCACACACACACATTATATACATACACACACTACACAAACACAGTATATACATACATACACGGCACACACACACATTATATACATACACACTGCACACACACACACAGTATATGGATACACACACTGCACACACACACACCATTATATACATACACACACTGCACACATACACAGTATATACATACACACACTGCACACACACACACCATTATATACATACACACACTGCACACACACAAACATTATATACATACACACACTGCACACACACACACACTGTACATACATACACACAGTATATACATACACACCACACACACACACATGAATGTATATATACACAGCTTACATCACTTTGCAGGCCATAGGCTTTCTTGGCCCACTCCACCTTCATGTCCGTGGGCAGAGCTGTGAAGTAGTGTGATATCGTCCTGTAGCCTATGTCGGTGGCTAAGTGCTGCGCCTGGCGGGCGTGGGCGAGGTGGATCATGTCCAGGGAGACATGACACTGAGACTTGGTGTCCTCAAAGCCTTTCTTATACTCCAGCTCACTCTGTAGCTTGGACATCTGCAGTGAGTGGCTCATCCGAGAGTCCGCCCGTGCGCTCTGTGCGCCAATGAGTTTCCCTCTGGACCTCTCGGAGTCCTCCTTGTACTTCACCTAAATGTGAACACACAGCAGGGACATGGTCAGTGTCCTCCACATGCTGGGAGGCATGAGTCAACACAAAGCCACCTGGTAGGATCCTACTAGACAACGGTACACTCCCTCTAATCAAGCCGACGAATGAAATGTCACCCCTGGGTGCTAAATGCCACGATAGACCTCACGTTTCTGTGAGACATTCTCAACTTGAGACTTCTTGGTCTTGACTTTGTCTTGTTTGTTAACACTTACTTATTTTTATTTCACGTGTATGGCTGTTGTACCTGCATCACAGTTATGCAGAGCCCCCAGAGGCCAGAAGGCGGCATCTGGTCCCCAGAAACTGGAATTACAGATGGCTGTGGGCAGTCACATGGCTACTAGGAATTGAATCCAGGTCATCTGGAAGAGCAGCAAGTACTCTTAACTGCTGAGCCATGTCCCCATCCCTGTTTTAAAATCACCTGTGTGTGTGTGTGTGTGTGTATGTGTGTGTGTGTGTATGTGTGTGATGCTTTGGTTTATTTTTTATTTTTCTAAACCTTATTATATATAAAAAAATTTACTATTAAGTAAAAATATCACACACCAAAATATCCAGAGCTCAGTGTGCTTCTGTGCAATTAGAACAGGCATTTGGAATAGAAGCTGCGGAGCTTTGTATTAAATTTTACATTTATTTCAGTATTGAATATATTTTGTTCACATATCCATCACTGAAACAAATAAACAAAAATCCGTGGCAGAATTAAACCCAGAAAAACAATTAGCTGTGCACCCTCCTTCATAATTCTTGTCTGTTACCTGTACTCAGTCTGTTTTCATATTCTTTTTAAGGCTTTGTGTGTGTGTGTGTGTGTGTGTGTGTGTGTGTGTGTGTGTGTATGCGCGCGTGCACATGTACAAAGGTTCTAAGACAGACTGAAATAGGACTTCAGAGCCCCTGGAGCTAGTTACAGGCAGCTGTGAGACACCTGAGATGGTTCCTCTAGAGAAGCAGGAAGTGATCTCAACCTGCATCACTTCCCAGCCACACCCTCTGTTTCTTAAGTGACCTGTTGTCCTCCGCAAAAGCTGACTTAGAATCTTTAAGGGTAATAGCGGGAGCATCATAACTAAAAAGCAGGCAGTCACAAGACTCAAAAGGCACAGAGCACCCCAGACGCAGCCCCAGCTGGGAAAGGGGTCCCAGAGCCAGAAGAGGGTGTGCTGCCTGAAGACAAAATATGCCACACAAAGCACAGTGGGAAACGGAAGGAAGACAACGAATCCAGTCAGGTGGTGTTATCCGCAATGCCATCACTGTTGCATTGTGGGAAACTCTACTCTCATCTTCCAGCAACAGCGTTGATACCCGTCTCTATTTATTGTGGATGGGACATGGGGTAATCCCACGTCCCTCGTGTACCCACAGGCTGGGTTATAACATGTTACGTGGCAGAATTTAAACCAACCACATCAGCAGTCCACTGGATAAGCTGCTACCCTGATGTCTCTCCCTTCCCTTTCTCTCTCCTCTCTCTCTCTCTCTGCTTTGTTTTATTTTGAATTTTTTTGTGTTTTATTCTTTTTGTTCTGTTGCTTAATTCAGTTTAGTTGGTTGTCTTTGGGGGTGGGAGTTGGGACGACCTCAGGTAGCGAGGCTGACCTTAAACTTCTGATCCTCTGGTCTCTGCATCTAGAACACTGAAATTACAGAAATGTGCCAGCATAGCCCTTCCTCCTCTCTCTCAATCTCTCTCTCTCTCTCTCTCTCTGTCTCTCTCTCTCTCTCTCCTTTCCTTCTCTCATTTTTTTTTCTCCTTCTGCCTTTCAAGCATGGCTTTCTCAAGGTAGGAAACGAAGTTCTGCTTACACTCTGGCCTCAGTCAGAAAAGAGCACACATCACGGAAGCATGGTGTGCGTGGACTCGTTTCCCGTGCTCACAGCGATTTTACAGTCACCAGAACTGGATGTGGAAGGTTAAACAACCTGTTTAAATAAGAGCACTATGGCATGCTACACGGCATAGAAGGATTCCATCCACAGTTTGTCTGACAGAAGACATCGGAACCGTGTCACCTATGAAGGAGGGGCATGGAAGACTCTTGCCACTGTGGTTTCTACTTGCTGGAAAATTGGTATGTGGCAACAGCAAGCTGCCCATGGGAATGATGGTCTCACTGTGAAGGGTTTGCTATGATCCCACTTTCCCATAGGAGCCCAGAGGCCCAGGGAGACAAGAGCCTGGACAGACAAACAGCAACAGAGCTGTGCGGTCTTCCTGATGGCTGCGGGACTCACCTCACTGGCCAGGTCTCTCCCAGCTTTGGCTGTCAGGAATGCCAAGGAGTCGAGTCTCAGCTCAAACCCTTTCGCCTTCTGCCTTTCCCAGCTGCTCTTGTACAGTGTCTGCGGAGACGCAAGAGAGCAGCCGTCATCCTTCGTGAAGCAGTTTCTCTAGACTCTGAAAACCCCAAGACACTACAGCAGTGGCACCTAGCCTGAGAGGCCGGGCTCTCTGTCCTGCCTGAAGGTCTCTTAGTGCATTGCACTTCCATCAAAAGAAGCAAGGATTAAACCTCAAAAATGCTTTAAAAAATAATATCCTTGGTGTCACGCAGAAGTCTCACAACCATCTGAGATGCAGCGACATTCCACTGACAGCACTGGAAGGTCTGTTCCCTGGGTTTTCCTCCCACACCAGCAGCAGGACTCTGCACACCATCCCCTCCACCCTCAGCCTCCAGTCCCTGAGGTCTTTCTTTGTCCCCTAACCCAAACCCCAGCCTCCAATTTTAAGGTCTTCCTTCTGGAAGATCCTCCCTTCCTTACAGAGCAGGGATCAGTTCTGCCTTCTGTTTCTCCTTCCCGCCTATTCCCAGTGTGTTGAGAGCCAAGGACAGGCACACTGGGACAGAAGGGTCAACCATGGACACTGTCACACCAGGGAGCCCACACTGTGCACGCTCCTGAAGATCACCACGCACATACACTCGCTGAAGTCCCGGGACAACCCAGCATCGTGACAGCCTAGTGGCAAAGGCTGGGGCTAGCTTCACTTTACTAACGGGCATCCAGCTGTAAAGATCCGGTCTAAGGTTACACGCTTGGTAAGTGGTAAAGCTAAGGACCAAAGTTTGGAGTCAGCATCTGGGTGTCTCTCTCCACCACTCGATTCTGACTCTTGGCATAAGTACTCTTCCACCCACCGTGATCTGTTCAGTAACTGAAGAGCCCTGCCAGACATTGCTAGGAAAGTTGTTTACCTCCTCCCCAAAGCAAGGGTCAGGAACCAGAGCCACTGGGATGAGCAGATAGGCTATAGTTGAACCATACACTACCAATGTGGCTGGTGGGTCGATGACTGACTCCAGAGACACAGGGAAGCATTGCCCACACCCTCCTGTGGTACCTCACTGAGCTGAGCAGCATTGGCCCGGGCTTGCAAGAAGAAAGGCTCATCTTTGCTGATGGTGTACTGATGGACAAACTGCTCATTGCCAGCCTTGTAAGCCACCTGATGAGAGAGCGCAGGGTTGGTGAGGGATATGGGTGGGCCACCCATCACAATTGGAACTACATCAATGGAATCAAGGACACTGAGATAAATACAATAAGCCAGGCACAGACAAAGGCCACATGATGCCACTCATCTGTGGGAGCTGAAGAAGCTGACCTCAGAAAATTAGCAAATAAAGGCAAGAAAGAGGACAGGAGTCAAGGAGAAAGAGGGGGTGTGTCCTGGGTACAAAATACAGACGGTGGAGGTAGTTCTGTTACATAGCACATATATACATATGTGTATACACACACGTATAGATATACATGTACATATGTATATGTATATCTAAGTGTGTGTGTGTATACACACACATAAGTACACAGTCCATGGGCTACAGCAATTAACTTTACAGTCTTGAGAGAAATACCAAGAACGTGCAAGGTTCCCCAACACATACAAACCATATTTAATAATCAAAAGTGTTAATTACCTTGTTTTGATCACTATACATTGTGTTTGTTTATCAGATCATAATACTATGCCTCATAACTAAGTTTAAATATTGTAAGTCAGTTAAAGTAAGTACACGCCTATGCCTGTAACTCCAGCACTAGGGAGGCTGAATCAGGAGGGCTGCTGAGAGTTTGAGGCCAGCTTGGGCTATAGAGCAAGAGCCCCATCTCAAAAAGCAAAAGCAAACATAAAAAAAGCAAATGTGTAATGCCAGGACAGACATTAAGAAAACCCTGTGTAGCGACAGAGACCAATGTAGACATTCTCCTCCAGGCTTTCGGGTCCCACACCCTTCCCTAGAATCACCACTGTCCTCACAAATCCATTGTCGTCTACATTCACTGTGAACATCAAACATTGACCACCACCACCACCCTACCCAGAGGGCTCCAAAGGAGGCCAGGCAGGGAGCACACTCCTCCTGCACCCCACGATCAACCTTCATACTCTGGAAGGAAGTGACCCCAGGAAGTGGGCAGTGACCAAGCCAGCCTATCTATGGAAACAGACCTCTGCTTTCTCTCCCCTTTCTCCCCTCCCTCACAATGTGTTTGTAAGCAATAGCTTCTCCTGCTTCGGACAGCCCTCTGGGGGCCGGGACAGCATCTGCTGAACCCCTGAGAAGGAAGGTTAGGCAGAGCAGGCGGTGGGAGTTAACGGAGTGGCTCTGGGGTAGACAGAGGTTAGCAAAGCATACAAATGGTAGCTGCTTGTCCCGACTTCCTTATCTGAACTCAAGTAGCACATGGCCAAAAGCAAATCCTCCTCCAACATGAGTCTCTGTTAATCCACAATTATACTCTCAGATAAAGGACAGAACAAAGAGAAAGAAGGAAAGGGGGATTAAGAAACCCTGGTGGCGAAAGAGCGGCATGTGAGTCCATCTTAGTGACTGGGGGAGAAGCACCGTGTGGACCAGGGAGGCTGGTGACTGATCTGCAGACTTAGGCCTGAGGCACGCCGCCGGGTCCAGACTCCTGAGCTGTGCCCGGGCAGCATCTGCTGTTGTCTGCAGAGATCCCAGGCCCATGACACAGCAAACCGGTGTCGAGAGGGCAACCCAGGACTCACCCCACTCTGCAGCTCCTGGCTCTTCCTGGCATGCTCCATCTGGGAGCTGTCAGCCACACTGGTGAACTTCAGCTCATCAGCTCTCTGCCGGTAGTTTCTCTATTTGCAAAGAAAAGGTACCCCGTAGCGTTAGGATGGACATGCCCTCTTCCAGCACACACACACACACACACACACACACACACACACACTCATACACACACACACACACACACACACATACTCACATACTACTCACACGCTCACACACACACACATTCATACACACACATACTCACACACTCACATACTCACACGCTCAAACACACACACTTTTGTACTTTTTAATGGCTCAAGCATTTCCTTGAGAGGAGGGGTGTTCTTGCAAGTACTAAAAACAGAGAGAGCACACGTACAAATATGTGTGACTTCATGTGCATGTAGACCAGAGGTCAGTCTTGGAATCCTGGGCATCTCCCTCCCTCCCTCCCTCTCTCTCTCTCTCTCTCTCTCTCTCTCTCCCTCTCTCCCTCCCTCTCTCTCTCTCCCTCCCTCTCTCTCTCTCTCTCTCCCTCTCTCTCTCTCTCCCTCTCCACCATATGCTTTGAGGCAGGGTCTCTCACTGAACCTAGAACTTGTCTCCTCCTGCCTCTGCGCCTGTTTTGTTTTTGCTGTGATGGCTGGTGAGTCTTGTGCCTTTCAGCAAACCCTGCACATCACTGTGCACACTGAGGGTGCATCTCCCAAGCCAAGGTCTGACACTAGAGGGGTGAAGTGGGGCAAACTTGGTAAAAACTACAAAGGCAGGTTCAAATCTCAACTCCACCTTTTTCCAGTTCCCTGACTTGGCCTGTCACTTAACAGACCCAAGACACCCTTCCTTCAGCTGCATAACGGTAACAGCAAGGCAGGAGGCTCTGTCACCTTGAGGTGGAACAGATACTTCAACCACATTCTTTCTACACCACCGAAGAGCAAGGCATACAGGACTGGTGAGTCTCCATCACCACTGCCCGAGCTGTTCCTATGACTCCAAGGAACTAATTAAAGAGGAACAGCAAAGCCACGGGGTCCTACGTCATTCTGTTTCTCTGAGGTCTGTTTGGTCTGAGGTCTGTCTTTGTCCCACAGCCAGTAACTATTTGGCAAATTTTCACGTGTTCCAATTCTGTCTCCCCACGGGGACTTCTTGTCTTTGCTGGGATTATTTCCTCTGGCTTTTCCACTGGAGGTGCCAAAGTGGATGAGAAACGTGGCCTCATTCTGTGGCTTGTTGAAGCGATAGTGTAGGGAGCTAAGAGCTGGCGCCGCCAGAACTTTTAGTGCCATTATCAGAACCAGTATTTTGAGGACCGAACAGTGACAGAAATATTGGACACTCAAATCCTCTTCGTTTGAAAGGAAACCACAGATGTAAGGGAAGCCTTACTACAAGCACCAGACCCCAGTGCAGGAAGAAAATCTCTCTCTCTCTCTCTCTCTCTCTCTCTCTCTCTCTCTCACACACACACACACACACACACACACACACACACACACACACACACACCAACACAGGCAACAAGACGCTCAACCTGCTGAAATGCAGAGTCAACCCAGGAGGCAGAGCCTCTGGGCATGCTATTAAGATGGGTTCAGATGGAAAGGGAAGGCACACCCTGAATGTGATGGCACCATCCCAGGGACTATGGATCCAGACATTATCATTATCAATTATAACAGTAATAATAACAATAATCCATTGTGGTTGTCATGTGACCAGCTGCCCCATTCTCCTGACACCATGGCAGACTGGACCATAAACCCTAAGCTGCTGACACCGTGGCAGACTGGACCATAAACCCTAAGCTGCTGACACCATGGCCCCCCACCATGACAAGACTGGGCCATCAAACTCAAAGCAAAAATAAACCCTTCTTGTCTTAAAAAAAAAAAAAAAATCTAGGGACAATATTCCAAAGAGATTGCTGACTGTCCTCCCTAGTTTCTGTGTCAGATGGGAAAACTCACCATGTAATTGAGGGAAGTCACATGACCCTTTTGCTTCTGGAAATTCTCAGTCACCCTAGTGCAGGCCCTGGTCAAATCCTAAGCACTTACTTTGGAGCTGAGAGTTCATTCTACTATATTGGAGCACAACAAAAACCAGAATAAGAGATAAAACAAAACAAGACACTGCCTCTCAAAGGCTTACAAAGCAGCAGGGGACAGAGAAAGCGAAGCAAACACCCAAGTCTCTGAGACAGAAAGGACAACTGCCTGGACCCCCTCCCCCACTGCACTCGGATCCAAGATGGCGCTCTTCTTGCTCTACCTAGATCTCAGCGGGTCTCAAAGGAGGTGATGCTCCTTCCCTGCCGTTTTCCTGGTTTGCATCTTTTAAAACCAGATATACCTTTCTATGAGAGTAAGTAAGGTGGAAAATGAGGATAAATGACAAAGCATGTGCTTGGGGATGCGTGAGATATTATCAGGGAGTCCTCGAGGCACATGAGGCTCTGAGGACTGGGTGGGTCTGCTTGTGAGTGGAAAAGCAACTGTTTAAGACTGGAATGACAGCCACAGCGTCTGTGCACACGGGACAGTAGTGACCAATGCAGTCACTGTGAGTGGACACACTCGAGTGCTCAGTCAACTACACCAGGACTGAATTAGCGTGTCTATAAATGGCGGCTCTTTCTTCCCTTTGCAATGTGTCCGCTCAGCCCTCCTGGCCCAGGAGCAAGAATCCCCTTGAAGATCCCAAACAAAGTTCCTGACATAGTCACACTGCAGCATGCAATGTCCTTCCCAAGTCCCCTCTGCTTGCTGCCAAAGCAGCTCCCCAAGACATAATCGGTTGCACAGGTTTAGGTCATGGGCCTTCTCGTGGGCCTGGAAGTGTCTCTCCTTCTCGTTTTCAAATGAGGAGAGGGCCCACACGGCGTAGTGACCATGCCCAAGTCTCCAGAGAGTGCAGCAAACATGCACTACGAATACCAGACCCCCAGTCCATGCCCTTTGTGTCAGAAAGACATCACAGGTTGGTTTCTTGGGGTGAAAAGTTTTTCAGATCTCAGAGGACTTTCTCCCCATTGGTTGGTGTGAGTGTGTGTGTGTGTGTGTGTGAGTAAGTGTGTGTAAGTATGTCTCTGTATGTGTCTGTGTGTGAGTGTGTGTGTGTCTATATTTGTCGTGTGTGTGTGTGTATGTGTTGGGATGAGACTCTGCTTTTGATTTATTTATGTTTCATATATACCTTGTGATAGCTATATCTTCAAGGCAACTTTATCTAATGTTTCCAATAATTTAATGTGTGATACAAACTCTCATGATGTGAGTTTGTGATCTTGGGAATTTTGGGACACTTTTTAGTTTTCCAGGCTTTCAGCTGCTCTGTCTGTATTCTACACTACACTTTCTACACTAAATTATTCCCTGGATAAGACTACTTCTTATAGCATGGTGGTGGCACACACCTTTAATTCCACAACTCAGAAGGCAGAGGCAGCCTGCTCTACAGAGACATTCCAGGACAGCCAGGGCTACGCAGAAAAGCCCTGTCTCTAAAACCCACTTTAAACAGGACTCCTTCTTTTTGAAGAAGCTGGGCATGGTAGCACAAGTCTGTAATCCCAGCACCAGGTAAGAAGAAACAGGGATTTGGAGTTCAGGGCCTGCTTTGGCTGCACAGGGAGATCTTGTGTCAAGAAAACAACAATAAAAAAAAAAAAACTAAACAAAAGCTTCCTGCAGGAAGCAGACACGCAAGTTACCTCGCTGACGAGCTGTCCAGCCTTCTTGGCTTGTTCTAGATTGAGACTCCCCTCGGTCAGCCATCCGACCCCTTTCATCCATGCCAGGTCAGCTTTGTACTGCAGCTGCAAGAGAAATGTCACCAAGCTGTCACCCGACACACACAGACATGACCGAGCTGATGGGAAAGTCAGGAAAACCCAGAAAGCTGCTGCCGTTATCCTCAGCAGGTGGTTCTTTGGGTGGTAAAGTCAATGGGGTCCCCCTTGTGATTGAGCTGTGGTTCTACCTTAGTGTTGAAACACTTTGGGCTGACCTAGAACAATGTCTCATACTGTCTGGCCAACATTTCCAACATGTTTCTCCTTGACTCGCGTCGTTTCCAGTACATCCTGACTTTCACACGGGCTCTGAGTCCCGCCCCATCCCGAGTCTCTACTACCTTGATTGGCTCTTTCTCTCACCTGTCTTCCCTGGACCTGGAGCAGCTAGAGTTCTTCCTAGTTCTCTGTGTTACACAATGGACCCCCGAACAAGGCCAAATCACTCTGAGAGGGCACCTAAGGCCAGGTGCACGATGGAGCCAGCAGCTGGTGGACACTCACCTCGCTCTGGAGCCCAGAGGCTTTCTTGGCCCATCGGGTCTTCATGTCTTCAGGCAGCACGGTATATTCATGCAGTTTCGTTCTATAGTCGAGGTCGCTGGCGAGAGCTTGGGCCTTTTTAGCATGCCTGAGGTTCACCATGTCCACGGGCAGGTGGAAATGAGCCTTGCTCTCTTCAAACCCTTTCTTATATTCCACCTTGAAGGCAATGAACAGGACTCGCTGGTTAGAAGTTGTTCTTGTAGCAGCTATGTGAAAGTATGGGAGAGACTCTCGGGCTCTCAGAAATGCCGAATTCTGCCTGAGACCACCTGTTACAAAGGCGGCCCAAGTCACTATCACCGAGGTCACGCTGTCCTTGCTTCCTACCCCCTTGTCTCTCTAGGATCGTTTACCAAACTCACCCTGTGCGTGGCTGTCACAGGAGAGGACACCATGTATGCCTTCTTCAGAGGTTTTCAGAGGCAAAACAAAGCGTGGGCTACAGAGCCAAACAAACCTAACTCAACCCTGACCTGCCCTTGGCCAGCTGGGCAGCCTCTGGAAGGTGAAAGCACCTCCCTTAGGGCTCATTCTCCTTAAGGAAACTGTTGTGATGAATATTGATATAGGGGCAGAAAGGTGCGTAGAAAATGGACCGCCGCGTGCAGACAACACACGTTAATGACGAGACTACAGCGGCGGCGGTGGCGGTGAGGATGATGGACGGCAACAGTGAATGGTATCCACGGAAGCAATGGTGATGACTGATGATGGTGGGGATGTGCTCATGGTGTTAGTGATCAGTAAGGTGATGGTGGCGGCGGTGATGGTGACAGCACTGGCTGTGACGGCTGTGGTGGTAAGGGTGGTGGTGATGTTGCCGGTAGCAGTGATGGTGGTGTTGACACCAGTTATACGGTGAGGAAATATGGTGATGCAAGGTGGTGAGAGCTCTGGGGTCTAGCTCTCTACTCTTGTATGGCTTTGCCACCATTGGCTTTGGATTGCGGCTACTCAAATATAACAATTAGTTGTCCATTTGAATCAAAGCTCGGTTGTAACTCTTACTGCCTCTTTATGCTTTGCGAGCGAGCATGCACTTTACAACCCATGTCCTGTGACACGTCTAAACGAGTGACTTTGACGCCAGCTCCCTTACTTCACTGCATCCGAGGTCTCTTAATGGCCTGTCAGGCAATGATGCTTAGCTGCAGGCCAGAGCTGCCTGGCTCCATGGCTTGGCTAGGGAGGGATAAAGCGGGAACTCAGAGCGTGTGTCCCTGGAGAATGCTTTGCACTGGGCGGAAGACATAACTGGAGACCACAAGAGTCTCCAGCCACACTCTCCTTTCCCAGTGCCCCTGCAACCATGCCTTTCCTGGGTGGCATTAGCAATGTCAGTCTCCAGTTATGTACAGACAACAGTGTTCAAGTTGGTTGGAGTCTGGGATGCCCCATCTACCTGGAAAATATCTTGAACGCTCTACGCTTATGACCACAGGATTCACCCAGAGCATCATCACAGTAAACTATGTGGTTATTGTTTACCCCTCTGCTATGGTTAGATATGATTTGCCCCCACATTACATTGAGGTGTAATTCCTCAACAGTAGGTGGGGGGGGCAAGTAGAAGTGTTTGTTTCTTGGGGCAGATAATGTGTCCTCATGAACGCCTCTTGCGGGGCTGGACTCACTATCACGAGAACAAGTTGTTATTAATGTAGCGCCATCTCTAGCATTCTGTCTTAACAGCAGGGCAGTGGACTAAGACACTCTCCCATCTGTGCTAAGTTCTCGGGGGGAGGGGAGCCGAACTTGTGAGCTCTCAGCTCTCATAGCTCCCGGATCTCTCGCAGTGTTTTAGCCATAGTAACTGCTCGGCAAATATCTGCGGCATAAGTAGATGTGTTCAAGCGCCTGTGTGCCTTGATCAGTAGCTCCTGTCATCCTCGGGGCCATACACCTCACACTTTTAAAGAACATCACGCTTTGGGAAAACAAAGAAAGCGAACACGTTCCTCATGTAAGCCCAGAAAGAAAAGCATTGTGGGTGCAAGTCTGTACAAAGGAGGAGAAAGATGCCCAGGGGCACAACAGTCTGGGGCCGGGTGGGGCAGGGCGAGTTTACCTCACTGCTCATCGCGGCCACCAGCAGGCAGTGCAGAAGCCTAGAGTCTGCAGTTCCCGGGGCTTTGCCTTTTGTTTTTTCATATTCTTCTTTGTATTTAATCTTGAGAGGAGGAAGAACATCTAGCGTGAGCAAGGGAGTAGCTATAGAGGCAGCTCTGGCTGTAACGAGTTCGAAGAGAACAATTCTGGGGGGAAAAGCCCCCCCCCCACCTTTCTCAAACCCGGAGAAGATTAAAGTATTGCGATGTTTACAATGTTAACAGTCATTATTTTTCCAGCTGGCAGCTGGCATCACATCGGAACCACTCCTTATACATTTCTGAGTCAACGAGAGGAACCTACATTGCTAGCAAGCTCCCCCGAGGCTTTGGCGGCCAACAGAGGCATGGCATCCAGCTTCATTTCAAATCCTCTCCCCTTTGTCTTGTGCCAGCCTTCTTTGTACTTCACCTGACAAACAAAAACACAGGTGAGTGGGAGCTGCCCCCCCATCCCCACCCCCGCCTTCCCCGCTGGCTGGCCGCCATCTGTCGGAAGTTGAGAGGTTTTTCTTCTTTAAAGCAAGCTTGGTTTCCACCATTGTTGGAGTGCAGGAGAGTCTTGCCTGGTATCGTCAAGACTGTCACAGTAATCTTTGGCACAGTTCACTGATCCTTGGTACCACTCACAAGGGACAGGATGGAGAAAGGACCCCCATTGCCTGGTCCTGTGACTTTGGGCCATTACCTCTCTGGCCCAGGGCTAAGCAATCGCAAAATGGGCATTATCATTCTCTAGGCTGCTGGAAAGGTAAGTTGGGGTGGGGAGCATGAAGACAAACCCTAAACTGGTGAGGTACTGCCAATATGCACGGGACTGATGTTGCCTGGCAACAGCTACTGTGTGTGGTCCCTTCCTACATGCTTTGTAGGCGCTAACTACAAATCTTCGCACAAACTGAGGAGCAGGAAGTTGAAGATATTTGCTAGGGTCACAGAGATAAAAAGAGTCCACTGTGATTTCTGAATCCATCTGTCTCATGTCTAAACCCATCCTACCAAGGGGTAGGAGCTACGCTAATGCCACGCTGTCTCGCGTGACACATCACGCTTTTGTCACCGAAACCACGGCCTCAACATAGAGCAGTCTTGCAAAGAGCATCCCCAGGGTCTGACCAAGTGTCAAGATGATGAGATTCTAAATTTACTGTGATGAACACCCTAAAAAGACCCTTCCTTGGGAGGAAGCTGGCCGTGCTCATTGGACCGTTTCTCGCATGCACGAGCTCCCTCCACCTTGCTCTGACCTCGCTGAAGAGTTTGGCATTGGTCTTGGCCTTGACCATCTGAGGAGCATCCTGGGGCAATGTGTAGTTCAGCTTGTTTCTCTCGTAGTCAGCACGGTAATTAACCTGTTGGATTTAAAAGACATCTGCAAGGTTTGTATACGGTAGGAGCAAAGCCTTGGGGAGAACATTTGGCTCCCGCCTTCCTCTGATTACCCGTCACTGAGAGGGGGTTCCTGAGAACGGCCCTCTATAAGGAAACCTGTAATTAGGTGGGATGGTTTATTTAACAGATTGAAGATGCCAAATAAAACAATGAAGCAGCTCACAGGCACATTCAAGTGTGTGAGTTTACAAGACATTTTTAACCTGCTGCTGTGCTGAAAGTTTGCTACAAGCAGGCTAGACACACACTCGATGGTAATCAAAAACACAAACAAAACACCCAACATTATCGGTAGTAATAATTGATAATGTGTAGCTATCAAACGCACAGTTCAGAAAATGCACCTTAAATCTTATGTGCGCAAAAGAGATAAACAAACGGTGATTCCTTTCTTCTGTTTCTTTGGATTTTCAAGACATGGTTTCCCTGTGTAGCCCTGGTTGTCCTAGAACTCTCTCTGTAGACCAGGCTGGCCTCAGACTCATAGATCCTCCTGCCTCTGCTTCCTGAGTGGGGGCATTAAAGGCTTGCGCCACCAGCGCCGGGAAGACAGGTGGTTTCTGATGGAGATGGCAAACTGATGGAGACGGCAATGCCATCTGTGAGTTGACTGACATTTACCAATCAAAGCTGGTACAATACAATATACTCTACTCTTGCATATGCTGACATCCCCTATACTCAAATGTTTGGAAGGAGGGGCAACATTTCATGACTGCAAGTAGATTGCCCAGCATCGATAAAAGTAAAACCCTTGGGGTTAGCTACCCAGAGGCCTCACCGCAATTGCGGAATTCCCAGTCGGGTGGGGACGTGTTACATACGTGGCTCAGTTGCTGGGCATTGATTCTGGCTTGAACAATCTGCGGTGTGTTTGTCACTGAGCTGTACTTCAGTTTGTTGATGCTCTGCCTGTAGTTGACCTAGGCAAAAGCAGGCACAGGGAATGTCATTTGCCATTTAGTGTAGTGGATCTCAGGGAATTAGGACAAGAATGGAAACTCCTAAGTGATACCAGTGGGTGTGGCAAGCCAACAGACGGAAGTAGGGCATGCAAGGTCATCAGGTAACTGAGCAGTGAACACGGGACGCGTGCGTCTTTCTTCACGCTATCCGCCAGAGCAATGCCTTTCTGCGCGCGTGCGCGCACACACACACACACACACACACACAGTTACTGGCAATAGTAAGTGTTGGCAAGGACAAGGTAGCTATGGCATCTGACAGTACTGTGGTAATGGAATCCAGAGCAGCATTTGAGAACAAACACAAGATCTCTCTGCCCAGAGAAAATGGAGGCAGGGTCGCTTTGTAAAACAAGTGAGGAGCTGGAGAGATGGTTGGGAGTGTGCACAGGTCTCAACAAGAACCAGAGTTTGGTTCCCAGCACCCACATCAAGTGGCTCATGAATGGGGGTAACTCCAGCCTCCAGAGCATACACCAGGTCAGGACCATCAGTTGGCTTCCAGTGCGGTCCCCAGTGGGTGCAAAATTGAAGACAATGACCCTGAATTCTCCTCCGATTCTCCCTGAATCCATTAGGAGCAAACAGTTCAACAGAGAGAGATGGGATCCCCGGATCTCTTCCGCCATGCCTGACTTTTGTAGCCTCCTGATTGCATTTGAAGGGATCCATTCCTGCCAGTATCAGTTGGCCACGGTTATGGTGCTTCCTGTATACCTCCTACGGCTCCAAGAACTCCAAACATCCTAATATATTTAATCCCCCAGTCGCCCTGCAGTAACCCACACCTTACCATGTGGTAACAGAAGCATGAGGAACCACAGTTATTGTTCAGCTAGTATGAGAGCTGTGGTTGGCATCCCAGGCCAACTGGCAAATTGGTCCTCGGCTGTTCCCTTGGGGGTTTGCTCTGTAAGCCCAGTTTACCTGGAGTGCTTGGGAGTACTGCAGACGGACAAGGATTCCCCGTTGTACGTTTAGACCAGGAAATGTATTCCATGTGCAAGCAAATGACGGATAAATCTGTATCTCAAACAGCACATATGGACACGGCAGAGCTTACAGCACAGAGCTGGCTACCCTGCAGACCATCACTTAAGTGTTTTTTCATTAATAATTCAAGGAGAAAAAAAAAACTTTGTATGTCCAGAGTATACAGAGAAGATTGGAGACTGTGAAGTCATTTCAATGTCAGCCACTAATGAGATTAGAGTGCTGTGACTTCCTAATTCAGAAGGAAGAAATTATCAGCTCATAATAGAAACTTATTAGAATTCAGGACTATGCATGATAAAATGTCACAAAACTGTAATTTCAAAATAGCACATTCCTTCCTGATAATTCTGCACTAAATATGCCGCTGAACACAATTACTTTTCTCTGCAGGACATAATTAACAGACTCCATGATTAATCACATCCTCCCAGTTCCATTAACGTTTGGCCACGGCTTCAATCTACATTCTGAAAAGGCTCTATGCTAAACACTGAGTCCCATTTTAATTCTATTAGTATTTATAAAAATCCATGTAAAGGAATGCCCTCTAATTAAGGACCCATGCTGTACTTCATTTCATGGCTATTTTACCACCTTTAAGGCTACCAGATGGCAAGACCATAAATTCTCAATTCTCTTGAAAAAAAAAAAAAAAAACACTTCCCAAAGTTCCTGAATGCTAATAATATACATTGGAAATAATTTGCTCAAATACATACTAGAGGCAAGAGAGTAAGAAGAAGGAGGTTAAGATGCATCCGTACCTATATTAGCCATGACTTGGTCCCAGCTGATTGCCGAGACATGCGGTGTAGCAGCACTTTTTATGCTATGTTTCGATTTTACTCTGCACAGGCACAAGCAAGCAATGACCCTGGGTATGGCTCACGCCCTATGAGCTTAGGCTCTATCTACTTATTAGATTGTAAATTGAAGATCACCTTTGCTGGAAAACTAAGAGGTCAACTCTTCTTTAAGAGAGCAAATTACTTTATCTTTTTGTTTATGCCTTTTTCTATATTTTCTAAAATGTCATATAATAACATTATTGTGGAGGCAAAACAATAATTTTAATTAATTGTATTATTTGTTCGGGTGTAACCATAAGTAGGCTTATTCCTGTACTAAGTGATCCATCCATCCATCCATCCATCCACCTCTCCATCCATGCTTGCCAATATAACCCTGAGAAAAAGGTATAGCCAACATTACCACTCACTCTTAACTTACACCTACTTGATCTTTAGCATACTATATTCTAATTTCTTCAGGTCATCATTGCTGTGGAATGATTATTATGTATCCAGCAGATTTAACTCTCCATACTCTACAAGGATAAGTTAACTTCAGGATGCTTTTAAGACAAGAGCAGAATCACCCATATTTTACACAGAAAGTGAGTTTTTAAGTCATGCATGCATGATCTTCCCAGAGGAAGGGCAGGCCCCTTTCCCAGTCCCTCCAAACTCCTATATATCGGTGGGATTTTTTCCTTCCCATCTTGCTACTTAAGCTTTGCTCCACAGCGAGTCATAATACGAAAGGGGAGTAGAGGACTCACATCCTTCAGGGGAACAAGTTTCATCGTTGTTTGGTAGGATGGTGTGAGGGTGGCTGGGTAGTTGTAATTCACAATGTCATGCTTATAATCAGCCTTGTAGGCAACCTGAAACCCAAAGCGAAGAGACATGAGCTTCTAATTTCCCCTGACCTTTTCTGAATATCATAAATATTTTTAAAACATAATTAGGAACAGAATTAATTCACTTTCATCACCTCAAAAGAAAAATTATAATGTTCACACGTTTACGTTCACACAGCCTTTAACTAATTGAAATTATTCTTAGTTGGTCCAAAATCAGTCAGCTTCCATGTGTAATATATTTATTTTATCTTTCTTTTTAATTGTGAGACCCCCTCCTTTTTTGTTTTGTTTTGTTGGTTTCTTGTTGTTGTTATTTTTAGTGAGCACTTGCACACAGGTATAGTATGAGCGTGCTTCTTGGCAAGCTTTAAGAAAGCGAATAAAAAGTTTTTATTCCGGAGTTTCCGGTTATAACAGTCAATGTCAGCACCCTGAGGCAGAGGAAGCCCAGCATTTGGATGGTTTGAGTGTGAACTCGGTATTCTTTAAGCGCTTATTCCCTCCAGGCTTTAGAATCCGGTATCTGTGTATCTGTGAAACCAGATGGATAGAGCTAAAGGGGGAGCAGGCGTTGCTGTGCTGTCCCTCCCCTGGAGTTTGGTTCTAAAGGGGGAGCAGGCGTTGCTGTGCTGTCCCTCCCCTGGTGTTTGGTTCTAAAGGGGGAGCAGGCGTTGCTGTGCTGTCCCTCCCCTGGAGTTTGGTTCTAAAGGGGGAGCAGGCGTTGCTGTGCTGTCCCTCCCCTGGTGTTTGGTTCTAAAGGGGGAGCAGGCGTTGCTGTGCTGTCCCTCCCCTGGTGTTTGGTTCTAAAGGGGGAGCAGGCGTTGCTGTGCTGTCCCTCCCCTGGAGTTTGGTTCTTCCCACTCTGTGGTTCTTTCAGTCACAGAGTGTCTTCAATGACTGAAAAAACAGAAACCAAGTTTCCAGCTAACTAAGCAACTGGAAGTCACGAAGCTCTGAGGTCCCACAGCGTTTCACACAGGAATCACACTGAACACAAACTGTGTCCTTCAGTCGCTGAGCAGTTTGTCATATTGGACCAACTATAATAAAGCCTTCAAGCCAAAAACTCAACTGAGACTTAACCAAGGCTTAGCTGAGCCTCGAAAGCCTTACAAGTTCTTAGACATTCTTTATTGTGTTGGTTAACATTTAAAGGTCTGATTTTACATATCAAAACATACATATTTTTAAAGGGGAGTTTAAAAGAGTTGGCCAAATTCTTCATGCCCCAACCAGCTGACTCCCACTGCCCCTTAACCTCACACACACAACTCACATTGCTGGCCAGGCTGCCAACTTTGAGAGCGTGGAGCATACGTCTGTCCATACCGACTCCTTCATAGTGGCCTCTCAGATGGGTCTGGTAGTTTTCCTTATACTTATTCTACATGAAAATATTAAACTTTTGATTAAAATTTTCCAACTAGGTGCAGGTAAGCTAAGTCTAAAACTAAGCACAGTTCCACTACTTGGGGGGGGGGGGGGGAAATACAAACGTTTAAAAAACAACTTAAATTTCAAAAGAGCACAAGAACTTGAAAGACAGGCAGACAAGCTCAGAGAACACGGCTCGTGGGAAACACCAAGCAGACTGATTGTTTGTTCGCTTTTTACACGTTTAGTTTTAAATGTACCAGACTTTTCCAGTATGCAAATATCCATGAGACTGAGAAGCTGGCAGTGGACAAAGTCCTGATAGTGTGGTCATGGCCAAGTCATTGCACAGGCTTGCCTTCTTGTCGAAATGCTGTCAGCCCTCCACATCAGTAGATTCAAATAACCTCAGACTGAGATATTTGAAAAGAAGGTTGTGTCTGTACTAGACATGTATGAGCTGTTCTCTTACAGCTTTCTCTTTAAAAATGTAGAAAAGCGATTTATGTAGCGTTGATACACTGAGAATTACAAGAACTCGGGAGATGGCCTGACGTGTATGTGAAGGCTATGCCCCCCCATTGCTACACCATTTTTACATAAGAGCCTTTGGAATCTTAGGGTTGTAAAATCTACCAAGGAGGTCCTGAACCAATCCCCTGTGGATACAGAGGGATGGTTACACACGAAATATAGAACCTGATCTTTGTCAAATCTTATGATGTAAAAAATTCATCGCTATGGCAACCATGTAAATAATGAATAATGTCCTAAATGCTGTTTATCAAATAAAAGGAGAGCCAGAATGGAATGAATATGTCTTCAAACCTTCTCTGAGGATATCCAAATCTGTGACACTCTAGCATTTGGTTTCTGGTCATGTGTAAAATAGGGAACTGTTATCTGGCTCTCAGACTGACTATGAAGCGAGATTATACATTAACTCAGAAGCACAGTCATAGCGAGAGGGGCCACCCACCGCATGCTCCATCAGGCTCCCATGCTCGCATTCAGCACCCAGGAACAGACACTGTGCACACAGATGGAATGCACAAGTACATTGAGGCCTCAGTCGCATATGGAGAAGCAGGGAAGGTTGGGGTTGTGACATCATTTGATAAGAAGACACTCCTAACCAAAATTCAAGGTACCATGCACCCAGGAGGGCATGGTTCTCCAAGACACATGGATACAGTCACAAAGACAATCTCTCAGGAGAGCCAGAAGCTCAACTCACAAAATGTGCCCAGAAAGATGCTTAGGTAGCAACTCACGTCACTGGTGAATTTTGAGATCTTGCTCATACTCCTGAACTGGGGTGTCTCACAGTAGTTGATACTGTGACCTCTACTGCTTTCCAGACCCTTCTTATACTCCACCTTGGGGAACCAAACACCAGATGCTTAACACAAACAAACCTGAATTCCTTCTTGAAAACACTCCCAAGACTTGACTGGGATATCCTTTAGAAAACCTTCAACCCAAGATCTAAGTAGGACCGGGGATACTAAAAGTGTGTGCGCGTGCGCGTATATGTGTGTGTGTGTGTGTGTGTGTGTGCGCGCACGCGCACGCGCGTGTGAGGGTATGAGTGTGTGAATGTGTGTGGGGGTGTATGTATGTGTGGGGGGGTATGTGTGTGCCTGTGCATGTGCAGGTGTGTGCACGCACATGCATGCATGCATGTGAGTGTATTTTTTACTTTATAAAATAAATAATAAAACAAGTTATTTCATTCTGAAAATTACAAGTATGTAGGCTTCTCCATAGCTCGTACCATAACGCCCCACACAGATGAAGAACTGTAAGAGTTAGGTGTAGCTCAGGGACAGTGAGTGTTCCCAGTGTGGGGGCTCAGGGTTTGCTCTGCAGTATCACACAATGGTAATAATGACAGTGGCAAAAATGATTTTAGAAATGGCGTGAGTTAAAATGCCTTGTATGTGATACCCAGACTTCTAGCCACGCCCTGTTTCTTCTGAGAGCCCACCACACAGACAAATCCACTTGAGAAATTCCTCCCACTGTAGACCCACATGCATCTCTCTGTGAACACAGCAAGAGGATTTTACAACGATGCTTTACTAAGGAATTCGATGGAGGATCCCACTGAGGCAGGCCACCTTTAATTTAAAATAGGCTGGTATTGGAGCCCACCGGTGTTGCATACCTGTTGTTACCAGATAGGCAGTCCGTCCCCGGTAATTGCAGCTAATGGTGAGCACCACAAAGAGAGGCAGAGCTGGCCTGCCTTACTGATAATCATAAAGGCAAAACAAAACAGAGTGCCCTTGGGATCACTCACTGAGGGAAATACAATTTAAATTGTTACAGTGCCTGATAAAACTATGTGGCAGAGCTAAGCCTTTCAAAAGCATGCAAGGTGCATTTTAATGCTGACAAATGACGTATAGTTAAAAATACAAAACCCTGGTATGCATTTGGATCCTAGCTCTAGGGATGCATCCTTATTTGAAAGCAGGGAGCTGGAGAGATGGTTCAGTGCTAAGGGGTCAATGCTCTTGCAGAGGACCTGGGTTCAGCTCCCAGTACCCACATAGGGGATCGCCAGTTCCAGGGACCCAATGCTCTCTGAGCATAAATAAATACTCAGGCATGTGCATGTCCACATAGAATAAAATACATTTAAGGACTAAAAAATGTTTAATTGTGTGTGTGTGCGTGTGTGTATGCACCCATATGCACTCACAAGTCCGCCTGTGGAGGCTCAGGTGTGTGCTGAGTGTCTTTCCATTACTCGCCCCCTTATTTGTTGAAGCATGGTCTCTTGCTGACCCTGGAGCTTGCTGTTTCAGCCACACTGGTTAGAGAGCAAGCTCCTAGGCCATACCTACTCCTGATCCACCAGCCCCACCCCGCCACTTTAACTTAGGGTGCTCAGGATCTAAGCTTACTCCCTCATGTTTATGTAGTAAACACCTTACACATTGAGCCGTCTTCCCAGCCCTATAAATATATGTCTTCATAGTCATATCTGCAGAAAAAGCAGTGGCCCTTTGTAGTGAGATATCCACCCCACCCTCACCTGTTGCACTGACCACGCCCAAGTGGGCGTGGCCACAGACTGTGCAGCCCTGAAGGGGGAGGGGGAGTAAGGCTCATGCTCTCTTGGTTTCCAGTTGGGTCACTGAGAGCAGCCTGGGCGTGGATCCTAGGAGTGGGAACTTGCAGGTCATGGATTTCTTATATAAGTGACTTCTCCCAGAATAAAATATAATAACCCATTTATTAACCTTGTCCCATGTATCTTAATCTGTGCATCTACAGCTCATTTCTACGTGAATATACTCCTGGGTGGTTGGACTGTCCTTGGCCTCCACCTACCCAGCGGTCTATGAGTCTACTTTTATCCCTGAGATCTCTATATCACAATACTTTCCTACCAGAGCTAACAGAATGATCACATTATATGTATCATATATGACATGATATGTCAATATTAATTATATATTAATATAACCATTATCATGCCATTTGGCTAACGAAACAGATCAAATATTTCAGGCTTTGTCCTCCTCACTGTCTCTATGTTAGGTGCCCAAATTTACCATGACAGCCTAATGGCAACCAAAAGCAAGATGAAGTCAGATACTCTGTGGCTGTGTGCTAGACACTTCATCTATAGAAATAGGCCCTGAACTAGATTCAGGCCATGAGCCAGATCTGAAACAAAGGCCACCGTGTGCTGATATCTGCTCTGGAGCAAAATCATCTAGAACTTCTAAGCTCTCAGCACCAGACCACCAACCACATCAAAGCATCCAAGGCTCCTGACAAGGCTCAGGGAAGTCTGATTCTAGACATCCAAAGGTCAAAGGTCAGAGGGTCACCAGTCAGTCCAGTTTGAGGTCAAGGCCTTACAGAAGTAACAGGGTGTTCTAAGATATCTGCATGTCAGCATCTGAGTCACCATAGCCACAATTCTTCCCCCTAGTCAGAGCTGCCACTCAAAGGACAGGAGCCACTCACTGTGGAGAGACATTAGAGCTCCAGGGAGCTAGAGGACAAATGTTCTTGCCAACTAGTCCTGGTTCAGAAAGGCTTAAATATGGGGTGGGTCAAACGATGTGCACCCCAGAGCAGCCAGGCCAGCCTGGAAGGAAAGGGGAGCCCACGTGGTAGACACAGCTCCTCTGAACTCTGACCCCAGTGATAAGGGAAATATGGCATTCACAACAGTCTTTCTAGACTTTGATTCCACACTAACGTAACAACTTACAGCTTTAAAAGTTGGAGCATAGGGGCTGCACAGAGGGCTCAGCCTGCTGTTCTTGCAGAGGACCTGAGTTTGCTTCTCAAGTTGGACGGCTCATAACTACCGGTAGCTCCAGCCCCAGGGGGACATGGCTCCCTCTTCTGGCCTCTGAGGGTCCTTGCACTCACGTGTGTGTGTGTGTGTGTGTGTGTGTGTATACTCGCACACACAAATTAAAAGTTAAAACAAATCTCTAAAAGTTGCATCATCTACTACTCGTTTTGACAACTACAAATCCATTGATTGGCACATCTGAATATTCAGCAAGACAGTTTTGAGCCAACAGAGGAGATATATATATATATATATATATATATATATATATATATATATACATACATACATACATACATATATATATATATATATGCACTATTTGGAAACTGGTCACATGCAGATAGTATGATAGTATGCATGGTTCATTTTGTTTGCTTTGAGGCAGGGTTTCACACAGTACAGGCTGGTTTCCAATGCATGCCTAGAGTGGCCTTGAACCCTTGCTCCTCCAGCCCTGCCTGTCAGGTAAGTGCCAGGGTTATGGGTATGTGCCACCAGCATCAGTGCTATTGTTAAACAGGGCCTCTGAGAGGAAGCCGGGCGGTACAGGAGTATGGCTCTGCTCAGCACTCACCTCACTCACAAGCTTGTTCACACTCTGAGCTCGATTAAGAACCAAGTTGTCCTGGGCTGTGAGGGAGTGAAAGTGGGCGGCGCCCTTCATCTTGTGGAAATCCTGCCTGTATTTTATCTGGAAAACGCACACAAAGAGAGCCAAGAGTTGGGGTTGCTGCACTCTGCAGGAGAAACCTGAAATAAGCCCAGAGATAATGCTAACACTAACACAGTAGAATTCCCTAAAGAAAGGAAGATTGTTAAGTCTAGAAAACACTCGAAGTTACGTTAGAACTTTTCCTGGACCCTCTCACCCTTTGCTCTCCAACCCTGCCTGGAGAAAGGGAGGGGGGTTCTTGAGATGCAGCAAAGAGAAATTCTGACCCCACCCAGCCTTCAAATTCAACCCCATCTCTGCTTTGTCTGCAGAAGAGAAAGGAGTAACGTTTGCACTTCCCTCCTCAGAGCAAAGGTGGCGCTGTCCAGGGTTCCTGGGTACTCACTGAGCAGTAAGAAGGGGAAAGGGATGAAATGCATGAGAGGCTCTAGTCAGAGACCAAGCCCAAGTTGGCATGCTAAGAATTGCAGTGAGTACCACACTTTACCATGTTTAATTATAGCCTGCCCCTCAAGGACTGCCAGCTGCCTAGCATCCTCCAAATAAAAACCACTCATCACTCACTGGCTCACACCCAATTTGATAATCACACGATTGCTCTTATTGGGGGATGTTTGTACACTGTGTGAAGATGTATTTGTTGTGATTTGTGTAATAAAAGGCTGAACGGTCAATAGCTAGGCAGGAGGTGTAGGCGGGACTTCCGGGCAGAGACAGGAAGAAGGAGGTAGTTGACACACGTCACCAGGACACATGGAGAGGAAACAGGAGATACAAGATGGAAGAGAGGTAATAAACGGGTTAATTTAATTTGTAAGAGCTACTTAGGAACAAGCCGAGCTAAAGGCTGAGCTTTCATAATTAATCACAATCTCCGTGTCACTATTCGGGAGCTGGCTGGGGGGGGCAGGGAGACAGAGAAAGACTTGTTACATTCTTTCAGCGAGCTTTTGCCCTAAGAGGCTGGATTTCACAATGCGGGTTTGGTTTCACAGTGGGTTTTGGTTCGACTTAGTGTGTGTCTTTTCAAAAGACAAACGAGCAGGGCAGCTTATCTAGCTCTATTTCCCTGTGCACAGATAAAGGGACTCAAAGTCTATAAGCAGAGCGAGCGGACACCGTGAGTTTGGACCTGGGGCTAGGCTGGCTCTCTTTTCACTTGTACGGGCTTTCAGTAAATGCAACCCTCTGAACTCCCGTACCTCCACCTCCGACTCCGCCAGTACTCACATCACTAGCAAGTTCATTGGCCTTCTTGGCATTCCGATAAGCTGGGGTGATCATGGCCGGGAAGCTGCCCTTTCCCCTAGGTTCATCTTCTGAGTAAACCTGACGAGTCAACCAAAAGCTTCAGTCAGTAATGTGACCCTCCTGGCATGGGCGCTCAGCAGTGACAGCTCAAGAGACAGCTGTCAGAAAAGCTCATCCACACGGGACATTCCAGTGACTGCCAGAGATGTTCCATGTGGTGAATATGAGTAGATCCTGGAGTCTGGACCACTATGTAATACATACATGCATATGCATACACATACAAGCATACATACAAACATGCATATATATACATACACACATGCATACATGCATACACATACATAAATACATACACACAATACATATACATACATGCACACATACACACATACATGCACACATACATACATATCTGCCATCATCAATCATCACATTACCAGACAAGCCAGAGACTCTCCCACGCCCACAGTTCATTGAGTGTACAGGTGGTTGTATTCCGTTAGTCTCAAACATTACTTTGCTTAGACCCAACAACAGCAATCTATGCTCAGAGTGCTTTGACTCTGCTCCCCGTCAGCCATGAGTGTTGTGTAACCAGAAATCCAGTAGAACGAAACCTTTTGTAACTTTGTGAAGAGGAACCACGTGTTGCTATTCATCTCTGAAATGGGGTAAATTTATGTTGAAGAATAAGGTCTGTCTCTCTCATTTTCATTTTTCCTTCCCTTCCGGAACACCACTCTCCAGCTCCCAGAAAGAAAACCTCTCACAAAACCGGCACCCCACGAGTGAGAAGGGATCCCAGAATCCCCTTCACCCCTGGGCAGAATCAACGTTTCTTCGCCAGCCCTTTGCCCAGGGCTTGCACCAGTCCTACAGAATCCCTTAGGAGCACAGTACTCTCTCCCTGGGCCCTCCTCTGAGGCAAGAGCCTACCTTCCAGAGAACCATGACAGACTCTAGCACACACATTTTCCTAGGTAAAATACTGGGATCAGATTTAAGTAGCCAGGATTCTTTTTACAAAAAAAAAAAAAAAAAAGGCTAGCTGGAGCGTCCCTTTTCACTTGCTTCGCCAGAGTGTTTTAGGTCAAATGTCAAATGTAGCAAGTGAAAAAAGGTAGTTTGGGAGGAAGGACAAGGATGTAAGTTTGTAAGTTTGTTGTTTGGTTTTGATGGCCACTTCCATGGTTTTTGTTTTCTGCTGTCTAGTTTTGTATTGGTAGCTTTATTGTGTGTATGTGCTTGTGTGTGTGTGTGTGTGCCTCTGTGTGTGTGTATATGTGTGTGCATGGGTGTGTGTGTGCATGCATGCATGTGTGTGTGTGTGTGTGTGTGTGTGTGAATCATTTTGTGAGGTACTAACTTCTATTAGGGAACAACTGCTCAGTTATGAATAACACAAAGTCTTTTTCATGTGTTTACTCATTAGCAGGAATGGACTGCATGGTATTTGAGGCACTACGGACATGTATAGATTATCTGCCTGCCTCTAATTCCATCTGACTCATGCCCTGACAAGCTATGCTAAAGCAAACAGCAATGCCGGGCTGCTGAATCCCCTCCACAGCTGTTGGCAGTGCCATCCAATGACACCCACTTTGATTCTTGACCTTGTCATCATCAAGGCTGGAAATTTCAGTCAACATGCTCTGACAACAAGGAACTACAGAATTACACTTCAGCTACAGGCCAAACTTAGTGTCTAGGCTTCTTTTTGACCCAGTCCCTCCAAAAAAAAATGAAAATTGGTTAATTTAAGTGTTCCTTCCTGTTTGGCTGCCAGAATGTTCTAGACCAAACATAATTAGTAAAAACACATCTGTTTGTGGGTGGGGATAGAAGGATGGTTCTAAGGTCTTTTGAGTTGGGCTTTGTGGCTTTCCAAATGTGTGTGGACACAAAAGAAATCATATGTGTGCTGTGGCTGGGGGTGGATAAGGTATGGAAAATATAGACTGGATATTTTTTGCAAAACACAGAAAAAGGTTTTTTGTTTTGTTTTGTTGGTTTTTTTGTTTTTGTTTGTTGACACAGGATCTCACTATGTAGCCCAGTCTAGACTGGAACTCACCATAGCTCAAATTCCTGGCAATCTTGCTGCCCCATCCTTCCAAGTTAAATGATTACAGATGTAAGTCATCACACACTTAGTTCCTGCCATGCCTCTTATTTTGTTTTTTAAATAAAACTGATTCATAGAAGATTTTCTGAGTCTTCTAAAACATGGGATAAGTAAGAACGAATTTCACTGAGTTTAAAACAACAAATGCCTGTAATTTGCTTAGGCAGATATTTTTCCAAAAGGATTAAAACCCATCTTCACATATATCCCAAGAGTCTCACGGGCTTATGACCCGTGGTTCTTGGTTTTCCAACAGAGAATAAATCAGCTCTCTGTGGTTTCCTGTATCATTCAAACATGCTGCCATGTAATTGAGGGAAACATCCTTCAACCTCACAGAATGCATCGTTATCACACACACAGAGAAAGATACACACACACACACACACACACAGAGAGAGAAATATACACACATCCACACCCCACAACACATACATGCACATACACACCACACCACACTCACACACACAAAAACATACACACATCCACACACCACACACACAAACATACACACACATACCACAACACACACACACACAGAAACATACACATACCCATACCCCACAACACATACATGCTCATACACACTACAGCACACTCACACACAAAAAACATACACCTCCCACACACCACACACACACAAACATACACACACATCACAACACACACAGAAACATACACACCCACACTCTTCCAGTATTTCTCACCTGTGACTTTGATGACAGTCCAGTACCACATAATAACACAGAGATGTATAAATACCAATCACGCTGAGTCTGTTAACTGAACCTCCCGCTCCCTGACCTGATGTGCTCCAGTGGAAAAATGGGACTGGGAACAAGGCTTGAGATTTCTAGAACACACTGCTTTATCTAGCAACCCAGGTGAGCTATTTACTTCCTAAGGAAGTAATTTCTGTTGTTCAGTGAAAAACGCAATACTTTTCAAGCTGTGCAGATGTTTGGTGTGTGTATTGAATGTGCATGTGTATGTGTGGGTATGCATGTTACAGAAGCCAAGGGATGCCTTCTAGGACTGCTCTAGTATGCTCCACCCTATTCCCTTGACATGCGGTCTGTCATTGAAATTGGAGCTGGGCTGGCAGCCAGTAAGCCCCAGGGATCCCCAGTATCCACCCTGCATAGCATTGGAGTTATAGCTGCACATGGCGATGCCCAGCTTTTTTAAATTTATCCTTCTGTTTCTTTCTTTCTTTGTTTTTTGTTTGTTTGTTTGTTTGTTAATAAATGTGGATGGTGGGGATTTGAACTGAAGTTCTCCTACTTACACAGCAAGCATTCTTACCCACTAAGCTGTCTCCTCAACCCCTCAGGACATAACATTTTGATCCCTTTCAATATTCATGCAGTGATGGGAGATGTCATTCTGTAAATATGTTTCTCATACTGGTTAATGAATAAAGCACTGTTGGCCAATAGGAAAGCAAGATAGGAGGGACTAGGAGACAAGGAGGAGAGAGGAAGGAGTAGGGAGGAGATTCAAGATGGAAAGTCTGAAGAAAGCAGGACGCCAGCCTGCTCTCCGGTAAGATGAGACCACGTGGAAATACATAGATTAACAGAAATGGGTTAATACTTAAGACAGAGCTAGCTGATAAGAAACTAGTAACTGGCCAACAGCTTTATATCAAATACAGAGTCTCAGTGTGTTAATTGGGGCTGGTGCGGCGGTGGGACAAGACCATCGGAGGGCGGAAAAACCCTACTCCTTACAGATACAGTGCTAACTAACACAATCGGTTTGATTCCTAGTTAACTGTCCCTCAGTGAACAGAGGAAAATACAAACATCTTATTATTGGCCAAGTCACCGTACTGGCATAGGTTCTGTTTTTCAAGGTGCTTGGGATTTGTTACCCGTTCGTTGTTTGGACCTAAGTCCCAGACCCTGATCACACATCTGTGGCTGTCACAGCTGTAGGGAACAAACAGAGCCGGCCTTGGAGAAGACCAAGGTCACGTACCTGGCCGTACTGGTCGGCACCTTGCTTTGGGGCCCTTCCCTCAGCTCCAAGGGAAGTAGCCTTTCCCTTCATTTCTCTTTGATATTGTTGGTGGTACCTCACCTGTTCAGAGGGTTAGAAAAAACTCCGTGAGTCCCGCTATGAGAGCCACAGAGGAAAAACACACACTTGCGTGGGTCTAAGGAGCATGACTCAGACATGAAGTGGCAAGCCACTGTCACAGGGAAAACGATGAAGAAAAGGCACTCCTTGGCTCTGGCAAGCGCGTAAAAACAGACAGAAGCTGGACTTCCAGATCCAGGTTAAATTCCCGCTTCCTCCTTAACAGCAACATAACCACAACACTTACATCGCTTGCCAGCTCATTGGCCCTCTTGGCTATCTGGTAAGCAGGTGTGATCATAGCAGGAAAGCTGCCTTTCCCTCTCTGAGCTCCGCAGTCTTCAGCATACCTCGCCTGGACAATCAGAAAGTAACAGAAAGGCCCACCTTAGTCCCGCCAGACCATCTGAGCACCATGAGCCCCTGCCTACTGCCTTGAACGGCCCTTACAGCGTGGTGGGCCACATTCATCTTATCTGCCTGTTCATCCCCAATGCCTGGCTCATGAGGACACAGTATGGATAGAGTTCAGCACATCCCTGTGTTGCAGCCGGTGTGGGCCAGGGGTGGGGCTGAGCTAAGCAGCAAGGCTGTCTCCGAAGAACTGATGGTGTCACTTGTGAACAAGAAGCTGGGTTTGTGCCCAATCTCCATCAGAATCATACTTTGTTTTTGGACTCAGCTAGCACACTGTGGAGCATATGGGCTATGAAAGGCGACATGGCAGAGCATCCTCAGAAGTCAGCCTCTCAGGTCCGCGGTGGCTGGACAGGTTTCTCTGACACATGTCTAAGATGACTGGCTGGGTGTGAGGATAATCTAATGAAATCTGTTCAAAGAGTTTTTGCAAGGCCTGTGAGGACTGGCGTATGGCATGTGACCTCAGAAAGCTCTTTCTGGTACCCAGGAGGGACCATCGTTCCCCATCCATTATCCCTTCCCTCTCCTCCAGATAACAAAAGGAAGGAAGGAAGGAGGGAAGGAAGGAAGGAGGGAAGATGAGGGATCTTAAGGAAGGAAGGAAGGGAGGGAGGGAGGAAGATGAGGGATCTTAAGGAAGGAAGGAAGGAAGGGAGGGAGGAAGATGAGGGATCTTAAGGAAGGACCACCATGCCTTGGACTGAATCATTGTTCATTGTGTATGTGTGTGTGGTACACGTCTATGTGTATATGTGTATTCACATGAGAGTGGGTACACATATGTCTGTACACACATGTCCTCTGCATATGTGAGTGCTTACATGGAGAGGCTGTAGTTGATGGTCAGTATCTTCCTTGATTGCTCTCCACATCTGAATTGAGACAGAGTCTCTCACTCAACATGGAGCTTTCTAATGCTAGCTAGTCTAGCCAGCCAGCTTGTCCGGGGACTCCGGGTCTCTGCCTTCCAAGCACTGGGCTTGCAGGCTGGGCAGCACACTTGTCTGGATTTTGTAAGGGTTGTGGGGATCTGAACTCTGGTCCTAATGCTTGTCCACTGACCCATTTCCCCTGCCCTCCGACAACATTTCTTACATCACTTTGAAGCTGTCCCCCAGCTTTGTCCCGTAGCAGCTCAGGAGTATCTGCCACTGGAGTGAACGTGGAGACTCGTTCATCGTGGCCTCTCTTGTATTGAACCTGGTATGGAGAAGCTGAGTCAAAGCCATGACACGCCTACCTCAAGCCTCTTCCAGGACCCTGACTTATAGCTCTGCAAAAGCTAACCTTCAGGCATGCTCAAAACAAGCCAAGTCTGTGCTCAGCTCACAAACATGACCTTTGCTGATGTGCCAGCTTACAGAGTCCCAGATGCTTCTTGGTGTCACCAACTAACAACTCATGTGACCCTTTCAACAGTCACATCCCATGGGACGATTATTTACCACAAACGAGAAACTGAGGGACAGAGGGGCTGAGTAATTTGACCAGAGCTACACCGTGAATGTTTGGGAGAACCAGGATTCTAATCCTAAGTTTCTGTCTCTAAACTCTGGGCCCTTAACCTACAAGCTAGGACAGTCTCAGGTGGATCAGTGACCGCTGTAAGAAAACCAGCAACCTGGGCAAAGGTTTGCTTGAGTCTTTGGGTGAGTTCTATGGTTTCTGCATCTTCCCTCTTTGCACATTTTGTAAGTGCAGCCCAGTCAAGACTCAGAAGACATGTTATAATATGTGATTTCCACACGACCCTCTAAAGCATTCTCCTCCTCCTTCTTGTTTTCCTGGGTTGCAGGGCTGGCTGCATTCATGTCAAAAGCTAGCATCATCCATCATCAAGGGTAAAAATAAGCCCAGGACTCCCACCTGGCTGGCCAGCTGGTTGGCTGTCTTGGCCCTTTGGTAGGCAGGTGTGATCATGGCTGGGAAGCTCCCCTTGCCTTGTGGCTGTTCATAGTCTTCTGCATAGCCCTGCTGAAGAACCACAGAACTCACAAAACTGCAAGATATCAGTGATGCTAGACTCATCCATTCACGGGAACCACGCCAATTGCTGGGGTAGGTTTGGACATGGTCCTTGAATAACAGACACCATCAAGACTGAGGACCCATGCTCCCCAAGGCGAAGGGGGTCACCTCCAGTGTTTGTATCACATTATGGGGAGCCTGGCACAATTCTCTCGGGTGCCCTTGTATCATAACACAGCCATAGGCTGGAACCTGTCTCCGGGGAGAGTTCTAGGGCACAGGAAGGGAGATGGCTCATTTTTCCTCCTTACTGTCTGAGCTACCGGAGGGTTAACTTGTCTAATGAGAAATATGACAGCATCACTTATGCTCCTCTTGCTTTCTGTTTCCAAAGGGACAAGTTGCAAACACTAACAGCAATTTCCCAAGTAGGGTCTTCGGCGGGGAGCTCTGCACAGAGCCGTGTGGAGAAGGGGCTAGGGCACCAGCTGCACTTTATACATACTCCAGCACTGTCTGAGCCCTGCCTCGTGGGCCTGGGGTGAGGACTCTACTGTGAGCCATCGGGACTGGCTCCTTCTGGAACAAGAGCAGAATTTGTCCCATTCCTTTCTGTCTTCCACAGGCCCTGCTGTTCCTCACTTCTTGGCCTGACACGGCTCTGGTCTCTTCTGTCACTACAGTGACTTCTCTGACTCTGGCCTCCCTGCCTCCTGGCTAGCGGGAACCGTGTAGGGCAACAGTCAGAAGCCAGGTTCTTCCCGTCACCGCCAGACCATAAACCAATCATATCGTCCAGTGTCTCTGATGTGTGAAGAAACCAAGTAAAGGGATCCACAGAGTGGGGATCTTGGGGAGAGAGGCATTGTAGCTCGCTTTCCTGCTTCCTGGCCTTGAGCCCTTTCCCTGGCTTAGCGTGTGGCTCTATTTGAGGGTGGCATGCCGCCTTTAGAGATGGAGTATGGCTGTCAGAAGTAGCTCACTAGGGATCAGCCTTTGAAGGCTATATCCACATCAGGTTCTAGACTGATATCCTTGCCTCCTGATGGAACAGTGAAGAAGTTACTGCCATGTTTGACAGAGGCCTCTGCATCCATGAGACAAAATCAAACACACCCCTTTGTTTCTGCCAGGTGTTTTGTTTGTTTGTTTGTTTGTTTGTTTTTAACCACAGTGACAAGTGGCAGGTGTTCTATCTACACAATCTTAAAAATAAAGGAAAATGTACAGGGATTGTTATCGACTGATTGTAAGTGGTACATAAGTCCTTACCTCACCCAGAGACTGAGCTTCAACCATCCTTACGATCTCAGGGTCTGGCAGAGCTCCTGGACACCAAGTGTTTCCTTCTCCATACCCCGGCCAACAGTCTCTCTATAAAGAAAGCAGGAGCATACATCCAGAACATTCCCTACATGCTTGCCTGTCCAACACACACACACACACACACACACACACACACACACACACACCAGTCCACCCCACACTCCCCCCAGCCCACCCCACACTCCCCCCCCAGCCCACCCCACACTCCCCAGCTCACCCCACACCCCCTAGCAATCCTATATTGTGAAGATAATCTGGTCTCTAAAAGCAAGTTGCTCCTACGTGCAGGGTCTCAGCCAACCAAACTGCTCATGTTTTTCAGACTAGAAAACGACCTAACATCTTGAATAACTGAATCCCCTGAGATCTTCTGTGTTACAGAAACCTTCCAGGGCAATAAAACTTTTCTTTGCTCCTTTATGCGCTAAGGCTAGGCAGGGAGAAGTCCCCATAGGCAAGAGGTCTGAGGTAAGTCAGCTTTGCTCAGGAAATCTTCAAAACCTGACTACTTACTTTGTATCTGAAGATTGCCAAGGGGAAGCAAAGGAAAAAGAAAAAAAAAAAGATAGATTTTTTTTCTTTTAAAATATTTTGCTGTAAAACTTCAGGAGTAAAACAAAGGAAATAAATAACAACTAGAAAACATTTCCGTGCTTACACACACTTGAGGGAAAATAAAGCATTTTAAGGTGACCTATATGAGAGAGCAATTGACAACCTCAGTGAAAATTAAAAGGGTGCACTGGGACGTCAGGGCCCTTTTCCATTGTCTGCCCTAGGAAAACACCCGCTTTTTCCATTGTCTGCCCTAGGAAAACACCCGCTGTATCCAAAGGAAGAGTCAATGTGCAGCTTTATCATTTGTAAGAGCAGACAGCCCTGCCCACCAAGAGGGTGACACCCTCCGTCTGGTCTCAACCAGCTGAAAAGAACGCTGATAAACAAATAGCTCTCAAGTGCCTGTGGGGTGGGAGGGCAAGCAAAAGACATCAGGGAAATAATGTACATTGCTTAATGAGAAAGAAAATACATTGGCATATAATTACCAATAATAGGATAGCCCACATCCGTGTACCCGACACTATTCCAACACCTTTGCATTTATCTGTTCTTTAGTCTTCTCAATAGCCCTGTGGGCTAACACAATTTTTAAGTTTCCTTTGTAGGTAATAAAAATTGCTTTACGACACACATGGATCTGGTACTGAGACCTGGTATTTATGTTAATAACCACACATTAGTGACGCCCTCAGCCTTTGCCAGACACGTAGCGGTTAAGGCACAGACTCATAACTGGTCCACGCTCCAAGAATAAATGACAGTAGATTCATAACCCTAACTGCATCTATATCACCCCCTCCAGGGCCAAGGAAAATCAGAGGCAATGGGGAGAAAAGAGGACTGTGAGAGCTGAAGGACGAGGAAACGGGCCGCTATAAAACAACCAACAAGCAAGCGAAAGTCTCCTGCAGCCCGGTGTGGTGGTGCACGCCTTTAATCCCGGGGTTTCGGAGGCAGAGGCAGTGTGAGTTCAAGGCCAGCCTGGTGTACAGAGCAAGTTCCAGGGCAGCCGGGGCTCCACAGAGAAACCCTGTCTGAGGGTGGGGGGGGATGTCTCTCCAACCTAGCACTCAGGACTCACAGCAAATGTTATCTGCACAAGAGTGGTCCCATCATGCAGGAGCCCATGATGCCTCATCCGTCCCTGAGGGACTATTGGCCATTAATTTTCTTCAGTGGTGTAGCTACCGATAAGTAGTCCACATTCCAGTAAATCACCTCCCACCCATGCCCATGTCAGTAATCTCAATTAAACTGTGAGTCTGTCTGTCTCTCTGTCTCTCTCTCTCTCTCACACACACACACACAATTAGGAAAGTAGGAGGGTGATTTGAGGGCTTTCAGTGGATGAAATAATAGAGGCATAATAATGATTAAAATTCATTACGTGTGTGTATGTACAACATAATAATAATAATTCAAAAATAAAATAAAATTTAAAACAGAGTGGCTAAGTAACTCAGCTTATGGGAAGGTAGTAAGTGTGCCCAAATGTAACTACTAGAAGTTAGATATGGATAGGACATTGGGAGACAGGTAGATGATTGATTGACACAGATAGGGGATGGTTATAAACAGATATCAGACAGATAGAAGTACACGGCAAATTCTAGAAGGATATCTGCAAGATTAGTAAGGTAGGCACTGGAATTGTGTGAACTTGGATTGGAGATGGTGGTTAAAGGGTTAGCTCTAAGCACATTAGATTCTTTTACATTGGGAAAATGCTCAGAAATAAATAGCCTAGGGATAGTTAAGGAGCAGGCCATCAATAGACAGGCCATAAGAAGATAGGTCAGGGACATCCAAGAACCTGCATGACTGATGCCGCTCAATGGACTGTGTGGTGGGTGTGGCACACTGTGTGGTGGGTGTGGCACATGGGACTGGGGACAAGAAATATGGAAGAGGGGAAGCCATTGGGGAATGTCACAGGGCCAGGCAGAAATGACTGGATCAGAGGGGGACAGAGAAGCAGAGAGGAAGGACTGGGGCCAGGGGACAGAAGGTGACGAGCCTGGCCTGGGCAGGGACAGTTGGGGTGCTCTGGGGCAGGGCTAATCGAGGTCTAACGACAGGAGGAGCGAAGGGCGAGAGAAAGAAACGCCAGTGCTCCCCTCAGAAATGGCAACAGCACTGGTCTTTTGCGAAGCCTGCGCCCTCTCTCCTCCCCACTCACCCCACTCTTCAGTGGTCGCTGGCTGGGCGCGTCTGCTCCCTCCTTGGACTTCATGTCCCAGTGGAAAACGGATTTAAACATCTCGCCATCTTCTTGACCATTGATCTGTACAGTGTGAAAGCGTGGTCAGTAGCATTCCCATCAGGGAAGGGAAAGAAAACAAGCAAGCCATGCGCAGCTAAATCAGGGCAGTTCTCCCGAGTCTTGGTGGAGCTACAAAGCTCACCCAGCTATGGGTTCCACTGTGGCCTATTTGTGACACCAGCCAGGTGAGGAGGATTGAACTCCTGCTGTGTGTAAAGCTCTAGTGAGGGGTGCAATTAAAAAGCGAGAGGTGGCTCAGCTAGGGAAGGCACTGGCCACCAAGTCTGAGTGCTGGGCTCAACCCCCAACACTCACCCCCCTGGCGGAAGAAGGGGACTGACTCCCATGAGTTGTCTAACACGCACACCCAGGCACACACGCTCATACACACACACACACACACACACACGATCAAGTGAATGTGTAATGTCTAACCTCCACATGCACACCCAGGCACACATGCTCACACATGCTCATACATGCTCTCTCTCACACATACACACACATGCGAACAAGTGAATATGTAATGTCTAACCTTCCCATGCACACCCACGCACACACGCTCACACACGCGCGCACACACGTGAACAAGTGAATATGTAATTTTTTTAAAGCTCAATTCTCCACAAACATAGCACAGGGAAAAGTCTCTCCACTTGACTCTTTTCCCATTAATCTGCCACTCACCAGCCACGGGGGTAGATTAAACACTGGCTCTCTGATGTCATGGAGATTCTCTGCCTTTTGTATTTCCATGTAAGTTTATTCCTTTTCTGTTTTGATGGGTACTACCCTTCCAGTTGCTTTTTGTGTATAGTGTTAGGGTAGGAGTCAAGTTAATCCCCCCCACACACACACCTATCTAGTCGTATCCCTTTTCCGCCACTTAGCTGTAATTGAGTGTACAAACACCAATCTCAACAGCATGTGTCCACAACAGTATTCTTTCCACACTGAACCACACTGGGTGTTTTTGTTTGTCTGTTTGTTTTTGTAATTCAAGTGATCACACGAGCGGGCAACTCATTGCCAGACTTTGTGTTCTCATCCCCTGGTCTGCCTTTGTAGTCTGCCCACTCGATGAGTAGGCATTACTCATATAGGGAATCTGGGGAACTGGGAAACAAAGATCTCCTATTGCCTTCCTCAGCCTTCGTCAATTTCTCAGCCGTTCCGGACGGAGCCTCTGTATTTTCACGTCAATGTTATAAGTGATTGGCGGCATCTATAGATCACGCCAGGACTCTGACTGTGATGGCAAAGACACAGATGTACAAATGTCACGCCCATGTTTAGACCAATTTGGGGACAAGCAAAGGTTCTTAAAGAGAACTGTGGAAGGACTCAGCCTCCGTAAGAGAAAAACCAACAAGTTCTTAGGTCCAAAGCAAAGATATCACAATTTGTTAGATCAGAGATGGGGCCGCTAAACTTCAGTTTTTACAAGCTGAAGTTTAAACCCTTAGTTTTACAGGCAATGGAGAAACAGGGGCAGAGAGAAAAATTAAACCTAGGAATTGCAGTTTCCTGTCATTAACGTCCTGGGCAGCCGGGCAGGTGGCCATCAGTGCCTGCTGGGACAGCTCTCCACACATCCCTCACTGGGCTTGGAGAGACTGTCTGAGCAGAACAGAGCCTCAAGGCTTAACATGGGCCCAGTTAAGTCTGTGTCTTTGGGGGACTCCTTGAGCGTAGCAGGACATTTCACAGCAACCTTAGTTCTTACCCACCAGATACACTAATTCCTCCCTCCCAATTGTGGCAGTGACAAATGTCCCCAATCAGCAAATGCTGTCCTACATGGGTAAAACTACCCTGCTAGAGAACCATGACTGAAGGAATAAGCAACATGTGGCCGGAACAAGAAGCCACTTTCAGAGAGCTGCCTTGCCGTTCTTGCCCAGCACAGTAAGCCCCGGGTGAGAGTCACAACCACACCCAGGAATAAGAGAGGGTACAGCCAAAGGCTGCAAATGCCGCTGGCCATGCTGTGTAAGGTCATCCTGAACAGAAGCCAGCTGCCAGGTGGCGTTTCTAGAATTCCCATCCACTCTGAGAAACCAGGAAGTTCTGGCTTAATAATTTACTTTTCAGAGTGGCATTTGTGAATCAGAAAATCATAGATCTGTGACAAAGTTCAGCTCAAAGTCTTTACCCGATTTCCCTGCCACTGAAGTACAATTTCCCTTCCTTTTGAAAATTTCAGCACATAAGCAATGCATTTCTCTCTTTTTGAATTGGTCGTGTCTCTCTGAGAGGTGGGAGGGTAATGCGGAGAAATTAATTCATCACATGCTGTAGGGTAGTTCAAAGATTTGAGGCCTAGAAGGGCATGATTGTTCATCTCAATTTTTCCTAATGATTAAATAGGAGAATAGGGTTCCAATACTAAATCACTTATCATTTATATGCCCACACACTATGCACACCATACATACAGGTACACATGTATATACCATATACAACTGTACATGTGCATAAATAAAAATGCATGCTGCAATATTCCAATGTGCACACATACACATATATACAACATACATATATATACAAAAATACACACACACACAGGCAGATCCACACACGCATATATGCATACCACATACAAATATACACATATGTGTATATATATACACATACCACAAACAATGAATGTATGCATACATACAGCGGTGCATGTATCGTGTGTCTGTATGTGCATGCATGCATGCCTAGTCACACTTGCTCGTACCCATACACACTGCCCATATGCAAACATGACTATGTACACATTGTCACATAGTCATATAGGTACAAATAAATAGACACACAGGCATTCTGGGAAACTGCCATTCCTGCCTATGGACTAAAAAGAGAATGATAGGTTACCCAAGCATGCTTCCAGATTAGGTCTGTCCCGCACAGTTAAATGGCAGCGAGGCCACCGCCGCCCAGGGAAAGATAAACACTGCATGCCTCGTTGTATAACCTGGCGGCTGATGCTTGAGGGAAACTAGGAAATGGCACACAGCGTAGGTCTCTTTGTACAGAGTGTGACACACACCAACAGCACTCTGAGGGCAAGTACTTCCCCCTGCACACAACTGCGGACACATCTGGGAGGCATGACGTTTGAGTTTTCCTGGCTTTTGTAGTTGGCCACCTTCTGGGTGTGTGCACAAGTGGCCAATAGTACGGGCTCCATGGCCAGACAGATCTGGATTTGTCCACAGAGATCGGAGGGAACTGTGCTGGCTGTATAATGTCTCTGAGCCTCAGGTTGCTGCCTAGGAGGATGGGATAAGAATAGTATCTGCTCCCCTGGGTGTGTACGGAGTGATGTAAGCAATTATCCAGTCAGTGCCACACACGCTCGGCAAACACAAACTCAATGCAGAGCACTTGGGGAGCACTTGGGGAGCTGTAGTGCCAAATGCAAGGACAGCAGCATTAGCATACTTTCTCAGATTCAGTCCAGTGAGCACCAGAGTCGGTGCAAATGGGCCATACCAGGAAGGGACTCTCGGGAGAACAGAGATTACTAGAGAGTCCTCCACCTGCTGGGGAATTCCTAAGTTTAGAAGCAGAGCAGTGTCTCATGGGCCTGGCGTGAGAAGGTCAATGATTCATCATATTAATAGATGCGATGGCTCCAACAGCTGGATGGGTGACAAATGCTCGCTGTTGGACATATGAACACACCATCCTCGCCTGCCTAGTGCTCTCACCCACGACCCGAAGCAAACTCCATTTCTCAAAATATCTCTGAGCTATCCTCCACAAAGGGGGGTGGTGAGATTATAAATAATTGTAAGCCACTGCTCAGTTCAAGGGAGTGCTGGTGTATGGAGCTGGAGAGCGTTGGTTTTCTACTCCAAGATACGGCAGAGGAGGGAGATAAAGAAGGACTCTTAGTAACCTTTTTCAATTATTTAAATGTTGTCCTATGTATTAACTACCTGGTGTAGGAAAGGCCTATTATCACATACAGTGATACCACTCTGTCCTGGCTGGCCAGACACAAAGATCATGTTAGAACCGAGGACCCGTGTCCTGGCCTCTAACTTTGCAGTAGGACAAGAGCAGCATTAGTCACTAAGGAGCACTTTGCGTGTGTGTGTGTGTGTGTGTGTGTGTGTGTGTGTGTATGTGTGTGTGTGTGTGTGTGTGTGTGTGTGTAGGACAGAAATGCCTAATCTGAGCCCAGGGATTTCCCTAACAGCTATTTCAAAATGCAAAGCTGAGTGACTTACCCCACCTGTGGCTGGCACAGGCTTCTTCAAGGTTATGTTTAAAGGCGTGTGGTAGACGCTAGTGAAGGTGTTGTTCTTAGGGTTATGGCTGCAAATATAATGCAAATCAAAATTAGAAAAGTACTTGATCCCAGGGGACAAATGACCTCTCAGGACACCGGTCTCGTTTAATATGGACGAGCACAAAACTCAAGAATTCAGCTCTTGACTTCCACTAAATCTTACCCTTCAAAAGTTCACACCAAGTAAACTCAACACATGTAACATGGAGATGAGTTTCCACTGAGGACGGTCATGGATCTGGGCATCATTTGAGAGAAACTTTTAAGTTCCATCTAGGCATATCTTTGGCAGTTACAATGTTCTGCGGGTTTTATAATTTGATACACGGTAACACGGTACAGTAGGTCTGCTGCCTAAAGTCCCATGTTAGGGCTCTTCCATGACTAGATATGAGTGACACTTTGGGGGAGGGTAGCTTAGAGTCCCGCCTGGAGCTTAGAACCCAACCCCCCAGTTTGGCTACTTGTTGAAAACCAGAAGTCACGCTGTGTCAGCCGGGTATCGGACACTTACGCGTGACAGTAAGGGTTTCTCTGGTGACTCACGAAGTTATTAACAGAAAGCATCATCTTGCAGACTTCGCAGTGAAAACACGCCTTGTGCCATGTCTGAAAGACACGGAAAAGATCCGGCCATTAGTGCTTTTCCCCTAGACTCGGGGCTCGAAAAACTTTAGGGTAAAAAGTCGAAAATAAAATGAAACTAAAATACATGAGCTACACACACGTTGAAATGAAACAGTCTTCTTCTGGAAGCATCACAGAAGACATAGAAATGAACAGAACCTAAGAAAGGCAGACCACATCCTTCCCTCATCATCCAATTAACACTCCCTGTGTGCGAAGATACACGCCCCAGGTATATTGTTCTTCCCAAAGGCCAAGGACCATCTCTACTGACCTGATCTATACAGCTGATCTTCTCCGCAGGGTAAACTCTATAGCCACACCGAGAGCAGGCCTGCACGTTCATCTTGGAGTGTGGGAGACGGAGCAAGCAAGATCAATCAGAATCCCAGGCCAGTCTCTCACCGCTATGAAACTCCCGGGGAAGGCTGGAACCTTCAGAATCCAACTTCAACTTTCTTGTGCTGACCTTCTGCTTTGGAGTCCCCAGCTGGTTGGTTTTTAAAGCTGCCACTTACTCAAGGGACAATTTTGGCAACTCTGTCAGCACGCATGCGTCTGAGACAAGGTGGAGGTATTTCGAGCTGTCATGCTTCTCAAAATAGAAAAGTTAACTCATGGCAGCATCATGTTTACGTGGATAACCAAATCTTGGTGTGTGTGTGTGTGTGTGTGTGTGTGTGGTCAGACGCTTGGGCCTGGTGAGCACTAGCTATGATCATACCCCAGAAAAGGAGCCTAAAAAATAGCCATATCTGCTCTGGGAATCAAATTAGAAAAGCTGGCTATAGCCCCTCTGACTAATGCAGACAAGACAGTTCCCCAAAATACGGGGACAAAGGCGAATTGATTCACTCTCCTGGAATCATGAATGTCAAATTTGAATTTTATCTACTTTGCAGTAACAGAATTAAGAACTTACCAAGATACTTTTTGTGTTTAACTTTTACTAGAATTCAAAAACATGTAGGACAAACAAGAAGTTTGGTGTTTGTCCTAGAATATTCAAAAGGCCTTTCTGCTCACTTCCTTGCCTCAAAGGTCCTAACGGGTGGCTTGCTGACGAAAATCCCTCCTCCTGGCTTTGGGATGTGACCTCTGCTTACAGGCAGAAGTAAATGCCCATTGCAGATGGACGCAGGCCTCCCCCATGTGCAGACGCCAAGTTTTAAGCGTGTCCTGCACAGTTTATGCCTTAGGAACTCTCTCTCCAGTGTAATGTTGAGAGATGGAGCCTAACCAGTGGAATTAGTGAATCTGTGTCACCACGGAGAGGCTGAGGTTGTCCCCTCCTTCCCTTCTCTTTGCTCTTATCCTGTCTGCCAAGGATGACACAGCAGCAAGTGGCTTCCGGATGTCAGTGCCATGCCCTCAGCCAGGCCAAATGTTGTTCATGATGAAGCCGTGAACCTTAAGTGCTATTGTGGTTGTAGGACATGGGATGAGACAATGGGTTCTGCGCCTGGGTCACGCCAGTCTTCTCCAGGTTTCCTTCTTAGTCCAAGCTCGGGCCCCTTGACTCCAGGTCTTGGCAACTGTCCCTGACACCTGGACCATGAGGCCACCAAGCCAGAGAGCACGGGGACTCCTCTGATCTCAGAGAAGGCTCCAGATATTGTGAGTCTTAGCCTAGGCTCTCCAGACAACAGGAGCTGAGGTAAGGGCCTGTGTTCAAGGCCCTTATTTAGGGGAGTACTTTCATTATCCTGGTTCAGGATTCAGAGTGTGGAGGCAGGAAACGAGGGGAGATTGTTGGTGTGAGATTGGACCAGAAGTGTTTAGGGTTTTAGTTTCTATTTTAGTTTAGGATGTTTACACATTTTATGAGACATCCTGATAAACAAGTCATTTTTAATATGAAACTCGTGTTTCATAATACCTTAAATACACAGCCAGGAAATAATTTTGTGCATATTTTTAATAAGTATGTGCACGAAGCAACTTTTCCTGATGTGGAATTTTCCCCCTGTAGCATCATGTTGGCGCTCACAAAGTTTTGAGTTTTAGGGACACTAAATCCTAGAAAGCGTATCAGCCCACACGACCTCCACCTTTCAAGGGGGCCACATGTGTTAGTCAGCTTGAAAGCAAGGGCATAAATGGAGGAGAGATCTGCACTGGCTTGGGGTTTTAGAGGATTCCTTCTACAACTGGATGACTCCATTGCTTCAGACCTAGGGGGAGGCAGAAATAGGACGAGGGTTTATGATGGAGGAATGTGCTTACTTCCCCACAACGAGCAGGGACGCAAGTCAGAGAAGGGGGGTCAGAAAACAGACACACCTCTGCCTTCGTTGCTTTTCTGTTTCTGTGAAGAGATAGCACGTCCAAAGCAAGTGAAAACACTACAGCATTTAATTGGGAGCGTACAGTCCCAGAGGGCTGAGTCCCTGGCCAGCATGGCAGCCGGCGGGCGGGCAGGTGTGGCCGTGATCACTAATGCACAGCTGTCATCTTGAGACAACAACCACAAGACAGAGACAGACAGACAGACAGAGAGAGACACACAGAAAGAGAATGTTCTAGCTGGGAATGGAATGGGTCTTTTAAACCTCAACGCCTGCACCCAATGACACATCTCCTCCAACAAGGCCGGCCACACCTCCAAATCCTTCCTAAACAGTTCCGCTAACTGTCCACCAAATATTGAAATATATGAGCCTATGTGGCCATTCCCATTCAAACCATCACCCTCTTCAAAGGCATGACCCCAGTGACCCTCATCCTCCAACTGGATCCCACATCCACAATCCCACCACTTCTCAGTCTGCTCAGCTGGGCTCCATCTTGGGTAAATCCCTCCTTACGTCAAAGCTCTCACGCCCTAACAGTCTCTGGAATGCCTTCTCATACATACAAAAGGGCGTGCTTTTTTATTAATCTTCTCTGACTCTCTCAACCCAATAAACCTGGCAATTAAAAAATTCTCTCTCACACTAAATGAATAGCTACCAGAGGAAGGAAAGAGAGGGAATTGATCATCAGCCCTTGCTGGTGAGAGCTCATGTGTATTAACTGTGTGGCAGAGGGCCCAGGGCAGCTCAGGCCTTCATACCAGCGGGTAAATACCATGAAGCTGAAGGCCATGGGCAATCTTCATACACTGTGTGGAGATGTCTCTGTCCTTCCTCACCTGCCTGAGGCACCTTCTGATTGGTTTAATAAAGGGCCGAACAGTCAGTAGCTAAGCAGGAGGGAATAGGCTGGATTTCCAGGCAGAGATTGGAACTCTGGGAAAGATTGTAAGGTGCAGGAGATTTGCCAGCCAGATCCAACGAAGTCAGACACTGTGCCAAGAAAAAGTAACAAGCCACATGGCAAAACATAGATTAACATAACATGCCATATTAATATAGGTATATTATGTATTATGTAAAATTAATGTGATAGAACATAAATATAATTATAATTAATTTAATACAAATTAATTTAAGTTGGGAACAAGCCTAAGCTAAGGCCAAGCTTTCATAATTAATAAAAAGTCTCTATGTCATTATTTGGGATCTGGCAGCCCAAAGTAAGACAACTACTTACATTCATATGAAGATGGCCAGTGCCCATGGAGCCAAGGTGGGGCTGGCACTGAAAGGCACAGTCTCTCCCACCCTGTACACACACATGAGGTTGAGCGGGAGGTGTCTGCTTCCCTGTCCAGTCCATTTGACAGATAGCTCACAACGTCCTGTAACTCCAGCTCCGGGGGACCTGTCATACTCTTCTGGATTCTGTGGACCCCTGCAAATGCACACACATGCACACACACACACATACATGCATACACACACATGTACACACACATATGCACACATACATGCACATACACATGCATACACACATGCATACACACATGCATACACACATGCACACACATATACATGCACACACACATATATGCACACACATGCACACACACATGCACACACACACATGCACGCATGATTAAAAGATACATACAATTTTATAAAGGACCCTCGATCTGATCACAGGTGATCCTGAGGTGCTGGAGGTTAGCACTTTGGCACCTGCTCAATTGTCCTGGGAGATAAGCACACTGTAACAAGTGTTACCTTGCAGTGTGTAATGTAACACCAAACGCACTGCAGTTCACAGAGCTGAATTAAGGGGCTTTGTCCCCTTTGTTTTCTGTTGCGGTGATAACTGACCATGCCAGCTTGTGGGAGGAAGGGGTTTACTTGGCCCACACTCCCACATCACAGGAACTGAAGCAGAGACCTCAGAGGGTGGTGGTAACTGGCTTGTTTCCTTCTCCTGCTCCTTGGGTGGGGTCTCCTCCCACCAATCAGCAACAAAGGAAATGCCCACAGACCAATATGCAAGTTCTTCAGCGGAGTTCTTTCTTGGTTGACAACCAAGAATAGCCATCCCATCGGGGACAAGGACGAAGAAAGCTTCTGTCACCTCCTACGCTCTCACCGCGGCTGAGGTCCAAGCCTTGTTGGAGAGGGCATGGCTGAGGCTCAGCAGGTATCCAGTGGAATTTGCTAGTTCCTTCTCCAGAGCTCCACAGAAACGGATCCTGGTGGCACCAGACAGAGTTGGTCTTCGGGAGTAACCTCGTTTAGAAAGCACTTCATGAGGGTTCCAAGGGAAGCTCCTGGCACCGAGGTCAGAGGTCAACTCCCTCTGCAGGCACAACAGGTACTGAGATGGCAAGAAAAACTTTCTGTCCCATAGAGTCTCAACAGCCACCCCCACCCCCGCCCCTCACAATTTATAGTCCTAACACACGCAAAGGAGAATTACTTAAAGGGTCCAAAGGAATTTTCACAGGGCAGACAGATTGCATCTGGAGCTGAGAGGCAACCGTGAATTCCTTCTGTGGGAAGAGAAGGGTTGTTCCTGGGCCCTGTGTTCCCATGTGAGGTTCTTACTTAGCAGAAGGACATTGGTATCTCAGCACGGGCCAGAATTTGGTTCTGGGTCTGTGGGTACAGACAATAGCATCTCTGCTAATCTTGGGGTGTCTCTAATGGAGCCCTGTGTAGTTGTAGGCTGGCCAGAGATGTCTTGTGGAGTATTAGATGGAGAACATTGCTGTGGGAGATCTTGGGGGTGAGGTGAGGGTCAGGTGTCCTGCAGATAGGGACGGGAACTTAGCTTGACTACCAGAGGAGACCAGAGACATTATCTAGAGAGACAAAGCCAAGAACAGCTAAGAAGCCAATCATAGGGAAACAATCTGATGGCTGGTAGGGATCTTAGGAGTGAGGAGGGTTCCCACTAGTACATTCCATAAGCTTACAACCAGTAAATGGCTGGGAATAGGGGTATAACTCATCGGTAGACCGCTTCACTCCAAGACCCTGGGTTCAGTCCATAACACCACCATCACCACCCCATAAACAAGTACACAGGTGGATAGGGTGTGGCGGGGAAGTCTGGATGGGGGTGGGGATGGGACCAGCAGGGGTCAAGTAGGGGGAGGATGGAGGAGAGAGTACTGGAGGAGACGACTGGAATCAGGGCATCTCGGGAACGAACTAGAAACCTAATGCAATGGAAACTCCCAGGAATCTATGAGGGTGGCCCTAGCCTAGGGGATACAGAGCCTGAACTGGCCATGGCCTGTAACCAGGCAAGACTCCAGTGGAGGGATTGGGTCCCCAAGACAGCCACATACCCCCTGACCTGCAATTTTCCCATAAGTTATGCTGGGACAAAGGGAGTGGCCAACCAATGCCTGGCTCTAGCTTGAGACCCATACTATGAGAGGGAGCCCCCCCCCCACCCCGACACTGCCTGGAAGGCCAAGACCCAGGGGCTGGACAGCCCAGAGACCTAGGATAGAATTAAATATGACTGGCAAAACAGAAAACAAAATCAAAGTGATGATTCCCATTGATACTGTGATATAGTCATAGACAGTGTCCAATTGTCGCCAGAGGCTTCACCCAACAGATGGAAACAGATGCAGGGACCCACGGCCAAACATTAGCTTGACCTCAGAAAACCCTGTGGGCTCACAGAGACCGAACCGACAACCAGGGAGCCCGCAGAACTGACATGCGATGCAGTGGTGTGGCAGAGTCGGGGTTGGGTGGGGTGGAGGCCGACTGTCTCTGGCTCTGTTTCTTGCTCTTGGGACCCTTTCCTCCTGCAAGGTTGCCCTGTCCAGCCTCAATATGAGAGGAGAAAGGAGGTACCTAGTGTCGCTGCAACTGGACGTGCCATGGCTGGCTGATATCCGTGGAAGGGAGAGGGGGCGGATGCGGGGGGGGGGGGAGGCTGGGGGGGAAACTAGGAGAAGGGGTGACTGCCACAGAGCTGGGGGAAATTAATTGATTAATTAAAAATAAAGCATACTAACGAAAATAAATATATAAGTGAACTTAAAATAATTACATGGTCCAAAGCTGGAGGAGCCTGGAGTGACATTCAGGAGAGATTATCGTTTGCATTCAAGCTGCTAGTATAACATTACAGACGGGAAGTTGAGGCAGGCCTCTTCTCTTTTGTATTCCCAGGGGTTCGAACGTTGATACCGTAATAATCCAGCCTTGGAGCAAATGACGGGGCTCCTCCTGCCAGCCCACAAGAATGAACTGAGAAGTTTCCCTTCATCACACCCCCTCTCCATCTGAGCCAGCGAGGGATTCCTGTGTGCCTATGTGTCCTGCATGCTGTAACATGTTGTGGGATCTTCTGGTGGAGGGAAACGTCACTGTCTCTCGAGGCAACACGACCCTGGCTGTTCCAGGCCTTCTCTTTTGAACCACCAACCAGCTCCTAAATCACGACCAACAAGACTTATTGTTAGTTTTGCCACTTGGCCTTAGCTTCGCTCTTATTTTAATCTGTTTCTCTTTACCTACATTTTGCCTTGGAACTTTCTACCTTCCTTCCTTCCTTCCTCCCTTCCTCCCTTCCTTCCTTCCTTCCTTCCTGGCTTCTGCCTGGCTCCTGGCCCTGGGCATGTTCCCCTCTTCCTCCCTCATTCCCTGCTCCTCCTCTCTCTCCCAAGCCTAGCTTTCTCCTCCTACTTTGTCGGCCACCAGCCCCATCTATCCCTCTACTGACCACCTATTGACTATTCAGCTTTTTATTAAACCTATTAGGTGCCTTAGGCAGGCAAGGTGAAATGGATCCAATACATCTTTACATAGTTAAATACACATCCGTACATATTAGACAAATGCATCATTGTAACACAGATGAATAAACAACCCAGAGACTGATATTGGGGTTCAAGCTTCAAGCTGAAGATCAGAAAAACAAAGCAGCCGGCCACCAGCTCTCGCCTCTAGCTCGGGCTTAAAGAACTGATCACACACTAGCTCTTCGCCAAGTCTCAGACTGCTGCCTCTCTCCAGTGTGGCTGGAGAGGAACGCCTCTCTGAGACCTTGCTTCTGTCACACATATTTTCCTAATGTTGGGATTAAAGGTGTGAGCTGTGATTCTCTTTTAGACTGATTCACTCTTGTGTAGATCTGGGTGGCCTTGGGCTCACAGAGATCCCTCTATCTCTTAATCCTGAGTCCTACTGTAAGGATGGAAAAATTTAGCCTAATTCTCCCTAGACTCTGCCCCCTAGCAGTGAGTAGGCAAAAGGTCATTCTTGACTGTTTACGACAGGGCGGGTTTACCGAGAGCACCTGTGAGTGAATGAGAACAGGAAATGAGCTGTGCCACACTACCCAGGAGCCCTATCGAAAGCAGACTTCCTGGGCAAAGAGCAGGCTTGGATAGTTCAAATTGATTGGTCCACACTGGATGCTATGAGATGATTGGTTTGTGATGCGCGGGCTTTGTTGTAACCCTATAAAAGCTGTCTGAACCCTGTACCAAGGGTTCCCAGTCCTCCACCCCACGTGGAGTATGGCTGTGGACCCCAGTGCACTGGAATATAAAAGACCTCATGCTTTTGCATCAAGACCGCTTCTCGTGAGTGATTTGGGGAGGGCCGCCTTTCCTGAGTCGGGGCGTGAGGGTTCGAGCCCTCTGCAGGTCTTTCAGTGCGTGCCTGGCTTTTATGGCTTGTGGCTGACTTTGTTTTCTGAATCCTCAATCAAGCTTTAATAAATCACAAATAATGTATCAATCACCACGCAGCATAAACAAATGTTAACACACATTCACACAGTTAAAGTAATACTCTGTGGCAATGTCACACATCCTTGCCTAGTCAAAACAATATTCCACAACACCTGGCTTCCTCGCCCAAGCTTGAACATGGGCAGCTTCTCAAAGGCTCCTCATATTCTTTACCACCCAACGAGCAGACATGAGCTGTTAAGGTCCCTTCCACATTCCAGGGCTAACATGGAAAAGTCTTAAGTTTACAACTTAGATAAATCAGAGAGCGGTTTCACTTAATAGAATTCTTCATTTTTCAAAGGATTGCCAGCTGAATCATTTTAAAGAGCAAATCATCTCAGTGTGAGCCGTGGTTCACCACAACATTTACCACAACGGACACAAGCATTAAATAAAAAGCAGGGAAGTCTTGTAACGTAGTTGCCCACATTGCCCTGGGGAAGGGGGCTTCTGTCCAGTCTCACCGCTAGTCTGTCGTCCATGCTTGGAAGGGGATGTGTGGACTGAGGAAAAAAATACACAAAAGAGGAGAGCGTTCGTGTGTACTGAAGTTTATTGGGCAGTCTTTGTATACCCCATCAAAGGAGAGGGAGGAGGCGAAAGACTCCCTTACCAGGATACAAAGAGCAAGCAAGCACAATTACCTCCCCAAAACCCAAACTCCACGCAATTATCTCCAAGTGCTCTGTTGTTTAGGCAGGACAGGTGACCACACCCTAGGACAAGTATCCTGTTACATTTACATCTTAAGCCAGACATCATTGTTATTTCCCCTTGGAAGAGCAAGCAAGGGCAGGCAAAAACTCCCTGACCTTGGTCAAAATGGAATGGAGTCAGTTTTGCAGTTCCCACACATTAAGAATGGTCAGTTTTAATTATTCCCTCACAATTATCAGGGGCGAGTCTTTCTTGACATCGAAGGAGAGTCCATACCTGCTAAAATTTTAGAGATAGTGATGAAACTCTCGGGCTCAAGAAAAAAAAACGAGAGGGGGGAGGAGAAAGGAGGGAAGGAAGGAAGGAAGGAAGGAAGAAGGAAACAAGCTTTGGCAATTTGCAGGTCCTAGAAACACGTATTTCTGGTATTCCTAAAACTACCGTTCTGAGTACTCTCTTGGGCTGAGGGAATTGGAAGCCCCGGGTGGGTGGGTGGCACGTGTATATAAGTGCGTGCACGTGCACACATGTGTCGGAGGTGCAAAGGACAGGAACCTGTGGAAATGCACTGTCTGCTTCCTCAAACCTGTCTGGCACAGGGGAGCACACATGCATGATTTTGGTGCAATATCCGTGCAAGCACGGGTTGGGAGGTAGAGACTTGCTTAAGACAAGAGTTATTGCCCTAGTTCCCGCTCCCCAAGGTCGTCTGGGAAGACACCAGACCGGTATGGGATAGAGCTGCTGATTGCATGTCAAATCTTTGGGTCAGTTTGCATTTTTGCCGTTTCTGCTTTCTCGGGGATGGCGTGGCAGTGAGATCCTTGGCTTTAACTGGTTTACAAACGGCTTAGCGCTCTGTCGGGTGAGCGCTGGGAATTTTGCAGACTTGAAGCCGGAGAGACGGTCAGGTGAGGGTGTGGCTGACACTCGCAGGGCCCCTCTCCCAAGGTGATGGTGGCCACCAACTTTGCAGAGAGCTGGACCGTGCACACAGTTTTTCAGAGCACGTGCTGCGGCGGGGGTCGCCCAAACCTCACGGTGGGCAGGAGGACGCACGTGGCGCTCGGCACGCAGTCGGCTTTGCAGCGCGTGTGACGGGGCAGCCTGCGCGCGCGGGGCGGAAAGGGCAGTTCCCACGGCGGTCCGGCGCGCGGCCAGCCTTCCCGGGTTTAAGCGCGCAGCCCCGCCCGGGCCGCGTCTGCCCCGCCCGTTCCTCCCTCTCGGGCTCACGGACTTTCACTTTCGCTTTTCCTAAAAACGGTTCTGGACCCGGGCCGAGGACCGGACGCCATCGTGGGCTCCCGCTCGCCACCCTGGGCACGGTAACTTGGACCCCAACCCTCTTTCCCGCCCCTCTCCCGCGTGCTCCCTCCTCCCGCGCGTCCCCGCCCTCCCCCAGGCTTGCAGGAGTTGGCGGTTCTGCAGGCTGAGGCTGGGGCTCTCCACGCCCTCCTGCGCAGGCTTTGCTCGGCTTGTCCCTCCCTTGGCTTCCCCTCCGGGGGTCTAGCGACATCCGGCGCCGTTCCGAACGTAACGGGAAGGAGAACGGGTGTAGTAGGGAAGTAGGTAGGGTTTTGGCCTCGGGAGGACTAACTTATCAGACCGGCCGGGCAGCTTGGGAATCTAGGGCGGCCCTGACCTGTGCGCGGGAAGGAGGGAGTCAGGGTGCACAGGTCTTTTGAGCAGGGCAGACTGCGCTTGAATACTCCTCCTCGTTGGGGGACCCTTGCAAGCCTCGGGGCTCTTGCAGCGATTTGAGAAGGCAGGAAGCTGGCAGAGGTGACTCTGGGTGGTGTGGGCTCCAGGGGACACCCGACCTGTACTCCTCCTCAGCCTTTATGGTTTGTGTGAGAGTAAGTTTACTTGTAGGTTCCTGCCCCGGTTTCCTGTTTACGGGCCCGGTTCTCCCTTCAGACCTTACAAATGCCCTCCGTGCAGGATGTGGGCAGTCTGGTTACCTAGCCATGCCAACCTCGGGTGACACTGGTGTGAAAGGTGGCAAAGGCAGGTCTTTGGGGACTTAGGGAAGGATGTATTTGGGCTGGAGGTATGTATGACATCACTGCCAGGAAGCAGGCAGGGCTAGTCTGTTTCCTCATGAAAAAAAAAAAAAAAAAAAAAAAAAAAAAGAAAGAAAGAAAATAAGTATCCTGATCCTGACCAGCCTCAGCACGGTTCAACACGGTTTGCTTCAGCATTATCTAGTCTGCTTTCTCTTACTGTGACAAACAAATAACAAAACAACCAGGGCCAAAAGCAACTCAGGTAGGACAGGGTTTATTTCATCTGACTATTCCAGGCCATAGTCCATCACTGAGGGGATCTGGGCAGGAACCCAGAGGCTGGGAAAGTGCTTACTCACTAGCTAGCTCGCTCACAGTTCAGACACAGCTGCCTGCGCATGCCACCGCCCACAGTGGGCTGGGCGTGCCCGTGAAGACACACTCGCTACCATGGATCGTCTGGGCAGCTCCTCCGCTGAGGCTCCCTCTTCCTGGGTACTGTAGGTTATACCACGTTGACACTGAGAAACTAGCCAGCACACATCAGTGTGGGCTTCGTTTCACTCTCAGAGCAGATGGCTTTCCAGCGGCCTGAGTGTTTACAGGTAGGGCAGGAATTTGAAGTAACCAGGGAGTGGCCGCATGTATTCTTGGCTAAGCAACATCTTGAGAACTAGCACAGGGCCCCGTAAGAGCATGGCTTCCTTCTGGATCCCATCTCTTAAGTCTCAGCACCTCCTAGCATCATGTAGGGGACTAGCCTTCCACCACAGCCCTCACCGAGGGACCAATTACCCCAACACCATAACAGCAGCCATCACACATTCCAGGTCATTTAAAGAGACACATCTCTGTCCGCGGGCAAGCACTGTGGTTGTAATGACTGTTCTTTGCAGCTCCTGGAAAGGGGACGGGGAAAGTAATGCTAGGAAGACCCTTGGCCAGCGCAGCAGAGTCAAGGTGAAACATCTTCCTGGGATGAAACCAGGAGCCAAAATCAAGAGTTGTCCTCACCATGGGAACAAGGAAGCTAACGTGCTTAGCCTTACAGACTGCAGAGGTTAGCTGAAGACTTAGACAAAACGCCTCCCTTTACGGTGTGTTTTGGCTCCTGGTTTCGGGCATCTCGGTGTCTGGTCTGCTTGCCCCGTTCCTTCCGGTGGGCCTGTGGCAAGGCAGAGCATCCAGCTGATAAGAGCGTGTGGTAGGGCAAAGACGTTCACCCCCAGGCAGCCAGGGAGGTGCTTTAGGCCTTGTCTTCGTCAGTGTTCTGTGGCTGTGAGGAGACCATGCTGCCGCAACTCCTATAAAGGGAAGCATCTCCTTGGGGCCTGGCTTATTCCATTGCCATCGTGGCGTGAAGCGTGGCTGACAGTTCTACATCTGCACTGTGGGCAGCAGGAAGAGAGAGGGAGCCACTGTGCCTGGCTTGAGCACTCAAGACCTCAGAGCCCACCCCCAGTGACACACTTCCTCCAAGAAGGCCACGCCCACTCCAGCAAGACCAACCACGCCTGCTAATTGTACCACTCCCTGTGAGCCTGTGGGGGCCATTTCTGTTCAAACCACCACAAGCTTCCAGCAGACGGTGGTGCAGGCGCTGGGAAGAAGACACGGCTGAATCCAATTAGTGCTAACCATCTGTCCGCGTGTGAGGCCTCCCGTTGGAGACAGGCGGTGTACCTAAGGAAAACTGACCCTAGCTCTTCATCCGCAAGTGGGTCCCTCCTGTGTCCGTCAGCTTTCTGTTGTTTGTGTAACAAATGCGTGAGGTGATCCTTCTGGAAGGAGACGCCATATCCTCCATCTACCTCACCACTTTGGAGGCTCCAGCCCATGACTGCCCAGGCCTGTTGCTGTGGGACCTGAGCTGATGAAGTAGCACATCCTGGTACATATGGGTCTCTTTTTCCTCAGTAGCCAACACCTCAGAGGACAACTAAGAGTGAGCCTCCCTTTAGAGCGATGGTTCCCAACCTTCCTAACGGATGACCCTCTAACACTTAACCTCATGTTGTGGTGACCCCCCCCCCAACCGTAACATTGTTTGGTTTCTACTTTCCTACTTCATAACTGATACACAGGATATCTGGTGTGTGACCCACAGGTTGGGAACCCCTGCTTTAGCGCGGCCTCAGCACACGGGCAGGGTACCATAGCAACAGAACTGTTAATCCAGTAAAGCTGATCCCTTGTGGCAACCAGAAAGCAGAGAGAAGGTGTCAGGAAGGGTCCAGGTACACTCCACGCTTCCTACCGTTACCCCAGTGACGTTCTTCCTCCAGCAAGGCCCGCCTCCGGAAGTTTCCCTCTCCCCACCAGCTGGAGACCAAGACTTCATTCAGCACGTGAGGGCATTTCATTTTGAAGTCACATCAGTGGGGTCTTTGCTTTGTGGCTTGGAAGTAAAAAGGAAGAGGACGCAGGTCCCTATTTCCTCTGAGGACCCATGTGCCGCGCCTGCACAGCCAGATACCGAGCTTGGCGGAGGGTGTCGGGGTTGAAACACTTAACAGACCAGCACGAGAAGTGAAGAGGAAGCTGCTGACACCATTTATTACAGAGTGATGGGCTTATCTACCCAAGCCAGGGGATGGGCTGAGCGTAGGAGGAAGTCATGCACCACCCACACCTGGGGTCAAGGCACACCTGCACTGCGCACCGGAAAGTTATGAGAACAACCTTGTTTGCATGGAAGTTCTACAGCTGGGTGGGGAGGAAGAGGTAAGGGACAAGTACTTAAATTTCCTAACACGCATGAGTGACTGACTAGAAACTTCCCAGGAGGCCTCACCTTGGGTTCCAGTGCCTTCTAGCAGCAGGCTGCTGGGGACCTTGGGGAAGGGGGAAGGGACACACCAGACCCAAACCAGCCACATGTTTTGCACATTATATGTATATATATATATATATATATATATATATATATATATTTAATTTTGTTAGTTTTTGCTATTTAGTTGTGTGACTTCCTGTTTGGGGTGTTATCCGTTTGACAGGTAATACATTTTCTTCATCCATCCACTGTTAAAATGTCTTGCTTTGCTCCATCCTTCTAGGAAGGATGATGGGAACATGAAGCTGCCCTCTTAGCCTCTCTGCTAGGTACAGTTTTGAGAATTTGATCTCTTGGTGCTAGAATCCGGGTAGACACCTACACCTCCCGGCTGTGTTCTGGCCTGTGGGGAGTGGCCAGAGTTGTCGCTTCTAGGGCAGGATGAGAGCTGTAACCTCCTATTCTGTAGACACAAGGACCTTTCTCTGCCTCTGCCTCTCTCTCTTCCTCTCTTTCCCTTCCCATCTCTTCCATACCCCTCCTCTCTCTCTGTCTTACGGATCTTAAGTTTAACCTTTTAGGTTAAATTTGGCAAAACAGTCAAGGTTGAAGACCACGTTGGAGACACTGTCTGTGGGGGTTAGGTTTTAGCAAAAAAGTTGACTGGCTAATTTGGAAGATTTTCGAGCATGTACCGTGCTGATGGCTACACTGTAAGTGTAATGGACTCTGTGTGAAGAAGACTGACTGGAAATTGCTGGTGTCTTCTGAGTGCCAGGCCTCTGCTTATCTCTGATGGCGTCATCTCTGCTCGTAAGAAACATCTGGGGCTCTGTATCCTGACCAGAAGCTCTTGGTCACTGGTCGGGGGGACTTGTGATGTGCAGAGCTGGTGGCCACCTGATTTCTCCTGGCCACCATGAGTGTGTCCTTCCTGACTCAGGTCCTTCTCCAGTGCCTGGAACGCAAGCCAAGCCTCTCCTCTCTCCTCCCTCTTCCCTCCCCCTCCCCCTCCCCTCCCTCTTTTCCTCTCCCTTCCCCTCCCCTCTCTTCCCCTCCCCTCCCATCCTCTCCCCTCCCTTCCCCTCCCATCTTCTCCCCTCCCTCTTTTCCTCTCCCTTCCCCTCCCCTCTTCCCCTCCCCTCCCATCCTCTCCCCTCCCTTCCTCTCCCATCTTCTCCCCTCCCTCTTTTCCTTTCCCCTCCCCTCCCTCCCTCCCTCCCCTCTCTTCCCCTCCCCTCCCCTCCCTTTTTTCCTCTCCTCCCCTCCCCTCCCTCTCCTCTGTTTCCTCCCTTCTCTGTCATCTTCTGCAAAGTAACTTTATAGAGATACCTCAGTGCTAAAGTCCACAAAGCTCTTGCTTGGCCTCCACGGACACCCTCTCTAGGCTGGATTCCACCTCCAATGCCATCGCCATCATACCCTGGGACACGGGTACAGATGGTATTACCACCTTCTTTATATAAAACCACCTTCTCCAGCCGTGTGAACAGTCTTCTAGGCCAGCCCTGACAGGTGTGCATACACGCCTCCTGAAGGTCCGAGACCAGATAAACTCTGAAGCTTGCGTCCCTGATCTTTCCATGCAGAATGAAACAGGATTGACTTGCAAACAGTGGTTCCAATATGGACGCTCCTTGGACCAGCTGCATCGTGTTTAGCTAATTCTGTTCCCAAGGGGGTATTCATTTCCTCCTGTCTTCCACTCAGTTAATATTTATTTAATAAGCACCTTCTGTGTGCCAGATGCCTCACCCACAATGAGTTTATATTGTCCTTCGGGAGCCAAGCAATTAGCGTGGCACAAATACAGTGACAGACACAAGAGCCAAGTAGGCAGAGAGCATGGTGTAAACAGCCAGGTAGTAAATACGTCTGTGTCTGCTCACAGAGAGCGAACAAGCAGAGACGACACGCAGGCTTACTCACGTCAGCAAAGGTGGGCCAGTCTGCTGACGCCTGCCCCAGGTTGTGAAGGGCCCTCAAATCCAAGGAGACAGATTAAAAACTGAGTTTTTAAATAGTGTGTGTGTGTGTGGGGGGGGGGGATGCATGTGTGATATAGGCCAAAGGTCAACCTCAGGCATCATTCCTCAGGAGTCTGCCCCCTTCTATCTCTGTGTCTCTCTGTCTCTCTCTGTGTCTCTCTGTCTTGGAGACAAGTTCTTGTCTCATTGGTTTGGAACTACTGATTAAGCTAGACCACATGCCTGCATCCCTGAGACTGGGATTCCAGGTTCATGCTAGGAATTGAACCTGGGTCCTCTGGAATAGCAGACAGTGCTCTCAGCCAATGAGCCATCTTGAAGATTCTTGAGCAGGGAAACTGTTTGATGGGAATCTTCCTGGGCGGGATCACTTAAGTCACCTGCAGTGAAGAGTTCTGTGCTGTCTTTGAGGTGTGCTGAGTGACTCCAGGGGAAATGTGGGTGCCCTGTGACTGCCGGGGATCTAGGGGGCCTTCCTCATTGTTACAAACCGTGACGGCTTTACCCGGTCTATTGCGCACGCCAAAAGTTTAGCAAGGCCATGGGTGCTGGGCTGGAAGCTCCAAGGTCAAGGGCTTTGGCTTCTGGTGTGGATACTTGGTCGCCAGGAGGAGTCCTGCCGTATAGTTGGCTTGTGTTCTATTACACTGTTACAGAGATGGTACAGGAGGCCTGGAGCTTAAACATGCAAGAACAAGGGAGTGTCATTTAAAAATACTAAGAGACAGAGAAAACAGGGGGAGGGGGGTAATGGGGACACACAATGTCTAGGGAATGACACCCAAGGTTGACCTGTGGCCTCCACATGCACAGGCACACATGTGTGTTCACTTGCACACACATAAGCGCGCACACACACACACACACACACACACACGCATTGCAAGGCAATGGCGCTACTTTGCATCCTTGTTCCTCTCTGGTTTGATTTCCCTCCTAGATGGCGGATGACCAGAACTGTGTTTCAGAGATGGAAAACGTGGATCCTTCCGGCAAAGATGGAGTTGATGCTAAGCCCGACCGCTCCTCCATTATCTCATCGATTCTTGGGTAAGTTTTCTGCTTTGCTGCGCTCATCGTCCCTCAGCCACTTAGGCCTGATTACCACCCACATATAGGGAGGGAGGTCTGTGTTGTGCGTGTGTGTGGGAGTGGACTGCAAGGCTCTGTGTAGCAGTGAGTGCCCTCTTGCTTAGGTAGGCCCAAGCTTTGGGGGCTTCCTGCTCACCGGCTATGTGTATGAGGGATAATTCATTCCCAGGAATGAAAGGCTGCTCTCATTCGGGGAGTCCTGCAGAGCAAGGCTGGGGCTTCTGACACTGCTTGGTAAAGAACGTGGCTGAAGGGCAGAATCTGGATGCTAGGAATAGTGGGTACCAGAATGAGTTGCTCCTTGGATGAAACTTAGCGCCATCTGTGCTCAGGGTCCTGCATTTGCTGAGCTCACTTTGTAGTCTACATCTGAATGTATGAGTAAGCACATCGTTATTTATTATTGCTACTATCCAATTAACCCATATGTATCCCAGGGAGGTGGTGCCGTCGCTAATGCCATTTGGCAGTTAGGGAAACTGAGGCACTAAGAGGTTTGATTATTTTATGATGAGTGCTCAGAGCTTTCTGTCCCCACCTGCAACCTCCCGAGGCAGCTTCAGGCCACACCATCGCAGATAGGACACAGGAAAGTATAGCCACAAGAGTGGGCTTCAATGTCATCCAGTGTCATTTGAGTTCAAGAATAATCCGCTGGAGTCAGAGATGAGACAGCTCCAACTCCTGGGAGCGCTCAGAAGCCCAGGTTAGCCCATTTTGCCAGAGAAAGCCTGGTAGAGCAGTGGCCTTCCAGTGTTCAGTGTCACACTGTAACAATGTACACTCCCTCTGTCACACTGTAACAATGTACACTCCCTTGTACCGTTCAGGTGAAGAGAAGTAGGACCATCCAGCCCTCTGTGCATCTCTGGAGTCCTGTACTTCCCGGGAGATGTGAAAAAGAATTGTGTGCTAACCACTGACCATCCCGTGTTTCAGTGCATCCAGTGGAGTCTAAGTAGGAAGGGACTTTTAGCTGTCCTTACTCATTAAAAACTGTAAACGACACTTTGGTGCACAACGCTTTTATCTTATTTTTTCCTCTTAAATTTGCCCTCTTTAAAGCCTCTCTTCCCCTTCAGTTCACTCTCAGATTTAGTCATGTGGAAGTCCTCACCGCGGCGTACACCTGTCCACTCTAACCATGTAGCCACGTGCACGTTTGTGTGCGTTTGAAGGCATCGTCTAGTTTTCCCGAATGTTGAGAGGACTTCACACTCGGCTGAGTTCCTGTTGCTAATTCAGGGTTGCTCTAAAGAAATAAGTTATTAGCATTATTACCTTGTTACTCATCAAAATAAGTAGATACTGCGAATTACGCTGAAATTGCAGGCTTTAAAAATGTTTCTTAGTAAGTGAAGAAACACTCAGTGCTGGGAAGCAAAGTCAATCCCTCTTCTGCTTGTTTCCCGTTTTTAGATATGTAAGCAGCGGAGACTCATGAAAAGTGTATGGGATTGAAGAACATGGCGGTAGTAATGCCATTTCATTCCCGAATTCCTTCTGAGCTCCGTACCAAAAATGACAACTCAGTTAGCTGCTCCCTCGTGTTCAAAGTAAAGAATCAGAAATTACCCGACTTCATTCAACCCCCGGTTTTTAGGAAGGGTTATCAAAAAAGTCTGTAGCAAAACTCCTGCCAGTTGTCTCCAAGGCCGCTTGGCCTTTTACTTAGATGCCAAGCTGGGTAACTGAACGTGTTAGAAAAAGAGGCATTTGTGAGCATTCGAAACTATTCTTTGTAATATATCTATGTATGAGCATAATAGGGCTGCCAAGCTGCTAACATAGCTTGTTCGGGCGTGCAGAGCCTGTATAACAGTTTGCAAAGGCAGCTGGTCCAAGCAGTTACCCACACCACTCTGGCTTTCTCTCAGTAGAGCTCTGAAAACACTTTTTCATTTAGTAAGCGTCTCGTTAGGCACCTGTCATAGTTAGCGTTTCTATTGCTGTGAAGAGACACCATGACCATGACTATATAGGGTGGCTTATAGTTTCAGAGGTTCAGTCCATTATCATCATGGTGGCTTGAGCATAGGAGATCTCAAAGGCATACTTCCTCCATCAAGGCCGCACCTCGTAATAGTGACGTTCCCTTTGGCGGGGGAGGGAGGGAATAGCATGGAGCCCAGCTCCAAATGTCGTGCCCACCCCCCCCCCCCCCCGCGGTTCTGCCAGGAGGGAACGGCTGGGAATTGTGGGGCTGAAAGACGCACTGCTGTTAAGCCACCACCCTGTTCCATTCTGCAACATAGCGAAGAGATTTCTTCAGGTCACTTTCCAGTGTATAATTGGGTTTGGCACACGGGTCCCAAATACCAGCCTTCTCATGCGTTACAGGAAACCCCACTTGCCCCTTGCTAGGTGGCTGGAGCCGTGTGCAGCGTGGTTCTGCCAGACACATGGTGGAGATGGGAGGATGGGGAGGAGGAAAGGATGGGGTGTCATGGAGACAAGGTTTGGGGGGACCCACACAAAGGGAAGTTGAGGATCTGGCCATATATTTGCTTAAAGCAAATGACTAAGCCTTTGGGACGACTGAGACTTCTGCTTGAAGACCTAGAGCTCGGCATGAGCTCTGCTGTTTTGCTAAATTGATAGTCTGTGGTACGCCCCTCTGCCTTTGGAAAGTGAGCCAGCTTGGGTAACTTGGTTCTGGTGCTCTGTACGTTTTCAGTACAGGGCTGATAACAACATCAGGGTTTGTGTTATCCAAGAGAAGGCTTTAGTGTCTTGCGTGGTATCTAAGTTACCATTTCTTAAATGCTGATTTTGTTGCATGGAGTATAAGACTGTTAAATTATTGAACAATTCTGAGCTATGATGAATGATGATTTTATGTCATATTCTCCTAGGCTGTGAAACATTAGTTTATTTTCTCGACTTTCTTTAGGCATGTGATTATTTAAATAATCAGAGCTCCTTAAAGTCTTCCCATTTATGACCCAAGAAGTTTGTATGTGTCAGTGTGTGTCCGTGTATGTGTGTGTCTATGTGTGTGTGTCTGTGTGTGTTTCTGTGTGTATAGGGGGTGTATATATAAGTCAAATGCTTACTAATAACCATCAGGAAATTTTGTATATTTCTGTGAGACAGCTCAGTGGTTGCATTGATTACCATAGGTATGATGGTCTGAGTTCTGTTGACAGAACCCATGTAGGTAACCACTCCCTGGGAGGAAACCCATGTTAATGAAGTGCCGTTGGGATTCGCCATGTCTGTGGTAGAGCACTTCCGATACCAGGCCTAGAGAGGTGTAGACAGGCAGGTCCCTGGGCTCACTGGCCAGGCACACTTGCCTACTAGTGAGTTACAGAATAGTGGGAGACCTGTCCCACAAACCAAGGGGTTGGATCCTGAGGATCATCACTTGAGGGTACCCTTCAGCTTTCACACACACACACACACACACACACACACACACACACACACACACACACACACACTTCACATCCACCTGCACACACATATGCACATACCCACTCTCCTATGCATTAAAGGAATTTTTAAATAAGCATTGTGTAACTTTACCATTCATTAAAGATGAAAGTGACTTTGTGCTCAAGTGAGACCCATGTGGCTGATTGTTTCTACATTAGGAAGTCTCCGCTGAGCAGGGGCAGCAGCTCACACCTTTAATCTCAGCACTCAGGAGGCGGGAAGATCCCTGAAGAGGCCAGCCTGGTCTACAGTCAGTTCCAGGGTCACAGCCAGGTCTACACAGAGAAACCCTGCCCCCAAATAAACCAAACAACAACGAAGAAACCCTAGCTGAATATTTGGTACTGCAGAACCTAAAAGGCCCCAGATGGTTCGTTGATCTAAAGAGTCTCAAGGCTGAAAATGCCACTCTGCACACAAAGTGGCCAGGGTACATGGACAACAAGAGTAGAAATGGTTGTAAATTGTGTCCTGATCCCAAGCTAAAAAGCCTTTCGTGAAACTCAGAAAGGTTAAATCACATAGCAGTTACCAGCGTTCCAGCACAAACCGGGCTAAAGATAGACAGATTTGATATGTCTCTGTGAAAAAAAGTGACAGGAACTTTCTGCTTGGATTGCTTTGTTTTATTCGATTTGTTGTCTGTTTGGGGCAGGGTCTTTCATTGTAGCCTTGGCTGTCCCGGAACTTGCTGGGTAGATCATACTGGCCTTGGGCTCAGAGAGATCTACCTGTTTCTGTCTCTAGGAGTGCTAGGATTGAAGTCATGCCCAAACAAACCTCCTTCCCCCAAATGCCTGGATGGGAATTTGGCCCAAGAGTTAAGGCCTTTGCCTCCTTTGATTTTTTTTTTGCATTGTGGCCACTAGATGGCAGAACTGCATTGTTTTATTCTATTTTTGTGTCACTGTTCCTGAATAATCTGAGCCATCCATTACTTAGTTTATTTATTAAAATATTTTTCTCCGTTTCTGATTATTGAAAGCATTCATGAAACAGAAAACCGCAAAAGGAAAAATACAAAAGATGATGTTAAGTCTCAAAGTAAGGCACTGACTCCAGAAGAAGTCAGTACGGCAGTGTATGTTAAATATAGATCACGGCTTATAGCACAAGGCCTGGTGCCCTCAGGACCCTGAAGGGGGCCCTCTCTGGGTGCAATGGTGACTCCTGAGGGTCTAGAGCCAATAGCTGCATCATGTAGTCTCTGCCCTGGCCATGGGCTAAGTTTTTGTAAAAATACTTGGGCATGTCCACAGAAAATATAATCTAATTGCTGTAGGCTAGGACCTCCGAGATGCTGCAAAGGCCAGAGGAACTGGGATTTTGGTTTTCAAGGAACCGCCAGGGGTCGCTGGAGGGCAGGCAATATGGAAATGGTCAGACTATGCCAGCGACAGGTTCTGCCTGGAAAAGTGGCTGGAAGCCACCAGATAGACGCTGCATGGTGAGTGGGTACCAACCGTCATTAGAGATCCAGACCTTAGAGCAGTCTGCCCACCCTAGAAACATTGTATTTCAACATGTCACCTGCAAAATTCCAAAGCTTGCATGAGGGCCACCCAGGGCAGAATCCAAGAGCATACAGCAAAGTAGCAAACGGACTGCACACCCTGTCAATCCCCTAGGCGTCTCCAGCCTTAACATGTCCCTGCTGAGGGTCCCTGTGTCCGTCTAGCTCCCTGTGGAAGAGGATGCCCCGGAATCTGATAAACTCCCCTTCCTACAGGCTCGAGTCACAGCCCCTGGGGACTGTTTAATAAATGCCACTTGGTTATTATTCGCTTAATTCGTTTTTCCGAGCCTGTAGTTGGGTTTCTACACTCCTGTGTGTTATATGTAAACAGCTCCCTATTTTAAAATGTGTTGCTTGTGTAATTATAAGAAGGATCAGGTGGCTGCCTTTCACTCAGAGGAAAAGGAGGGAAGTTCAGAGGGAACGATGCTTGGGAATTAGTAGGCAAGAACGAAGATGCCTCCCCCTGCTCCCCATCCCCAGTCAAAGATGCTAAATCAGGCTGAATCCTGTTCCTGTGAAGGCAGGGGTACCGGTTGATCCTAGGAGTCCAGAACTGAGTGTCCTAAAAGATAGGAACATTAACTTATATTCACATACTTGGTGTTCAGTATAAAAACCTTTCCTTTGAGCACTGAAATCCTGGTGCCTGCATCCCTGTTTGTTTTAAGGTAGTAAAGATGTGATGTTGAATTTGCAGCCCACAGCTCTCTCGAGGGTTTGGTGGAACCAGAGATCCTGGCCCAGTCTCCCGCTCACTGAAGGGGGGCGGGGGAACCGCACAGTCACCTTAGCCTCTATTTCTTCCTGCCCACTGGATTGAGAATTTAATAAGGCGATGCGGCTTCATAAGCTCCCGAATTGTGCCTGGTGAGGAAGAAGCAGTAGACTCTAGAAGGAATGACGGGTGGATGTGTCAAACTCATTTCTGTATGGACAAGGAAGGCAGGGTCAGCGAGACAGAGTATTACTCTCTGTCTACGGCAGGAACACAGTGAAGGGGCAGGTCTAACCTGGGCTCAGTGGCTGCCTCCAACCACGCGCCAAGTGCAACCACACCAGCCCGCCCACGGCGCAGCGCTTTTCCTTTCACCCGAGGGGACCCGCAAACGCGTGGGTCACGCTCACTGCCCTTTTCCCGCATCGCTTCAGTTAAGGGATGGTGTGGACGGCTGCAGGGGGCCTGGCGATGGCCCTCCAGTGAAGACAGCCAAGGGCACCTCTCAGGGGCAGTGAGCCACAAAGCACGGTAGCGCGGTCCCAGAGTCCAGAGAGCGTGAGGTGGCAGCTCCTATACACGCGACACTCACCCAGGCGTTTTAGGTTCGTGTTCGTCAGCATCCATGGGAGAAAAAATATGAAGGAAATAGGAAAGGGGGGGGGTAAATAAAAAAATAATCAGGTTTCAGATTGCCTTCGCCTGTTTTCCTTTACCATAACAGAATGCCCGAGATGGCATAATTTACACAGAGTTGATTGGGGTCTGTGGTACCCAGGGATAGGAAGTTCCGGCCTATGTAAGATATTATGTTGCCCCCATTGTCCTAAGAATTCCTAGGCCCTGAAGAACTACAATGTCACCTCTTGAAGGCCCCTCTACCTGTTAATAACTCGAATGGTTAAGTGTGTGTTTGGGTAGGGACAAAACATCCTCACAGGGATAGAAGCGTGAACCGCCACTGGTCAGAGAAAGGACAGCCCATCCCCTCTGAAATAGATGAGTGCTACACGACTAAAGCCACACTCGCCGGCACCTGTCTAGCAAGGCTCCTGGTGGTGAGTGTATAGGTTGGCCAGCAGGAAGTCAAAAGTGTAGATTCTGAGGTCAGGGCCGGAGTTACAGCTCAGCAGATAAAGGCATTTCCTGCCAAGCCAGAGGACTGGAGTCGTGGAAGGAGCGGACTAAAGGCTCAGACGTGTCCTTCCCCTTCAGCTCTTGGAAACTCGCATTGCTACCTTGCCTGTGTCTTTTTCAAAGTGGGGAAAGGTTGTCAAGAGCTGGCTGTCTTGTCCCCAGCTGAGGATGGCTGTGGTGATGCCTCGTTTACACCCTAACAAATAAAGCTTGCCCGAAGATCAGAGGGCAGAGCGGAGCCGGCAGAGCTTTTGCCTCTGTGAAACCCTCTGACTGAGAGGACCCACGTTCCTCCCTCCCCCTGCCTATGTCCCTTTCCCCGCCCACCCATCTCTCTTCCTGTCTGGACAGACCTCCAGACCTCTATGGCTAGCTACCGCCCCTCACCAGTTTCCAGTGTCGGTGTTCGCAGTCCTGACCGAGCCCTGGGGGAGCTGCGTGTAGTTTACCTCCTGTGCCTTTGGGTCCTTCCCTGTCTGTGTTTTTCCCAGTTGTATTTGGAAGGTTGAGACTGGAATGCATATGGTTTCTGGACCATTGCCTCTGGCCACCTGCCTCCTCTGAAAATGAAGGGACTTTGTAAGCCCCTACAAGAGTCTGTTCATCCTGACCTCCCCTCACTACCTTTGAAGGAAATGCCGACCTCGTGAGCCTGGACTGCTGTCTTCCCCAGGAGCTCACTTCCTATGTTTGCACATTTACAAACCTATGTAATATGTATTGTGGTGTTCACAGTCTGTTGTAGACCGGCACCGGGGTGGACAGGCTGTTGTGCGTGTGTGAACATGCTTGGGTAGGCGGCATACTTACTCAGTCTTTTTTGTTTTTCACAGAGCTGTGTCATGCTTTATTCTGTTGACACTTGGCCCTCTGTTCAGCCGTCCACGTTTTGTAAAGGTGGCATTTGTGGACATCTGGGTACCCCAGCACACACACCATCTTTCCCCTTGGATCCAGTACTTGCCACTCTGTGTATAGGGAGCTGTCCCCGGGCTAGGGTGGTGGCCTCAGGCCCGTCATTTCTGCCTGTCAGCAGGGAAGCCAGAGGCCTGTGTGACCTCCCCAGCCCCAGTGGGAACGTCCTATGGAAAACTCCAGCAGGCGGGTCTCTGCTGATTCAGTCCCAGGCCTCCAGGACTTTGGCCAGTGCCAGCCTCCTGCTACCAGCTGAGCTCCAAACATGTTGAGTTTTCACTACTACCGAGAAGGCGGTAACTCTCTCCCGGTGGTCTCAGGGGGAAGCCTGGTTCTGCTGCAGAGGGGACAGCTGCCTGACAACGATACCAGGTACCTCTCTGCTCCCGGCTCTCGGCACCCTGGCCTGCCTCTGCTGTGGAGTGGAAAAGATTGTGGGGATGCCCTCTGTTGGAATGTTCAAACCATGAGTGAATCATCCCCAAAATATTTAGACAAAGCAGCTAGGAAAGCCAGAGCCTCGGTTCCAAATACATCAGCAGCAGGGAGCTAGTGCTGTGCCTGGTACTGTGTTTACTGGTGCCTAGGGACGGCTGCAGGACTGGGCTACTGGGAATCCTATTCAGGGAAGCACTTTAGAAAATAAATAGGCATGGGTTTGTGTGCTTATATTCCCTTCCAAATGTAGAAAGGCATAATTCACAATTTGAGCAGCTCAGGGAGTCTGTAAGAGGATAAAACCTGTATTTATCTACTCCAGTGATGGGGAAAATTATACTGGCACCAAGAGTGGATTGTAAAAGTCCCCTGTGCTCTGGGGTTTCTCGAGTCCTAGTCAAGCAGGCAGAACACTTTTTGGATCCCGTACTGTTGTCTGGTAACAGTTGCTGGAACTTCTTCATACAGCCCCTTCATAGAAATAAACTGCGGAGTTTTAAAACTTGTGAAAATGAGTGAGCGGGCCTCACACTGAAATCTGAGGCTGGGAGAAACAGCTTTCTTCTTGAGAAGCCAGGATAATCTGATCCCTTCCTGGTTATCAGTGCTCTTGTTATCTGTCCCCGGAAGAGTCCTGAGGCTTTCTGGGCTGTGAAGACAGCAGTATTTGGCTATATCAGTGGGGAAGCCAGCATCAAGACTGGTTAGGCAACTCTATCCGGCAGTCTGTCTGTCCGGCGTGTGTGTGTGTGTGTGTGTGTGTGTGTGTGTGTGTGTGTATTGTGATTTGTGCTTCCCATGGCATCTCAGAGTACCCTTCAGGACACTTTGTAAGTCATTCTACCAAGATGTTGTGGTCTGTTGGGATCTCAATTATCTGGCCTAAGTACAATGATTTAGTGGCCAGCTTTATTATTTCTTTAAATCTGCAGCCAATTGTGGAACACTCAAGCTTTTAAGAGGATTTAGAACTTCTAATTCACTAGTCTGTTTTATCCTGGATTTTGCACTTACAGATGACAGCCTCTGAATAAGAATACTGTGTTTGCTGGGGGAAGGGCCTTCTGGATGTGAAAAGGGCCAAGATAAAGGTTAGATTTATCTGCAGAGAATTAACAAAGGGAGAGGAAGGGTTGGAGAGGTAGGTGTGTGTGTGTGATGGACATAGAACAGGAAGTGATAAGAACTGGCTTAGAAAATCCTCAGACAGAGAGACGTGGAGAGGTGGGTAAAGTCCCTGCTGTTTAAGCCTGAGGACCCTGAATTCAAATCCTCAGCGCCTGTGTAAAATCTGGGAGTAGCTGGGCAGTGGTGGCGCACACCTTTTATCCCAGCACTTAGGAGGCAGAGGCAGGTGGATCTCTGTGAGTTCCAGGCCAGCTTGGTCTACAGAGTGAGTTCCAGGACAGCTAGGGCTGTTACATAGAAAAAGCCTGTCTTGAAAAACTGATATAAATTAAATTAATTAAAACTTTAATAAGATGTGGGGATATTTGCTTGTGTTGGTAACCGTAGCACTGGGGATGGAAACCTTGGGCTTGCTGGTCAACAAAGGGCAAGCTTCAGGTTCAGTGGAAGACCTCCTCTCTCCTCCCTCCCTCCCTATCCCCTCTACACACACACACACACACACACACACACACACACACACACACACACACACACACACACACACACGACACACACACACACAGACACACACACACACACACACACACATACACACACACACACACACACACACACACACAGCTGGAATGTAGTGAACGAAGAGAGTAGCTTCCATGATTGCCTGCATGGGTGAATGCCAGCACATGCCCACCCTTACGTGCAGAAGAAAGCCCATGGCCAGCTTTATGCTGTCTGTATCTTTGTCTCTCTCAGACTCCACTGGACCATGACTGCTGACTCACTGTGACTCATCATTTGTCGCTAAGAGAAGCACCTTGAGTTGTTCCTACAGGGTCTCTTCCCTGTGTAACATTCAGAGAGACTCCTGTCCCTCGACTGGCCTTGGGACTCTACGGGGCCCCTGTGGCCACAGCCCTTGTGTTCTAGCTTCTTAAACAGAAAACCCATGAGAACCCATGAGCACAGCCACATTCAGACAGCCCTGACTCTAGGGGTGATGGCCAGTCCCTAATCTGGATCTTTCAAAGCATCTTATTCCTCCCCTGCCCCTGCTGGGGACCTGCTGCCTTCTACAGGGAGCTAATTAATTAGCGCAGTCTCCAGGAGTCCCGAGAGCCTGTTCTTCTGTCCAGTGACACCTGTCTGTCCAGAGATCTGCTTGGCCACAGCTGCTGATGTGAGGCAGGAGATGGCTCCTTTTTAGCAGCTAGGACTAGGCCTGAAGAACGCCTCTGACTGACACTATGGGTGTGTAGCTTTGTCAGCAGAGAATTAACAAAGGGAGAGGAAGTGTGTGCGTGTGTGAGATGGGCATAGAACAGGAAGTTGATAAGAACTGGGTTAGGAAATCCTCAGCCAGAGACCCAGAGAGGTGAATAAAGTCCCTGCTGTTTAAGCCTGAGGACCTGAATTTGAATCTCCTATGCTCACACATCGGGACTCCTGATGGTATAAAGACCAGGGCTCTGAGATGACATCACACTGGAATGTCCCAGGTCTCTTTTGACTGATGGTAAAGTGACATAATGTTCAATTTGCTGTCAGTGCTGGGGGACTCCACCTCATCTGTGTGGCTGCTGAGAGGCATCTCCCAGAAGGCCTTGCTGCCAGAGGGATGGGGCTGAACACTGGAGGCCGTGTAGAGAGAGGCCAGCGACCATACCGAGCAGCATGCCGTCTTCCGTCCCACAGGAGAGTGCGATGGCCACCAGGAGCGTGGAAACGGTGTCTTCTCTTGATGGCACAGCACAGCTAGACACTTAGTGACGTTTCTAACTGCATGCCACACTTGTGGATCTTAACTTGACTGTCAGCTCTGAAGTAGAAGCTGTTTTCATCTGCTTCACAAAGGAAAGGATCTGAGCAGAGGGAAGTGAGCAGCCTGAGTCCGTGACCACACACCTGCGTGGTAAAGCGGGGATTCAAGCGGTCAGTCTTACCCCAGACTCTATGGCTGTCTCTATCACACCATCTTCCAGACTCTCTTGGAGATGTGAACAAGCCAATCTGAAAATACCGTATTCTCCTGGAGCATGCAGCTCTTGTCTACGCCTCTCTTTGGGTCCATGTTCGATGCCTCTTGCTGGTTCCGTGGGAGCGTCCTCATTCTTTGCTGAAGGTGTGATTATGATTTAAGAGTCTTCCTCTGGGACAGGAGCAGTGGCTCAGCAGTTCAGAGCCACTTTTCTTCCAGAGGACCCGGGTTCCATTCCCAGTGCCCACGTGTCGGCTCACATCCATCTCTAACTCCAGTTCCGGGAATCTGATTTCCTCTGTGGCCTCCACGGGTCCTGTACATCTGTGCTGCCGGCACAGATGAGGTTGAGCCAGCCAGTGGACACATTCCTGCCCTGCTGGCTGCATGTGAGCACGGTGCCAAGAAAGATGCTTTTGCCTGCCTGGAGGCTCTTAGTAACCTCGTGTCCCAAAGGTCCAAAACTGGAGATGGGAGCAGAGAAAGGGTTGGGAGAGAAATCACCTCAGTCTGAAAACCTTCCAAACACGGAGGAAAGACCCAAGGCAGACCACCATTCCTGGCTCTCCAGAACTTTCGGAACACCCCATCGATGAAGCCAGTTCCCTTCAGACCTTGTGGTGGAAGGGTTCGGGTGTCTGCCCTCTGCTCACCTGAAGTTCCTGGCTGGCCCACAGGTGAACAGGATGCTTACCCAGGCAATGTGGAGACACCAGGCAGTTAGTCTGAGTCCGGCCTTTGTAGGTTTACCCTCAGCTGGTTGCCGTGATGAGCCCAGGAGTTCAGGACCAGCCTAGGCAACATATGGAGAGTAAAAATGAGAGAGGGAGGGAGAGGGAGAAATAAAACTCTTTGCCCTCTAGCAGGACAGATGGGACTGTGCAACTGAGGTCAGGAGACGTGATGCACACGCTGAAACAGGCAAGACCCAGAATGGATGGTGAAAGACGGGTCAGAAGCCCTGGTAACATGAAGGAGATGTGACGCCATGAGAGGCTGGGCACAGGAAAGAGTGATGGCAAGCGCCTGTGGCGGGCAGAAGCTGGACAAGTCCATGGTTTTCCAGACTGGGGTGACTGGAGAAAGAAAGGATGGTATGTGGCTCAGCCGCATACTCAGCGGTGGCCAGGATGTTAGCATCTTTCTAGGCAACAGAAACCCACTGGATAGCTAGCTCTGCGCAGAGACAAACGTGGATTTCTCTTTTGGTTGTTCATTGTTATTTAAAACTCACTTGGAAGAAGAGGGCGGGAGAGCATGTCTAGGTAACATGGAGGTAACAAGGCATCAGATTGGGAGACTGTGTGGCTTCGGGGTCCTTCCTGAGCCAGTGGTCAGATGTTAGGAATCTTGTGTGCAGAGGAAGGTGGACAGCTGGGCAAAGCATGATTCTGCCTTGTGAACTCACTGTGGGCCTGAGCATGTGGAGTCAGGAAGGAACCACAAGGGACCTTTGGGAAACCTGGGATGGAGTTTCCATTGCCCGCTGAGCCGGCTGCATCTTTTTAAACTTTTGTTTTTGTTCCTCTCTCTCTGTGTGTGTGTGTGTGTGTTTGTGTGTGTGTGTGTGATTACACATGTGTACTGGTGCCTGTGTAGTCCAGAAGAGAGCATGGATTCCCTGGAATGGAAGCTAGAGATGGTTGTGAGCCACCTGACTGAGGTTTTGGGAACCAAAGTTGGGTCCTCCAGAACAGCAACTGCTCCTAACCACTGAGCATGTCCACAGCCCCATTGATCATTACATGCAGACTTAATGTGAATTGGAAAAGGATATTAATTATAAAAGTTTGGCCTTAGCTTAGCTTAGGATTTTTCCCATCTAACTCTTATAACTTAAATTGACCTGTCACTATTAATCTACATTCTGCCACATAGCTTTTACCTTTTCTCAGTACAGGGCATCTGAACTGCTCCAAGTCTGCTGGCCAAACCTGCCTCCTCTTCCTCTCTCTCTCTCTCTCCCTGGAAGCCCCACCTAGCCTCTCCTGCCTAGCTATTGGCCATTCAGCTCTTTATTAAACCAATCAGAAGGTGGCTTCGCAAAGACACTTCTTCACAGTGTACAAAAATACTATTCCACATTTCCCCCTTTTTAGTCTCAATAAAAAGCAAAGGTTTTAGCTGGGTGGTGGTGGCACACACCTTTAATCCCAGCACTTAGGAGGCAGAGATAGGTGGATCTTTGTGAGTTGGAGGCCAGCCTAGTCTACAGAGAGAAATCCTGTCTCAACATTCCCCCCCCCCACCGCCTCAAAAACAGAAAAGGTTTTAACTCTAACATATAAAACTATATATAATAAGAACAATTATCATGTATCCTCTAAAAGAAGGAAATGTTTAACTTTATTGTTCTTATTATTCTTTTCTTTCCTTTTTTTTTTTTTTTTTTTTTTGTTTTGTTTTGTTTTTTCAAGAGAAACTCACTTTTTTAGACCAGGCTGGCCTCTGCCTCCCCAGTTTTGGGATTAAAGGTGTGCATCACCAACACCCAGCTGGAAAGGTTTTTAACTTTAACAAAGTGAAATTATATACAATAAGAATAATTATCAAGTAAGATTTATATACGTATTTGGCAAATTTGGAGAAAGTATCGTATTATCTATCCTATCGTAGTGAGTTCCAAGTTTTATATCTAAACCACTTTCTATCATAACTTGTATTACCATCCTAAAAATACCTTTTTAGATCTTAAAACATTTTCTTAGATAAACAACTTAAGCTTTTGTGTTTCTCAACCTTATAAACTTTACATCCCTTATGTAAGTTTCTTTGCTGAATTTGGTAACAAGAAAAATGTGATTATAACTATCTAGTCTCCCACCCCATCAAAGACCCAAGAAGGATATAATATTACCTGATTAAATGGGAAATGCAAAGCAAGTGACTTCCCAAACTATAGAAATGACAGCTAGCTTGGACAGTCGCCTGAGGTTCCTCTGTAATGTCTGGCGTCCACTAAGGCCTACAGGCCTAGAAGCCCCACAGAGTTCTCTGTGGCGTGGGAATGAAGGACCGCCCTACCTTGTCTTGGCAGAGTCAGGCAGTCACCTTCTTTTGTGTCCTACTTGTCCAATTTTGACAGTATATTATCAGTAGTGGAGGCAAGGGCAGTTTCTTGCCCAAATGTCTGGCTTTATCACGTTGAAAGCAAACTCCATTTGGAGGTTCACAGATGCCCGTCATCCTGTTTAGAAGTTGGTTGGTGCTGTCAGGAGCAGACATAACTCACGGTCATGGAAAGCTTTATGTTATTAAAACATCTTAACTGCCAGATTCTCTATGTCTCTGGAATGTTTGAAGACCATCTGTCTATCTGAACTATATCTCTGTTTGACCTTGTTATAGATGACTAACTCCTGCGTTTCTTAATTATCCTATATTACTTTACTCTCTTTATATTACTTTTGTGTCATATTATTCTCTTTGAAGACTTTATTATTTTTAAACTATTTTTTTCTATGACTGTCTGTGACCATTTTTTTTTTTCTTAAGCATCTAAGCACATTTTTAAGCATACTGCATCTGTTTAGAGGTTTTCCCCATCTGGATCTGACGGTTTACACATCTGCAGCTTTCTCTGACGATGTGAGCCAAACCGTACCAGCGCTTCTGTAAATAGCCACACCTCTGTACAGCCTGTTCGCAGTGAGCATTCAGCCTACTCAGAACGTTTCATCCAGCCTTTTCAGGCCCTGTGTGGATTCACCTGCTGTATGTTGGGCACCAAATGTAGCAAGCTTCCTTATTAGATGATCTTTAGATCACCAGCCCCCAAAATAACAACACAGAGACGTCTTATTAATTATGAAAGCGTGGCCTTTAGCTTAGGCTTGTCCCCAACTAGCTGTCACAACACAAATTAACCTGCTCCTGTGGCCTTTACCTTTTCCCAGTATGGCACATCCAACTTGCTCCAAATCTGCTGGAGAAATCCATCTTTCTTCTCCCCTTCTCTCTGCCCACAAGTTCCGCCTATATTCTCCAGCCTACCTATTGGCCATTGAGCTTTTTAATTGAACCAGTCGGAAGGCAGAGACTCATCTTCACAGTGCAGATAAACATTCCACAATTCTTCCCCATCCTCTCCTTTGCCAGCCCGTCCTCTTGGCTTCCCAGGCCACATGCTGAAACGTGGCCCCTGAAAATTCTCATTTTAACCTCTTGTGAGAGACTGTGGCCATCACTTAATGGTCAGGGGAACAGGCTGAGCAATTAGTGTGTACAATATAATGGCCACCCCAAGTTTCTAAGGGCTAACGGGTGTGTAAGGGAGAGAAATACAGAGAAAAGGGTGCCCCAAACTACAGAGCTATTAATTGGCAGGTGACGGTCTCACACTCATTCGTGCAGAAATTGTGTGCATCGAACCCTGGGTGTTCCTCTTTTTCTTTTTTTTTTTCCCCCCCTGGTTCAGTCTTGATGCTGTCTCAACAGTCACTTCCTCCGTTTCTTTGTTTATCTGAGCTGTAGCTGATGCAAGAGTTGCTTGCCCAGAGCTGGCTCTTCTTGGGAAGGTAAATTTGATGGAATCGGCTGGAAAGTCACAATCTGGTGTGCATCTGTGGTGTGAATCGGATGGATGATCACCCTCTGGTGTGCATCTGTGGTGTGAATCGGATGGATGGTCACCCTCTGGTGTGCATCTGCGGTGTGAATTGGGTGGATGGTCACCCTCTGGTGTGCATCTGTGGTGTGAATCGGGTGGATGGTCACCCTCTGGTGTGCATCTGCGGTGTGAATTGGGTGGATGATCACCCTCTGGTGTGCATCTGTGGTGTGAATCGGGTGGATGGTCACCCTCTGGTGTGCATCTGTGATCTGGGCATACCTGGCTTGAACAGCTTGAAAGCTATTTGAGTTGTAAGGAGTCCTTGATATTGACTAACCCGAATCATCAAGAGGAGGAGATTTGGCTTCCTTTAAAAAAAAATAAAAGTTTGCAGCTGAGGAGAGGGTTGAGTGGGTAAAGGTGTTTGTCACTAAGTCTGATGACCTGAATTCAATCCCTAAGAAACAGAGGGAGGGAGCCAGTCCCATGCCCTCCACAGGCATGCCATGGCATATGCATGCTTGTACACACACATACTAAATAATTACAATTTTTAACTTTTTGAGGAGTTCTCTTTAGGGGCAGGTTCGGGGAGGGAAATTGTTCCTCCCACTCTTCCGGGATATTTACCAGGGATTTAGAACAGCACATCATTTGCAATTCAACTTTTAGGGACTTTTTGTAACCATGCGCTATTGTCTTTACAGCATGTGTGTTCTTATTCCCCAAGCTTGTTCCTTTTTTTTTTTTTTTAATCAAATAAATAGCTACTTTTTTAAATAGTGAAGTAATGTGCAGGTTCTGTTCTTACGGAAGCAGAGGCCTTTGTTTTCCCATTTAACATTCTTGCCTACTCTTTTTTGTCTTACAAAAGATGCTTGCTGGTTTTGTTTTGCTCATTACTGGGGATGAGTAATGACAGCTAGAATTAAGGGCCACGGCCATGCCTGTCATCCTAGAAACCACTGGGTTTTTACATTACGATTCATGTGTGGCAGGAAGCACCTATGCATGCATGTACATGCGTGTGCCGTGGTTTGTGTGTGGAGACCAGATGGCAGCTTGCTGTAGTTAGTTTTGCCTTCCCGCCATGTGGAGTTCAGGGATCGAAACTCAGGTCACCTCTTACCTGCTGAACCACCTCGCTAGCCCCCCACCCCCGAAATTCTCAGCACAGAACACAGAAGCAGAACTGTGTCTCTACTGTGCCTACCCAGGTTGTCCTGAATAAAGTGTGTCCTCCAGCCTGGGGGACACACTGCCATAGCCCTTGGGTGGCCTTCAGTCAGCTATTGGGTGCAGGAATTGTGCCCTAAAATGAGCTTGATATGCTACGACTCCTACTCAGCCTTAAGCTTCCTCTCATTTTCTTTCCATTCTGGTCTTTTCCAAGGAGTCACAGAAAATGCTGGATAAAGCCGACCCCAGAGCTGCCTTTGTTGAGGGTTAGGGGAACTGGTTTAAGAAAGGTCTTGGATTATGCACCAGCTTCCCCAGAAGTAAACTGAGAGATGAGAGGACCTTGCCCTGGATGGCAGCATCAAAGGCAGTGTTTGCTCAGAGGGCGATGTGTAGAGGAAGCACACACCAGGAGGGTTGATTCATGGGGAATCCCATCCCAGCTGGACCTTGGGAGTGTGCACTGACCCTATTCAGTTCCTGGCCTGTAGGTGGCAGGTGTTAACAAGGGAAAGAAGGCTGTGTCTGTTTTAAACTGGATAGGTTTCAAAGCACTTTCAGGAGCCTTACCCTGTTCAACCCTAAGTGATAACAAGGGCTGTGTTTACCACTGAGAAGATCAAACCTCCACACCTCCCTTTTCCCCAAGGCAGCTGCTGACCCAGCTGTGGGGCCTGGGAGCTGGAATTAGTGAACTCTGCCCAGGGGTCCCCTGCACACCACTTTGTGAATCCTGAGGCCTAGATAGATGACACACACACACACACACACACACACACACACACACACACACACACACACACAGATATTGGCATTCAAGCTTTAAACTGAAGATCAGAAAAGCAAAGCAGCCGGCCACTAGCTCTCACCTCTAGCTCACGTGATCCTGGCTCCACCAAACCTCAGACTAAATCCAGATTGCTTTGCTCTCCCCAACATGGCCGGAGAATCTTGAGACTGAATGCAGCTCCGAGACCCTGCTCCAGTCTCATAGACCTCCCTGACGCTGAGATTAAAGCTCTGTTACTCCTCACCCTTGTGTAGGCCATGATGACCTTGAACTAACAGAGACTCCATCTACCTCTTAATCCAGAGTTCTGGGATTAAAGGTGTGTGCCACCACTGCCTGATCCCTATCGCATGAGGCTAACTTTGCTTTTCTGAATCCTCAGGCAAGCTTTAATAAATCATAAATAATACATCACCACAGCTGAAACCATGGATGACCTCTCTGAAAACAGAAGGCTGTCTGTGCTTGGTCCCATCTGAGGGTCACCATTGTCCAATGAGTGACAAGTCTGTAGTCCACACACTTGGACATAGTGTGTGCTCACTCTCCCCGAAGCCAGCCAGTTAACCGCCCACCCCAGTTAACCGCCCACTGCAGCCTCCATCATTCGCCTTTAAATGGAATCTTGGTGGTAACTACCCACCTATGAGTTGAATTAAGAGTCGATGAGGAGATGCAGCTAGGAGTTTTAGCAGGCTCCATGGGCTCCGACAAATGTCAATTGTTATTGATACCTGTGGGCCCCTACCCACCTCCCATACATCTACTGAACAGAAAGCTCCTGCGGTGGGGGCATCTGCATTTTAATGACACACAGGGAACACCATCTGTAGGACCACTGAGAAGGTGGCAGTGAGAGGTAAATTCTGCCCCTGCCCTGTGACACGTACGGAACCTCACTTGGCTTATGCCCTGTGACTCACTGGCAGGACTCTATCTACCCCAAGCCCAGTGTCCTATTTTCTAAGGACAGGAAGATGAGAAGCAGAGTGGCCAAGCCACTAGAGAGCTCTCACCTCTACCGATAATCAGACCGAAGGGTCGATCCACCAAACCTCTGATTGCATCTCCAGACTGCACTGCTCCTCGACAAATCTCAGACTGCACTGAGCCCCTTATAATCTCTCTAGTGCTCAGATTAAAGCTGTGAGCTCTGTTTCTCTTTTAGACTGATGCACTCTCGTGTAGCCCAGGGTGGCCTTGAACTCAGAGAGATCCACCCGCCTCTGTCTCCTGAGTCCTGGGATTTAAGGTGTGGCCACCAATGCCCCACTTCCATGGCTGTGGCTAGCTTTCAATTCTGATCTCCAGGCAAGCTTCATTAGATCATAAGCAATATATCACCATGAACAATATATCACAGACAAGCATGGGCAGACAAAAGGGGAAGCTTCTGGGTGATGCTCTTTAAAATGAAATTGCACTGTGGAAGATTCCTGACCTTGCAAAGGTGGAGGATGCAGTTGTGCTCAGGTACAGGGAAAGGAAAGAATGGGTAGTTGGGGATAGTGAACTCATGTGCTACCCGGACCGCAGGAGGAGTTGGGAGGAGAGAGAACACGGCCTTTCAGAGATGCCGAGAGACTGGTATGGAGAAGAGTCCAGGGGAGCTCCACATACTGACCTCAAAGGTGCATGGGTGTCACGTGCCGACTCCTTGACTCGACTGTCTTTGGGGAGAGCCGTATAAGGAATATATACTCAGCACATTACATGGCAAGCGTCGTTATAGATGTGGGGTGCTTTGGTGATTTTCAGATCGGATGAAACTCGCCTCCGTGAAGCTCACTTTGGAGAGGGGATGCGCAAGACTCCATCCCACTCCGTCCTCTGCCCACCCTGTGATGTGCATGCTGTCACCACAATACCTGGGTGGTTTTGCTCAATAGAACCACAGTTTGTGGGGGGGGGGGGAAATAATCTTTAAAAAAAAAAAAAAACCACAGGTCTTTTAAACATTGCTTCCCCCGTCCCCCACTAGTAAAATATTCATCTACACAGAAAGGTGTCTACATATGTGAACTTTAGTGGGCATATATGTATAACCGCCACCAATGTGTAAAAAAGAAAATACGAGTGTGTAAGAGGAGACTCAGTGGGTAAAGAACTTGCGTGGGAGCTTACACACCTGAGTTCTCCTGCGCCCACATAAAAGTTAGACATGGCAACAAGGGTCTGTGACCCAAGCACTAGCGGGGTGTGGATCCAGGCGACAGAGGGAAGACACCTGACATTGGTGGCATCTACCAGCACACTCAGGTGAGCACACTTGTGCACACACATGCACACATGCCTGCAGCACATCCACGGAGCACCTTCCTGAAATAAACAGGGTTGGCACCCCCCAAGGTGTTCATGGTCCTCTGGTTTCGAAGTCTCTCCGGACTCTGTACGAGGCGCTCACGCCTGTGTAATCCTTCATGTACTGGCTCTTTGCTGTGTTCCTTGATGGTTGCCGTGTGTGTGCCTCATGTTGTCCTGGTTCATTTGGTCTCTGTGTCGCTCTGTTTCGTGAGTATTCCTCAGTTTGGCCACTTATGGTAACAGGACCGCGGGTTATTTCCTCTCTGCGGCACGATGCACAGTGTGACCCTGTCCTCTAGTAAAACCTCTGCCCGACCCAGGGCGGCTGTTGTGCTGTGAGGTTTGTGTAAGTTTGGGACACAGTGGATACCCTGATAGGTCCGCACTGGCCCCACAAGTCCATGGCAGATGCTGAGCCAGCCATTCTCACACCGTGGCCACTCTGGGAGGCACATTGTGACTGCAGTTTGCACTTTCTGGCATCTATTGAAATTTACCCTGGAGCTTTGTTCCATTTAAGCATGACAGTTAAACAGAGCTGTCTGCCCACCACGGGTCTTCTCTTCACAAATACCGTGGCTTCCCTGAGCACACAGCTGCCCAGACTGCTTCCAGTGCCTCTAACTGACTTTCTGTAACCCAAGGAAAAAGAAGAAAAATGCCTCTGCGTGCCCCGTCAGGACCACCCGGGACCGAGTGCCCACATACCTGTACAGAATGGATTTCGAGAAGATGGGAAAATGCATCATCATAAACAACAAGAATTTCGACAAAGTGACAGGTGGGTGCTGGGCAGGGCCAGCCTCCCCCACCCTTCAACTTTGTCCACATCACACCAAACACTCATGAGAGCCCGGCTGTGCCAAACCCTCTGCCAGCGGTATCCCATGTCCAGGAGAGAGGGATGCAGAGAATTTTCTGTCTGAGGTCCTGCCGTGTGCTGTAGCTAACAGAGTGCTGAGACTCGAGGAGACTGTCTTAGTTTCTTTCCCTATTGCTATAATAAAATGGCCCGTTTGATGGGCTGGTTCTAGTTCGTGGCATTGGCAGCCAATACTGGCCATCACAAGACCCTGGTGGTTTCCTGTTACCATGAGGAAGTCCCTCTTGTTGGGAGGCAGAGCCCCTCCCTCCTCTTGACTTTGCCCCTGGTGTCCTTGTGTGTTTAAGCTGTAACATCGGAAGGTGCTTCTCTGCTTCCGGCACCGGTGTTGAAGCGCTGCCCGGCACCTGATCTGACCAGAACCTGCCCGTGACGTTGCTCATCCTCTCTCCTTGCTTTCCCCCCACAGGTATGGATGTCCGGAACGGGACGGACAAAGACGCAGAGGCCCTCTTCAAGTGCTTCCGAAGTCTGGGTTTCGAAGTGATTGTCTACAATGACTGCTCTTGTGCAAAGATGCAAGACCTGCTTAGGAAAGGTGAGTGCGAGCCGTCCCTGTCTGTCCTACGTCCTGTGTCTAGAGGAACAGGATCTGGGCCCTGTGATGTGGGCTGTAGATTGTGATTGTGTTGGTAGACTTTGGGAAGGGTGAGAGAGAGGCTGCAGAGTGAATTAGGGACCAGATCAGACTTTAAGAGCTGTGCTCATATCTAGGAGAGGTGTGTTTACTCTATACCAGGCCTTTTAACATTGTGACAGTGACATTAGCATCTGTAAAGCTCATGCTCGTGAACCACGTAGAGTTACAAAATCAATCCTAGAAGACCATGTTTTAGGTAAGGTTCCCAGTTTGCATTGAGCCTGAGCTCATGGCTGTCCTAAGGCACATGCTGTCCATAGCCATGGGTTGGACATGCCTAAGGCACTTGCTGTCCATAGCCATGGGTTGCCTTAAGGGAAGCCACTGGGGGTTACTCCCACACTTGGGGTAAGTGTCTGACACTAGAATGCTACCTGTTCATTAGACAGGGACCTAGAGACAGCAGAGGGCTCAGCTTTTAACTACATATCTGAAAAAGAAAGGTTTTATGTAATCTTCCTTATTTTCCTTTTAATTAACTTCTTGCGGTCAGCGGTGATTAAGAGTGTATACTGCCCTTACACACACACACACACACACACACACACACACACACACACACACACAGTTAAATATAAAATAAATCTTCAAAAGTACATATGATTCACCTAAAGTACCTGGATGAGTGCCGGTACACAGGCAGTATCCCTGAAATTCTAAATATTTTCCCCCCTGTGGCTAATTTGGAATTAACCAGTAGGTTTTTAGTGTCATGGCCATGGATAAATTGAAGCCAAGCCGGCCGGCGGTGTGCTCTGTGGTTCCTTTCCTGATCCCTGTATTGACAGCTATCTGGTTTTTTCCTGTTGACTTTCTCGTTTAGCGTGCATTGTAGTGGGTTTCATATGCACGTGGTTATGCTTTGTTCCCAGTCACACCCCCCACTCCGCTCCACAGCGCCCCGCCCCCTTCCTGTCTTCTCAGCCTGCATGCTCCTTTGCCTCCTCCAGTCCCCTCTCAGGGTCCCTCCTCTAGTTTTATAACCTGCCTACACACATATCCAGGCACACACATACGTGTTCGCATACTTTTAAAACTAGGCTCCACACACCAGAGAAATCGCAGGGTCTTTGGGGTCAAGGCTAGCTAATTTCACTTAACGCAGTGATTTCTGGTTCCGTCTGTTTTCCTGCCGATGTCGTGATTTCAGTTACAGACCCTGCTGTGCTTATGGACCACGCTTTCCTTACCTGCGCTGTTGATGGGCTGGCTACTGTGACTGGTCCAACAGTAGACAAGGATATGCCTGTGTGTCAGGGTTATATTCTGTTTTCTGTTGTAATAAATGATGTGTAATACAAAGTCACTGTTTTAGTCATTTTAAAGGGAGGAGTTGAGCAGAGTTAAGCAGTCACTTTTAGAATTCTTTTGATCTTCTACAGCCAAAGCAACCTACCTACCTACGAACCACACACTATTTCCCTCCCTGGCCACTGACGCCCTCCTTCTATTTTGTGTCTCACCAGAGTGAAGCCCTTTTTGTGACTGGCTTATTCTGCTGGGCCTAACCTTTTCTTTCTTTTTTCCTTCTATATTTTTTTTTCAATTTAAGTGAGTAACAATCTTGTTTTACATGTCAATCCCAGTTCCCTCTCCCTCCTCTCCTCTCCTGCCCCCCCATCCCATCCCCTTCTTGCTCCCCGGGGAGGGTGAGACCTCCCATTGGGGAATCTTCAAAGTCTGTCTTATCATTTGGAGCAGGGCCCAGGCACTCCCCCATGTGTCTAGGCTGAGAGAGTATCCCTCTATGTGGAATGGGCTCCCAAAGTCCATTTGTGCACTAGGGATAAATACTGTTTCACTACCAGAGGCCCCATAGACTGCCCAGTCCTCCTAACTGACACCCATGATCAGGGGTCTGGGTCAGTCCTATTCTAGTCTCCAGCTATCAGTCTGGTGTCCATGAACTCCCCCTTGTTCATGCCAGCTCTAACCTTTTCTTTAGCAAATACTTTAACTTTAAAAATAGTGACTGGGTGTGGCGGAACAGACCTTTAATCCCAGTACTCAGGAAGCAGAGGTCGGCTGAGTTCAAGACCAGCCTGATCTACATAGCAAGTTCCAGGCCAGCCAGAGTTACACAGTGCGACCCTGTGGTCAATAAGTAAATAAATATGAACTCATTTAGTAACTACCATAACCACCTCTTTCTTTTTACAGACAGATGAGGAAATGGAGGTTAATTAGTGGCACCGTAGAATCAGCCCACAGGACCACCATTCCCCTCTGCTCCCCAGTGTCCCATAGGTCCCTGGGTTCTGACTGGGAGAAATCTTTGAATTCTCCCTAGCAGTTTGCAGTCCCTTCAGGGAGGTGGCCCAACCCTGTCCTTTGAAAAGGGGACGCCATGCTCTTCCCTGGCCCCGAACTCAGCCGTTTGTGGAGCCGAGCCCTTCAGTGTCAAACGTTGCTCCCCTGCAGCCTCTGAGGAGGACCACAGCAACTCAGCCTGCTTCGCCTGCGTCCTGCTGAGCCACGGAGAAGAGAATCTAATTTACGGGAAGGATGGCGTGACGCCGATAAAGGATCTGACGGCTCATTTTAGGGGGGATCGGTGCAAAACCCTGTTAGAGAAACCGAAACTCTTCTTCATTCAGGTGCTTACAGAGCCGGTGGGGTCAGGGGCGGGGTCGGGTGGGGAGGCAAGACGCGATGCCTGGGATGCTGGGTTTCCGTGGGGCTGGGGCGTTCTGCCCAGAATTGGTTGGCACGGGCACTTGCTTCATTTCTGGAAGCCATCACTCTGCCTCGCTTTGTAATTTGACGCAAACCAGGTGCTTATCGCTTCATCCACTGGGCTGCTGGGGCACAGCAGGAACGGCACAAGCAGTTTTGGTCCAGCCCATGTGTGATCTCTTCTTTGATATGCTTTAGGCGTGCCGAGGCACGGAGCTCGATGACGGGGTCCAAGCCGACTCCGGGCCTATCAACGAAACCGATGCTAATCCCCGGTACAAGATCCCAGTGGAAGCTGACTTTCTCTTCGCCTACTCCACAGTTCCAGGTACCCTGTCCACTGTCTGCTGACCTCACCAGTCCACATCCCTACATCAGCAGTCAGGCACTGTATTAGTCTCCTTTGCTACAGTAGCTAATTACAGTTTTAGCACTCTAACTCAAAATGTTTCCAAGTTCGAAACAGTGTCGGTACCCTGTTCAAAAGCCTGGATTCTGTAGCGTTTCAGGTGTTGTGTTTCCTTACTAGAAATGTAGCTCATGGGGTAGGCTGCTTACAGTTCAAGCATGAGGACCCAGGACTGAATCCCCAGCACCGACATAAAAGGCAAATGTAGCGATGTGTGCCTGTAAGGCCAGCACTGGGCCTGCACATAGTACCCTTAGAGGCACACTGTCCTGTCACTCTACCTGAGTTGGCAAGCTCCAAGAGTCTGTCTCAGAAAACAAAAGTGGAGATCCAGTAGAAGAAGACACCCAACAGGGGCACATAACATGTAACACAGACACAAAGAAGAAAAACCATTGTCAACGTCAAACCTATCCAAATGTTCTGAAGTCTGAAACACTTCCGCTCATGCCCAGGCTTTCCTACAGACAGAATGACTCAAGTCATATAAACATCTTACCTCAGTGTTCTAGAAGTCCAAATCCCTGAGTGAATCTGCCTGGCTGACTCTCTGCTGGAAGCTTCGAGGGAAATGTTTCTTCTTTTTCCTAGCATGTTGAAACCTCCTCTATATCCCTTGTCCTGAGGCCCTTTCTCCCATCACATGCCAGAAACCTCAGCTCGCTCTGCACGGACCTCTGTCTCTCCCTCTGCTCTACCAGCCCCTCGTCCTTCCTTCACTCTCTGGGACTGAGTCTGCCTGGGCAATCAGGACTTTTCCCATCTCCAGTGTATCGTTTTAATGACATTAAAACGTCCTCTTTGTCGTGTAGGGGGTTAGCATAGTCGCAGGTTCCAGATTAGGCGTGGCCATCTTCGAGGACAATTATTCTGCCCACCACAGAATTCATTTCTCTCCCTAGCAAAGTGGATTTCTCTCCTTTTGCATAACTTACTAGTATTAGTAATTACAAGACTTTCACGGTAAGCAACAATTGTACATATAAGTAACGATGCTATTATAAGAATGCCATTTTAAATAACTATAAACCAACTTCCCCCTCCCGTCATCTTTATAATAATTGTATAGTTAATGGAGGAAGTCATTGTTGCTCTTTGCAGCTGAAAAATTAATTGAACTTGGGTGAGCTTCAAAAATGTGGCCAGGCTCAGATTTCAGCACCCAGATGCTCTGTATTGTCTCAGACCAGGATCGTTTATGCTGTGACTATGGCAGGTACCACACAATGCCCGGAGTGTGACTTCTTGTTTACCAAGCTCTGTGATTGCCAGAGTGCGTTCAGTACAAGCCTTTTGTTGTCCATAGACCCTCGCAGAATGAGAATCCCCCAGCTTTAGGACTTTTGCAAAAGCATGGTATTAGTCAGTACATCTAGAAAAGAAACCCAGCTCTGGCAGGATCTACGGCTGGGTCCTGGGAGGAACTTGACATCACATGCTCAAGCACTGTATGAGATAGAAAGTATGCTGGTCTTCCTACTCTTGGCAGGTTGGCCCTGAGAGGATTAGCAGACATCATTGTGAATACACCCAGTTGTAAATGCTTCAGGCAAGTCTTTAGGGGCTGGAGGAAGAGGACGAACTCCTCTACAGGGGCCAGTAAGGAAGGCTCCCCTACATATTACTGCCGTAAGTGACTCCCGAGCTCAGCCATCGTTCCATTCTAGGCCAAATGGCCCAGTGCGCTTTCTAGACAAGAGACGAATGGATCATAGATGCCAGTTGGCATATGTCAACAGACATCTATTTCATGACCAACTAACTGGTCTCAGAAGAGGACTCTCTTCCGGCTTTATAAAAGGCTTCCTTCTTCCTCACATGGCAGAGAAAATGCAAGAGGAAGTACTCTGGCGTATGGTCTCATAAAGACACTAATCCTACTGGGGCAGGAACCCACCCTTCTGACCTCGTTAACTTAATTCCACGATGGCAATCTCACTGCAGGCTGGGACCTCTCAACATGGAGCCTCGAGGATAGGGGCACAGTTCAGTCTGAGGCTCAGCGTGTGGCAGCCTCTGGAGGGTATGCAAAGGAGCCTGTTGTAGGCTGTGTGTGCTGTCAAGCAGCCTGAACTTTGCCCTGAATTTAAAAAAAAAAAAAAAAATGCAAGGAAGCTGTTTCAGGTCAGAGTCACAGGATGACATCTGTACTTGCAAATGGTTCCTTGTACCCCTAGAGGCCAAAGGTCAGCAAGCACAAGCCCGGGAGGTGATAGTTCGTGCATCCTTGCCAGGCCACTGAGTTGAGTGAGACCTTGTCTACAAACGAGTGTATCATCGGGTGGCAGCACCGTCCAGCTCCTTCCTGACTTGGGCTGGTGGCTGCCAGTGCGTTCACTGCAGGCGAGAATCCTAAGGGTACTTTGCCCTGTATCTTCCTATCCTGTGTCCCCTGCTCATTGAAGCGTACGCGGTGACTGGGTGGTAAGGGTGACAGTGTGGCGGGCCCAGGTCTCCTGTGACTGGATCTGGGTTCCTTATCAGGAGGCCGCCTCTGCGCAGCTCGTCATGGGAACCGAGTACAGCTTTGTGTTGGCTCTTGCTCTCGTTGGCAGCCATGTACCCACCCTCTCAGGTGAAGGGGCCACAGTTTGGTGACTTTGGTGCTTAGTCTAAGGCACTAGGCAACACGGTGGACACCGTTTAACATCACAAAGGCAGTGACTGAAAGTCCACGTCATTGCATTGCCCTGTAGAACTCATTCTTCATGGCGACCTGCTGAGGCTGGCCAGGGCCTGACTGTCTGGGCTTGTGTCCTCTGACCTCCACTTTAGGGTTTCCATGGTAACCATTTGGATGGGCAGGTGTGAGTCCTCCATCAGCCGTGCCAAAGTGCTGTGGGAACTTGACCTGTCGACTTTCCCGCCAGCTTTCCCATGTGTAAGGAGCAATTTTAGATTCCTGAGTCAGAGGTGTTGGAAGTCACAGAGGGCGGGAGGGAGGGAGCCATGCTCAGGGGTTAAGAGTCCAGTGGACCTCAGCACAGTTCAGGCGGTAAAGCTAGCAGCTGTTGTGATTGTGAGGTCCTGGGTTCCCGGGGACCTGCTCCTCTGTGTCAGGTGTGACACCTGGGTCTGCTAGGGTTTCCTTTTAAGACTTTTGGGTCCAGGCCCAGGAAAACCCACCAGAGTCAGCTGTCTTTTCCAGAGACCGTGTGTGGTCCGTGAGAAGCACACTTCTTGCCCGGCAATGCCTGCCGTCCTGGACCAGGAGCCTCCCCGGACTCTGCCCCTAACGCAGCCAGCAGCTCTTCCCCTGCAGTGTTTCAACCGTTCCTACCCCTCATTCCGTGCCTCCTGCCAGTAAAGACACACCCCAGAAATCTCTGCAGCTCTTCCCTGGGCTGGGGCTAGAAAGTAGCACACATCCAGAAGGGAGATGAGGTGTTTCAGTGCGGTCAAGTGTCCTGCGCCTCCCCCAGGGTACTCTCCACACACCTCACTCTCCTGGGTTCCTCGGGCACCCGGACACAGGAGGTCCTCTGGCAGTATCCACAGCTCCTGGCCTTTAGTGGCCTCATCTGTTATTGGTTTCCGTGCTGGAATACCCCAAGCATTTTGAGCATCTTTATATAGTCCTCACACCATGAAGCATTTCCCAAATTTCCCATTTGGTGACTTTGATGCAGAAGAAAAGATGACGATGTCCAAACACCCAGGCACCCAGGCCCACAGTGCTGGGCATCCATTCTTGCCAGTGGGTGACACAGCTCGCAAGGTTGACTAATGGATCTCCTCTCTCTCTCTCTCTCTCTCTCTCTCTCTCTCTCCTCCTCCTCCTCCTCCTCCTCCCGCCCCTCTGCCTGAAGGCTATTACTCATGGAGGAACCCAGGAAAAGGCTCCTGGTTTGTGCAGGCCCTCTGTTCCATCCTGGAAGAGCATGGCAAAGACCTGGAGATCATGCAGATCCTGACCAGAGTGAACGACAGGGTGGCCCGGCACTTCGAGTCCCAGTGTGATGATCCCTGCTTCAATGAGAAGAAACAGATCCCTTGCATGGTGTCCATGCTCACCAAAGAGCTCTACTTTGGCCGTTGACATCCATGCCTTCCAGCGGAGAGCCTGCAGCCACTCATCCATGAGTCTAGTTGCTATTTTATTTTTATCTTTTTGATGCTCTCAAAATAATCTGGAAATGTTAAAAAGAGATTTAATTTCGGGAAAGTATATTGATTCAGCAGGGAGGAAGTTTCTGGCAATATCTGATATTCTGGATTTCTAGACGTTTTTAAAATAATTGTCTTCATTGGATGGCTTTGTGCTTTCCTTTCACGGTTAATTTCCTGTTCCCTGGTATTCACATTGAGTGCATGCTATGAAAATGACCTCTGGAGAGAAATTCCTGGTGGTGGCATTAACGGAAAGTCAAAGTCTTAGTTTTAAGTTGGCAGAGAGAATTCCAGTTCTTGACGAACAAATATAGCTGAAATGCTCATTTCCTCTCCTGGGAAAGGTGGCTGCTTTGTAGAGTGGTTGTTTTCATCGGTGTAGGACAGATTCGGATGCAGACCTTCCTAGGGACGTGAGAAACCAGTTAATGCTTTAGCATGCAGGCGTTTCCATGGGGAAACATTGACACAAGGGATTCCCTTCAGTGGGTAATTAAGAGAAAGAGCAGCAGAGACCCCTTACCTCAGGTGTGACTGGCAGGCTGAAAGAGGAGGTCGGTTCCCTGGGCATCAGTAAAAACTGTGGTAGCACCACCTCCTAGGAGCTGGGACCATTTAGGGTTGTGGAAAATGGAGCCACACCGAAGACAAAGCTACTGTCTGAGATAGAAACCAAGCAGGAGCTGAGTCAGATCCCCAGGCTTGTCCTCTCACATCCTCACCATTCCAAGGTACCCGAAAGCAGCTGGTGAGGCCCCTGGGGATAGAGATCCCCTGGGATACAGAGCAGAGCAAGAGCTGTTGAGCCGGGGTGTGAGCCTGGCCCATGATGTATGTGCACTTAGATGGCGAAGTCTTCCTGTTTACAGCAGGGTCCCTCTGCTCATCGGTTTGCCTGACCATCCTCACCGGTGCTGAAGAATCATGTTTCCACATCGTGTGCAAAGTAATATTTTTGTATTTCAAACACATCTGGAATTCTTTAAAATATTCCAAGCTTTTTGTTTGGATTTTTGTTTTGTTTTGTTTTCTGAGTAATATTTTGTTACCTGTGATCCTACGAATGACACTTAGGGAAAAGACCTTGGCACTTCCTTTTCAAGGTGTTATTTTCTTTGGAATTCGCTATATGTTCCTATTTTTTCCCCCTTCTAAAAAGTAGTTAACAAATGTTCCTATTTATTGATTAAAATGTGATTTAGTATCTCCTAACCGGCCTGGGTTGCTTTCTTCTTGAAGTTATTGAAGTTATTTAGGGCAGTGAGAAATTAGAGAACATTAAAAAAAATAGAAGAAGACAACACATTAGGAAACCAGATGAGAATGGCCCTGCTGACTGTGTCCCCAAACATATACAAACATTATTCATTCTGAAGCTAGAACACAGTGAGCACATAATCACCTGGAAGTCAAGCGTTTCACTAAAAGGGTTATTTAACCTGTGCAGTGGCCTTGGGCGGCCTGCCTCCTGTTAATCTGGGAAGAAGGATCAGCCATGTAAAAGTAGACTTCCCGCTAAGAAAGACACTCAAGGCCAGTTTGTTGGTCCCTGCCATGAAAACTACACCAGATGGTCGCAGTTTAAGTAGAGACCATGACTCAAGCATCAGTCCTTTGACTACCAGAATCCACAGGCCGTTGTAAGCAACGTGGGCTAGAAATAAAGGCGCCAAGCACACCGGACTTGCATTAAGAGCCCTGTTGGCCTAGCTGTTTGCTTTATAAGTTCCACCAATGGGGAAGAAATGATCCCAAGTGCTGGGCTTTGTTTATTTATTTTAATGAACCAAAGCCTTTATACGTGAAAATACAAGCTCGTTTCTAAAATGAAATCATACACCTGAGTTGTATTCATAAGTGTGCTAAAATCAAAAGCTGTAGAACACTGAGACATGGGCTGCCCCATCTCAGATGGAGGCACACTCCTGAATCCCCGTGTTTCGTCAAACACCGCAACTCCCAAGCTTGCTTCTTTTGTGCACTACTCTGTGTCAGCGTTCTCTCTGTCTGATTGGATCCTTGGATTCTGTGTCATTTTCTGTGTGACATTCTCCGTATGCACATGCATGATGTTTCATTGGCTGCCGCTCTGAATGTTTGTCCTTCTTCATGTCCGCTGTTACCATGGACTACCCCTTTCCATTGCAGAAACCCCACTCGCTTCTAAAGAAAAAAAAAAGGGGGAGCAGAGAGTCTTGTATCAAAATCACTGATTTCCTTTGGTGGTGCTGTTCGGGAGGCTGTGGAACCTTCAGCGAGCAGGGCCTTGCAAAAAGAAGTGTGGCTTGGGGAGCCAGCTTTGGGGTGTGTAGCACTGCCCACTTCCCCCCACACAAACCAGAAGGGAACGTGAACCCTTTCTTCCTAGAGTTGCTTTTGGCTGTGGTATTTTATCACAGCAAGAGGAAAGTGACCCCTGCTTGCATAGGTTACAATCAGTGGGTATTACAGGTTGAGCGCCTAGTATCCAGAATGATCTGAAGTTCATGAAACCATAAGGTCTCAGATTTGAGCAATTTAGGATTAAGGATTCCAACCAATAAGATCTATCTAAGCAATCCTAAACCTAAAATCTGAAACACTTGAGACTCCAGGCATTTGGCTCAGGGATACACAACTTAACTTCATATTCCTTAAAGCCTGTTAGGAAAGCATCTTCTTTCTTGGGTATTCACAGTGATGTTGCTCATCAAGATCAGATACCCTATTTCATGTGGGCCCACGTTCATTCATAGCTCTGTGGCTACACTTCTCTTATTATTGTGGGAGTTGTGCACATGCTGTGGTGTGTGGCAGTCAGAAGGTAGCTCTGTGGGATCTGTTCTCTCCTCCCTCCTTTATTTGGGTTCCAAGGATCAAGCTCAGGTTGCCAGGCTTCTCCAGCAAGCATCTTCACCTGCTGGTTCTTACTGTTTTATATTCTGACCTGTGATGCAAGCTGCTGGGAGGTCGTAGAACCCAGCCCTGATGAGCATTCCCTCCCAGTTCTCATTGGTGTGGAGAACCCAAGCTTCCCTTGCAGGAGGAGTATCCGACAGAGCACTGTCTTCATCACAAGAGTTGGCGGCATGTGGTATTACGAGGAAGGCAGTGTTCCGTGTGTTGTCCGTGGGCATCAGGCGCACAGATCTGGATTTCTGCCTGTTCTTCCTCGGGGTGCCGCCAGCCTATTTAAGCAGTTGGCTATTTATGTATTCACAGATTGGCCGCAACTCTATTCCTGAGCACACATTTCTGTAAACCGTCATAAGCCCATTATGTTTATGAACTGCTTAAAACAGATCTCAGGATAAAGTGGTGGGATTTGTTGTGCATGTGTCACAGGCTCTGACTGACCTTTAGTCTGGTCTTGCAGCTCATTACCTGCCACCTTTCACTGGCAGCTTCTCCAGTGACCGAGGGTTTCCTCTTGGTGTCCTGAGTGCACACCTTTCCCGCCAAGTTTTCGTCTTTTGGGACCTTTCCCTCAAAACAGTGGGCTAGGTGGGCATCTGTGGTAGCTAGCCATCAGTTTACAGCAGCAGCTCATCGTGGTTGCCACAGCTGTAAGTATCCATGGGAGAGCTAGTTCCAGGACACACGCCCAGGATATCATGGTCTGTGGACGCTCACATCCCATCAAATGACATTGATTTGCACATAAGCCTTTGCCTGTCTCCCTGTATGTTTTATTTGTAAGTTGTGTGGATGTCTGTGAATGTGTTGGCAAGTGTGCACACAGGTCCAAGACTATGAAATCTTCCTCTGTCACAAAAGCAAGGCTTCTCAGCTGAGCCTGGGGCTTGCTGTGTCATCTAGTGGGCTGGCTAGCCAGCCTTCCAGGCGATGAAGTCACAGAGAGGCCATCATCCCACCTAGCATTGTCTACGATGCTGGCAGTCTCCAAACCTGCTTGTGTACTAAGTATTATACTCCCTATTCTGTGCCGGCACCTTGCTTGTACAAATAAAGCCTGTCTGAAGGTCAGAGAACGGAGCTTTCCACTAGCTAACCATAGAGGTCTGGAGGTCTGTAGAGACAGAGAGGAAGTGAGGTAGCTGGGAGGAAACAGGATATAAGCAGGGAGAAACAGGAACCCACTCTCTTGTCTCCTGAGACACTAGGAGGTAAGCCCGCTCCTTCTCTCTGATCTCAGCATTTTCCTCTGTCTCTTGACTCCGGGTTTTTTTAAGAACTCCCATTTACATTTTGGTGCCCAATATGGGGCCCAAACCCATGACCTTGAGATTAAGAGTCTCATGCTCTACCAGTTGAGCTAGCTCAGGGTCATGGGTTCGGGCCCCTTGTTGGGCACCATTTGATGACAGAAGTTTCTGACCTACCTGGTCCTGCAGCGGTTTGGACCCAAATAAACACACAGAGGCTTATATTAATTAGAAACTGGCCAATAGCTCAGGCTTCCTATTAGCTAGCTCTCTTTCAATTATTAACCCGTTTCTATTAATCTATTTCCAAGTGGTCTTGGCTTACCAGAGAAGGCCTGGACCCACTTCTCCTTTGGCAGCTACATGGCCTCTCCCTCCCGAGCACTTCTCTGTGTCTCGTCTTCCCAGAATTCTGCATTTCTGGTAGCTCTGCCTATACTTCCTACCTAGCTACTAGCCAGTCAGCATTTTATTGATCAACCAATCAGAGAATCATATATTAACAGCACACAGAAGAATATCCCCTATCACTGTCCCTTCCTTTATATTTTAAGTCACCTCTAGCTTATTCATGACATGGGGTACAATGTGAAGCTCTGCAGATGTCATACTGCTGTATCGTTTAGGAAAGGATGAGAAAACCATTTGTTCATATTTGGTACAGACGCAGTTTCATCGGATAAGCTTGATCTTTGGTTGGTTAGATCTGCAGATGCAGAAGTACAAACAACGGACTGAAATGAACCAGGAAGGCCAAGAGCAGTGTCCCAGCATCTCAGCGATTCGTCCAAGGTTGCTTCAGACTTCTTCAACAAGAGTTCGGGCCCAGACCCATGTGCTCATCAGCTTCAGAGATCACATATTTACACCATTATTTTCCTCGACACTAAAATATGTACCTCCAGCAATATCTTCATTGTCAGCCTAAGATGATATAGAGTTGTCCCGTGGACTTAGAGGAACAAAGGAGCAGGCTGGCTGAGTAACAGTGTCCATGGCTCTTGACTTTCTGGCTGCTGTAATGTCCTACCAGCCAACCCAGCCCCTGCCTCCACACCTTCCCTGCCGTGATAGACTGCATACCTTCATGTTGTGAACTAAAATAAACCCTTTTGTTTAATTTCCTGTTTCTGTGACGAAATACCCTGACTAAAGCCACGTAAGGAAGAAGGGTCGTCTGGCTCATAGTTTCTGAGTACGGGACCATCACTGTGTGCAAGTCAAGGCTACAGGAACTCGAGCAACTGTCACATATCCACAGTCAGGAGCACAGAGCAGTGAATTAACACATGCCAATACCCAGATGGTTTTCCCCCCTTTTATGCATTTCAGAAAAAAAAAAATCTTTTTCTAGGATTCCACCCACAGTGGGGAAAAGTCATCCCACCTCAGTTAACGTAAAGAAGGTGATCCCCTCCCCCAACACACGCACCCACGAACCAACCTCATCAAGATGACCCCACATTGAGATTCCTACTCAGCGACTCTACATTGTATCAAGATAACGGTGAAAACTAACCATCATGCTCTCTTAAATTGCTTCTGTAAGAGATGTTACCATAGCAACTAGTAGACCTCCCAAGGTCCCCTCCTCCAAACGCGGTTAGAACGTGAGTTGTGAGTTTGGAAGGCAGGTTTCCGGCATAGGAGCTTTTGAAGTCACATTTAAGCCATAGCATTCCCCCACCCACTGTGGCCTATGCGCTTTTCATCTCCATTGTAAAGCATTTGCTACAGTGGGGACACTTGCTGTCCCAGTGAACCGCACACTTGAGACGGCTTCGTCAGAAGGCGAGTGTTGCATCCCGTGTTTTCACCGGAAGGAAGCTCTCGTGCGTTGCAGCCTGGGAGCTTATTGCTCCACTCCCTGGTCCCATCCTGTCCTTGCAGCCTACCCACGGCCGCGTTCTTAACTGCTGTGCCCTTGGCTTTGTTGATAGACCTCGGGAGTTTGTTTGGGATCACACAGTAAGTCATTCTTGTGGATTCATAAATCATGAACACAAACACAGTAAAGACACATGGGAAGTCCCAGCCAACACCTCAACATTGCTGCGGGCAGGGGAACTCCATTAGCTTGTAGATCCGTGCATGCAGAGCCCTCTAGTATGTGATCGACATCTGAAGATACAATGGGCCAATGGAGTTAGTTTTAGTTTACATGGTTTTACGAACATTTCTGCCAACACGGTTTTCAGTAAATTTGTTTCAAGCCTTTAAAGCCAAATGTTGTCAGTGGAGTGTAGATTAGGAAGAATTGTAGCCTCGGGTACACAAGACTGAGGACTTCTCGAGCTTGGATGGTCTGACCTGAGCAAATAGCGTGAGGGTTATAGAGGGCAGGAGAAGGGAGTGTTAATGGCAGGATGAGTTTGGTCTCTGTTGTTAGTTTTAGCTTCAGTTGTTTAAGACATAGCCACTTGTCATTTCATTTTTTTCTTTTTAGCAGAAAAGCATTGAAATGCCTATAAGTTACACTGAGTTTGATCCAATATCTGGTTCCATCTCTGCCCTTTGACCACATGATACGTAAATCCTTTAGTTTCGTCATCCACGTGAGGTGACATGAAGACGAGAGGAAGTGATGTTAAGTGCAGGGTTTAGAGAGATGTTCGCACGAAGATCACCAAGTAGTGGGCATCAAAGATGGCGGCGACAGGAAGATGTTGGGGGTGACAGCGGCGGTGGTGGGACTCATCCTGTGAGAATCAAGAATTTAGATTAACCACGTGCTTTTTCTGTCCCCAAATCTCTTTATTTGTTCATGCTTTATAACCCATGCTGCCAAACTGAAGTCTTACTGATCGATGGAGTGAACATTTAATGAACCCAACTCATTACCAAAAATGTCATGTTATGTTGGGTCCTTTCAACTGTGACCAAGAAATGACGTTACCCCAGAAAAGATAACTAAGTCACCCAGGAAACTTGAAGAGTTGTGTGTCTACCTCTGCCTAGGACTCCAGAGACAGGTTGCTAGAAGAATACTTTCCATTCTAACCTCCAGCAAAATGGAGGTAGGGGAGGTTGGGGCCGCAGATAGATGACTGCTTTAGTGAGTCCAAAGCTTTGGTGTATCTGAGCATCCTTAGAGGACTGGCTTCTGAAGCAGTTTCTTCGTCTGCCCTGCTCCAACTGCAGTTCAGAAGGTCTGGGATGAAAACCAGGAATCTTTCTTCAACCACTCCTGCTGGAGTTTGCGATTCAGTGCTCTGGGGATGGCAGCCTTCCTGGCGTTACTAAAAGGCTCCCTTGAACATCTTTGCTAGTCTCAGCAAAGCCTAAGCTAAACAGCCAGGAAGGACGGTCACAGCTCAGGGAGTGCTGGCTGTTTGCAGGCCTGTCTGTCTGTCTGTCTGTCTGTCTGTCTGTTGGGTTGTGGTTTGGATGTGAAATGCCACAGAGACTCTTGTGTTTGGACACCTGGTCTCCAGCTAGTGGAGCTGCTTCAGACGGCTGTGGAACTTCGGGGCATGAAGCGGAATTAAGAGCCGGGGCATTAGGAGCTGACCTTTCAGGTAAGATGCTGGCTCCGGCTGTGTACTTTCTGAGGTACGAAGATGACAGGCCCTGCTGTGTGTCCGTGCTGGCGTGAGCCTCTCTAGACTAAAGCAGTGAGAGTGAGCAGAACAGACTTTGCTCCCTGCAGTCGCTTCTCAAGTGTGTTTATACACCAGCGAGGACGGTGACTACCACAGCAGCCTCTCCCCACACTCACTGGCTGGAGATTCGGGGGATTGGTGTGCGTAGGGCTGGAGGGCCTCTGCCAAGGAATTTTGAGAGTCTACCTAGGGATTTTAAGGCCAAGGCAACTTACTGTGGAAGGCTGTGAAGTGTAAGAGAGACACGAACCAGCAGCCGTCAATAGGGACAACAGCCTTTCCTGCCTCTGGGATAAATCCCTAGTCAAGAGGGACCACTTACTGCACCATATATACCGACATTTAAGGGTTTTAATTTCTAATTATGTGTATGCGGTAGAGATACCCAACGTGGGTGTGGGAAATCAAACTCTTGTACAAGAGCAGAACCTACCCTGAACCATTGAGCCATCTCTTCAGACCCATTACTGGTGTTTTTAAAGGGAATTTCTTTTTTCTGCATTGCCTTTAATAATTAATATTAACTTGACTAATGTTATGTGGGAAAGGGAGCAAAGCATCTTCAAACATTTATTCTGAGGGTATAGAACTTCCTCAGATGCCTGGGAACAGTTCCTGCAGATTGCCCTGCTCCCCAACTATAACAAATACCGACAGGATGGAGCAGACAAATTCTTTTGCTTTAGGGCTGCTCGTCGTGATTTTGCTCAGTGTGAGGACACCGGTTTTCTCCTTGAGCCTGGGTGAATTGCTCAAATGTTTACATAAGCACAAAGAGCAGCTTCTGCCGAGGAAGAATAGGACTCAGAAAGTGGTTTCTTGGCACACAGGGATGGCCTGGCCCATTACCCAGAATCAACTCTAAGTTACTCGCCCCTCGGCTTCAGCAAATGCGTCTAAAGAATGCTGTGCCTGGGTCAGTTTAGAGTTTAGCGTGCTGGCAATGGCTGCAATGTTTTTCTTCAAAAGCTTTCATCAAAAGGGATGGCACTCTTTTTCATGGTTAAAAATAAGGTTTCCAAGAATACGTGTACATCTTTTAAGGATCACTATATCGATAACACATTTAATCTCCCGAGCCACCCACATGGAACAGAGGTCTACACAGTGGTTGTTCCAGAGCCCGGGAGCTTCAGAAAAGCCAAGCGGAACAAAACATAAGACTGGAGTAGTAAAGGCATGAGGCTGTTCGTGTCGTGTCCCCTTTCTCCTGGTGTACAAGCTAAGAAAGGCCGTGGTGTCAGACGACCGCAGCTTCAGTCCCCAATCCCACTGCACCCACACCCAGTGACCCAGTGACCCAGTGAGTCTTAACCAACCCAAAGCTGTGGTTCCATCTCAGAATAGAAATTGTTCTCGTTATCACCTCTTCCCATTGTCTTGTGAAGAGTCAATGAAATGACGAGGCAGAGCACACAGCACGATGCGTAGGATACGGAAAGCTTCCAATAAATGTTTTCATGCCTGACCCTATGATAATTTATGACACAGAAAGGATGTTGGGATAGGGGGTCTGGATAAAGGAGAAACGGGGGGCAGAGGGAATGTGCTAAAGTGGACTTCTTCAATCAGCTTTACCATCATTATCATCATCATCGTAGAAATCACAACGCCTGCACCTAAGGCTCAGGGAACACGGGGGAAGAGGGGATGGGAAGGTCGTAAGAGCCAGAGGAGCAGGGTGTCTGCTGAGACCAAGTCTCCTAGAAATGCCAGGGAGGCTACATCCATGAAGTGTCAATAGCATGACTGAGCAAGGATGGAACCACCAGACAAGCTAACATGGAGGGGAAAATCTTGTGGGGCCTCAACCCTAGACAAAGAGCTCCAGGTGACTAAGGAGCACTTGGGGGGGGGGGCGTTATCCAATCCTAAGTGGTCATCCCTGAAATCATAACCATCAAGTAACATTATACAGACTAAACAATTAGAGAAAGGGGGCCAGGGGCCATGGATTCAATATAGAGCGGCAAGTGTGTGGGAGACGTTAGGGGGAGAAAAGGGGAAAAAGGATGTCGTCGTTTTAATCGAAAAAAAATATTACTATTATCAAGTGATGGCTAATACTGATGGTCAACTAGATGCGAGTCAAGACTGGCAAGAAGCCACGCCTCTGGGCATGTCCACGAGGCATGTTCTAGGAGAGAGTCATCAAGGGAGACAGACAACACCCTTGTGTAAGCAGCCGCACTCCACACCAGGGACCGCTCACTGGATAAGGAGGAGAAAGCCCCCGCCCCCACACCTCCCCCCAGTGTTAGATGGTACCCCCAAAATCACCGCTGAAGCTGTTTTTGTCAGGACTGTGAGGAAAGAAACCGATGCAAGCAGGGGCAGAGCAGCACACACGCTCTAAAAGCAGATCTGGGCATGAGCTGTAAGCGGAGGATTAGCACACGGGAAGACTGCCGTGTCCGTCGGCCATGCCCTTGCCCAGTGGGAACAAAGCTCTCTCACTTGAGGGTGCAGGAAAGACCACGTTTGTGACTGACAATTGCTGTGCTGGAGGGTTTACTTCCAACAAAATCGCAGTTGGCTCCTGATTTCTTTTCTAGCTTGACAAGGCTCGTGGGGGCTGAAGACCAATTTCCCTTTCGGGAATGAAGAAAGGAGGTGTGGGCGGTTACATAAAAGCTTGCCCCAGTGTATTCTCAGCAAACCACAGCTCTGTAGAGACTTCGTCCTTAACTGTCCATGCCTCCTGAAATGACCGTATTCATAGTGACCTCTGTGCGTGTGTGTGTGTGTGTGTGTGTGTGTGTATTTAATCAAGTATTTCTTGAAGAAGTCTTCTGTTACCGGGGACATAGCAGAAAATAGCCCTGGAAGAATTTGTATTTTGGTCAAGAACACTGATAGTTAATGCAATTTCGTGTACCAGGAAGTATTGAGTAGCAAGATCAGTAAGATACGGGGCCCAAAAACAGAGACGCCAGAGGTCAGGCAAGACTGGCTGGCAAAGGCTTCACTGGGGAGATTAACATCTGAGCAAAGGTGGGTGGGGAAGGGAGGCAGAGACCTCGTGGCAGCTCCCACCAGGCCTATGTGAGAAAGGGCGAGAAGGCCAGCATTCCAGGGATAATGGTGAGAGGGGCCTTTCAGCCATGTTTCCACGGGGTTTCCACACACGGGAACCCCTTAGAGATGCTTTAGCGGAGGTGAAGATCGGCTGTGGTGCTGCAGGAGAGTCCCCGCAAACATGTCAAGGGGATTAAAAGCGTGCAGGCAGAAGTCCCCGTGGGAGGCTGTCGTGGGGACAGCTTAGGTGAAGATGGAGTGCAGGGTAGCGCCTGCGGGAGGAGAGGGCATCACTCAGATTTGTGCTTTTGCCTTCCTTCATATTGAAGCATGACTGATAACAAAGCCTTGCAGAGTTCGTACGCACTGCATGGTGAGTACCCGTAAGGCCATCGTCATGAGGAGCTGTGCGTTGTCTGTAAAGTCCATCCTACAGAAGGTACCTCCCAGGTACCTGGCTACACAGCTATGTGGAATGGTTCTACTCTCTCTACCAAGTCTGTGGGAAGTAAGGGTGCACAGAGCAGAAACCAGTATTTCTGCAAGTTGCAGATGCCTGGGGTTCTCAGTAGTTTCTGCGGCCGGTTCTTCCGTTAACCCATTTCATAGTCACTCTCCCCATAAGAGTTCCCGATTGAACTACCAAATTTAGTAAATTAAAATGACACAGATGTGCTCTTGGTTATGAATGCCAGATGTATAAAACCAAGCCATCTGCAGGGTAGGCTCTTTCAGGAGACTCCAGAGAAGAACCCATGCCCTTTCCATATTATGGAGGACACCCACATGCCCTGGCTCCTAGATACCCAGTCTTCAGAGTCTCAGGTACAGCGTTTTCCTTGCCCATGCCAATCATGTCTAGCTGAATAAGCCTGGCCCCTTCTCCCATCTCCAACCCCTCAGTTTGTGTCTTTGAATTCCTGTTTGGCCATATAAAGTAAGATATTCCTGCCTTCTGGAGATGAGACTGTGGATGCAGACTTCTTGGAAGAGGGAAGGGAGACTATGGATGGAGACCTCTTGGAGGAAGGAACCATTATTTAATGCAGGGTGTATTTTGGCTTCCTTATCCTCAAAACATTGGTTGGGCATAGAATATTAAGCTCCCATTACACTGAACTCCTTATCCTCAAAACTCTGAGTGCAGGACACTCATGTGCCCAATTAAACACTCCTTTGTGCAGTCATCCATGGTGACGGGAGGTCCAGTCACATCAGCCAGTGCCCTTTGACCATCTGTCAGCAACTGTGGTTTTGCCTGGGGACACCTGTGGCCTCCAAAGACGAAAAGCTACCTGTGCCAGTGGATTGCCATCTTTCTGGTGAGTGGCAGGAGGCACCCCAGCTTTTACTCATGGATGGATTAACTCCAGCACTTGCCTCCCCAGATCGTATTCCTTCTAGATCTCTCCATGCGACCCTCCAGAACTACTCCGCTACCCTTGCTCTTCCCTTCCCCCCTTGGCTCTCAGAAGATAGATGAGTCGTTTCTGCTGTCTCCCACCCTAATCAGACTCTCATTTCAGTACCCTTCACCCTGATGGGGGAAGTCGTTCTCTGTATGTGTTTCTCTTATTGGTTGATGAATAAAACACTGTTGGCCAGTAAGGCAGGAAGATAGGCGGGATTAGGAGATGAGGACAGTTCTGGGAAACGTAGGCAGACATTATGTGAGACCAGGAAGGTAAGATGTCCGGACCCTTCTTCGGTAATATAAGGCCATGTGGAAATACTTAGATTAATAGAAAGGGTTAATAATGAAGACAGCTAGCCAATAAGAAGCCCTAGTCATCAGCCAACAGTTTCATAACTAATATAGCATCTGTGATTTTATTTGGGGCAAAACAGCTGTGGGAACCTCACGTTACACAGTTCTTCTAAAGCCACTAGGAAGGGCCTCCATCTTGCCAAATCCAGGCGACACGTCTCAGTCACCCATTTGACGGCAGAGGACATGGCTGGCCCCCCTGAACATGGCTTCGGTTCTTCCCACGTGCCCACTCCTTTGCTGGTTTCTCCCCCCTCCCCTCCCCCGCTCACACTGCCCCCACGTTCTCCACTCTGGTGGTGGTTTCCACAGCGACGCTGGAATTTGCAGAGCCCCTGCTGCAGCAGTGTGGTAGCTCCTCCGTGACTACAGATCTCCTCACATTCTGGTGACCCTTCCCTCTCTCCGATTTCACCAGGCCTGCGCATGGTAAAAAGGCTTGCAGCTAGTGGGCCGTGGCGTTTCACCATGCCTTCACCCAGCTGACACCTCTGTAAGTAAATACCCCTCAGGAACTCTCCCGTGTCCACTGACAAACGCACTGATTATCCCCACACATGCGGTTTCTCTCACATTCACCAATACCCAGTTGCATCTCTAATCTCTCTTTCTGGTCCTCCGGTGCCTCCTACCCAATTCATACCAATAAACATGAAATTCAATATGCCTTCTTTTTTTTTTTTTTTTTTTTTTTTTAGCGTCATCAGCTGACATAGGAGGTTATGATGGCTGATTTTGTTTGTCAGCCTGAGAAACTGCCTCCATCAGATTGGCCTGTGGACATTTTCTTCATTGCCACATTGATGGAGGAGGGTCCAGGGAGGTGGTACCATCCCTAGGCAGGTGGGCCTGAGCTTTTATTGTAAGAAAGGTGGCTGAATTTTTAGCCTTGTTAGCAAGGCAGTGGGCCACATTTCTCTGTGGCTTCTACTTCAGATCCTGCTTTACTTCCTGTCTTTTCCCTCAACAATGCTTGTGGCCTGTGTGATGAAATAAACCCTTTCCTCCCTGAGTTGCTTTAAGTTGTGGTGTTTATCCCAGCAAGAGAAAACAGGCTAGAACAGAGCATGAAAGAGATTAAAACACTGAAGAAAAACCACGTTCCCCAATTTAAAAAAAAAAAAACAAGAACAAAATGCAATTGGAGTATTATCTGATTTTATGGGGTTTATCTGATTCCTCAAACTTTGATTCACATAAGTTTATATACAGCCTACTTTCTCTTATATGAGCTCAGGGAATGAAAGATGGCCAGTTTTGTCATGTTTGAGATTGAAAATTGGACCACTCACACCCTAAGCAGCAGGAAAGCCCCATCATTGAGCCACAGGGACCAGAAATCAGTTTACAGCCTGGAAATGTAACGGGCATGGAAAGTAAGTGTCTGTGTGGGGACCACTGCTCCTGGGACTTTCCTCCTCCTCTCTCCCTCTGTCTCCTATACTGTGAACTGCACTGTCCCTTCCCTTGTCCACCAAGACCCCGCAGCTCAGAGCCAGCCACAATGATAATACGAATATTTAGGACAAGAGAAAGGAAGGAAGTAAAAGGAGGAAGCCTCCCGGCATCCTCCCGCCTCCCAGCATCCTTCCACCTCCCAGCATCCTCCTGCCTCCCAGCATCCCTCCCGCCTCCCAGCATCACTACGATAGCTGTCTCCTGAGTTGGAATCTTTGGTTCACCATTTATTGCCTGTCTCCATCCTCCAGCCCCTATGTGGACCCAAATGTCATTTTGAAATAAAGAGATATATTACTTCAGCACTCTGTGGCTCTAACAGTCCTCTTTGGCATCTGTGTCTTTGCTTTTACAGATGAGTGCAATATAAAGTGTGTGTGTGTGTGTGTGTGTGTGTGTGTGAGGGGGAGGAGATCATTACTTCCATTATGTTTTCCCTGTTTCTAAAACCTTTATAGGCCACAATCAAGGCTCAGATTGCAACCATATTAGGGAACAAACAAACAAGGGAAAAAATAAAAATCACTTTTGGAAACTTCAAACGGGTTTTGCTCTATTATCTGGACACCCACATGGAGGATGAAACACCTTCGTCTTCAGTCCCTTGATCTTCTCATGGCCACTGATCTCTGTACTGCTCAGTTCAATTGCCTGACTCCCGCAGCTGCTCTACTTTGGGGGACAAGTGGATCCCAGGGCCTCGCACACAGTCTACCGCCCTAACAGGCATACTGCTCTACTTTTAAGATTATGCAAACTTGTTCTTTCCAAGAACCACCCCTCTATTAGCCAGCTTGGACCATCCATCCCTGACCTCACCAGACGCCCCAAAGAGCCCCTTCTCACTTCCTTTATGAGTTTATCTCTTTATGTCTACCCTCTTTATACCCCTTTGATTCTGTGGGCCATCGTTTGAGTGCTCTTTTGTAAGGATGCTGAAGTCCTCGGTTCTTTTGTAGCATCTCCCTAACAGATGCTAACCCAGGGTGGAGGCTCCCCGACCCCGCCCAACCCTCCAAGAATTTCCCATATCTGCTCCAGAACCCAAGATCTAAATCTGATGATCCTCAAGGGGAGAGGCAGGGGAAGGATGTCTCTTGAGGACCTCAGAGGGTTCTGAAGTGTGAAGTTACATGTGGACAGGGAAGTAAATGGATGGAACCAAGAAGACTGAGCAGTGTAGATATGAACCAGAAGAGAGAACCTAGAAACAAAGAGTGGAGGGTTTTGTAGTGAGGTAGTCCTTCTGTAGCACTGACCACGCCCATTGGGGGGTGGAGCTATGGGCGGAGGTGACCTGAGGAAGGAGGTCGGAGGGGGCCAGGAAGGCGCTCTCTTTCTGGCGTGACTCGGACAGGAGAGGATCGGGTTGAATTTCCTGGTGTTCATCTGTCTAGGTTGTAAGTTATTTCTCCCTGAATAAACATCTATTCGGCCTATTTGTTTATCCTGATCCTTATTTACCGCAATATCATTTCCACTTGACTCAACCTAATACATCAAAACTACAAACATCACCCTAAAACCGGTTTGAGACTGTTTTGCTCGAGACAACTCATGACTAGCTAGCTGTAATGGTACACCTTTTTATTACACCCTGGCCAGTTTCAAATAGAACTACAGTCAAAAATTTTCTGCCACACAGTGACTAACTACATATGTCACAGCCAGTTCTGTTAAGAAATTTGGTTGCTAAAAATTTTCTTCCTACAGGATCCATTGGAGCAATCATCGTCCCATTTCAGCAGGAAGTAATCTTAATATGACTACGCCCCCTTTCCCTACCCTTGAAAATTTGGGATAATAGTCATCGTCTTTGGGTTGGTTTTAGTTATTTGGGATTGGGTGATGCTTACACTCGGGTTTATCTTTTAGACAGGAATAGGGAATGGTGGGTAAAGGTATGGTTTAGATGGGATATAAGTAGATTAGCCTATTTCCTTGAGAATTTGAGTATGAATGAGATAGTATTTTACAGCTTACATTGTTATGTATTCCTATGTGGTAAGCTATGTAAAATTAAGTTTATATTTTGTTATATTGTGTTAAATGTTTCCACTTATAATATTTATGCACATTATTTTTTACCATATTCTATGTATGTATACTTTTCTTGTGTTCAAGACATTTTGTATATTGATACAATTTGGGATATTTATCTTGCTGCCCTTTATAGTTCTACCTCTTGTCTTGACACTTATACTCTACCTCTATTTTAGGGATTTACATGTAGGTATATGTAAATAGTTATATTGTTTAAGTATTTGTTCCTGCTTTACTCAGGAAAGTTTTAATCAGTCTTTTTAGCTAAGTTCCCGAGTATTACAGATTATCTTCACTCACATTTCCTGTACCTATGAGATTAGTCAGATATAGATGCTTAATCTTCAATCCTTCATAGACATGCAGAACATGGCATTTAAATGTTTTAATATTAGTACTCCATTGACATGAGACACTGTTGCTCCTGACAGCACCGTACATTTTCCCGAAAATATGTTGGACACTGTTGTTGCTCCTGCTGGAGTTCAATCTCGCCTCAGCTAATGGCCTGTTGGGCATAGAATTGCCCCCACCTTGACCACTGATTTGGACATGCAGTCCTATGTGCTTGCAGGAGACAAATATAGAAGACTGCTTGACCTTGCCAAGTCAGGGTAAGACAGCCATTCTATTTCCCTGCTGTTGTTGTGGTCTGTCAAGTTCTCTTGGCCTTAGCCAAATCTGGGTGTACCAACGTCGCTGTGAGACCTAGGGTGACTGTTCAGGTGGCTTGCTGTTTCTGTCCTTGCTGCACCATTTTGGAAGTTGTCCATCCGCATTTCCTGTCTACTCTAGTATTGTTATTTTCCTTCTCAGGTCTTGATGAGGTTGAAGATTAAACTATCACAACTATTATTCTCTCTTCCTATTTAGATATATTAGGTACTAGACTTACGTTTTCCAGCTTAGGACAACTCTATTGTAAACTCCATTATGCCCTCACCCTAGGACTAGATATGTAGGTCATTTTGTTCTCGATTTTCCTTTTCTTAGAGCACACTTGTTATTCACTGTTTTGTATATAATTTTGTATTAAGCCTAAATCTTTTCTGTAGACTAAAAGGGGAATTGTAGTGAGGTAGTCCTTCTGTAGCACTGACCACGCCCATTGGGGGGTGGAGCTATGGGCGGAGGTGACCTGAGGAAGGAGGTCGGAGGGGGCCAGGAAGGCGCTCTCTTTCTGGCGTGACTCGGACAGGAGAGGATCGGGTTGAATTTCCTGGTGTTCATCTGTCTAGGTTGTAAGTTATTTCTCCCTGAATAAACATCTATTCGGCTTATTTGTTTATCCTGATCCTTATTTACCGCAATAGGGTTTCAACCAGGGTAGCCAACTATCATTGTCTTTTGAGTCAAGTCCTTCATTTCAGGCCGCTGTGCATGTCACCAGCCAAAGGGCAGTGCCAGGGTCTGCCTCTTGCTCACTCTCCCTTCAGGGGTCCATCTTATGCAAATCCCAGCCTAGCTCATCAGCCTTTGCAGGGGGTGAGGGAATGGCAGTTTCTTCACCTAGAAAAGATCAGTCACCGTAGCTGACATGCTGATACGCAGAAGGAATGAGGAAGGTCAAGAATCTTGGGGCCTCAGGGGATAGAGACGATTGACGATCGGTTTGACGTAAGGTGCAGTTGAGAATGGATGCCAAAAGTTTTTAAGGGGTAAGGTGGCCATGGAGGGAGGAAAGACATGGATGCTGTCGCTATCATATCAATTTCTTGGTCTCCCTGGCCCAAAGGGCTTATTTTCCCATCGTCTGTGCATCCATAATGCATGCGGTAATGGCAGGCACTGTGTCATGTCTAGTGTGTGAGAGAAACTATAGCTAGCTGTGGGGAGATCATTCAGGAGAAACACGTTTATCTCAGCGGTTTGTACAGTCTTGTGGAGGATAAGACCGTCATTGGTTAAATGATCAGACAAATTAATATGAAATGGCAAGTGGTAAGATGTGCTCCAAAATTTATACAGGACCACATAGTGTCCTGAGATCCTGCCCTTGCCTGAGAGAGAGAGAGAGAGAGAGAGAGAGAGAGAGAGAGAGAGAGAGAGAGAGAGTCCCTGAGAAGTAAGGCATTAGCAGCATCTGGGGCATGAGGAGGAGTTAGCCAGGGGAGGGATTTAGGAGGGGTGAGCTAGGGAGGGGACAGTGTGGGAGAAGACAGTGATGGCCAGAGTGCCCAGACCGAGGGAAAGGCTTTGCCTCTGGAGTCCTTCCCAGAGAGGGGGCCGGCCTGGCTGGTGCAGGGCTGTCATCCCCGCCTTCCTGGCTGAGCCTTGACCTCATTCAGGTGATAGTGAAAAGAACCATCAATGGTCCAAGCCAAGGAGACTCCATTTCCTCCTCTTCTGCAACTGGCCTTGAGGTGGCATGATCAGTCCAGTCACATGTAACGGGAGATCTTCCTCGGTCCTTGTAGGAAAACTGTTCCTCCCTGATGCAAAAAGTACTTAACAGGGATTCTCATTCCCCCATCCCTTCCCTGGGGCTTTGTTGCTTTCTTGTGAAAACATGATAAATATGGCAGACAGCCATGACCAAAACTATCAGCCACAAAGCCAGTGTCACAATATCACCAAGTCATCAGGCTGACTCTGGATCGCGTCACCCAGACACCCTGCATGATGGCTGACAGTTATTAGCCACTGAGATTTTTTTTTTCATGTGCAGGTAGAAATGGCCCTACCCACAGTGCCCATCAGTCCAGTCTTGTGACTCATAAAATTCTTTGTCTTCACTAAGATAGGGTGATTTGGACACCAAATGGGATAGGAAACGAGTGTTTGCAGCGCTGCCATTTTTACGGTGTCTGTAGGGACACCCCCATTATTGTTTTGTGTGTAGAACCTCTTCCTTGCCTTGCTTCTGTTAATTATTTGTCCCCCAAAACAAACTTGCAGGAAAGGTTGTCTGCGGTGTGATTGATGTCATCAGTTCCTGGTAGCATCCACATGGATGTCCTATCCACACGGACACTGAGCATACAACATGTGGCTGGTCAGACTGTACACTGAGCCAAGGGCAAGAAGATCAGAGTGTGGCCTGACTGGATGCATGGGGTGCTTTAAATAAGGGCAGAAATGAGACCCTAAGGAACAGGGAGCTGGCAGCCTGCCTGGTTACTCCTGCCAGCCAGTACCAGACAGCCTGAGAGCCCAGAGGAACCGGCCCCAACTCAGGTCTCACATGTTACAGAACACAAAGGCGCAGAATACAAAGGCGGGCGCAGCAGTCACATGGGAGCATAGATCAGAGTTTCATGTCTGTCCCTGGCTGTGTGGCCTGGCTGTGTAGCAAGCTATTTCATCTCTAAATTACAGTTTCCTCTTTTTTTTTTTTTTAAAGAGGTCATCATTCCTACCCTACAAAACTGTTGGGATTCGATGATATTCTAAGTGAGTTAAAATTCCCCAATAAACACTATGTGTCGTCCTGTAGTACACACTGTTCAGCTCTGTTTTGGTGAAGGAGGAACAGGAAATTAAAGAGTGATTTCATGGGCAGAGTCCCATCATGAAATTAGCCAAATGACTGCCTGAAATGTTAAAGAAATTGCTTACTTGCAAAGATGTTTGGCTGACAGCATCGCCCGCATTGTGGGCGATGATTAATAAGGAAAATCATGCTTCCGTCCCGTGGCATGTTTACAGACACCTCACAAGGTTGGTATTTGATGCCAGGAGCAGACATTGTTTTCGGTTTATAGGTTGCATCTGCAGTACAAGTATGTCTCTTGGACACCTGTGAGATACACTGAGCATCTTCCCTGAAAAGTTGTGTAAGGTTATTGGGACATAAGAAGGAAGACCGAAGTGAGGTGAGTGGACAAGCAGACAGAGATGGAAAGTTCATGGGCCTGCCACCTGTTTTATTGTTATGAACGAATCCGGATTGTAAAGTCATTTCCTCTTTCCCTTTCATTAGGTCTTGCTGTCTGTCAGTGGCAGACTGTCCGTAGCTCTGTGGTTTCCAGCTTTTGAGGAACTTCTGAAGGCTCTAACAGGTAACACCTAGACAAAGATCGCCCCCCCCTCCCCCCCCCGTGGAGCTAGAGAGTGCCTCCAGGTCCAAGGCTGGAAATACAGTTCAAGCGATGGTTTTTCCTAAGACAAGCAAAGCTGTGTGGCAGGTGAACAAACCAATTGTTTCTGGATGCCTGGAGCCCAGAAGAGTGGCCAAATAAGGAACCAACAAGATCCACGCCCTCCACAGGTGCAAAACTAAACAACAGAGAAAGAACTATGGCCGAAGGCTACCCAGCACTGTGCTGGCTGCTTTTTAGACCTGAAGTCTTATTTTCTTAGGAAAGACCTGTGAAGTCAGAACTATGTATCCCAAAACTGGGCATAGTTGCACCTTCCTATAATCCCAGACTCAGCAGGCTCGGGTTCAGACTCAGTTCAAGACCAGCCTTGACTACCTAGTGAGTTCCAGGCTGGCCTCAAAAGCAATGAGACCTTGTCTCAAAGGAAAACCGAAAGAATTATCCATCCTCCTTTTGCCAATGAAGAAGAAAGTCTGGGGTGTGAAAGACGACGAGACGAGGGGTATGACTCGGATAAAGACCCTGTGCTTTCATTTCTGAAGGTGACCCGACAAGACGGCCCATTAGCATGCTGCCATCTCCTCTGACTCTCTGAAATACGAATTAAAATTCACGCAAGCCCTGCAGCTGTCCAGTACCACTGCACTTGCCAAATGGCAACCGTTTGTGTTTGCTTCTTGCCTCCTCCTCCTCCACGTGTCTTCATGCAGGCACGAGCCAACCTTCCCTGAAACCGCTTGAAGGAGCAAACTGTGTTAGAGGAGCCAAACTCTCATTTCCTCACTGGGAACAAAGCGGTCCTTCCTAGGGAAGATGTATTTCTAAGATACGGCCGGGGTGGAGGCAGGGAGTTGTTTCAGTGGTAGTCACTGCAGAAGGTCAAGGCTAGGTTGGCATTGTCCTCAATAAAAGCCATTGTTACCATGGTCCAAAGTATTGCAGGAATTTTTAAAACTTGTTTGCTTTTGTTTTTTTTTTTTTTTTTTTTTTTTTTTTTTTTTACCCCTCCTACATCTCCCCCCTCCCCCTGGAACCTGTAACATCAGGTGAGATTCTGTGCCAAGCCACAAGCATGAAAAGCCCAGGACTTCCCCTGAGCACCAGCTCCCATTTGGGAGGGACAAAAGTAAAATCTTCCCAGGGCTTGTTGAGAACTTCCTGCTGATTCACATTTCAAACAGAGCCTGTACTTAACCCTCAGCCTCACACCAGCGCCCACAGTGGACGGGAGGAGTTCCGGAGCCTTGGGGACATTACAGCACAGGACTGTCCAGTGGCCTGGTAAGTACTGCTGGACTGTGACGGGCTGCAGTCTCAGGGCGATGCTGGGTCTGGGAGTCTTCTCACAACTGAGCAATTACAAACTGGAAAACAGCAAATTTCCCAGTTGAGCAGTTAACATTTTAGGCTTTTTCTTTGTAATCTTCTTGGGCTGTAAGGGGACCTCTCGGAACCACACTTGTCAAATCCCAGCAGACATGAGAATAAACAGGGTAGGGACATCTTCCCAAAGAGGTCAAAGTGCTGAATCGGACAGATATGCTTAGGTGTGGGGCTTGTCTGCTTACTTGGGGCCAGTGACAAGGAGTGTAAGGAAAACTATAAAAAGATTCCATTCTCATCCCTTATTTCTGAGATAGGGTCTCACTATGTTGCCCTGGCTGGCCTAGAACTCACAGAGATCTGCCTGCCTCCACCTACCAAGTGCCGGAGATAAAGCCACGTGTCGCCTCAAGTTCTCATCTCTTGAATGGGCAGAAGTGCACAACCCTGAAGGCTTACTTACTTTCACGTTAGAATTTTGGCTCATTTTCTGAATTCTTAATTCTGCAAAGACAAGTTGCTTAATCTTCCTAGTAAGTGTTTCTTTGTTTGTGGCTGGGTGTTACAGCATCATAAAGATAATTTAAGCTTTAGTGTTGTGACGAGGATCTGAGTGCACCCTGTCTAAGAGTGTCTGGGGTGTATTATGTGTTCCATGAATGCTAGCAATGATTAATAACCATACAACCATAGAATATTCGAGACAGAGAGGGCCAGGTAGCTAGTGTTCCTGGTAACTGAACACTTATCACATTCGGAGCGCTCTTAATCAGATTGGTTCCACTAAAACTCAGCAATCTTGAGGGCGGAGGCGTGGAGAGGTTCTGTGCCAGGGAAGAAATGTAAATCCAGACTCCACATTTAGCACACCAAGCCATCACACCCTACAGCCTTATCTGCTGTGTCCTCTTATGGTGTGGGGGGAGAAGACAGGTGAGCAGTCCCTACAGGCAGCACGCATGGGCATCACAGGGCTGGCGCTGCCCGCAAAGCATACTCTGCACAGTGCACAAGGAGAGCAGATGTCATTGGAAGTATCCGTGAGCATCCGTGTGGAGTCCCCAGAGTTCTGCCCCGGGGGAACTAGATACACTCCATCTCACTGTCTCTCAAAGGGAGGGTCCCGCTTGTGAAATAAGCCCCTTCAGAACAGGCTAGTTCTGAGAAGCGAAGTCACAAAGGATGCAGATGCCTAAGTGCCTTTGGTGCTCGGAGCCTGGGATGCTTGTACTCTTGCTGGCCCCCACTCAGAGCTCTGCTGCTGGGGGGAGGATTAAACACGGGTTCTGTGCAAGCTGCAATGCAGCAGGATGGTCTCAGTCTGGTGTTATTGGGAAGATTTCATCCCTCCCCTTTACAGACTATATGGGCTTCAAAAACAATTGCTTTATCAGGAAAAAAAATTTTTTTTCTTTTTCAAAGAACAGCCTCCAAACATTTTTTTTCCAGTTAATTTTGCTTTAAATTGCTTGGAAATGTGTTGCTCACAGCCTGTCTCCCGGGCACTGCTACTGGATCTATGTTCTGTGCGTTCTGACTCACCAGGCTAAAGGCTACATTCGTGGATGGCCAAGCACGTGTAGAGGCTGGAGGAAAGGGATGGCTGAAAAGCATTTCTTCCTAATTACTCCTCCAGGCAATGTCGTTCTCTCGTTAAAAACAAGGTCAGGGAATTTAAAAAAAATACCATTTCAAATTAGCCTTGGCTAGCCTCAAACTCACCATGTAACCGAGGCTAGCATTGAGCATATGACCTTCCTGCCTCTACCTCTCGAGTGCTGGAATTACAGATGTGGCCAGAAATGTATGCTTTAGACACAAAATTCCCAAGGGTAATTTGAAAATGCACATTACAGTTTTTAATTACTTGTGCCTTTGGAATGAAGGGCAAAGGATTACAGAGTTGTTCTTCAAGGAGACAGAGGCCTTCGGCCTGTCTACCTTGGCATTCCACCCAATGGAATGTGTCCATCACACCAAGTGATGGCCAAGGGTGTTGGTTCTTCAGTGTGTGCCCTAAGATGCCCCAGAAGGTTGTGATTCACTGAGATAATCGCCTCTGCTAGTGCTCAGGAAGGGAAAGCCTTCCCTGGGCAGAGGAGGCGAGATTGAAGAGTCCAGGGAAAGTCACATGGGTCTTCAAACCCATGGGTCCTTTCAAAACAGCACAGGAGAGGGCTGAATGGGCTGACCCTAATTAAGGGCACAGGTCGGGAAAGGCGTTATCAGGCCAGGACAGACATGGGGACAGCCCTCTGCTCTTCCCTGATTGCCCCAAACTGCTGGTGCTTTCCGTTCTGAGGTGTTACTAATTCAAGGTAGAGGTTGGCCATAGGCACGGTCCTGTCTCTCAAGTCCCCATCAGCCCGGCAGCCTTCACCCTGCAGAGGTCCCTTCTACCCACCCACCCCCAATTGGTGGTTCTTCCTAACATTGTGGCCCTTTATCGGATTCCTCTTGTTGCAATGACCCCCATCCGTAGAATTATTTTCATTGCTGCTCCGTAGCTGTAATTTGCTACTGCTATGAATCGTAAATATCCAACATGCAGAATATCTGATATGCAATCCCCCAAAGGGGTCGTGACCCACAGGTTGAGAACCACAGCCCTGGGGGGGGGGGTGTTACGGATGACAGACAACTTTCTAGACTTAGGTTCAGCTTCCGGGGATCAGGCTTGGGCCTCGGCATGAGGAAATCTTGAGAGTGACCTCACGGATGGCAAAAGCACTTGAAGCGCAGGGGGCCCTGGTCCGTGCTCATGAGTTTCCCTTTGTAGAAAGCAAGCCTGTCCGGCTGCTTCTCTACCCTCAGTGCCTCTCAATGCTGCCTGACCCGGATCTTCTGCCCTCTGGGCTGTTCTGATCACTTGGTGTTGCCTGCCTCCCTGGGGCTCCCCTTCTACAGACACATGTGGCAGGGACAGAGAGGCTTCCCAGATCACCTACTGGGTGAGCACAGGCTCCCTGGATTTGTCCTTGTCACCATGGCTGCCATCATCGCCATCATCTTTGAGATACAGTGGTGGATTCGCTAACAGAGAGCTGGAGGACTGGGAGGGATGGAGTTGGAGGGACTGGCTCCGTCAGTAAAGGGTTTGCTGTCCGGATGTGAGGGCCTGACTTCACAGAGTCCACACTAGAGGCAATGCTCTCGATAGCAGGGGAGGCAGAGATAGATAGGCAGACTCCTGGGGCCTGGCTGGCCAGCGAGGTGAGCTCCAAGCCTGGAGAGACCCAGAACTGGTGAGGCCTGTCCTGACCTCACAGTTAGTAACTGTGGCCACTGACATCTGAAGGCTAACTGTTGTCTAACCCCTCTCATGGCAGGTAAGAAGAACCATCCAGATGCAAGCCAGACCTCCAAAGGATTCAGGTACCTAAGGGGTGTAATGTCGGGAGGAGACATCTTTCCAACAAAAATGATGAACAAAGTCGTCAGGTTGACCACGGATGTTCTGGGACAGTGACTCTTGGTCTAGAGAAAGGAGAAGCTGTTGGACTCATTATCTGTAAAAGCTGAACTATCTAGAAATTTAGCATTTTCTGTTTTTTATTGGCTCAGCATACCACTTGTAGGTTAGAGACGGTGCCTTTAGTAAATTACAGCCCAGCTAAGACTGGGATCTATTCCTTTAATTTTGCATAAGATTCTCACTTAAGCTGCCTAAATTGTCACTAGGGCTTATCAGGAGGACAGCTCATTGTGCAAACACTCAGTACACATTGCTTTATACACGCGCATAATTCACTCCAGGAAAGTAGTTAAAGCAGCAGAACTTGGAAACAAATCATCCCATTCAACTCTAAAATGTTTACAAAACCCATTACTGTCAGTCTGTGTGCTTCAGGTTGTAGGATCTTAATTCAGATGAGTTTCTGTGCGCAGGAAACTTATAATCTCACTGAGAAATTGGGAGAAACACAGGCAAATGTCTGTATGGAGAACCTTAGCTCGGCACACATAGCCAGGTCACGGTGTAATCACGGGATAGGAACAAATTGCTGTGGAAGCTGGAGGGAGATGCTGAGGTCACGGGAAACCAGAGAAGTCTTATAAAGTTGTCCAAGCTGCACCTTAGTGTATGTGCAGGGGTTGATTTTTATTTTATTTGCACATATATGTACAAATGTGTGTGTGTGTGTGTGTGTTCAACTGGATATGTGCACATGTGTGTGCTTATGGAGTCCAGAGATCAATGTTGAGTGTCTTTCTTGATCATTCTCCACCTTATTGCTTAAGTAGGGGTCTTTTACTAACCCTGAAGCCTAGTGACCCAGCTTGGCTGACTGGTCAATGAGCTCCAATGCGCAATGCTGAGGTTACAATGCATGACACCACACCCACCTTTATGTATGGGGTTCTGGGATCCAAGCTTGGCTCCTCACACGTTTGTAGTAGACACTGAGAAATCTCCCCAGTCTCCTGTGGAAAGTTTTTTTTTTTTTTTTTTTTTTTTTTTTTGTGGAATGGGTTTTTTTTAATTTTTACACATACTTTTAATTTTTTAAAAAAATCACATTATGCCCCCACTTCTCTGAGTTCCCTCCCACCCTTCTTAGGTTCTTCCTCACCCTTATCAAGTCAGTGGCTTCTCTTTCTTTGATTTATTACTGTTTATTTATTTATTTATTTTTCTTATTTTACATATCGATCCAAGTTCCTTCTTCATCCCTCCCATGCCCCCCGACCACCCTCCCATCCCATCCTCCCCCCACTCCTCAGGGAGGGTGATGCCTTCCAGGAGGGGTCAACAAAATCTGTCAAGTCATTTGGAGTAGGGACTAGGCCCTCCCTCCTGCCTCTAGGCTAAGGGAGCATCTCTCCATGGGGAACGTGCTCCCAAAGTCCTTTTGTGCACCAGGGATACATCCTGGATCCACTGTCAGAGGTCCCTTAGACTGCCCAGGCCTTCTAACAGAGACCCACATTCAGGGGGTCTGAGTCGGTCCAATGCTGGATTCCCAGCTATCAGTCTGGGGGTTCATTAGCTCCTCCTTGTTCAGGCCAGCTGTCTCTGTGGGTTTCTGTAGCCTGGTCTTGTCCTCCCTCTCTGCATCTGGATGCAAGTTCAGCTCAGTGTTTAGCTGTGGGTGTTTGCTTCTGTTTCCAGTAACTACTAGATGAGGGCTCCATGATGGTGGATAAGTTAGTCAGCAATCTCATTATCAGGGAAGGGCATTTAGGGTAGCCTTTCCACTATTGCTCAGATTGTTAGTTGGGGTCAGTCTTGTAGGTCTCTGGACATTTCTCTAGAGTCAGCTCTCTCTCTCTCTCTCTCTCTCTCTCTCTCTCTCTCATCTATTCCTCCCCTGACTCAATCTTCCTAGTCCCACATGCTCTCCTCTCCTCCCCTTCTCTTTCTCCTAGCTCCTTCTCTACATACTGCCCCTCCACTCCCCATATGCCAGGAGATCTTGTTCCTTTACTCTTCTGTGAGGGACCTTGAACGAATCTCTTAGGTTCCTCCTTGTATCCTAGTTTCTCTGGCGGTGTGAATTATAGGCTGGTGATCCTTTGCTCTGTGTCTAAAATCCATATATGAGCGAGTACATACCATGTTCCTCTTTTTATGACGGGGTTACCTCATTCAGGATATTTTCTTCTAGTTCCATCAATTTGCCTGCTAATTTCTAGATTCCATTTTTCCCCCCTGCAGAGTAGTATTCCATTGTGTAAATGTGCCACATCTTCTTTATCCATTCTTCAGTTGGGGGGCATCTAGGTTGCTTCCAGGTTCTTGCTATTACAAATAATGCTGCTATGAACATAGTTGAGCAGATGTCTTTGTTGCATGGATGTGGATCATTTGGGTATATGCCTAAGAGGGGGATCGCCGGGTCCTGTGGTAGATTGATTTCCATTTTCCTGAGGAACCGCCATACTGATCTCCAAAATGGCTGTACGAGTTTGCACTCCCACCAGCAGTGGAGGAGTATTCCCCTTTCTCCACATCCTCTCCAGCATAAGTTGTCATTGGTGTTTCTAATTTTAGCCATTCTGACAGGAGTAAGATGGTATCAGACCACTTCCTGAACAAAACACTAGTAGCACAGACACTGAGATCAATAATTAATAAATGGGACCTCCTGAAACTGAGAAGCTCCTGTAAGGCAAAGGACACAGTTGACAAGACCAAACAGCAGCCCACAGACTGGGAAAAGATCTTCACCAATCCCACATCTGACAGAGGGCTGATCTCCAAAATATACAAAGAACTCAAGAAACTCATCACCAAAACACCAAATAACCCTATTAAAAAATGGGGTACAGAACTGAATAGAGAACCCTCTATAGAGGAATCCAAAAAGGCTGAAAGACACTTAAGAAAGTGCTCAACATCCTTAGCTATCAGGAAAATGCAAATCAAAACAACTCTGTGATTTATTATTGTTATAAACATGGATGAAAACACACATACGCACACATAGGTATTACATGCAAGCACACACACAGATACACAAACATGAAATACAACTACTGAGTCCATGTTTTTGTTTATGTGTATGTAATTCCAGGGCCGATCCCTTCTTATTGGGTAGCCAGCTAAGGGGCTCATTCATGCCTGTGAGGCGCTAATTACCCGTCTCTCACAGTCATTAGTCATACATCGTTCTTTGTATCAGGCTGATGACACTCTATGAGATCACCCCTTTCACGGTTAGCACGTTGTTAAGATCTTATTGAAGCTGCCATTTCTAGAGGATGCAGTTTCACAGTAGACTTCCTGGACCTCTGGCTCTTGCAAACTTTATGCTCCTTCTCCCTGGATGTTTCCTGGGCCTTCGGTGTAGGAGTTATGTTGTTGATGTATTTACTGGGGACAAGGTTGCCACAGTCGGTTCTGTGACTTCCTCGTTAGCTGTACAGAGAAGCGTCTTTGGTGAAAACTGTGAGTCCCATTTATCTGGGGGCACATTTTAGAACGTGGTTAGGAATTATGGTGGAGGTGCTCTTCTAAGATGCATGGTCTCACCAGCCCCAGGTGGTTGGCTAGGCTTCTAGTACAAGGCGTGATTTCCCTCCTGGAAAAAAGCCACATCTCATCAGAAGAGATGGCGAGACCCAAAGCCCTGGTTGTGGTGCAGAGGCAGGACGTGTCAGAGCTGAGCAGCGCCTTATGGTAGGATGGGACGCAAGGGAGTCTGAGGAAGCTAGACCTTGGCCTCCTGAGACTAGAAGCGTTTTGCGCATGGATTTGGCATGATCATGCACTTTAGGCTGGCCTAGCCTTTACCTGCTTTGCTGTAGGTCATTGTGAATCCCTTTGAGGTGGGTAATGAGTCCGGTAGATCTCAGCAGACGCATTCTTCGGGAGAGCTTTACCACAATCAGACAGTGACTACCTCCCCACTCCCAAGCTTTCCTGTGCCCTGTTGTAAACCCTCCCTCCCTTCAACGCCCAGTGCTTTGTCCCACGGCCTGTCTTTCTGTCACTCCGTTTGCTAGAGTTTTGCATAGACGCGAGCACACAGTAGATGCTTCCATCTGGCTGATTCTGCGCAGCATAATTCTATACGTCATAATTGAGGCTCAGCCATGGCATTGTCTTGGTCCCTTTTCCATGTATGGGAGTGTGTCATAACTGGGTGGCTCACTCACCATCCAGAAACATTAGGGTACTTTCTGTCTTCACATTAAAAAGGTTGTATGAGCATTTGTGTTTGTACATAAGTGTATGATGTGCATACATACATGCATATATAGTACATGTGTGTTGTGTGTACACATTCATGTAGACGTGTGCATGTATGCATGCACACACATGTACAAGTGGAACCCGCTTTCATTTATATTTCTTTAATTTGCTTAGGTGTGGAATGGCTGGGTCATAGTGCAGAACTATGTTTAGCCGTTTTTTCAAACGTGTTTCCTATTTTAGAAATCTTTAGAGGCATAATTGGCAGACAATAGGTCCCTGTGTTAAAATTTACAATTAGATAAGGTTGTCCTGTAGAAATACCATCAAGTGGGACTGTGGGTCACAGTAGAACACTTGTCTAGCATCCATGATGCCTTAGGCTAAGTCACAAATATTGTCAGATTTAAATAAATAAATAAGTAAATAAATGCCATAAACTATCCCTTAATGTAGATAATGAACATAGCCATCCACCCCTGCCTCCCTCTCTGACCTTCATACAGCCCTTCCAATGTAACCACAGATCTCCTTTCTCTCTGTATAAAGCTAATTCTTTATTGTAGAATTTTACAGAAATAAATCATAAACTATGAATACTCTTTGTCTGGGTTCTTCCTTCTTTCTTTGGAGACAGAGTCTCGTGTAGTCCAGGCTGGCCACAGATAACCTCCTGATCCTCCTGCCTCCGTCTCCCAAGGATCACACACATACCAACATGCTTTCTTGGCACAATGCTGGGGATTGAACTCAGGGCCTCATGCAATCTGGGCTAACACTTTGCTAACTGAGCTATATCCCCAACAACTAACTAGCTTGTCACTAAGTATAAACCTTTGAGATTCACCTAAGCTGTTGCACATATAAATAGTTTGTTTCTTTCCCATTCCTAAGTAATATCCCTATGCACAGGCCTATCACAGGTCATTAACCCACTGACCTTCAGTGAACCGGGATGCTTCCTGTCTTTAGTCAGAGAAAAGCTGCCGGAACGTATGTGAAAAGCCTGTGTGTGATCACATACCCCTTGACTTTAGAGCACCTAATTTTTTTTTCATGATGCTAAGGATTAACTCAGAACTTTTTCCCATGCTAGGCAAGCACTCAACCTCTGAGCTACAGCCCTGCCTGCCTTTAACTTAGCGGCCGGCCGACTTAAGGGAAAGTGCATGATTTAGGAAGATGTAGTGTGTTCCCAATGCTATACAGCACAGCCTCTATCCAATTCTAAAGCATCCGGTCTCTCTAGGATAAAAGCCCTAATCCGGTAAGTGGCTTCTCTCCATCCCCCCACCCCCAGCCAGCTATCTGTCACTGTCAGAGACAAGTATTTCCTCCCATTCTCATTCACTGAGTCAACTTAATGGGCTGTAGAGCCCAGCCTCAGGGTTTTGCGTGAATGCACACAGACTCTAAGAGGACTTTGTTAAGAGCATTGTACTCTGTCCATGGAATGGCCTTGGCCACTGATGTGGGTTTGTTTCTAGATTCACCCGCCTATTCCCTTGGTCTGTGTGTCTGTCTTCATACTATGCTCTTGATTCTTTCAAGTTTGTAGTAAGATTCTTTTTCTAAAAAAAAAAAATATGTATTTATATATGTATTTATATTACTTTTATGCATATAAGTGTTTTAGTAGCATGTAGGTATATGTACCATGTGCATACCAAGTACACGCATGTGCATCTTGTGCATGCCTGATACACAGGGAGACCAGACATGAGTAGTGGATCCCCAGAAATTGGAGCTACAGGCAGTTGTGAGCTGCCATGTGGGTGCTGGGAATTGAACCTTGGTCCTCTGCAAGAGCAGCAAGTGCTCTCTCTTAACTGCTGAGCCATGTCTCCATCTCTCCAATCCTGTAAGGTTTGCTTTGTTTGTTTTGGAGACCTGAATATTCCTCACTTTTCAAGATCGTTTTGGCTGTTCAAGACTATTGAGAAATCCACATGATAATATGAATGAGCTTTTCCAGTTATGAACAATGCATTAGAACTCAGATGAAAAATGCTTTGAATTTGTAGATTACTTTGGGGGTGACTGTTAATATGTTATTATTAGAACTATTGCCTTTCAGTACATGAATATGGGAAAGGGATGGATTTCCATTTATACATGTTGTCTTAAATTCTTCTAGTAATTTTCAGCATATTAGTCTTCCACCACGTTGGTTAAATTTATCTTATGTACTTTGTTTGGGGAGGTTTTATAACAATGGAAATTCTTACTTTCATTTTCAGATTATCTTATTACACGTTATAGAAATATGAGAACTGCTTGCTGAATTGGAACTTTACTTGCCACTGAACCTGTCCGTTAGCTCTTGTAGCTGTCTGCGGACTGTTTCAGATGACTACCACGGGATGGCGTCATCTGCAACGAGCAATACCTATACTTCTTTCCAACTCTGATGCATCCTGTTCCCTTTTCTTGCTCTATTGCTCTGCACAGGGCAAACACAAACACCTTATCTTGCCCTTGAGCTTAGAGAAGAGGCCATCGTCTCCACTGTTATTTATAGATCTAAAACAGAAGGAGGTGTCTTGAAATTGGTTGAAGGAACTTCTTTTTCTAGCTGACTGAAGTTTCTCTCAGGAGATCAGGACTGGCCAGTCCGCTGCTGTGCGCCAATCAGGTTAAGCTCTTCAGGTGCTCCAACAGATCACAGATGGGGTGGATGTTAGGGAGGGCCAACTCGTAGCCCTGGAGCTGGGCCTGGGTGGTTGCAGGGTGGTTCAGCCTGCCGTCTCTCCCTCATCCTCACCACCGCAGTGAGCTCTGTGTCACTGCCCTGGCTAGATGCTCTCTGCAGCAAGAAGCAGCAAGGGGTGGGGCCAGCCGTGCTGCTCTCACGCCCTTAGGGCTGGCTCACCCTTACCTGTCTACCAGCCAGCTCTACCGTGTTGCCCAGACCAGGTGCAGGGTCTCTCCTGAGTGCTGGTGAGAGGCAGGGCCAGCCCTCTCCTCTCCCGACCTCCTGGGCGGGCGGCTCTTCCCCCTGACACCGGCAGTGAGCGGTGGGGTGGGGAGGGCACCTCTCCCATTCCACTGTGTGGCAGATGAGGGGCCGGGCCAGATGTGCCACACGATTCTCGGGTGTCTGTCAACAGGGCCAGCTCTATTGTGCTGCCCGGGTGAGGGTCAGGGCCCACTCTCCTGAGTGCTGCAGTTGGGGGTGGGGGCTGGGTCAGTCCCCTGCCTGCCTCAGGTGGTGAAGGGCAAGGGGGGAGGGCGCCTAAGGGGGAGGGCACTAAGGGGGAGGGCACTAAGGGGGAGGGCACTAAGGGGGAGGGCACTAAGGGGGAGGGCACTAAGGGGGAGGGCGCCTTTCATTTTGAATGTCTATTTTTCTTTGTGATTCTGTTAGGTATTGCTTCATGTTTGAAGCTCTGTTACTCAGTACATACATGTTTACTGTTATTATGACCTCTTAGGAGTAATTGATTCCTATATTATTATAAAGTGACCTTTATTCCCTGGCACTATTCCTTGCTTTGAAATCTGCGTGATACACTGTAGCCACTCTGCTTTCTTGGGACCTGGGTTAACAGGGGTGTTGTTCTGCCTAGGGTTTTCTTTGCTTGTTGTTTCTCTACGTGGCCAAATCCCCTGTACGTGGCCAAATCCCCTGTACGTGGCAGAATCCCCTGTACGTGGCAGAATCCCCTGTACGTGGCGGAATCCTCTTCTAAGAAGAAAACTCAGTTGAGAGAATGCCCCCACCATATGGCCTGTTGGGGGCATTTTCTTGACTAATGATTGGTGTGGGAGGGCCCAGCCCATTGTGGGTGGGGCCAACCCTGGGCAGGTGGCCTTGACTCACACAAAAGAGGCTGAGCAAGCCACCAGGAGCAAACCTGTGAGCAGCACCTCTCCATGGCTTCTGGTTCAGTGCCTGTCTCCAGATTCCTGCCTTGAGTTCCTGCCTGACCTCCCTCAGTGATGGACAGTTATCTGAAGTATATGCTGAACAGACCACCCCTCCCGAGTTGCTTTTGCAGTAGAATCCCTGACTGAGACACACACGGTTTCTTCTGTACTTGTGTCTCTTACACTCATAATGTGTTTCTCATGAGCAGCACAGAGTTGGGTCTTACTATTTTATCTCACTTGACAACGTCTTCCTTTTAGTTCAGGTGCTTGGGCAATCTAGATTTTGCGCGACTGTTGTGTTCAGGCTTGACTGTATCATATGGCGGTTTTCTGTTTTCCTCGTTTGGCCTGCCTCCTCCCCATCGTCATCACGTTTTCCACTTTCTTGTGAACCAATTCTTGTGAATCTGTCTCATTAGCTTATTAAACTGTGCCGTATTATTTTAGCCACTATTTTAGTGCTCATATATTTTTAAACACACAACAGCCTAACCCCAAGTAATGGTATATTAGTTCACAGATAATCCAGACTCGTTCAGAGATGTAGTCTCATTTTCCGTCCCTAGCTTTTACACTGCTATTGAGATCCACATCATTTACACATCATTATAATCTGCACAGATCATTGCTATGTTCAGCTAGTTGAATTATAAACCTTATAAACCTTAAGTTTCTTGGGAACAAGTTGGTCTTCTAAGACTTGCCTTTATGATTTGTTAGGGGCATCTGGCACAGTCCTCAGTATTCTACCTAATGTCCCATGAATTACAACCTTGTCCTGCATAGTTGGAGAGAGTATACATTCTTCTTGTCCAATGTGGGTGGGGTGCTCTGATCTCTCCTAACTCTTCTGTGTCTTGCACATTGTATAGATCAATAGTCCTAGTGTGTGAGGAAGAGTTTGTGTGTGTGTGTGTGTGTGTGTGTGTGTGTATGCATGCCCACGTGTGCACACGCTCATGTACTAAACATGCACACACAGTTTAACAAATAAAAGCAGAAATACCTGTTGTGGAAACTGGGGTGGCAGAAGCAGTAAAGAGACTCCTAAATATTAACTGTTTCATTGTAATTCTTGGAATTAAAGGCAGTTTTTATCGTCATCATATCAACATTATTTTGTGGTTTCTAAGCTGGCTGAATGAACTACATGCTACTTTCATTTAGGAAAACAGTGCTGTTAAAATTGTGTTTAAGGACACATTTGTCTCTGACATCACTGGCTGTGGGTCTGGTTTGCCTTTGGGTTCAGAAAAGACAGACCTTACCACAGGATTAAAGCCTGCTGGGTGAAAATGGAGTTCAGGTGGTATGAGAGAGAGAGAGAGAGAGAGAGAGAGAGAGAGAGCACAGCTGAGACCTTGGCATCCATCTGTGCTGATGAGGCCTCCTGCATTTCCTGCTCTGTGGCCCCAAGAGAGAAAGGTGTAGAAACCAAGCCAGGCATGTGTGAGCCCAATGAAGCTGCCACTAAAGACATCCGAATGGTGGCACCAGCTGTTGCTCTTCATGTGGTCTTTTGTAGGGGTGGGGGACAGGACCCTGGGGGGGGGACAGGACCCTGGGGGGGGAAAGGACCCTGGGGGGGGGGACAGCTATTGTGCATGTTCTTTGGAATAGCTGAATAATTTGAAGATAAATGACGCTTTCCAAATAAAGCCATTCTTTTCTGAAACTTATGAGAGAACAAACTGAATCCTCTTGGCTTTCTTTTATTAGGCAAACAATTTCCATTTGATTATGGAAATGAGGTCCATAAACAAGATTACTTCATTAAGTCTCCGCCCCCTCAGCTTTTCTTCTCTGCGGTAAGTAAAGCACTGGCTGTGGTTTAACCAGCCTCCCACCAGCTCTTGAGCATTGGGAAAAAAAGTCCCTGCTCATCTGCTGAGGTTTAACTGAACAGCAAAACCTTTTCATTTTTCAGACCTCCTGGAAAAAGAGGCTTTTTATCCTGTCCCAGAATGGGGCAAAGGGCCTGAGTCTTTCCTATTACAAAGACCATCAACAACGAGGCTCCATCGAGCTGGATGGGTGTGTATCTGAACCAGGGAACCTGCACGGCAGCAAACGCCCCCAAGTCAAACACTAAACAAGCCACACAGAACCCTGAGTCTCTGACAAAAAGCAGCAAGGGCTTCAGCCCTGCCATGGCATCTGTGCCTCTAAAAGAACTGAAACTATGATCGGTGTAGGCAAAAGTGAGGTCATTACTTCATACTGTATGTTACAGGCGGGGCATCACTAATTCTGCTTTTGGTTGAAGACTTGTCTCACTTAATTTTCCAGTGAGCTAGAGCCCCTGAAATCCAATTTCATAGAGCCAAGGTGGAGTTCAAGAAATATTTAGATCAACTATACTTCGTCTTTTCTTCAGAAGTCATGTACCAGGAACACTGGAAAATACAGCAATTTGTGGACTCAGGGTCCCAACCCAAATAGAAACTTCAGAATTGAATTTCAGGCTGAACAGAGCATTTTCAATTACTGATGAACCAGATCCAGAGTTATTTTCTAAAATAGAAAGAATTCAAATGAGATTTATGACGTGCACTAGACAGTCTTTAAAATGTGGGTCAATGGGATGTTCAGCTTCACTCCCAATTTAAAACAGGAGTCTGTTTTTAACTTAAGTTGCTCTGTGTATCTATCAACTTAGTTACTTTGTGTCTGTCTCAGAAGCACCACCATAGAAGTTGGTATAAATAGCCAGGAGAAGATGCAATCTGTGCAGAAGATGTTCAAGTGCCACCCCAACGAAGTGATGTCCATCAGAACCGTGAGCAGGGACTACTTCCTCATTGGCCATGACAGGTGAGTGGTGCGATGGCAAAGGCATGTCCGTGGCATGTTTGCTGTGTGTGAAGCAAAGGCATCGTGAGCCTTTAGACAACAGACAGGCTGTAAACATAAACCAGGCTGCAAATGCAGAGCTTTGGTCTTCCTTGTATGCTAAAGTGGTTGTGTGTGTGCTCATGTGTGTATTTGCACAGCACATGTGTGTTTGCTCATGTGTGTACTTGCACAGCACATGTGTGTTTGCACATGTGTGCACATGTGAGTGTGTGCATATATTGTGGTCGCACATCTGAATGTGTGTGTACATGTGTGTGGTTGCACATGTGAGTGTGTGTGCATGTATGTGTGCATATATGTGTTACTGCAATGTGGGTATGCGTGCACATGTGAGTGTGTGCTCGTGTGTGTGCATACATGTGTGGCTGGACTTGTGAGTATGTGTACACATATGAGTGTTTGTGTATATGTGTGTGGCTGCACATGAGTGTGTGTGCATGTGTGTATATGTGTGGTTGCACATCTGAGTGTGTGCACATGTGTATGCGCACATGTATTGTGCACATGCAAGTGTGTGTGTGCACATAAGTGTGTGGCTGGCTGCACATGTGAGTGTGTGCTTATGTGTGTGTGGGTGTGAAGGTCTACTTCGTTTTTTGACACAGGGTCCCTCACTGAACTTGAATTAGGCTAGGCTGACTCACCTGCTAGCCTCTGCCTCTGCAGCTGGTGTCATAAACACTCCACCAGGCCTGGATCTTCTGTAGGGATTAAATTCAGATTCTCATGGTTGCACAGCAAGTGCCAGATAAGCCTCCTTCCTGGCTCTTAAAATAAAGAATCATGCTAGCTACCTGTGAGTGTTGTAACGTGTTTACAACAGCAGAGGTTTATAACCTCTGAAGGCTGGGAGTCAGCAGCCAGGCATGGCCACCCCTGTGAAGCTCTGTGGAAGGCAGGCTCTTCTCTAACCTCTCTCTCAGAACTGCCAGTGCTGCCTTGGCTACAGCAGCCAAACCCTGGCTTCCACATGACATTCCCCATATTCACACATCGCTGGGTCAAATTTCTCCTTTTTACTTTTCACAGATGCCAGTCTTACTAGTTTAGAAGGTACCTCTATTCCATTATGATCTAAACTTAACCGGTTAGTTCTGTAAATAGTCCCTTTCTGCATAAGGTCACATCTGAGACCTGGGAGCTGGAACTAAGACACAGTAGCTCAGGAGAGGGTCACAAAGCCAGCCACAACAGTCACTATCACCCAGATGCCTTCCGTGAAGAAGAAAAAAAAACAAAACCATCTGTAGGAGCTGCAGAGAGGGCGAGGGGCCGTGCTCACCCTGGACGCATCTGCAGATTTTAAGAGAGGCCCACGTGGATTCTCACACCCGCTTGTCTGCCGGAGAGAGGGACTGTGGTGTGGGAGGAGAAGCCAGAGGCGGAAGCCAAGCATGAAGCCCAAGTTTTCTTGTAAATTGTGCACAAAGCTGCAAAGTTTTCTTGGAACTGGTCACGTAAGGCAGCAGAGGAGAAGATGAGGAGAGGCTGTAGCCATTCACTCAGGCTCACTGGCCTTGTCCCTTCTCTGTCTGCGGTGACCAACCCTGACATGGCGCGACTCCTGAGGGGTGGGCGCACTAGCTTACAAGTCCATCCCGTTACAGCCCATCCTTGGGGGAAGTCAGGGTAGGAAGCTGAGGCAGGGACCTGGAGGAGGGGCTGATGCAGAGGCCATGGAGTGTGCAGCTGTACTCACCGGCTTGCGCACTATGGCTTGCTTGGCCTCTTTCTTTCTTTCTTTCTTTCTTTTTTACTTTTTAATTAATTAATTAATTTATTTATTTACTTTACATATCGATCCCAGTTCCCTGACCCTCCCTCCCTTCCTCCTTCCCCTCTTTCCTCCCTCCCTCCTTCCCTCCCTTTTACCCTCTCTGCCCTCTCACATGCACTCTAACCACCCTCCCCTCCCATCCCCCCACCCCAATTCCATATGTAGGACAATGCCATCCAGTTGGGGTCATGTAGATCTGACAGGTCATGTGAAGTAGGGACTAGGGCTTCTCTCCTGTCTCTAGGTTAAGGCAGTTATCCCTCCATGAGGGATGTGTCCGCAAGGTCCTTTTGTGCACCAGGGATTCATCCTGGCTCCACTGTCTGAGGTCCCTTAGACTGCTCAGTCCTTCTGGCTGAGACCCATATTCAGGGGGGCCTGAGTCAGTTCCATGCTGGATTCCCAGCTATCAGTCTAGTGGCCGTTAGCTCCTCCTTGTTCAGGTCAGCTGTCTCTATGTGTTTCTGCCGCATGGTCTTGTCCTCTCCGTCTGCATCTGGATTCTAGTTTGGCGCAGTGTTTAGCTGTGGGTGTTTGCTTCTGTTTCCAACCTATACTAGGTGAGGACTCCATGATGGTGGATAAGTTAGTTGTTGATCTCATTATCAGGGAAGGGCATTTATGGTAGACTTTCCACGGTTGCTCAGATTGTTAGTTGGCGGCAGTCTTGTAAGTATGTGGCCATTTCTTTAGGTTCAGTTTTCTCTTCAATCCTATAATGGCTCCCTCTTATATGGTCTCTCTCTCTCTCTCTCTCTCTCTCTCTCTCTCTCTCTCTCTCTCTCTCTTAGGTCTTCTATTCCTACTCTGGCTCAATCTCCCTAATTCCACGTGCTTTCCTCTCCTCCCCGTATTTCTCCTACTCCTCTCTCCATTCACTGCCCCCCCCACTTCCCCTGTGCTCTGGGGGACTTGTCCCTTCCCCCTTCTGTGAGGGACTTTATATGAATCTCTTAGAATACACCTTGTATCCTAGTTCCTTTGGTGGTGTGAATTATAGGCTGGTGATCCTTTGCTTTATGTCTAAAATCCACATATGAGCGAGTACATACCATGTTCCTCTTTTTGTGACTGGGTTACCTCACTCAGCATGGTTTCTTCAAGTCCCATCCATTTGCCTGCGAATTTAAAGATTCCATTGTTTTTTTTTCCCAAAAAGTAGTATTCCATTGTGTAAATGTGCCACATCTTCTTTATCCATTCTTCAGTTGAGGGGCATCTAGGTTGCTTCCAGGTCCTTGCTATTACAAATAATGCTGCTGCTATGAACATAGTTGAACAGATGTCTTTGTTGCATGGATGTGGATCATTTGGGTATATGCCTAAGAGGGGGATTGCCAGGTCCTGTGGTAAACTGATTCCCATTTTCCTGAGGAACCGCTATACTGATCTCCAAAATGGCTGTATGAGTTTGCACTCCAACCAGCAGTGGAGGAGTGTTCCCCTTTCTCCACATCCTCTCCAGCATGAGTCATCATTGGTGTTTCTAATTTTAGCCATTCTGGCAGGAGTAAGATGGTATCTCAAAGTTGTTTTGATTTGCATTTCTCTGATAGCTAAAGATGTTGAGCACATCTTAAGTGTCTTTCAGCCTTTTTGATTTCCTCTACTGAGAATTCTCTCTTAAGTTCTGTACCCCATTTTTTAATAGGGTTACTTGGTGTTTTAGTGACTAGTTTCTTGAGTTCTTTGTATATTTTGGAGATCAGCCCTTTGTCAGATGTGGGATTGGTGAAAATCTTTTCCCAGTCTGTGGGCTGCCATTTGGTCTTGTCCACTGTGTCCTTTGTCTTACAGAAGCTTCCAAGTTTGAGGACATCCCCTTTGTTAATTGTCGATCTCAGTGTCTGTGCCCCTGGAGTTATGTTCAGGAAGTGGTCTCCTATAACAATTTGTTCAAGGGTACCTCCCACTTTCTCTTCTAAGAGGTTCAGTGTGGCTGGATTTATATTGAGGTCTTTGATCCATTTGGACTTGAGTTTTGTGCATGGCGACAGACATGGGTCTGTGTGCAGTCTTCTACACACGATCATCCAATTGTGCCAGCACCATTTGTTGAAGATGCTTTCCTCCCCCCATTGTATAATTTTAGCTGTTTTGTCGAAAATCAGGTGTTCATAGGTGTGTGGGTTAATATCAAGATTTTCAATTCAATTCCATTGGCCTACTTGTCTATTTTTGTGCCAATACCAGGCTGTTTTCAGAACTATAGCTCTGTAGTAGAGCTTAAAGTCAGGAATGGTGATGCCTCCTAAAGTTCTTTTATTATACAGGGCTGTTTTGGCTATCCTGGGTCTTTTGTTTTTCCATATAAAATTGATTGTTATCCTTTCAAGGTCAGTGAAGAATTGTGCTGGGATTTTGATGGGGATTGCATTGAATCTGTAGATTTCTTTTGGCAAGATTACCATTTTTATTATGTTTATCCTACCTATCCAAGAGCATGAGAGATCTTTCCATTTTCTGGTATCTTCTTCAATTTTTTTCTTTAAAGACACAAAGTTCTTATTATATAGGTCATTCACTTGTTTGGTATGAGTTATCCCAAGGTACTTTATGTTGTCTGTGGCTATTGTAAAGGGGGATGTTTCTTATAGCACCCAGGCCCCTCTGCCCACAGGCAGCACAGTGCACACTAGACTGGGCACTACTATGCTGATATTCAATCCAGAAAATACCCCACACTTGCCCATAGATCAATCTGATGGAGGAATTTCCTCAATTGAGTTTCCCTCTTCCTAGATGTCCTGGGCTTGTGTCAAGCTGATTAAAAAAAAAAAAAAAAAAAAAAAAAAAAAAAAAACCTAACCAATATGCCACTGTTCCTAAAGTACACTTCCTGAGGGGGTGGGGAAGGCTGGAGGGTGTGGAAGGGGGCAGACACCAGGGGAATCAGAAGCCCTGCACCCCGGGCTCCCTGCTGGAGGTGCCAGGAGGGTTAATTCACCTGTGTAGACACAGGGGCAGCCAGGGAGAAGTGAGCCATCCAAACTACCTGGGGGAAAGAGTTCTGTTTTGTGGGCGCCTGACCCCAAAGAGCAATCGGAGAATCTGCTGGGCTCAGAAGGAGTTTGGGAACATTGTTGCCAGTGCTAGCTGAAACTCTCTTCCCACCCCCAGGGAGAAGATCAAAGACTGGGTCTCTTACATGTCACCATATTGCCAGGGAGCAAAAACAGCTCGTCAGAATACAGAGGTAACTCTACACAGCCAATGACGCTCCTTCCAGGGCACGGCTCTTTCCAGGGCATGGCTCTTTTGTTCTCCTTGGCAACCGATGTTAATACAGGGAATAAGTGAGCAAGGAAACGTATGCCCTTGTTTTTTGTACAATTAACAGAAGGAAAAATACTTTTTATTTTTTGTTTTGTAAGAGCGCTAAATTATGTTGCCATTGTTACGGTAGGAGGAGTGAAATTAATGGTGGCAATTTTTCACAGTAGCTTGAAGTATACTATTTTCCACTATTGTGACTCTCGGTACATAACCAGCTTCCCTCTGAATGACCAAGTCTAGGGAGGCGTCTGTCAAACATTGTTTTCGTCTGCCTTGCATTTTAATGTAATGTCTCACATGTCAGGTAAGCAGCTTTTAACCGATCTCCTAAGGGGCCAGGTGAATTCCCCCCCCCCCCCCCCCCGGTCCTTTCTTGGAGACCGTCACAGAGGGGACTTGGGTGTGGATGCATTTATAGATGTGTTTTCCAGATTGTTCCATGCTTGTAGCAAATGACAAAGAGAAGGAGAGATCAAGGCATGTCTCTGGGTAGATTCAATGCTAAGAGAAGAAAGACGGGGTGTGAAGTGAGACACAATGGAGAAGGGGGGGGGGCTCGGGTACCTGTTTAGGCCAGGCTGGGTGTCTTTCGGGACTGGCGAGCTGGAGAAAGTCACACTGACATGATCAGCCCTTGCCTTGGCTAGCGGGCAGCCCCAATGTCAAAGCCTTGGGGAGATCCTGGAGATAAGGGAGGCCGCAGTCAGAGTAGCAAAGGGACAGTGGTAGACAGCCTCTGCGTTCTAACTGGTTTTTTCCTAAGCAGGAGAAGCCTTGGCTGGGTGACCGAAGGCCAGTTTCCGACCCCAGTCCTTCCTTTGGTCTCTGCGGTGCACGGGACATTATCGGCCTTGCATCACCAAGGGCCAGCCTTCCGGATGTGGTAATCGAAACCTCCTACTGTGTTAGGACACAGCCGCAGGGAGTTGGCCGTCGCTGAGTAGTGCCACTGGCTAGCAGCGGACATTGACCTTGTCCATCTTTCCCATCATTCCTGGGGCTGAGGCAACAGCTCCCTCTGTCAGAGCAGCATTTGCCTTGTAAGCACAAGGACTGGCTTTGACTCCCCAGGACGCTGTGGTGACACACATTATAACTCTAGTGCAAGGAGGCAGGGACAGGTGTATCCTTGGGGTTTGCTGGACAGTCAGCCTAGCCTACTGGGTGAGTTCCAGGCCAATAGGGGGAAATCAATCAACAAACAAACAAGGTGAATGCTTCTGAGAAACAGTACCTGAAATTGTCCTCTGACCTTCCCATGCACGCGCGCGCGTGCGCACACACACACACACACACACACACACACACACAGAGGATTCCTGACTTTAATACTTAGGCATATTTGCTCATTTCCTATTCCACAGGAAGGCTTTTCTACTTGCCTAGCTGACTCTAAAGATGTTCATTCCCTTTGAAGGCCTTGACAGACTGGCGTTCCTTCCCTAAGTGTAGCTAGCTGCCTGCCCTCCATCCACACGCAGGACACAAAGGTCCCCTGGGGAACCCTGATTTCCAGTGGTGCCATCCACGCCCTCAGGGAAGGTGGGGTGTCTTAGTCTTCCCTTCAGTCATGCCATCAGCCTGGCTTCTCGTTCTATGTGTCATAGCCGCTTAACTCCCAGTGCAACCTGTGTGAGGGGGCAAAATCGCATGCCTGCCCCAGGAAGGGCACGGGGTTGTGCCCACACATTTCTGGATTCGCTGCATTTCTAGATTTGGCTCTTATGAGTAACATCTCTTAGAGATAACCCCACCGGCAACCCTCTCTCTGTTGGTACCAGTCATCTAGCTGGTAGCTTTGCAACACTATAAAGCTTTTTGGGCACATCAACACCACCAGGCCAAACACCTCATCTCAGCCATTCTGTGAGCAAAACAGTGGTCTGACACAAGGCAGGTGGACTGATGTTGAACAAAGTTTCCAATCACGATGAACCCCTCTCCTGCCTCCCCCCACCCCCAGGAGCCTTACTGGTAGCTTTTGCCTTTTTCCAATATTTACTGAGACCAAATACTATTTTTTTCAACCTTCTCAAGTTAAAGACTTGTCTTGCTGGGTTTTGTTGATGTTGTTGGTACATCAGAAACTCTTCACTCCCAACCCAGCATAATCCTGCTCCAGAGTTCTTTAGCAACCACAACAGAATATCATGGCACACCAGGGATTTCTAAACAACAGCAATTGGTTTCCACAGTTCTGAAAGTTGTGAAGTTCCAGATCAAAGGGTCTCATCTGGTGGGGGCCCTTCTTGCTGACTCATCAAGTGACAGGCAGGCAGGCAAGGCAGAGGTAATCGGGGTGAAGTCAACCTTCCTCTCAGACACGACATTCAGGAACACACGAAGGCATAACCACCAGGACCTAACTATCTTTTAAAGTTCTGTCCATTAATGCTGTAAAAAAAAAAATGGCATTTAAATTTCAATGTGCATTTCAGAGGGGGACAGTCATCCCACGGCAGTGAGCTTTGAGCTAGACATGACTTAAGTATGCTTGTGAGCTTCTGGTGTGCATGTGTGTGTGGGGGGGGTTATATCCTGATAAACTCATAATACATGGAAAGTGCATTTAATGCAGCTGACTTTCTGAACACCACAGCTTAGCAACACAGCACACTGTGCAGGGTCTAATGCCTCCCTCTGTGATTGCAGGGCTGCCACGAAGCATGGCTTCCTGCTGCCACCAGATTTACAAGAAAATTATCCTGCCCTTATCGGTAGCTCACACAAAGGCTAGAAAACTGCAAGTTTCCTTTGAATGTCTCTTGCACGGTGCTCTGTCTGTCTGTCTGTCTGTCTGTCTCTCTCTCTCTCTCTCTCTCTCTCTCTCACACACACACACACACACACACACACACACACACAGAGCAACCTTCCATGGAATTCCTATCAAACATTCAGGGTCTTATGAAAGCACCCCCCTCCCATCCAGCATTGCTCTTGGAGTAACTAAATTGCACTCATAAAAATTCCTATGCTGTGCAGAGAAGCTACATCAGTGGAGTATCTGGTGTCTGTTAGGGGAGGGGGGCAATAATTAATTGCTTGCATCTATGTCACCTGGAAGCCTATAATTCACTCTGTCACATAGCCAACGTGTCCTAATTGTGCTGCTGTGGAGACAGACAAGACAGAACACAAAAGAGGAAGCCTGAGCTAGAAGGGGGAGGTTCAGTGCCTCCAGACTAATTACCTCCTCAGAGGCTGCTGAGAGGCGACTGGAAAGAGATGGCGGCGGAGATGCCTTAACAAAGCTCCTTGCCTTACCATGCACCCATAGCAGAGAATTTTCTTGTTCTGATTTATAACTCTGCACAGTAGAGAAAAATTCCAAGTATTAGCTATGTTTATGCATTCACACCATCACAGTGACCCAAACTGAAGAAGCAAGTTCAGTTTGTGTGGGCTTCTGCATGTCGTACTGAAACAGCCTCCTATCTTGTCAACCCAACTAATCTATTACACTTTTGCTAGAAAGTGTTGGATTAATTCTATACGAAGGATGGGAGGGAGGGAGGGAGGGAGGGAGGGAGGGAGGGAGGAAGGAAGCAGAGAGGAAGGGAGGGCAGAAGGAAGAAAGGAGGGAAGGAGGGAAGGAACTCATTAACTCCGTCTGCACCTTCCTTATTCAGCATTTAATACAAAAATGCCCCCAAGGACTCAGGCAAACTCATCCTCACCAAGAACACGATTTCCACTCAGAGCCCACTCAAGATACAGAAGAAGAGAATTACTATCTCTCTCCTCGAAGCATCCTTTCAGAAGTAAGTCCCTCCCCCGGCTCACTACCCATTCATGCCTTCCACATGTCCTGCTCGAGCCTCTGCCACTCAGTGCTGCGGGAGCAATGGGCTCAGAGCAGGACGGCGCGAAGGTAAAGCTGTAGATGATGATGGATGGCTTGCTCATGGTGCTGGCGCCTGAATAGGAGCCAGCCATAGCACAAGGCGTGCTTATGCAACGCCTGCAATGTACCAGTGGCGGGAAGAGCAAACTGGTTTGCAGGCCGAAGACCAGAGAGAGATCTACAGAGGAGATGACAGTGGAGTGCTGGGTGGGCAGAGTGGAATTTAACAGTCGTTCTGTTTTCTGGACTGAAAGGAAAAGAGTGGACGGCATTGGGTAGTCAGCTGTGGGTGCATGTGTGGCAGCCTGTTGGTAACCGGAAGCCCTTCTGAGTTCTAGACACTGCACTGTGCCCAGCATGGAGACAACAGGGAGGAGCTTTGTAGTCCCCATACTTCAGAGCCCACAGCTTCTGCTAGCAGAGATAAGGCTACACAAAGAGGCACAGAGTGGTCTGCGATCGTCAGATATAGGGCAGATCCTTCTTTTTCCATTTGAGCCAAAGCGAGCTTCAGAGATGGCTGGCATCTGCCATGTCTGGCGAATTGCTCAGGTGGGCCACAGTGCGGAGAGTGAATGGCAGAGTAGGAAATTCCGTGAGAAGCACAGGGACAAAATCAGCTTCTAAACAGGCACGTAGCAAAACATGAGTTCACTTCTAGGCCCATTGGCCAAGAAACTGTGCCTGCGGTAGACACGGATGTAGAATGTGCAATGGAGAGACAGGACAAAATGGTGGGAGAGTAGCATTGTCTCCAAAACTGGGGATTTTCTACTAGATGGTAAAAAGATGGGTGCTGGGATCACATCGGTTATGGAAATGCTAAATTACAAGAGGCTTAAACAAGCTATCCATCACAACAAAGTTCTCAGAGGCCTTGGATGTAGCCCGGCATTGTACGAAGCCAAGTGCACAGCACAAGGCATTGTCTGTGGCCTCTCAAGCATAGAACATTCTCCTTCACCAAGAATGCTTCCACACTCGTGTTCTCTGGGACAACCCAGCAATCGCGTGTGTAGAAAGGATAGGCTGTAGACACTCTGTGGCATGTGGTGTCTGGGGAAGGAGATGAAACTCCACCACAGGGCTGAGGGCTGAGGTGATTCAGGAATGTGGGGTAACAACAGGACATCGCTGGAAAGGAGAAGAAAAGGGAACCCAGGCAAAGAAGACAGCCTTTGGTGAAGAGACAGCTGTGTGGCGGAGAGTCTTGACTGGAAGCTGCACCGCAATTACAAGTCAAGGCGAGCTAGAGAGAAGTGTCAGTGGTTACTGTGTCTAGTCTTTGACGCAATCAGCTTCCATGACCCATAGAATCAACTATGGGGGGGGGGAGGCTCATGACATTACATGGCTGGGAATGAAGCAGAAAGGAAAATCCAAAGCTGCCCTGTAGAATATGTATCTGGAATGGGACATGAGGGCTCCCAGAAAGGGAAACAGGCTTAGAGTCTCTCCTGTGGCTAAGGCTGTTGATATTCTCCGAAGAGTTGCTGTCTTTGTGATGGGAGGTGTGTTATCCAGACGCAGAACAGTGTCCTGGCCAGCTGCAGAACTGTCTGCTTACGTCTATTCTTCTCATCTTTAGTTAGAGAACATCGCTGGGTCCAACGATTCTGGTGATTCCATTGAATCAGACCAAGATTCCAAGAACTCTGAGAGCTATTACATGTCAATGAGATCCTGGTGAGTCTAAATGTCCTCTAAATGCTGCTTTTAACTAACCGACTTTTAATAGAGCAATTACCACCAGTTCACTGTAACCATATGAATGGTGTGCGTGCATGTGTGTGTGAGTGAATGTGTGTGTGCATGTGTGAGTGTGAGTGTGTATGTGCATTGTGTGCATGAGTGCATGTGTGAGTGTGTATGTGCATGTGTGAGTGCGTGTGTGCATTGTGTGCATGAGTGCGTGTGTGTGTGCGTGTGTTGTGAGTCTGTGTGTATGCATGCGTGAGTGTGTGCGTGTGTATGTGTGCATATGTGTGTGAGTGTGTGTGCATGTGAGTACATGTATGTGCGTGTGTGTTGTGAGTCTGTGTGTACGCATGTGTGTGTGCATGTATGTGTGTGTGCGTGTGGGTGTGCGTGTGGGTGTATGTGAGTGTGTGTGCGCGTGTGAGAGTGTGTTTGTGCATGTGTGTGTGAGTGTGTGTGCGTGTGTGAGTGTGTGTGTATGTATGAGTGTGCGTGCATGTGTATGTGGGTGTGCGTGTGAGTGTGTGTATGTGAGTGTGGGTGCGCATGTGTGTGTGCGTGTGTGTGTGTGTGTGTGAGTGTGTGTATGTGAGTGTGTGTGCGTGTGTGTGCGTGTGTGTATGTATGAGTGTGCGTGCTTGTGTGTATGTGTGAGTGTGCATGTGGTGTTGCATGAGCCACATGCATGAGGGCAGCCTTGGGTGTTGGTCCTCACCTTCTGCTTTGTCTGAGTCAGTCTCCGTTTGCCCTGCATTTACCATGTGAACTGGCTCATGAGATTCTGAGGATTCCCCGCATCCCATCCTGTCCCAGCGGCGCTGGGATTGCAGAGGAACACTACCACGCCTGGCCTTTCATGGGCCCTGGAGATCCAAGCTGAGGTCCCACTGAGGCATTTCTCCAGCCCCCAGTTCACTTTTTAACTGTTGACAAATTGCTACAAACATCACCAAAGACTGCAGTCTACACGTTGATTGATTCAGGCCGGATGGCCTTTATCTGAAACAGTTAGGATTATAAAAGTTTCTGGTTTCAAAAGGTTTTCCTTTTTTTATTTTGGAATATCTGCATACCCATAATGAGACCTCTTGGGAGAGTAGAATTCCTCTAAACATGAAATACATGCATGATTCATATTTTCATATGTACCCTATATACATAACCTGATGACAATTTTATGCAAAACTGTTTGAAAATGACTTTGTTCAGGAAAGAAAACTTGATGGTGTGGATGCCCCCATTTGCAGCGATGTATTGTGACGCGGTATTTCAGATCGCAGACGCTTAAGTGGAGGGAGTTCGACCTGTGGACAAAGGGAGAAGGAAATGTGGTGATCGTGTCTTAGCCCACACAAGGCCACCTGTGACAGTCAGGACACTTCTGTCTTCAGAAGTCCTCTGGGTGTTTTTGCTTTTGGCTCTGCCTCCGGTGGGTTCTGTGGTCGAATAGACTTCTTACGGCTGTTAGATGCTCATACTTGACAGGTAGAGTGGAAAGCTGTTACTATGAGTGTTTAAATAGACCCTTGTTTAACTTCTTATACTACAGTGTCTTCAAAGAACCAACCTCTGCATCTGCTGATCGCCAAGCTGAATCCCAGAGTCCTCTGGAGAGTCCAGAGCAGGGGCCTCCCCTGCAAGCACACGATCCGGAAGCACAAACCACAGACGACAGAAAGGGGTCCGCCTCACTAACTGTTGTGAAATTGTCTATATTACTCAAGTAAAGCCCTGATTTCTAAAACTTTGTGGGCCCTGAGAGCAAGACAGATGCCTTAAATGCACTTAATATTTAAATTTCAAAGTAGTTCCTCAAAATTTCCAAGGCTTCTCCGTGTCACTGATGTTGTGAGCATGGGCAGTAAATGATAGAATTAGGGGAAGAGTGGTCCCAAGGGCTGGGAGTGGCTTTTCCTACTGTTTTGATACTCTCCCCTTGGCCAGCCCTTCCAGCCCTAAAACCTGATCCAGCATCAGCGCGCATCACCAGCCTCCCCCATTAGCATCGCTGGGCAGGCAAGCCTCCCGAGGTACGGAGCAGATATGAAGGCGGACATTTAGGTCCTAGGTGATGTCGACAAGATAGCTGTGATTTTAGCTGCTTTCCATGCCCTCTCGTATGGAATAGTTTCCAGAAAACAAATATGCAAACTGACCTGGTGAGATGGTTGTAAACACACTTAGTTGCCTTTTCCCTCACTAGCACATTCCAAGAGGGGCAGGAGGGGCGTAATCATGACTTCCAGTGCCTTAAGTTCATGTTCCTTTCTTCAAATGTTTTGGACAAGCAGCTAAAGGTGGGAAATGTCATCTCAGAAACAGAAGACCAAAACTACACTCGGAAAAGATAGCTCAGAACCAGGGACAGTTGGCTGTTTGACGCGACTTAAACAAATGTTTTCTGTCTCAGCAATGTCCCTGATGAGAGCCTAATGGAGACCCTGGACGTGTTCCTCTCTCCTCAGGATACCATCAACTATCTCACTCTTGTAGAAGCAGCAGGACAGATATGGTAGGTGGGACCGTGGATGAGGCCGAATGCCGAACAGGGCGGGGGGGGGGGGGGAGACACACTCACTCTGAAACACTGGCTGGGGGAGGAGACACACTCACTCTGAAACACTGGCTGTGGGGGAGACACACTCACTCTGAAACACTGGCTGGGGGGGGAGACACACTCACTCTGAAACACTGGCTGGGGGGGGGAGACACACTCACTCTGAAACACTGGCTGGGGGGGGAGACACACTCACTCTGAAACACTGGCTGGGGGGGAGACACACTCACTCTGAAACACTGGCTGGGGGGGGGAGACACACTCTGAAACGCTGGCTGGGGGGGGAGACACACTCACTCTGAAACACTGGCTGGGGGGGGGAGACACACTCACTCTGGAACACTGCATTTGATAGACTGCAGGGGCAGGGACTACAGAAAGGTCATTGCTACCTGGGAAGTCAACTTTTGAAGGGGTTTAAGATAACCCAAAAGGCTAGGAATCAGGGTCTTCCTGATGCTGCGAAGGTCGGTACCATTTCCAGGCCCCACGGAGTGAGTATCAGCGATTGAGAGGAGAGAGCAAAGTTAATAGGAGCTAAAAGAAAAAAATGAGTATGAGGAGCCTAAGATTCCTGTAACCCAGTAAAAACCTCTGTCCCCAAAGTCTGTGTGGCAGGTGCTGTTTTTGTTTTTTTAACATAGTTACTATTTATCTGATTCTTCATCCTTTGAGAGTGTGGGTGGGCATGTTGGCACATGGCAGCGATCTTAGTTCCCTAGAGTAGAATTCAAGGACAACATGAGATTCACAGCAGGCGTAGGTGTAAGGCCAGCTCTAGCTACATATTGAGACCCTCCTCCATCTCAAAACAAATAAGCCTGTTTAATTTGTTTTGGTGGAAAATTGAATTTTTACAAAGTAACTGTCTAAGGTAAAGAAAATGCCATAGTGCCATAACTCTCCATTTTTCCAGCTTTTTTTTTTTTTTTTTTTTTTTTTCCAATCTGAGACTTGTAAATTCCTGCTCAGCCCATGGGCTTGTCTGTGACCAAGCTTACACGTTTGTCCATCCACTTGTTTACTCATTAAGTATTCATGGTGTTGCGCTATGTGCTAGCCTCCAACAGACATTTATTCAGCATCCTGTTTGCTTGAAACTGTGTGGAGTTATAAATTTTTAAACACCAAGTAAGGGAACAAAAAGGCGGTTCTGTATTCCCAGGGTCACAAAGCCAGATAAAAGGGAGAGGCACATGAATAAGTAAATATAAAAAGTACATCTTATTCAGAACTATAATTAAAGTGTTCCCACCGTGCATAATTGTAAGTCCCAGGATAGGAGAGATTAACTACAAGGGGAGTAAGGGACTGGACTTGACAGGGCCTTGCAGGGGTGGTTTACTTGGAGCAGGGCTTGGAAGGGAAGCAGGAGGTGTGGGGGAGGAGGCAGGGAGGAAGTTAATCCAAACAGAAGGAGATGGTTGACTTCCAATGTGGGGCAACATGGCACAGGGTGGGGTAGTCTCACAGGCCCCCACAGTGGGTCCATCTCATTTTCCTGTGGGATGCTGTATTCCCGCTGCAGCCTGGCTCGGTGGGAGGGCCCTCCCCGACTTGGGTGCTTATTCTGCCATGGAGATCATATCTTGGCCGTGAATGACCTGAAGCCCCAGAGCCTGGAGGAGGTGTCCTTATTTCTCACCCGGTGTATGCATAAGGAGGTGAGTCCTGTGAAACAGCCCTGACCAGACCAAGCTGGTGCCAGGGGGGACAAGGTCTGAGAGGGAGCCTGGGAAGCACTCAGAGCGTGGATGAGATGCTGTCTTCTATCAAACACTGCTGGGAAAACACCGGGCTAGGAGAGCAGGCTCCGGGCTTCTGACCTCAGAGCCTGTGAGGGGCAGAAAGCACTCCGATGACCCAGACTAACGTGTGGGCTGTAAACTCAGGGACAGTGACTGAACCAGTTGACATGCTGTGACATCCTTGCAGTGTCCATGACATAGACTAGCTGCTTGACAGGATTACTGTGACTTTACCTCTACCTGCATGGGTCATATGACATCAAGAGGCTCACCTTTCTGAACGTGGTTTTCTCATCCAAAGCCTGACAGCGCCATGCCCTCTGCATGGAGTTATTGAAAGCAAGCATCACACATAGCTCAGCACTGAGCATCCGACTTTAAGTCTCCCTGCGTTTAAATGGCCTCCCCGGCTAGTGCGGTCTTCATGATGATCATTCCGCTTGAGCCCACTTTGATTTCTAGCCTGATGGGGGTCACTTCCCTCTCTGTGTTTAGCTGCTTCTCTCTAAGGTGAGGAGCAGAGCAAGGACTCGTTCCTTCCTACGATTCTCAAACTGTACTTCTTGGATCTCTGGGCTATGACTAGGGGGAAAGGCGAGGAAGGGTACAACGTGCTCTGCCTCAGTTAGGGACACTCACATTTTCATAAAACAGATACATCCAAAATATTGGACCACCCAGTTAACATTCTTAGAACACATAAAGCCTTGACTTGGAATTTCTACAAACTATAACGCTGAAGACCACTCTCCCGACCCAGGAGTCTGTGGTTATGCATCATGTGTATTAAGGACTAAGCTTGTTTCTTCCGCGTCATTCAATAAGACTGCCAGTTGGAGGAATTGTTATTATTGCTGTCATCTAAAAGGGTAAGGTCAGCCAGGCATGTGACTAGAGTAGACTTAAAACTAGTTAGGGGCAGGGCCGTGCTCATACATTCACATGCTCCCTCACTATTATTGAGTCTCCCTACTCCATACTGGAAACTGTGTTATGTTCAAAGGCTACAAAAGTGGCCTCAGCTTGCACTTAAGTGGCTCACAGATTAGTGGGTGGGTAGAACAAGTATCAGAGGCACTTCTTAGAACAGAGTGTGTGTTTTGGGGTGCGAACAGGAAGTGTAGGGGGAAAATAGATGGGTCCTCTAAGGAAAGCCAGAAGGTTTCTCAGAGGAGATGGTGTTTGGCTCAAGAGTTCAATCCTTGATACAACTTTGTGTGGTAGAGAAGAGGTTGTGTTGCGAGACCTGGTCCAACAGTCTGGTAACTTATAATTCATGGCATCTTCCAGAGATCCACCCTATGACCAAAGGGTTAAGAAAACCATGTGTACCTTCTAGAAGTTCTCTGGTCCTGACCCAAAGATCCACAGGTGTGGTCAGCAATCAAGAAAAGGGGTTTTGACTGGACACACGTCTACACCTCCACCTGGGCTGACTGGCTGAGCTTCATCATGACATGACAGCTGTTCTAGACCGCACCATGCCCGCGCTCTTGTCTGAGAGCAACTCCCACACAATACTGACCACTGTCAGTCCCCACCAACGCGGTCACTTAGAGCAGTGGTTTGCGACCTGTAGGACTCCACACCACCGTGGGTTGAACAACCTTTTCACAGGGGCCACATATCCGATAACCTACATATTAGATATTTACAGTACCATTCATAACAGTAGTTATGAAGTACCAGTGAAAATAATCTTATGACTGGGGGGGTCACCACAGCATGAGAAACTGACTGTATTAAAGGGCCATAGCATCAGGAACGTTGAGAACCATTGGTCTAGAGGGACAGGAAATTCTCCTTCCCCGCCGCTCTAAACTTCTTTCCTTTATGTGAGAACATATAGCCAGCCCTCTTTTAAAACGCAAACACCTGGTTCTTGAAAGGGCAGATAAGTTGGGAAAGGACACGCGGTGGCAACGCCTGTGTCTCGCGTGTCTGAGCCCGTCTCATCTACTTCAGCCACAGTGGCGAGAAATGGGACCTGGCGTAGGGTGAGGTAGAGAAGAGGCAGAGGGGATGGCGTGTGTGTTTAGAGGGGTAAGAAATGATTAGCTGCAAGAGAGACATCTAATTTCTGTTTCCTTCTGCTTTTGTCTGGGGCTTTCCTGGATGGTTGTCTCCTTTGGCTGCATGGGGTTCCAGAGGCCCTTTGAGTTCTTGGAGCCACTGGATCCCTCTTAGCTAGATCCCATCTTAGTTAGATCCCGCCTATCGCGGCGATAAAACACCATGACCAAAACCACTTGGGAAGGAAAGGGTTTGTGTTTCTCTCATAGTTCCATACCACACTCCATCACCAAAGGAAGTTAGGGCAGGAACTGGATAAGAGGCCATGGAGGAGTGCCATTTACAAGGTTTCTCCCAATGGCTGATGCATCCTGCTTTCTTACAGCTCCCAGCACCATCAGCCCTGGGATGCCAGCACCCATGGTGATCTGGGCTCTTGCACATCAATTATCAATCAGGAAAGTGTCCCACAGACTTGTCCTCAGGCCGATCTAGTGGGGGGCATTTCCTAACTGAGGTTCCCTCTTCCATAGCGAAGCTACCTTGTGTCAAGGTAACACAACACTAGCCAGCGAGCGAGCAAGCCATCAGCACTTTTTAGAGTCTGCCTAGAGGCTTAGGCCAGTGGACTTCAGAAATGAAAGTCCATGTTCCGCTTGAAGGCACAGATCATCCGTGCGGCTGCCTTTGGCTCATCATAGCTCATCGTAGGGTTTCCTCTGAGAACAAATCCCCAGGGTATGAAGGATGGGACCCTAAGGATAATCTTTAGTCATTTAATGGTCTCCTGTCTTGTGTCTTAGAAAGTGAAACTCTCCATCGGCCGGATCCCAAACTCGGAAAAGTTCCATGCTTCCGTCTGTACGTGCCCCTTAAAACACCGTTTGGTTGCATCTGCCCAACAGGGTGTTCCAGGACTGGACAGGACACCAAAGAGGAGCCCAGCCATCAGAAAGAGCCAGAAGGAAAGGACTGGAGAGTAGGGCTGCCTCAGGCCCATGGCAGCAGAAGGATGGAGCCCTGGACCATGCATGGCCCTATGGTGGGAGACAAGACGGCATCCTATACTGCCTTAACAGTGGGGGCCACTGGCCCCTCTTTGGCATTGAGGTCCCATGGGATAATGACTAAGGATCACAGTTAAAATGGAAGGCCTTCTCTGAGACTTTGCCCCAGACATGGATTCAGTAAATCTTTAGTTAATAGCACTGTGTGCTTCCTGAGGTCACAATCGCTTCTTTGTTAGGAATATCCAGTTAGAATTACTCATTCCAGGAGGTGAGAGAGAGATGAAGGTCTGTGGCTGCCCTCTGGGACACTTCCTGTGACTCAGCAGCCCAGGGGCCATCAGGCTAGGCAGAGTGACTCCTGTCTCGGTACACCTGCTTTCTTAAAGACACGGTAACTATTTGGGAAGCTAAGGCAGTTTGATGCTTTATCCAGCCAAGATTGACTCACTCTAAAAATGAACAGGAAACCATGTTTATATGTTCTTAATTGACTAGTTTATTACCAGATTAGCCCTGTGAGGTCAAAAGACTCAAAGGCTATTTAATAACCAGGAAAGCAGCAACAGTCAGTCAGCTGAACACCAACTTGGGGAATGTTGTTACTGGGTGGGGGTGGGGATTAGAAAATACATCTCGGCAGGCTGTCCTCTCGTGTGAAAAAAAAAAAAAAAATGAAGGCTTTGAAAGTTTGGTGAAATTCAGCTCTAGAGAGGAAATCCCCGCCCTGTGCCCTGTGTATGGGTTTAGATTAGTAAAGGCCTTTGGCACACAGGGGTCACTGAATACATCTCACTTCCTGCTGTCTAGATTGACGCCAGTATGACATGTGTATGTGTGTAAGGAACGTGGGAAATACATAAATGTGTATGCATGAATATTTCACATCTCATAAGTAAGAAACCAAGCCACTTCAGCGAATAAATAAATAACCATCAAGGGAAAACTGCCTGAAACCAGCTGCAGGATGGATTCCTGGGCTCCAGCTGTCCCCTGATCCCTGTGTGTCCTCCAGGAGGCAAAGAGGAATCTGAGGACCCAGGAGCCCATCATCCGCCCAGCTCACTGCAGTGTGGGGCAGATGGGCAGGACTGCTGGCCCTCACCACCACCCCCTCCCACCCCCCACCCCCACCCCCACCCCCTGCCCCCCACCTGCCCCTAACCAGAGCTTGCCTCCTGACACAGGATGGGGGAAGGCTTGTTGTGAGGACCACACTCCATGATTCTCTGCAATCTAATGGCACTCCCAAGGGATTTGATTGAGGAGTATGGCTCCATACTCTGCCGTCCTAGAGGGTCAGTGGAGAGGTCCATGCCCATCCCCTCATGGGGGCTGAGGGAAGCAGAGTGGTCCTCCCCCTCACCCCCTTGCTTTTCTATCTCTGCGGAGAGTGGCTGACCCAGGGCCTGGGGGAAGCAGCCTTCCTGACTGGGCTCCAGGATGTGCTGCGCTGTGGGTGGCTGGGGTAGAGAGGGAACTGTGGTCTAGCAGGCTTATCTAGTCTGTGCTTTACAGAAGTATGGATTGAGGAAATAAACAGACAAGAGACACGAGAGAGAACTGGGCAGGCATCCAGTAATACTGTGTATTACTCAACATTCTTATATACCCCGGTTAAAGAGGGGAGGGCAAAAGACTTCCTTACCATTCCACAAGGAGCAACCCGTACACCGAGTAACCACATCCTAAACCAAATATCCCATTATTTAGGTAAGACATCCATTGGCTACACCTTAGGCCAAATATCCCGTTGTCTAGGCAAGACACACAATCACCACACCTTAGGCCAAGACACACAATCACCACACCTTGGGCCAGAAATGCTACAGTTTAAGCTGGAAGCTGGAAGAAGCAGTAACAGACCTTAAGTCAAGATGAAGCAGAGGCAATCGTGTGGGAACTCAGCACTTCATCCTTCTCTGCACTGTCCCTCGGCGGTGGCGCAGGGGGGGGGGTGTTCTCAAGTCCTCTGGGTCTTCTTTTTCCCAGAGCTGGAAGAGCTCCTAGGGCTCAACGTCACCTCTTCCCCCTAAGAGCAGCAGGAACACTCCAGACCTAGGAATGGAGATCTGTGCTGTTTTCTGCCATCTAGGTGAGAATACAGCCCATGAACCAGCTAAGATGTGGCTGGAGAAGCCGCCAGGCCAGGCCTGACAAAGGCTGACACAAGTTCACCAAAGTGAATTGTACCATCCACATACTCCCTGCTACCCACAGACACACACTCGCACACACTCAGTCACATACAAACTCACTCATACACACACTCACACACAAGCACGCGCACACACAGTCTCAGTGAAAAACTCATCTGTGATCTTTTTCACTGATGCTCATATTGATCCCATTCCAAGTAGATGACTATGAAGGTTGCTACAAAGAGCCTGGCCCAGTTGCCCCTAGAAAAGATAGCCCATCCCTCTCCTGCTGTGGGATAATCCTCTTGTACACTGTAAAGATTTGTCACTCAAATGGGTTTAATAAAATGCTGACTGGCCAGTAGCCAGGCAGGAATAGGCAGAGCAACTAAAGATGATGGGAAGAAGGGTGGAGTCGGGAGGCATCAACCAGAAACAGAGGGACAGTAGATGAACGAGCCATGATAATAAAGCAACGCCACATGGCAGAGTGTAAATAAGGAACAGGGGTTAACTTAAAATGTAAGAGCTAGTTAGTAATAAGCCTGAGTTATTGGCAGAGCACTTATAACTAATACGAAGTCTCAGTGTGTTTATTTGGGAGTTGCCGGCTGGACTGAAACTTCTGTCTATACGCTCCTGGATCTACTTAGACGATAAAGGAGAAAAATAAGAACAGCTTATGGAGCCTCTCTTGGCTGTCTCATCCTGTCAACCTGACAGGCAACTGAGGAGAGAGTCTCAGCTGAGGGATGCAATTGGTCTAATGTGGGCTGGTCTGTAGGGGATTGTCTTCATTGTTCATTTACGTGAGAGGGCCCAGCCCACTCTTGGCAGCACCTTTCCCTGGACAGCGTGAGAAAGCGTGAGCTTGTGAGTGAGCCAGAAGCAGCAAGGTTTCTGCCTTGAGTTTCTGCCCAGGCTTCCCCCAACGATGGACCGCAGCCTGCGTCCGATGTGGCTCTTTAGTCTGGCTGAGGACAAAGTCAAAGTTTAGAAATAGGGGAGTAACTGACTGAGGGAGGACACCCCCAGGTCCATACTGGACCCATAGCTCCTCAACCCACACCTTCTCCCTGTCACAGCTTCTCAGTGGGACATCGGGGTGCTGCCTCTCCATTTCCTACCTGGCGTCCCGGGTCTCCAGAACAGACCTCAGGGCATCTGGGGGTTTCCATTTGGTTCTCTCTGCTGAGGATGCGAACTGTTCAGAACGAATTCCAAAGACAGAGAACAGCTGGTTAAGAAAGAATGAATGAGCAGGGCCAAGTACATGCCGTCATGGCCAAAGATGACATGTCTACATTCCAGGAAGGAATTCCTTTCCGTGTGGAGAGCAGAGTACCGCATGTTTACATGTGTGTGGTATATGAGCACAGGGAGTGAAGACAGGGGGGAGTTATGGTGATCCTGACACTGTTTGACCCCTTTCTCTTCAGGGCGTGTGCCAAGTGACTCTCCCTTGGGGTGACAAGAGGGATCTAAAGTAATAAACAGGCCTCAAGGCTGCCAGACTCGGCTGGACCAAACCAGGGTTCCTCCCTCAATTTGGATTTGTGGCTAAGCTACACATGTGTTTTATTGAGAAAGATCCTGAAAATGTCTGAGTGAATGAAATCTGTGCCAAATGATCAACAGGATCTTGGAGCCCTTCTCCAAATCACTCTGACCAGATGGTTCTAGAAAACTTGATACTCACAGTGATCGACCTGCCTGATATGGTAGCCACCAGCCACAGGTGCTGTTTGGTTTAAAATTAGTTAAAATTAAATAATTTAAAATTCCTTCTCAAAGGCACTAGTCACATTTGGGGTGTTTGATAACCTTAGATGGTAACCAGCTACAATGTTAGCACTGAGACAGACTTTTTCCACCATCACAGAAGGTTCTAGAAGACAGACTTTCCCTATCTTATGTCCCAAGAGGAGAAGTTACATCTTATTCACCACCATATTCCAGCCCCTAAATACAGTTCACAGCAAATGTTTGATAAACACATGCTAACGGAAGAAATCACCACAGTTTGTGTTAAGTATTAATTCATAAACATTATTCAATTTTGATATCTTCAGATAAATGTTCACTTCCATAAATCCCTTGACACATTTTCTGGTTTTCCTTGCTCTGCTATCCTCTAATTAACTTGAAAAGCAAGCTATAGGACTTCGCCGTATAAGCTGCTTTCTCTACGATTAGTAAGTTTCTGTGGTATCAGCAGCACTCTTGGGAGCTGTCATAAAATCAGGAAGTCACAGTGTCCACAACTCTCCGGCAAATTGCTGACCACAGTGGAGAGAAAAGCCATGATCTCGGTTCTAACGTCATTTTCATCTGAGAGGCCCCAATGTATGAGTCTAGTTTTTAGATTATGTTAATCATAGTTGTTCCGAAATTTTTTAACATGTTCTGACATTGTTAGCTCTTCTTTGTGGACTTATGAAACTGGTAAGGGGGGGGGGTTGGCTTGTCACAACTGTACACACGCTAAGACTGGCCGTCGGTGTCGACTACAGGGTGTTGGGGGATGCTGACGGGGGCTCGGTTGCCTTAATGGTGGCAAGTTTAAATAAGTTAAATAAGGATCAGGATAAAAAACAGGTCGAATCGGTGTTTATTCAGGGAGAAATAACTTACAACCTAGACAGATGAACACCAGAAGGTTCCACCCGATGCTCTCCTGTCCGAGTCCCCCCAGCAAGAGAGCTTTTCCCAGCTCCTCCTTAGACCTCCTTCCCCAGGTCACTTCCACCCCTGGCTCCGCCCCCAATGGGCGTGGTCAGTGCCACAGAAGGAGACAAAGTGATTATCCCACTACAGCCATGATTTTTGCCTCTCGGCCTCCTGTTTCTTAAATGGAAGAAAATACGAGCACCAGAAATATGACCGGGGATAAAACTATTCTTTAGGGGGAAATTACAAATGATCACGCTGTGTGGTGACAGAGGAGTCCAGAGAGGAAGCAGGCCACCATAACCAAGTGCTATCGTAGCTCACACCGCTGGGTGCCTTCTGCACGGGGCACTGCCCACGCACTCCACCCAGTCCTACAGCGGTTCTGTGGCGTCAAGGCTGGCTGCCCAGAAGCACAGAGAAGTGGCGTAGCTTATACTTACTCCAGGTTATGGCTGGCGAGACACAGCAGACCTGGAGTTCAGACCGGACAAACTGGAGTTTTGAGACCACCACCTCACTGTCCTTACTGGAGGATCCATGGACGAGGGGGTGAGACATCGCTGACGTGGACGGCACACAAAGGAACAGACATTGCCGAGGCTCGCCTACAAGATATATATATATCTCCCTCCACACAGTATACTCTAAAACGTAGAATTTTACCAACATTCCTTTTGTGACACGTTTATGTGCCTTCAGATGGCCTCATTCTATGTGACAGTCAATCAGTTGCGACAAAAATGTTAGGCTGTCCTCAGGGTAAGGGACGATAAATAGGACTCTGGTTCTGTGAAATTTGCCCTCACATAGGTGGACACAAACACATTCATTCATAGCTAACGAGGAGACAAGTCTGACTCAGGAAGTCAGTGTCTACAACGCTCCGGCTAATTGCTGACCATCTGAAAATAAATGCTGGGTGTGGTGATGTGCGTTCCCAGTCTCACACTGGGCAGGTGGGGACAGGCAGATCCTTGGGACTTGCTGGCCAGCTCAACAGCCACTGGGTAAGCTCCAGTAAGAGACGTGGCCTTTAAAAATGCAGACAGTCACTAGGTGTGGTGGCCACACCTTTAATCAGAACTCAGGAGACAGAGGCCAGTAGATCCCTGAATTTGAGGCCAGCCTGGTCTACAGATTGAGTTCCAGGACAGCCAAGTGAAATTGTCAGTTTTCTCCTCAGATGCATCCCTCTAGGAGGGCAGTTCTTAACCTTCTAATGCTTGACCCTTCAATACAGTCCCTCATGCTGTGCTGACCCCAACCATAAAGCTATTCTGTTGCTGCTTCATAACTGTAATGTTGCTACTGCTGCTAATCATAATGTAAAAAACCTGTGTTTTCCAGTGGTCTTAGGCAACCCCTGTGTGTGAAGGGGTTGCTCAGTCCCCAAGGCGTCAGGACCCTAAAGGTGGAGAGCTGCTGTTCCAGTTGCTGCTGAGAACCCTGACTGCTACTTTAGTCTTACACACTCAAGATCACTAGGATTTCCCCATAGTCAAAGAAAAATAACATGCTCATCCAATTTTCAGTTCTCATAAGCCGTCGTTCAGCCCTATTATCTTACCACACACTTGACACAGCCGTCAGAAGACCTGCAGAGTTCCCCCTAAGGAACGGGAAGCCCTAGCATGAGCTAAGTGGAGAAAGTGGGGACTCCAAGTGCGGGGGCGGGGTGGCTGCGGGAAGAAACTGGTCTCCACCACTGCCGGTGGCTGGCACGAAGCTGTCACCAGGCTGGATGCTGTCATCTAGTTTTTCTTTAATTAATATCTCACACTTCCAAACAGAGTGTGTGAAACTGCGCGGGGCCCTGCCAAAATTTCTCCCAGCTTACATAAGCCCTGCTCACGCAGGGCTGGGGATCCATTAATGCTGCGAACATTTTGGTGAAATGTACACGTGCTGTCCTGGATATACGGGCCTGACACTAGGGTCACCCCCGGTCTGAGGAGGCCACCTTCACAGAGCTCGCGTTGGCTGTTAGAGACTCGCACGTGTCATCACAGGATTTGTAGACGTACAACCTCTTCTCTGCAACCCCGTTTCTCCCGGCTTGCTGGGTTTAAGAGCAGAGGCTGTAGAGAACTCTGGAACTCTCTGTGAACTCTGTGTGGTAGGTATGCCATGTTGAGAACACTTTCAATTCAGGGTTTATTTACTTGGCAAACGCTGGACCCCAGAGTCTGATCAAGTTCCATGCTTCTTTGCCCGGGCAGAACCGTCTGTTTCTGTGCCGATTTCTATGCCTCTCATCCAGGTGGACTCGGTTCCAGGGTCCCCAGGAAACACCCAAACCCCTTATGTAGCACAGTGCGACATTTGCGTGTAGCCTACACACATATGTCTATCTTCTCTAGGCCACTATGATACTTAATTTAATGTCAGTGCTGTGTACATAGTCACACTGTCTTGTTAGAGAGCAATGGTATGAAAAGTAGTGACTGTGTTCAGTACAGACATCATTTCTCCCCAAATATTTTCAATCTGTAGTTGCACGGATGTGGAACCCTTCAGTGGGGACGGTTAGCTGTATCAGTTATGGTTAGCTGTACCTGTTATTCCAAGCAAATCGGTAAATCCTTTGTGATTTGGAAAGGCCATATTTTGGTCACTTTTACATTGAAGATTCTTGAAGCATGCTAAGAGTAATAATAAGTGCCTGTCGAGGTAAAGTTAAAGGATTCCACAATCCCATAGCGCAGCATCACAGGAACCGCCCTGAAGGATTCCAGTCCATCGGTCAGGCCTGTAGATCAGAGCCTCTCAAGGGCTCTTTTCAACCATCTACTGGACTAGAAAAAAAATTCCTTTCATCTTCTAATGATGTTCAAGGTAAGTAACGATCACGCTGCTTTACAGGAGAGAAAAACAAAGAAAGCTCAGAGAGCTCAGAGGTTGTGTTCTTGTCTCCTGGTGACAGGGTCCAGTCCACTCACTTACCTGCCAAGTTCATGTGCTGCTTGATACAACAGCGTTTGAAGGTCCCACCCATCTGCCTGGTAAATGGGGGTGGGGCGGGGCGGGGCAGGATAGGGCGGCATGGGTGGGGAACTTTTTTGAAAAGTGTTTAACCATTTCTTTTTAGAACACTGGTAACTCTGAGCCCTTTCTAACTTCACTTAGGGAGGCATGACTAATTAGGAGACGAGCATTATGTAACATGAGAAACAACACATTCAAAGTGCTTAACTACATCCTATCAACCATAAGTGATTCGGGAATGGGAACAAATGGAGCTTGCCTATAAGCTAAGACGTGTGTCGAGAAGGCTTACACTGGGACTAAGACGATAGCTGACATGTATGGAGATGGGAAGACAAGTAGGAAACATGCAAAGCTCAGAGCACCGTTTGTATGAGGCCCCCAGAGTTTATGAGGTTGAGGGGAAACTGTTTGCATTTTACCGGAGGAGAATCTATGTCTGAAACAAATAAAACGATGTGCCTAGGACACACAGTAGAGCAACTGAGCTGACTCTGTGCCTCGGCACATGTTAGGCAGGGGGTTTTGGAGAGGACTATACAAAGCCCGGTGACTGAAACGTTCAGCAAGAATATACATCTGTATGAACATATTTCCTCTAGAAAACGTTGAGAGGCGGTATATTCTTACAGACATTTCTGTGTGTATGTGTGCACGTGTGGGCTGGGTAGGGGAGTTTACACTTATCATGTACATGCAGGTACCGGTGGAGGCTAGAGAGGGTGTCTAATTCCCCTGAGCCTGGAACTCAAGGAAGTTGTGAGCCACCTAATATGGCTGCTGGCAACCGACCTCAGGGTCCTCTAAGGAGTGGACAGCATACAGGTTAACCATGCACTGAGACAGGAAGTGTCCCAAGGCTACCTCCCTCAAGCTCGGTGCCACCCCCACCCCCCCAGAAGAGCAAATCTCACTCGGGTCACTCATTCTTTCCTGGGTAGCCACCACGTCCTTTTTGCTGACCTCTGTAGAGGTCAGGCTCTCTTCGCTTTTCTCTGATAGCAGCATGAAACCAAGGTGCTTTCCTAAGCCTACACTCTTCCTCTTCCTAGGTTAATACCTAACAACTTTAAAATTAATAATCTACCTATTGTTATATGCAGAAAAGAACAAGATGATGGCTTGTGACTGGATAGGGCAGTTTATTTCCCTAATTCAACTGGCAAATGCAAGTCAGGTGAAAGGTAATGTTTCCAGAAATATGCCTCCCCCAGGGTCTTTAGGGAAAGGAAGTTCTAGAGTTCTTGCTTTATAGTGAATTTTTATTTTAATTTCATCCATAGAGCTCCGGATTCCACAGCTGTTTTGGATTCATTCTCTGTGTATTTACTGATACTTCCTGCTTCTTCATCCCCTGATTCCTTTGAGCTCTTTAGTAATATATCATAATCGATTATTACATAAGAGTTTTAGAGCAGAGGCTTCGATTTTACCTTACCATTAGTCATACATATGTCCCTAAGGCAGTCAGGGATTGCAAGCCAGACCTCCAATATTACATTACCTAACTGCATGATCTATACTCTACTGTCAGTGAAATGGAACAATCAAATGCTCTGACTGCGGGTGGCTTCGGGGGTCTGGAAGTGACCAAGTGTCAATCTAAGCCAGCATTTGTTATTGGTTCTTTTAATTAAGAAAAAATCCTCCTCTCTAATGACTCCTACTTCTACTTCCCTCCCTCCGAATTCCCTCCCTCCCTCCTTCCCTTCCTCTCTCTCTTTCTCTCTCTCTGCATGTGCATACACATGTGTGTACTTGTGCCCATGCATTTGTGTGAGTGCGGGTGTGTACATGTGTAACACCGAAAACTAACCTGTAAGCCACACCCACGCAAGAACTAGATAAATTCCTGGGATGCTGGGAGTTGTAGTTCTTGAAAAATAGCAACGGAGTTTCACGGGAAAGTCTAGGGGCCACTCAGCTAGAAGTTCCGGGCGTGGTCCCGAAAGTCCATCTTAGGAAGTCTTTAAACTTTAATAAAAGCTTTCATAAACTTGGTTCCAAAATGGTGGAATTGCATTTTCTCTCCAGTGAATCTCAGGTACTCTCCTTCTACCTTGCTTGAGGCAGGGCCCTTGTTCTCTGCTGTGTGTTCCAGGCTGGCTCGACTGCAAGCTTGTCTCCACCTCGAGTCTCTCTTTGGAAAAGCACTAGCATTACAGACACGTGCCGCTCCACCTGGCTTTACGTGAGGTGAACTGAGTACATCACACTTGTGTGGCGAAGGCTTTACTTCCAGAGCCACTCCCTAGCCCAACCACCTCTTCCTGGAACTTCCACACCTATTGTTACTTGTCCGTAATGGCAAACAGTCAAGATGTCACCCAATTTTAGTGCATACATGTACCTTCAAGGGTAGACCCTCAGTCATGGGGTAGTGGGAATCAAACTACTTGGTTTGTACTCTGAAAAAGCCCAAGTTTTCTTCTATAGAAAAAGCCCAAGGCTTTGGACATGAAGATCCCTGCTTGAAAAGGAAACGTTAAAAGTCTGAACTAGAAGTCTGTTGAGGAATCTGGAAGCATGTTCTCTGTGGCCTTTCCCTCTCCCTGACTGCCAACTCTCTGCCGCCCTCTGGTGAGAGTTCAGCTCCTGCCTATGAAGTGCCAGCATGGGGCAAGTTTGGTCAAGGACCATCAATCAACCTGCATGGTGACCCTGAAGGGTCCTTGTATCAAAATGCTTAGCAACCATAGAATCTTGTAGCATGGTACGTGTGAAACTGGCATAGAACTATATGAGAAATTATGCAGTTATGCTTCATTTGAAAATAACCGGAAGCAGGGAGGAATTGCCCAGAATTTTTCCATCAGGTCTGGAAATAAAACCAAACTTAATCATTGCAATAGTACTGAATAACACTATGTCTATCTGCACGGTCCTTATGTCAATTCCTTCCCAGATGCACATATGCCCAGAAAAAAAAAAGTAGAAAGCTACAGTTATAACCTAAGTGTGTCAGCTCCCGGTGCAAATCTACATGTACATGCCTACTATGTACAAGCCACACTGAAGACCTACATACATTTGTTGTAATTTATGTTTTTGAAAGTTGTCAAGAAGTACAAAGCTCCTGGTTGTAAATAATCTCAAGATTTGGAAAACACAAATCAACCTCAAAGCTAGGGGCTGGAGAGATGGCTCAGTGGATAAAAATGCTTGCTACTCTTGAAGAGAACACAGTTTTCAGTGCCTACTCTAGACCCACAACCCCCTCTGACTCCAGCTCCAGGAGATCCATCGCCCCCTTCTGGCCACCGCAGGCACCTGCACAATATGGTACACACACACACACACACACACACACACACACACACACACACACACACACACACACAGAAAGTCCCTTTCTGACTTCCAAATTGATGACCAGCCTCTACCTGAAGTTGCAAATAAACTCTAAGTACTGAATGCTCATGTTTATCCAAGATGAATTCTTCGCAGCTTATTTTTGGTGACTTTTGTTATCTGAGGGGAGCCATTCACTCCACACGTGTTTCTGCCTCCTAGGTAACAGTCGCCACGCCAGAGCGTTTAGCAAAGGAGGACATTAGCAGATTGCTGCTCTCACGGAGCTCTCCTGCGGTAATACCATCAATACTATCATAGCAATTACAACAGATTTGTTTTCCATACTGCTGTGCATGACTATGTTTTCTGCCAAACTTTTAGAGAATTTTTATGAAGTGCCCTCTGACTTGAAAGCAATTCTTTCAACAATATGCATACTGCTTACTACTGAGCATACCATCATTTTAAAATGTATTCATGTACTAACATGAAAATCAAGTGTACCCTAGGTTTAAATGCGAGCATTTTAAATTAGTCATCAAAAAAATTAAATGTGCAGGGCATGGTGGCTTGTGCCTATAATCCCAGCACTTAGAAGGTGGAGGTAAGTAGAATAGGAATTCAAGGCCAGCCTTGACTACATAGCAGATTTGAAGCTAGCCTGAACTAAATGGGACCTGATCACAAAACAAAAATTTAAATGTATTTAACAGACAGATAACATCATAACCTCTTGTGAACTTGCTGTTGTTTCTGAGCTCTGGGTCTTGCTGAATCGTGGTTGCTGTTGCCAGAATAGTCTTGGCTTTCACTTTCTGACAAATGTCATCTCTTGAATAACTTGTTTTTATCCCGAGAAATAGCAGTCCCTCTTACAAATGCCCCAAATATTTTTCACTTGATAATTTTGCTACATGTCTGCAAGGTAATTGGAATGGACCAGACATTCCCTAGCAACATCTTTTGGATGTCAGTAGCTCTGGAATTTCACATTTAAATAATTGATTTGAAGTGCACTGCCTAGAAAAGGCAAGACATTTGGGGGAAACGCAGAGGATACCATTCTGAAAAGAACTACAAAGAAGGTAATGCCATCAATAAATTCAATCTAATGAGATCTCGGTGACCTGTAAGCCAACATCTAGATTTAGTTCAATCCTCCTGGGTGACTCACTGTAGGTTCTGGCGGGTTTGCTAAATCACCCTCTCTCGGAGCTTTAATCCTGCTCTCCAAATTTAGCTCTCCCTCTCAAACAATTTGGTGATACTTAAATTCAGTACACTGGGTCTCTGTGAGTAATCCTACTTAGTCTTAAATAGAAGCCAGGTGCACCGAAGCTTTTAAAGTGGTACAATTTTAGAGGATGCCAGCAGCAGTCAGGAATTGTGTACCAGGTGTTTACTCTTCGGCATCAGAGGGCATTAAAATGACTTCCTTCCATGTATAAAATAATTCTAACAAGAAGTTTTAAATCACTAGTCTTCCCTGTCTGTCTCTGTCCTGAACGACCAGAACTGGAATGTTGTTAAATTCAGCATTACAATATTTGCAGTTTCACATGACAATAATTTAATCTTCTAGGTCAAACAAGGGCACGAGGCTGAGGGAGTGGGGGTGTTGGCAAATTATTTCAAGATCACTTCTCCCATTTTGCAGTTCATTTCCTCAGCCATGGAAATCAAATGAGTGCACAGTATTTTCTGATAGGTCAATAAGAATAATAATAATAAAAAAAAACGAACCTGTTTTTCTTCCTCACATTTCCTTGTATTTGGGTGTTAATCGATACGCGAAGACGTAGGAGTTGGACTACTAAAAAGTAACCATGTAATGGACAATATGTGTTACATGGTAACCATGTAATGGACAATATGTGTTACATGGTAACCATGTAATGGACCATATGTATTACATGCTGTGTAATGTTTAAATCAGTGTAAACCATGTAATGGGCAATATGTGTTACATGGTAACCATGTAATGGGCCATATGTGTTACATGCTGTATAATGTTTAAATCAGTGTAGCTATCTTCTCAAACATTTATCAATTTTTTGTGGCCATATTTTTCCCCAAACCCTTTCTTCTAGCTGTTTAAAATGTCCAATACCCAGTACCAAGAGCTTTCCTAAACCCTCCTCTCGTTCCCTCCTCTCCTCCCTCCCAGCGTCTGGTACCCACCATTCTGCTCTTAACTGCCACGAGGTCTTCCTTCCCAGACATAACACGAGACAGTGCAGCATCTTTCTCTGTGTGAGATTGTTTCACTTAACACAGTGACCCCCCACTTCCTCCCATGCTGCCACAAATGAGTTAGTTCTCTCTTCTGTATAGCTGAGTAAGTATTCCGTTTCTGTACCACGTTTTCTTTACACGTTCACCAGCTGATGCGCTCTTAGGTAGATCCATTTCTCAGCTGCTGTAAACAGTGTGTTGATGCACACAGACATATGTCTCTTTGACATAGTTATTTAATTCCCATTGGCTGTGTGCCCGGCAGCAAGATGGTTGGGTTATTTGGTAGTTCCGTTTTTAATTTTTTGAAGAATATATTTCTTCTCCTTTTTTGTAAGAGCTGTATTTATTAGAAATCTTTTTAAGGTCAGTAAATTTTAGATCCATCTACTCAAGAAGTGGATTATATTTCATTATTTAAAAGGGTGTTTTGTTTTTTTTTTTCTACCTCCCAATAGGAAGAGACAATGCTCCTTCACCACACACACCATCATTACTCCTTAGCAAGCGTGTGGAGTGTGTGTGTGTGTTCATAACATTTTTAAATTGAAATAAAGAGGAAAAGAGACCAACAAAACAAACAAACAACCACTAAGACGGATACTACGTATGTCTTTTACTTATTTGCTTTGGCTTTTCGTGGGGTTTGTACTGGTTTTTCCCCCCAAGAAAGAGCACACAGTTCCCCAACCCTGGAATCCTACTGAGTCACAGAGTCTCTCAAGTGCCCAGCTGAGAGCACTCCTGCATCCAGCATCAAGCAGATGAGAAGCACCGACAGTCCCGAGGGTGTAGGAGGGTACCCATGCCACATTTTCACTTGGTGGCATTTGCAGGGTAGGCTTCCTGTCCTAAAGACTTGCGGAAGTGGTCTTGGCAACACTGAATTAATGCCTGTCTCCTAAATGGTGTTCATTTGAACCATTTCCCTACTCATTTGTAATACTGTATGTGAATATGCACATAACTGACACACACACTGTGTGTGTGTATGTGTGTGTGTGTGTGTGTGTGTAGCTTATATTATTATTTTTTAGTCTGAGAATTTTCAGTTTTCCTCAAGACTGGACAGAAATCAAATCTCAATTTGCATTTTCATTCTACCTGCTAAGAAAGCAGGCCTCTGGTCTCTACCTTAGGACTCACAGCAAAGGAATGCTAAGTTTATGAGAATATTAATGTGAAATGAAAACCCACCTTTTAAATTATACATTTTTTCATAGCTGGTTTTATTTTTAGTATGTGTTTATATAATAGCTTATAATATGAAATGTGATAAAAAATAATAGCATTGACTTGGTTTAGGCTGGATTCCTGGTTAGTCATGAGGAAAATCCTGAAAGCTTGCAGAGAAAATAATTGATTTCAATTTTTCTTAAGCCATAAAAATCACATTGAATTGAAATGGGTTATATTAAGAGCACGGAATGAACTGGAGGCCTGGTCTAGATATGGAGGAGCTGAATGCAGATTTTTCATAGTTACATTTAGCTTCACGTTATATGTTGTAGTGGGATTTGACTGCTGAGGTCAGTGGACTGGAGCCAAGCTGCATCCTAGAATTCTCTCGCAAGCTCTTCAGAATAACAGCAGTGACCCTCCCCAGACCCAAACAAATCAGACCTCTAGAGTGGGAGTTAGCCATCAACATTTGTAAACATCCCATACAATCTGATCTTAATACATAGCCAGGGAAGAGCATCCCCTTGCAGAGTCCTACCTCAGACACTGCAGACACAGCTCAGGTGGTAATGCACTTGCTGTGCAGGCAGGCAGGAGTGAGTTGGGATCCAGGTACCCAGGCATAACAAAGCCCTGGGTTCTCTAGTGCAAGGCTGTAATCCCAGTGCTAGGGAGGCAGGGCCCTGAGGCCTATTGGCCGGCTAACCTACCCCCTCGGTGAGTTCTGTGCTCAGTGAGGTGCTGTCTCAAAAGATGGTAAGGTAGAGAGAGATTTACCAAGACTCCAACATTGACTTCTGTCCTCCACAAACACTCACATTCATGTAAACTCATACAAGTAAGCATGTATACACACACACACACACACACACACACACACACACACACACGACTGATCACATGGCCTGTCCTGGAAATTGTCATTGCATATCTAAAAGACAGATAGTAGTAGAGGAGAAATAAAGGGGCTTCTTTTATTGTTTTATTAATTTTTAAAAAGATGGGAGCCAGATATTAGGGTAAAACCTAATAGATCCACAGAGGGACAGAGAAAATGAGCATCAGCCTCTGCTCTGCATGCTTTACCAATCCAAAGGACCATGCATCCCTGTGGCCCCTTCTTCCTCTGTGTATCCCCCCATCTCTCTATGGTCCACTCCAGCCAGCTGAATGTGAGCCCCGCCCTCCAAACCAAGGCCCCACTCTGCTGGCTGTCTTGAAGCAACAGCACAAACAAAAACAACCAACCAGGCTGGGCACCAGGTGCAGAAGCCCAGCTGATACACAACCAGCACCCAACAGAATCTTTAAGAATTAAAGAACTTGTTAGAGTTATTCTGAATGCTGCAGTGTTTGGCTCTTCCCTGAAATTTATACTTAGGTCTGATATTTGGAAAGCTCAATAACTGTAACCAAGTCAAAGTATTTGAAAGCCTGGAAAAGGGCATGGGAGGCAGAAAAAAATCCCAGAATAAAAGGCCGTTATTTCTCAAAGACTTTTACTTCCAAAGATACTAGGAAAACATGAACTCATTCATCTGTCTGTCTATTCATCTATCTGTTGTCTGTCTAGCTTCTTTCATTTACTTCATGTGCACATCATGTTTTGATATATGCGTAGATCAGGCTAACTAATACACTCACCACCACACATAGCTGTCTTTTCTGTGGTAAGAACATTTAAAAATCTACGGTTGGCAATTTCCAAGTCTGCTATGCATTGTTATCAACTATAGTTACCAAGTCATACAGCAGATCTCCAGATCTGTTTGTTTTATCTATTTAAACCTATTTAGAACGCTATGATTCACCTGTATCTACTCTGGCTTAACTCTCTATGCTTTTGCCATCATGATGTTAAAAGAATCATAGAATTGAAAGTTTGAAGTACCTTGGGTCTGGAGAGAGATGGCTCGGTAGTTAAGAACACTTGTATCTCTTCCGAAGGACACTTGCTTTGTCCCTAGTATCTACATCTGGCGCTTAACTGCCTAAAAACTCCATATCCGGGTGAGTTCATGCCTTCTTCTGGCCTTCATAGGTACCGCACATATGTGGCACACACACACACACACACACACACACACACACACACACACACACAGGCATAAACGCATATAAAATGAAAGCGTTAAAAACAGTGAAGCTTTAATGCACAAAACACATGATCCTGAAGTTGATTCCCATCAGCTCCAGGGATATTTAGAGAGAAAGATGATGGAATTCTCTTTTAAAAATTTCAGAAGTACCATGTTACCATCTTTAAAGAGTAATTCTCATCCCTTATCAAAGAAGCTTCATTGGTAGCAGACGCTATTATCAAGGTCCACAACTGATCAATGCAGAGAACAGATGAGCATGGGTTGCTCACCCCAACTGGGACATCCACAACCCAACGTCTACAGCAAAGGCTCAGGGAACATCACTGAAGAGAGGAAGGAAAGATTGGAAAATCCCGAGGACCAGGATTCCTGATGCTAGCTAGTGTCTTCTGGATATAACAGGGATGCGGCAGTTGTGAAATTTCAACAATATGGTTGCCTAACCAAGACCTGAGTAATGACACCACCAGTGAATGGGAAAAAAATTCACAAAACCCCATCTCTAGATGAACTACAGAAAATCAAAGGCTGCTATGAAAATCAATGAGTTCCGAGCCAGCTTTAAACATAAGCACACATAAGAAACACTAAATGGACACAGTAGGTTTCTTATGTGTGTATGTATGTATCAATAGCAAATATAGAAAAAGTCATGAATTTGAGAGGGGATGGAGATATGGAAGGAGTTGGAGGGGAGACAGACGGGTAAAAATAATGTAAATATAGCATGAAATACTATGTGAAATTCTAAAAACTTTCAACGTTTGCTTTGAGGTATATTGGAATTTCAAGGTCAAAGCTTTAGCAATTGTTTGGAAGGTCTGCACTGTGTAGAGTAGAAGCTAAAGGCTGAGGATTCATTGCTAAGTAGAACTAAGGACACTCATCCAAACTGTGGCCATTTATCTAAATACCAGCATGCTGACAGGTTTTTCTGAACATTTCAGAATGTTCCTAAGGAGCTGATAGTTTGCTTCAAGTTACTTAAATGTGACTCAAATGGGACATCATCTTTCCAGCTGCTGGAAGATAGATTTGCTGTATTTCAGAGCCTGGCCTCTGGAGAGCAGCTGAGTTTTAAATGTTTATATACAGGGTCCTCTTTCTCCAAAAGGCTTAATAAGAATTTTGTTTGGAATTAAATTTACAATATGGTGACCACACATTTTATTTTTACTATGATGTAGTATAATCCCTTTACAGTATTGTGTTTCATCTACGTAAATATCTGTGGTTTTCAGATGTCTGTCCCTACTCCAGCACATTGCAAAAGACTGTTGATGATATTTGGCCTCCCAAGAGTTCACAGATTTGTTTACCAACCACGTTCAGTATTATTTTCAAGCATTGCCATCAAAACAGCGAACCTCAGCCGTCAGCATTTCTTAACCCACAGTCTTATTTTGTTAAAGTGTAACTCTTGTGTGTGTTAACTCCACACCTGCACCAATGGTATTGAAAAGCAGGTCCCAGCCTCTTCTAAGAATCCCTCAAAGATTGTGAGCTGGTGAGGCTGGGTGCTGGCGCTGGGTGAAGTGCTTGCCATGCGCCTGTAATCCCAGCAGTGGGGAGGCAGAGACAGAAGGGCACCCTGGGTCTGCTGGTCAGCTCCTCCCGTTTGCAGACTAGTCACATCAGCAGTCACATCAGCGACCCCTGGCCTCAGTGAGCCCTGGCCTCAGTGAGCCCTACATCAGAAAGGTGGAGAAGCCATTGAGGAGGACACCCAAGGCCAGCCTTTGGTGCGCTCTCTCTCTCTCTCTCTCTCTCTCTCTCTCTCTCTCTCTCTCTCTCTTTCTTTCTCTCTCTCTGTGTGTGAGAGAGAGAGAGAGAAAGAGAGGGAGGGAGAGAGAGAGAGATTTTGCAATATGAGAAGCGTTGGGGGGTGGGTGGATTACAGGGGACTGCGACCCACTGTTCTTGGCTATGGACTGAGCCTTAAAGCCCCCAGGACACTGGAAAACTCTCCCACGGTTACCCCATAGAGAAGGGGAATGTTTTCCTAGGGCTTCTAACTCCCACAGCTGGTGAGTAGATCAGAAGGAAACACCAAGGAGCTCCCAGGAAATCAGCCTGAATGGCTGCCAGTAACGAGAACTGGAAGGTAGGAAAGCATTCTCCTCTTCCTGACCTCAGGCAGGTTCCTGACAAATGAAGGACAGGGGTGACAAATCTGAGCAAAAGTAATGAAAGTACAAGCTGGATCCAGCATTTGAGAGTTATCAGCGTGTGCCAGTGTGTGTGTGTGTGTGTGTGTGTGTGCGCACACGCTTGTGTCTGTGTCTCTCTGTGTGCGTATGCTCACACATGAGTGTGTATGTGTGTACCTGCATGTGTGTGCCTGTGTGTTTGTGTACGTGTGTTTGTACACATGTGTATTTGTGTGTGTGTGTGTGTGTGTGTGTGTGTGTGTGTGTGAAAGTTGTGCCTTAACCTAGCTCCAGTAGTTTCCATAAAGTTCAGACCTGGCTTAGGAAAGACAAAAAAACTGGTTCACCAGGCAGCAAGAGGACCTTCAGGTCTAGACTGACTGACTTAAGGACTCAAAGCCAATGAGGTCACACACAGAGGGACAACATTGCAAGCAATCCTCTATGATATAGCAACTTGGGGGCATGTGCAACTCTCCAGAGTTAGATATCAATTCCAGCTACATGGCTTGATTCATGGTAAGCAATCTCTGAGGTAACAGAGACAGTAAGACAATTATGATTGCAATTCACGTCTCCCCGGCAAGGGACTCTGTACATGTCTCGGCCCATGCCCAGGATGAGAAAAGCTGGTGCAACAGCTTTGGGAGTCATGGCAGGCAGTCCCTCTCCTCTGAGGACTGCACTGAACCCCAGTAATGTGTCTCAGAGGTCAAATGCTTATTGTGCAAAAGTCAAATCTCAGATAAAGATGCAGTGACCACCTACAGCTAATACCCAAATTACCTCAGAGCAGCGGACTTTATACCTTGAAAACAAAGTCAGTCCAGCCCAGAGGAAGTGAGGATTTAACCAGAGGTTAGGGATGTATTAGGGATGTTTAATGACTTCTTTGGCTTCTATGTTAAGGGCTATTGAGAGACTGTTCTAGAACTAGGCAAGGGATCCAGAATTGAACTCTTCAAGTTTCAAAGTCAAGCTAGGTTTCTTTCCCAGGAGAAGATGTCAATAGAATACGTGGCAGACAAGCTCGCTGGGTACTGAGAGCGGACAGGACAGAAGTGAGGCTTCTCAGTGTAGGCATGAGAATGGAGGGGATCATGATTCAACAGGCGTGGGGCCCAAATATCACTTAGACTCCATTGTCGCTGTGGGTTTTCTGAGAGCATGAACTCAAAGGAAAAGCCAGCGCCAACAGACAATTGCCCACAGCAAGGGCTGTGCAGACCCAGCTCAATGGTCAGCCCCCCAGTCCTGCTGGAGAAGGGCCACGGCTGTCATTGCCGGAGTTCCTCGGGATGGGACTCACAGGGGTCTTTCGCTTGGTATTCTGCGAAGAACCAAGAATGGCAATGTGAGACTGCCTGTCCCTACTCTGTATGAGGTACCTAGCATGCAGAAGTGTCTCACCTACCATCACTGTCACCCAAGAAATGAAGACTATTAATCCACTTTATAGAAGGGGTTGCGGCTTGGGAGGCTGAATGCCATGCCACTGGAAGGCAAGCACCCCACGAAGGCTATTGGATGCCCAAGGTTTTGACTCACTAGGCTGTTATGTCTTGCCGTCATTTCCCTGGGGAATCCTCCTTGTGGCCATTGTAACCAGAAGCTCATTTTCACTTTGTGCCTGGGTAGAGCCCCCCCCCTCCCTGCCTCTTCTCATCTGTCCTCTGCCCTGATCTTTCGGGAGTACAGAAGTTCCGAGGTCGTTCCTCTCTTTACGTATAATGTCCCCCAGAAAGAAAGAATAAGCCACAAGCTCGGGTAGAGGTTTTTGAGTAGGAAGTGGCAATATTTTGACAGCAGAATTCGAAAGAATGGAATCCAAAACAAACCCATTTCTGGATGTCTTATAAAATGAAGAGAGTCCTCATCTCAGCAGGAGCTACATAGGCTAAAAACACAAAGGGGTTCAGGAAAGCCACCATCGATGACACAGCCAAATGCACAAGGGAAGTAGGGCCACTGGCCACGTCTGAGGGTCGCCTCTGATGCCTTGGAAGTGGCACAGCCTTAAAATTGGGTCCTTGCTGTTAACACTCAGGGTCACTTTCGTACTGGACAGTTACAGGCTAGCCTAATTGGAAAAACATGTGTCTCTTTATAGGTCCCTGGAGGCAAAACATTCAGCTATTTTAGGAGTCCATTTACTTCTGTTTCCATCCACTGTTGTCATAGTCTTTTCCTGTGTGGCCTTCCCCTGATGTGCAACAAGGAACTGTTTATCCTTTGGGAATCTGTCTCCTTCCCATTCACAATGTGTACTCCTTCGGCATCCGTATGATGGGGTCCTGCGCTAGCTAGCTGCTGGCTGCGTTCAGTTATCCTCCAAGTGTGGTCATTGCTCCAAGTACTTATATCTTTCAAAATAATATGCCATCCACTCAACTAATTAGCAGCATAAAAAGTCAAAACGAAAATCAAGATAACAATGAAATATGGATGAACCCTGTTTCCTTTTCCTATCTTTATTCCTTGCAAGATTTGATGAGTATGCTTGGGCCATTGCCAGCGCCCTGTGATGTTGGTCCATTCCCTCAGTGTATAGTCCCACTTCCTTGCCAAACTCAGCCAAGCCAGCCACGCCCTTTGACAGCAACTGTGTCTTAAGTGCCCTGCATTCTACCTCAAAGGCTCCAGTCCTCGCCCTCAGCAAGATCCCTGTGTACACTGTAAATTCCTTTCCACCGGGTTCTCTCTCTCCCTCTCCCTTTGCTGGCTGGACCTTTCTCATCGGCCAGCTCTTAAGGAAAAACAAAACAGTAAGAGTATTTATCAAAACCTAGGCTTGAGTAAACTGGAAAACTCCCTAACTTGTCAAATACACTTTATTAGGAACAGAATTTGTTTTGTAATTTATATTCAGCAAATGTTCAAGATGCATTACCCATCACTTAAAATTTTTTCATTCTGTATATGAAATGAGTTGTCACTGATAAGTCGCATACACTGTAGCAATGTGCTATGTTAGCCACCCAGCTGGACACTAGGCTGAAAGTCTCTCGTGTAGATTAAGGAAATACTAAAAGCCTACATTGTTTCAAGACCCACTGAGGCATTTGTACTGCAGGTGCTCAGGGTGGAGAGGAATTGAGCCTTCCTTCCGGGTGGTGGAGAGAGAGATGTTCTCTGTGCTGCAGGGTCCTGAGGCACCCTAACAAGCCCTTCACTGCTATAATTCAGGGGTGTCTTTTCTTCTAAATGTCACTCCACTAGTCCTCATCTGGACGCTTAAGCTACTGGAGGCTGTGGTTTCTACACATGCTTCAGGGACCTCCGCCGTGATGTCCAGGGGCCTCCGCCGTGATGTCCACCGTTTTCTGCAGACTTCCCTTTCTCTCTTAGTATTCATTTGTGCACTCACATGGCTTCACTTCCTGTCGCTCAGAGCTAGGCAACACTCCCACATTTCTTCCCTGATGATTCAAGCACTACAGAATGGCTACATTTTACCTTCCTTTTCCCCGGGAAAGAATCAAGAAGCCGTGAATGCTATGGATTTTTTTTTTTTTTTTCTTCTCACTTGAATCATCTGAGGCCCTTGCATTTAAAAGAAGGGGGAAAAGGAAAAAGACAGAAAGTGCCTGAAGCCTGCACATTTCTAATCTTGGTTCTGCAAACAGCAAACAGACTTGAGCTGCTGCCCCCCCCCTGCCCCCTCCTCCTCTCCCCTTTCTAATCCTTGGTAACTCTGAGATCTGATCTCTCCACTTTCAAGCTGGTTTAAACACATGAGGGGCCTGAGAGTTCTATTTGAATGGACTGATTCTGCAAGTGATGTGGGATTCGTTCCGGAGACCTTGGGACCAGATAATGGCAATGCTTTCTTCTAAGGCTTATTTCGTCACATGATTTATTCCATCCTGTGACTTCCATTTTCTCTCTTTCTTGCCCCTTGCCTCTTTCACCTCTTCCTTCCCCCTTCTGTCTAGTCCCTCCCTTCTTCCCCCTCCTCCTCTCTCCTCTCATTTTGGTTCATTCATGTGTACATTCTCTTTCCCTCCTGGTGTGCAATCCTTCGGGTAGTTATTTTTAAGAAGAAGCAGCCACGCAGCAAATGCTGGCAGAGCTTCAGAAAAGCCAAGGGACCTCTGCCCGCAGCCCTAGCACAGGTTGGGGATATTTTTATTACTCGTCTTATTTTTAAAGATGAGTGTGGTGGGCACGATAAAAAACAGTAGAAAGATGTAATACCACACCATGGCTCAGCTCCTGGCAAGGAAGCATCCCCCTCATCCCACGCCACCCCCGTGGCAGGGACAGGCATGAAGACTGCACCCTGCAGCCCTCCCAACTTTAAAGTCCCTTATGGCAGCCAGAGTGGAAAGCTCCAGGAATTGACCGTCAGTATCAGTAAGCGGGACAGCTCACACCCCAGGAAGGAAACCAGGCCTCTGAAGCTGCATTTGGGGAATGCGAGGGCAGGAAGATTGTTCTGGGTTTGTGAGCACAGTGAAGCTATTTACAAGCAAGTCTTTCATTCTTTTATCAGAGAAGCAAACCAGCTGCCCTCTTAGTCTTGACACCACGATCTGCCCTGTGATGGCGATGGGTTACCGACATCCTCTCTCCCCGTGCCAGGACGTGATGAAGTCTCCAGGGACCCTTTAGAAGCAGACAGGAAAACGCTTATTGTCCTTAGGCATCTAGCTGTTGGAATGGAAAAAGAGGGGTTTGCACAAGCCAAGGAGCCGCCCTCGGTAGGGTTTGAACCGTGGCAGCGTGTGCCTTCGGTTCCATGCTGTGAACAGCACAGTCCTGGAAGAACCCTGGGGGAGGAGAGGAATGTTAAAAAACCACCCTCTTGTCCAAAAGCAAGAGTGCTCCCACAAGACCTGTCTATTGCCTGCCGAGGAGGGAATGCATCATTGGTACCTGGGAAAGTGTCTACCCTAAGACTGTGAGGCAACCCTGCGCACACAGGAGAGAAAGGCACACCAAAGATGTCTCCCGTGAGTAGGGATGGGCAGCTCCTACTTAGGGTAGCACAACATCCACAACTTTTCACTCTCATGTCATCCCTCATGCCTTTAAATATCCTTTTTAAGGTCGGCTGCTGATTTATTCTGTTTCTGTGAAAGGGACGGGTCCTTCAGAAACCACCAAGACAGTCCAGGAGATCCGCCAAAGTCAACTCAGGTATGACACTATTAAACGCAAGCTCTGAACCATAAGCTGGCCCTTGGCTATTAGCACGGCATATAGGATTCACCATTTATTTGTGCCAATGAATTGTTTATGAAATTAATAATCTGAATGTATGCATATTCTTGGCTGGCCTTTAATGCATGGAGATCCTCCTGACTCTGATGCCTGACTGCTGGGATTAAAGGCGTGTGCCACTTTGCCCGTACTGACAAAGGAGGTTCTTCTGTTACTTTACCTCCAAGACTCCAAACCTAAGCAGGAGAAAGGCCTGTTCTTTGTGGTACAAGAGTGGCTAGATAAGTAAATAGCAAGCAACACATTAAAATACTTGGTTCTGGGGCTACAAAGATGGTTAATGGTCAAGAGGGCTGACTGCTCTTCTAAACCATCCAAGTTTGTCACCCGTAACGGCAACCAGCAGCTCAACCACCAGCAATTGCCTGTAAGTCCAGCTCCAGAGGAACCTGGGTTCAAGTCCCAGCACCGTTGTAAAAGCCAGGCACAGTGGCACGTGTTTGTCACCTCAGCACTTGGGACAGGAACACACAGATGCTGGTGCTCTCCAGTCAGCCAGTCCAGCTGAGTGCTGAGCCACACGTTCAGTGAGACTCGGTCTCAAAGCACAAGATGGAAAGGGACAGAAGAGGACAGCTGATGTTAGCCTCTGGCCTCCACACATGAACATGAACATAAACATACATGTTCACACATACAGGAACACATCCTAATGCACACACGTGCGTGTGTGCACACGTACGCACGCGCACACACACTCAAAACTGATTTTAAAATATGATGAATTGAAACAAGAAAGGGAGAAGGGAAATAAAATCTGTACTCAGGAAATAACTGTGAGCTGAGAATCCATTTGGCAGAGAAAATTTGGAAAAATACATGATCCAAGTATCAGTCACTAATAAAGAACAT